>NC_044985.1:116245020-116845020 GCF_008728515.1 Papio anubis
AGTCAGCCAGAGCCTGAAAAGGCTGCATTCTCCTGGCTCGCCTGCCAGGGAGCTCGGAGGCGCCCTTGCCTGGGAATCTGATGGCAGCGAGTCACCAGGTCTGCGGTGCTCCTGTTCCTCGGCCCCGGGAACTGCGGTGGGGACAGGGCAGGGCAGCAGCAGAGAGCACAGAAAGGTGTGAGGGGGCACGCAGTCCCCAGTGAGCTTCTGCATCAGGACTCCAGGGCTGTCCCAGGGACGGCTGGGCCTGTGGGAAAGCCATGGTCCCCACCTGACCCTGAGCCACCTCCACCAGCCAGGAGGGGCCAGGGCCCTTCAACCTCACCCAGGTCATCTGGGGAACTGGGCCACCGCTGAGAACAAAGCCCAGATGTGTCTGGGAGTGGAGGCTGTGCCCACCTCCCCCGGAGACTTGCCCCCAACTTAACCCAGGGCCCAGCAGGGGCTGGAAGGGAAGTGGAGTTAGGGAGCCGAGCAGGTCACTGCCAGCTGCGCCCTGGATTCCAGGGCCCATGTGCACAGAGTAATGGGAGCTGGCTGTCTGGCCAAGGGCACAGGAGGGTGAGTGTGTACAGCAGCCAGGGAGCAAGGGAACCAGCGAGACACACAGGAGTGACCTTGGACCTCTGCAAGGAACCCGTTCACTCGCTCCCAGGCAGCAGCACTGGCCTTGACACCCAGCCCTGAAAACTGGGGGACTGCAGGGCAAGCAGCTTCAGTGACTGTGGCCCCAGCTGGGCCGGGCTGTGTGCTGGTCCCTAGAGACTCTGGGTATCTCCCCGTCCCAGCCCTGCCTCCTGCCCAGCACAAGGGCCTCTGGAACTCCGCCCTCTGTGTCTCAGCCCCTGGGAGGATCAGATGGTTGGAGATGAGAAGGGCCGAGGCTGGCAGGCTGGAAACTGCCTCCCTTGGCGGCTGTGGGGTGGAGTACTGGGGGGCACAGAGGTGCTGGGGTGAAGCGTGGCTTCAGCTGGGCAGGATCAGTGCCAGAGGGGATGAGGACAGCCCTGACCAAAGGTGGGCCTGGGCCAGAGAGGAAGTGCCCAGGAGCCTGAGGCCTGTGTTGCACGGGGCAGGGAATGGCATCCTGGGCTTTCTCGCCTGCCTCCCACTCTGGCCAGATGGAGCAATGGACTTGGCCTCCTTGAACAAAGACCCACAGCCACCTCGGCTTCTGCTTGTGTCTCCAGCAGACACTGTCTGCAGCCCCCGGTCATACGTGGCCACAGGCTTCTCCCTCCTCCTTCCTGGGCCAGAGTAGCAGCCCCAGCCCCATGCTGGGGAAGAGTAGACCAGAGACCGTTCCCTCCTGGAGGTGCCCAGCAGTGACTCAGCAGCGACGGGACATCTCTGGGCCATTCTCAGTGCTGCCCCTCGAGGGCATTTGGGAGGCCCAGGCAGGCCAGATTTGTCTCCTGGAGAGAGGTATGGGCACCCCTGGGCTCTGCCCAGCCTCCTGGCCTCCCCTTGGGTCCACTGGTCCTCCTTGGCTTTGCTCAGCAGGCAACAGTCCATCAGGTCTGTGCACACCAAGGCTGCCAACGGCAAGGCTGTGGGTGACACGGGCCTTCCGGGACTGGCCGGGAAGCTCTGGGCTGGCCAGGCTCTGACTCGCCCCGCAGATGGCACTGTACTTCTGCTCGGGGCTGCTGCGGGACCCGGCATAGTTCTGGCACTATGCGCTCATCATGCCCCTGTACACACACTTCACCCACAGTGGGTGCTGAATGGCCCAAGACCATTCAGGAGTGACAGTGGAGGTCCAAATGTCGGGCGACCCAAGCGAAGGGGAACCTGGCCTGAGAACTCTCCTTATGGACCAGTGCTGCGGAAGGTGCATGGGGCCCACAGCCAGCCCTGGACACAGCTGAGAGGAGGACACTGACCTCAGAGGGCTGCTTTCTGCTGCCCTGGGAGCTGGGTGCTGGGGTCCTAATCTGTCACCTGGGGCGGAGCACCATGCAGCCCATCCCCCAGCCATTGCCCTTCCCCACTCCCCACCCCCCAACCTCATGCCCCATACAGCACCGCCCACCACCCCACCCCCTCTTCCCAGGCTATAGGGAGCAACTAGACATGGCGCCCGATACCCTGCAGAAGCAGGCGGACCACTGCAACGACCGCCACATGGCATCCAAGCGCGTGCAGGAGCTCAGCACCGGTCTCTTCTTTGCCGTTCTGGTCAAGGTGAGCCCTCCAGCCTGGTGCCCCTCACCTCCCTCTGGCTCCCGACCCTCCTGGGCACCTACTCACCAGGAGGCCTCAAGAAGCCCAGGGCAGTGCCAGGAGGTGCCATGGCTGCAGCACTGTCCTTGCAGAAGAGTGGCCCCCTGGAGTCAGAAGCCATGGTGATGGGTGTCCTGAACCAAGCCTTCGACGTGCTGGTGCTGCGCTACGGCGTGCAGAAGCGCATCTACTGCAACGTGAGTGCCCTGGGAGAGCCCGTAGGCGGCCAGGGCAGCCCAAGCCATCCCACACTGGAGAGGTACAGGCTGTGATGGGTCACACTCCACCCCTCGCTCCCCCAGCCCTAGCACAAAGCCCACCTGATGGGCCTTGCAGAGACGCCCAGCTCTCCCACCTGGGATGGTGGCTTCAGGCCCAGGGTCAGGCCTGGCCCCCTTCCCCAAGGACCCAGGAACCAGAGATCAGGCCCCTCCATGGCTAGTACAGCTCGGCAGGGTGTGCAGGCTTTGGGGACCGTGTTTATAGGAATGTGAAGGAATGAGAGGCCAGAGAATGGTCCTTGGCCGCTCTGGAAACTGTCCCCTGAAGACAAGGAAGAGAGCTGTCCCTGGCTTGGCTCCTGCCCTGAGTGACTGTTGATTCACAGTTCTCTCCAAGGGGACGTGGGCCTGTCCTAACGCCGCCTTAGGGGCTTGGCTCCAGCTGGCCCTGGGGTCTGCAGGTCACCACCTGGGCCCTGTGTCTGGCTTTGAATTTCCTAACATCCAGAGTGCCCTGGGAGTACAGTGTCCAGCCCGTTGTGTGCAGTAAACGTGGTGTTCCTAACCTGGAGCTGGGCAGAAGAGGAAGGACAGAGTCCCCCTGCGGACCCTCGGGACTCTGTGTCCTAAAGTTCAAGCCTAGGTCATCTTGCAGTGGGCCCAGCCCTGCCTGCACTGACAGATGGCACCAGCAGGGGGCGCAGTGCTCTGCCGCCACAGTTCTCTGTCCCCACCTCAGTGCAGTCAGCCCTGGACGCCCCGACCGCTTGCCCACAATAGCACACAGAGCTACGGGCCTTCCCAGTCCCCACCCCTGGCCCTTGGTCACTCTCACCTGCTGCCTCAGCCACAGGTGGCCTGGCAGGGCCTCCCTGAAGCTCCCTCCAGCCAGCCAGGGCCCAGGACCGAGGGCGGAGGGCTGCCTCCAAGCAGTGAAGCCCTCCAGGGTGGGAGGGCAGGCGGCCCCCTCTGTGTCCCATCCCCCTTAGTCCTGGCGAGCCCTCCCCTGCCTCCTGCGGTGCCCCCCGCCCTCATCTATGCCCCCTGGGCTCCCCCAGCACTGCAGCCTCCCGGGTGGGGTTTCAGGACCCCCAGGCCCTCCCAGCTCACCCAGACCCTTCCTGAGGGTCCTGCTTTCTGGCACCACCTTCCCTTCCTTGGGGACAACCACAGTGGAGAGAGGTGGGGCTCTACCTGTCGCACTAATGCAGGGGTGCTGACCTTTTGGGGTCCTCTAGAGAACTTGATGAAAGCTATGAGTTTACACCTAAGAAATTGTCGGGCACCGTTTTTCACCAACAACGTGCCCTGAAGGTGGACCCAGGCCCCCAGGTTGCATTTTGTAAGCCTTGGGAGCTCTCAGGATGCCTCTGACTCCCTCAGCTCTGCACTGACCCGAGGCATTCATCCTGGAGCAGGCCCTCGTTACAGACAGGCGAGCAGAGGCTTCCAGAGGCCAAGGGAGGGTCCTGGGGGTCCTGCTACAGGGCCGGAGGCAAAGCTGCACCTCGACATCAGTCCTTTTCATCTTTGTCTCCTCACGGCTGGGCTCTGCACAGGTCATCACCATCATCAGCCTGGTAGAGGTGGTCCTGTGGGCGGCCATGACCCTCAAGTATAGTGCTGTCCTGAAGCAGCCGAGCAACGAGGGCCACCTGGGCCCCGAGGAAGAGGAGGAGGAGGAGGAGGTCGAGTGTGAAAAGGAACCTGAGGGCCGAGCTTGGCCGACCCTCCTGCCCCACCCCACTAGCTTTAGGAACAGGACCTGTTGACACCAAGGGGGATTTTTAATTTGGATTTTAACAACGCAAGGGTTTGCTTTTGGTTTTAGTTTTGCGTTTTATTTAATGTTTGCAGCTCAGTTTTCAAACAAACTGCAGGGAAGAGGATGGCGCTGGAAGAAAGGCTGAGACCTGGCCAGCAATGAGACTGGCTCCCCTTCCGCCCGGGCCCCACTGCCTCCTCCAGGCCAGGGAATGGGGCCTTTTCTGCAAATCCATGTCAGGGAATAAAATCAAGTGTGGAGTGCCATCTGGTGTTTGGGGCGCCCCTGGGAAGCCTGGGCAGTGGAATGCCCCTTGCACCCAGGGCAAGGGACCCAGCTCAGGCTCCACCCCTCACTGTTGAGCCGATGTCACCGCCCGGAACCTTCCTGTCAGTTCCAGCACGATTCAGAGTCGGCTACGTGGCAGATTGATGCCGGAGTCTCATTCTGCCTGATTAAAAATGTAATTAGTATGCAAGACTGAGAGCGCCCCCGTCACCCTGACGCATGTGACTGTGTCCAACCCTGCCCCTGCTTCCTCCTGCACCAGCTCTGCAGGGCCTGGTGGGGGTCATGGGTCCTGCAACACCGTCTCCCCGCAGTTCCTTGGCCAACACTCTGAATGGCCCTGTCTATACCCTGGGTCTGAGTCAGTGCCCTGGCAGCTCCAGGCCTAATCCTGTGCTCTGGGGACAGAAGCAGGCCTGGGCCTGGGGGAGGGGAAGAGGGCCCTCCAGTGCCTTCCCAACCAGGAGGGGAAATCGGCTCCTGGTGACACAGCCTGGCCCTGTTGCCCACCCAGTGTCCCGAGCACCCACGGATCCCACCTGCCTCGGGTCCCGGGCAGAGCTGGCCGGCCACTGGGCAGTCCCTTCCCCAGCCAGCCCGACCCCAGCCTGCCCTCCTTCCCCCTCCATGAGGGAAGCTCCGTGGCTTGGCTTCCCCGAGAGCTGCCAGAAACTAGGATGAAAGCCACGGTGAGCACGGCCTCTGCTCCCCCGCACCATGTCCTGGGGTGTCTGGATTAACAAGCTCATTTGATCTGGTTACAGTGAATTTTCTTCAAAGAAACACTCAATAGGGTCCCTTGTCAGAGTGCCTCGCAGCGCCTGAACGACAGTGACTGGGCACGGCTGCCTTTGTTCTGCCACCGTCAGATGGGGCTGGCTGTGGGAGGTGACCAAAGACGTCCCCGCCCCTGCCCTCGGAGCCTTTCCCTCCTCCAGGGCTCAGCCACCTCAGGTGGCCTTCAGTCTGTGCGTCCTGCCACCCCCGAGATGTCCCAGAGGCCACGGTCACCCCATCTGTTCCTGCCCCCAGAACCTTCTCCTGGAGCCAAATATCTGCAGGGACAGACAAGTGAGCGTCTGGGGGTTTGGTGCTGGGGTGTAGAAGGCTGTGGGGTGCTGCCCTGCCCCAGGCAACCTGACTGTGAAAGCCCCAAACAGGAGACATCCCAGCCCCTTCCCCTCCCCTCTACACTGCCCACCCTCTGAGGAACAGTGGCCAAGTTCCTCTCTGAGCCTCTCAGGCCAGGCTGGCCCTGTCCCCCAGGGCCTCCCATGAAGCCTGGGAGCTATTCCCTCACGGGCAGCACAGACCTGGACGGACACCTGTCCCTGTGCCCCAGCGCCCCCAGGCCCCAGTGAGGAGTAGCCAGGGGGGTGAACAAGGGGGTTCCTGCAGGTACTGGGCTCAAAGGTTCTTCAGACAGCCTCGCCTTCCCTGCTGGCCCCAGAGCATGGCAGGTCCCTGGAGCCGTGGAGGCCATGGCAGCCCCAGCCCAGCCCACCCCACCCCATCTGGGGAAGTGGAAACCGTATTCACAAGGGTCAGATCAGGTCTCTGCCTACAGTGACCTGGCAGTTTTGTGCCCAGCTAGGGCCTCTATCAGGCCCAGGCTGCCCCCACACCCTACCCAGAGCTCAGAGAAGACGGCCCAGCCTTCTCCCCACGTCAGTCATGCTGAGCCCCGCGTCTGCGTTCACTCCTTTAAGGAACGTGGTTGACTCAATCCGGTGCCGCACCTTCACAGGATGGCTCTCCATGGGTCCACTGGGGGCCCAACCTCTTATATGGCCCCTCGCTAAAAGGACTCAACAGAAAGAGTGACCAGGCACCGACCCTCGTTTGCAGGAGGACTTGGCCATTCCCTGGGCTGTCCCACAGCACCTGCCAGCCAGGGCCCAGGGCACAGAGCGAGACTCTGTCTTTTCCTCAAGGAGACACCGTGGGGGAGGGAGGGAGAGGTAGACACCACCAACCTCATCCCATGACCAGGGGCTGGCGACGCTCAGAGGCCCGTGAGTGTGTTCTCCACCCGGAAGGGTCAGTGCCGGCTCCCTGGACCCAGGGGAAGATGGCGCAGGTGGTGGCCCGGCCTGGGGAAGGAACTGAAGCCACCCTCCTGGAGAGAAACTGACGCCTCCCCAGTTCCTGTTAGGAAGGACCTCAGGAAAGAACTGGGATCAGGCAGCCTGGGGTGGCGGCCTCCGGGCCCCTGAGGAGGATGTCAGGCCGCAGAAGGGAGGGGATGGGCATGAAGCTTGGGAAGGGGGCGCCAGAGGAGGCAAGGCCTGTGCAGAGGCAGCACCAGAGGCCACTGCAGCGGCTCCACCACCCAGCAGCGCCACCATGAGTCCGGAAGTGGGAGGCCAGGCAGGAGGGGCTGTGATGGTCCAGGTGCCAGGAGGAAGGGCTGAGGGGACAGTGCAGGCGTCCAGAGAGGCCTCGCGGGGACAGGCTGTGAAAGTCACAAGTGGGGATGGGCTTTCTCCAGGGAGTTCTACAGCACAGATGGTGCCGCTGGCCTGGCTGTGGCCAGCTCTGCACGTGAGCCTGCCCCAGTCCTTGCTGGGCACAGACCAAAGAGTGGTTCCTGGGTTGGAATCACAGAATTCAGGGGCTGATGGCGGTCAGGATGGGAGTTGGGAGGGGTGAATGAATTAAATATTTGAGCCCTGGCGGAGGCTACAGGATGTGGTGCCTTTCACATTAAAGAAGGTTCTGGAGAAGGAGATGATTCTTGGAATAGGTATCAGTTTCCACATGCCTGAGATTAGGTTCCGGATTTAAAACCTTATTGTAAGATCATCTCTTTGAACCTTCTCTCTAATTGTGCGGTTTTATGGTTTGGGGGAAATTTTGATTATTTTTGTTGTTTTTGGTTTTTTGTTTGTTTGTTTGTTTGTTTGAGACAGGGTCTCCCTCTGTTGACCAGGCTGGAGTGCAGAGGCTGGAGTGCTGTGGGGTGATCAGGGCTCACTGAGGTCTGCACCTCCCTGGCTCAAGAAATGCTCCCACTTCAGCCTCCCAACTAGGTGGGAATACAAGCGAGTGCCACCATATCCAGCTAGTTTTAAAAATGTTTTGTAGTGATGGGGTCTTACTATGTTGCCAGGCTTGTCTCAAGCTCCTGGGCTCAAGCGATCTTCCCGTCTCAGCCTCCCAAAGTGTTAGGATTATAGGTATGAACCACCACGCCCAGCTGATTTGTTTTTTAACAGATAGAAAATCATTTGAGGGGGAAACTGATCCATTTAATTTATTTTACTTAAAAACCAGTTTTGCTCAACCTCGTTCTTAAGCTGTGTTGTGTTCTTAATGTTTATCAATAGTACATTGCTCAGTTCTGGAAAGCACTTAGCCAGATATTTAAAAAGCAACAAATTTAAGTGCAAAATAGAAGATGGAACAAAAACTCTCCAATAGTGTATTCAACTTAACAGGTTTTCAACTCACCAGAGTGCTATTGGAATACAATTGTCCTCCTGGTTCCTGTCATATAAGATCAAAGTTAAACCACTAAACACAATTGCCGCATCCTTGACTTCATAAACTTTCCTTTCCACACATCCATATAGATGCCCGAAGCACCTTTCAGGGCAGAATTGTCTTTTGTCCCTCACTCTCAGGGGACAACCATGCACTAGGGCTCACCTGCCAGCCATCCCTGCCAATGTCACTACTGCTGGGGGGGCAGTGAAGGGGGTGGCCAGATCAGGGCTCAGGGTGCCTGGCTAAACGCCCCCTTCACTGAACCTGCTCCTGTGCCTGCAGCTTCCCACAGGCTGAGGCCCCAGTGCCCTGCTTGTGCTGCTGAGGGAGGCTCCATGGCCTGTTGAGAGGCCTCCCCAGGAAGCCCGTGGGGAGGAAGTTGGGGTGTCTCCTGCCTTGGGGGTGGGACAGTCCCTTCTTGTTCCCACCCCAGGTACCTGACCCAAGTTCTTCTGTGTGTGAGGAATGCCTGGATGCCCCTCCCTGGTAGGTGGGATGGGACAGAGGGAGGTCCTGCCTACACAGCCCTTAATTAGGAATTTAAGAGATTTGTGCTCTAGGAAGGAACTGCTTCCGCTACCATTTGGCCCACTGTGTGGTGTGCAGACCCTCAGATCGGAAACAGGTTTCAAGGGTGTTCAGGACTTACCTCGTGTTCATGAAGGTCAGGGTTCACCTCTTCCCCCCTGCTCCCCCTGCTAACTCTGCAGCAGACCCTGCACTAATTAAGTCCCCACAACAGCCCTGAGCCCCCGGCTCTGTGAAAGTTGTCAGAATCAAAATGAAGCCACTTTTGTCCAACCCTAAGAGCAACAACAAAATAATGTAGCCGGGAGGTTGTGAAAGGCCCCTCCCGCACACCTGCCTGTGATCAGAGCCCTTCCAAAGCCTCTGGGAAGGGCTCTGAGGCGCAGACGCCTGAAACAAGACCTTTTATTTTTTTCTTTTTTTGCCAGGACTTTGCAGCTCGCTACGTGAGTCACAAGGACGGCTAGCCAGATGCACAAGAACACTTGCCTGATACGCTGTGTCCACTCATAAACTGACGTCCATTCCTGGGATAAGCCCCTGGAATCAGTGTTCTCTTCCTTTCAAAACAACTGTGTAGGCAGATGTGGTGGCAAGTGCCTGTAATGCCAGCTACTCAGGAGGCGGAGGCAGGAGAATTGCTTGAATCTGGGAGGCAGAGGTTGCAGTGAGCCAAGATCACGCCACTGCACTCAGCCTGGGCAACAGAGCAACTCCAAAAAAAAAAAAAAAAGACAAAAAAGACAAAAACCAAAAACTGAGCATGTACTGCTCCTTTGGTCTTTCAAAGCCCTCCTTGCCTCCCCTCTGATGCGCCCCTAGTTTACTAAGGCTGGGACTCCACATGCAGTGCTGCTGCTTGTTCCCAATTAAACTCCACAGTTTTGGGGAGCCTCCCTCTGTTTCTTGAGGTTGACAGGACTTCATTCTTCTTGTTCGTAGATGAGGGAATTAAGGCTTGGAGAGGTTCCGTTTTGAAGGACACTTAGTAAGTGGTGAAGAGAGAATTTCAGCTCAGACCCAAAGGCTATTTAATTTATTTCTTTTAAATCCATGCTTCTTAGCGCTCAGCTAGTCACCTATCACCTTGACAACTTTTTGCCATAGCCACATTACTGCCTGTGGTATTACTTACTGAATATTTTTCTCTACATAAGCTCAGATTTTCCTTAAATCTATTAGAAAAGAAAACTTGTAACTGAAAAATGGGGGACCACCATCTCTTACCATAAACAGAAGCCACTGTGTATTCCACACACACCAAAAGCAATGTCCTTACAGCCTCCTTAGGTGCTTTGAGTCTAAAGTATGCTTTGTCTTGTTAAAGGGGAGATGGCAAAGTTAGGGTGGCAGTGAAACTAGGCAAAGGTAGGGAAACTATGCAAAGTCCATAAAGCATTTCTTATTTTTTTCTTTTTCTTTTTTTGAGATGTTTTCTCACTCTGTCACCCAGCTTAGACACATATCTGGTTGTCAAGGATTAGGGACAGGGGAAGAGGTGGAGGAAAGAGGTGGCCTGGTTATAAAAGGGACTCTGTGGGGTTGGAGCTCTTCAGCATCTCAACTATGGTGCAGTTACACAAACCTACTTAGGTGATAAAATTGTCTACAAATTTCCACACACATGCACATGAATACAGGGAACACTGGGGAAATCTGAATAATCACTGTGGATTATGCCATTGGGGGAGACTAAGCAAAGCACACAGACATCTCTTGTACTATTTCTTTTTCTTTTTTTCTTTTCTTTTTTTTTTTTTTTTTGAGACAGGGTCTTGTTCTGTCACCCAGGCTAGAGTGCAGTGATATGGTCTTGACTCACTGCAACCTCCACCTCCCGGGCTCAAGTGATTCTCCTACCTCAGCTTCCCAAGTAGGTGGAGAGAGAATTTCAGCTCAGACCCAAAGGCTATTTATTTCCTGTGGAGGGACCACAGGAGCACGCCCTTTTCGCTCTGCTAATTTTTGTATTTTTTGTAGAGATGAGATTTTTCCATGTTGCCCAGGCTGGTCTCAAACTCCTGAGCTCAAGTGATCCTCCCGCCTCAGCCTCCCAAAGTGCTAGGATTACAGAGATGAGCCACTATGTCGGGCCTCTTGTATTATTGCCTGGTTTTTTTTGTTTTGTTTTGTTTTTGAGACAGAGTCTCACTCTGCCACCCAGGCTGGAGTGCAGTGGCATGATCTTGGCTCACGGCAACCTTCCCCTCCCAGGTTCAAGCGATTCTCCTGCCTCAGTCTCCCAAGTAACTGGGACTACAGGTGCATGCCACCACGCCTGGCTAATTTTTTGTATTTTTAGTAGAGATGGGGTTTCACTGTGTTAGCCAGGATGGTCTCAATCTCCTGACCTCAAGAGCTGTCCACCTCAGCCTCTCAAAGTGCTGGGATTACAGACGTGAGCCACTGTGCCCGACTTGTATTATTTCTTACAACTAGTTGTGAATCTATAGTTCTGTCAAAAACTCAAACTTAAACATGAAACTCAGGGTGGCTATAAAGCCCCCTGACTCATCTTGACTTTGGAGTGAATCAATGAATTAATTGCCTGCCCATTAGTGAGTCTCCTCTGACCTTTAGCTAAGAATGTTCCTCACTCAGCAAGATGAAGCAAGAGGTAGAGGGAACTAAGGGGACAACAAGCAGGAGGCAGGAAGGGCCCATGAGGGTGACATCTTCCCTGAGAGCCCCAGGATGACCAGTGGGAAGCCAGGCAGGATGCAGGCAGGAGGACCCAGGAAAGCTCGGCATGAGGGAGGCCCTGGGCGTGGTGTGGAGTGGGGCAGGGCAGGCAGAGGCTGGGCAGCAGGTGAGGTCCCCTGGGTTCTGAGGGCCAAGCCTGGGGTTTGAGGTAAACAGGCCTGAGTGGAGAAGGGGCTGCTGTGGTTGGGCTGGGGTGGGTGGAGCTGGAGGAGCCTTTTCTTCTCGAACCAATTTTTGAATTGTGCTACATAACATGGTACATCAAATTTACCTCCTTCACCATTTTCAAGGGTACAGGGCAGCAGTGTTGAGTACACGCACAGTGTTGTGCAGCTGATCTCCAGAACATTCTCATCCTGCAACCTTGAAGCTCTGTCCCCATTAAACTCCAACTGTAACCCTAACCCCAACCCTAACACGAGCCCTAACCCTAACCCTAACCCATTGCCTCCTCCCTCAGCCTCAGGCAACCTCCATTCCACTTCTGTCTCTATGAATTTGACTCCCCTAGGGACCTCAGAGAAGTGTGTTCATGCGTATTGGTCCTTTTGCACTGTGCATTTCACTAAGCATAATGTCCTAAGGTTCATCCACGTTGTAGCAGGTGTCAGGGTCGCCTTCCTTTTCAAGGCTGCATCATACTCCATTGTATGTGTGCACCCTGTTTGGTTTCTCCATTCCTCTGTTGCTGGACACTTGGTTGCTTCCAGCTCTTGGCTGCTGTGGATAATGCTGCTGGGAACATGGGTGTGCAGTATCTGTTCAAGTCCCTGGTTTGCATTCCTTTGACTACACACTCAGAGTGGGATGTCTGGACTGGAGCAATACTTTTGAACTCAGCCTGAGGTCACCAAACTCTCTGAGCTCCTTATCAGAGGCTACACTTCTGGGTGTGCCCATGGCTCATGGAAAACAAACTCACCCCAGGCTCAATCTACCTGTGCAAGAAAACAGGGGTCAACCTCAAGTGTACAAGCTGCTGTGGAAGACCCAGTCCAGGCCTGGCCAACCCAGGGCACTGGCCCCTCCCCAGCCTGTGTCCTCAGGACATAGGTGTGGGCACCCACACACACCAAGTGGGTTCTAGGGCAGCCAGGCCACCCCACACGCCTCCTTTCACACTCCTCTGGGGCTCGTGGTATGATGAGCCCTAACCTGGGCCCTGGCCTAGGCTGTGTGTTTCCAGTCTCACCTCTCTTCACACCTTGAATGAGGTGAACAAAGGAGTGGCAACGGATCTCCCACAAGACACTATGAGCCACACACGGTCCCTTCCCTTCAGCAAGCTTGGCTTCTGGTCACAGGATTGGGTGGGGTCAAGATGGACACAAGGGGTGTGGGGAGGGACGTGGAGCTTTTACAGCCAGGGACAAAGTCCTACCCTGATTTAAATCCAGGCAGCCTGCACTGCAGCCGGTTCCTAGTGTCCCCACTTCGCCTCCCTCCTGCTGTACCGAAGACATGCAGGGGCCCTGGGTGCTGCTGCTGCTGGGCCTGAGGCTACAGCTCTCCCTGGGCATCATCCCAGGTAATGAGGCTCCCCAAGCTGTTCCGCACACAGGGCGCCCCCTCACCAGGCTGACCTGATCTCTACTCTCCCCCTGGCCAGTTGAGGAGGAGAACCCAGCCTTCTGGAACCGCCATGCAGCTGAGGCCCTGGATGCCGCCAAGAAGCTGCAGCCCATCCAGAAGGTCGCCAAGAACCTCATCCTCTTCCTGGGTGATGGTGAGTGACCAAGGCCTGTCCAGCCCTGCAGCCCTCACAGCCCCAGCACCTAGGACCTTTGGTGATTCCAGGCCAGCCCTGGGGCCCAGGACTCACACATTTCTGCCCCTTCAGGGATGGGGGTGCCCACGGTGACAGCCGCTAGGATCCTAAAGGGGCAGAAGAATGGCAAACTGGGGCCTGAGACGCCCCTGGCCATGGACGGCTTCCCATACGTGGCGCTATCCAAGGTAAGGGCTGGGCCACTTCAGAGTCCTCCAAGCAGAGGAGGGGGTCAAGGATATGGAGTGTGGCAGGAGGGAGGGAGCCAGGACAGCTGGGGCCTGAGTTAGGAGCTGGGAGCAGTTAGGACCCCAGAGGACCAGAACCAGGCCCCTGGTTGGGGTCTGTGTCCAGAAGGCTGGGTCCTCCTCAGCTGGCCAGGGGAAGAGTAGAGATCAGGTCAGCCTGGTGAGGGGGCGCCCTGTGTGCGGAACAGCTTGGGGAGCCTCATTACCTGGGATGATGCCCAGGGAGAGCTGTAGCCTCAGGCCCAGCAGCAGCAGCACCCAGGGCCCCTGCATGTCTTGGGCGCAGCAGGAGGGAGGCGAAGTGGGGATACTAGGAACCCGATGCAGTACAGGCTGCCTGGGTTTAAATCAGGGTAGGACTTGGCCCCTGGCTGTAAATGCTGCCGAAGCCCCAAAGTAGAGCTCAGGGTGTCTCTATTCCCAGACGTACAATGTGGACAGACAGGTGCCAGACAGCGCAGGCACAGCCACAGCCTATCTGTGCGGGGTCAAGGCCAACTACCAGACCATCGGCTTGAGTGCAGCCGCCCGCTATAACCAGTGCAACACGACACACGGCAATGAGGTCATCTCCGTGATGAACCGGGCCAAGAAAGCAGGTGAGCTAGGGCCCGCTGTGGGGTCAGGACCAGGCCCAAGACCTCGGTCACCAATCCTGACCCCTGTCACCCTCAGGAAAGTCAGTGGGAGTGGTGACCACCACACGGGTGCAGCATGCCTCGCCAGCCGGCACCTACGCACACACGGTGAACCGCAACTGGTACTCAGATGCTGACATGCCTGCCTCGGCCCGCCAGGATGGCTGCCAGGACATTGCCACACAGCTCATCTCCAACGTGGACATTGACGTGCGACCCCAAGGCCAAGGGCTGGGGCTAGGCAGAGGGGAAGGTGGGGGCACAGGCTCAGATCCAGGCAACCAAAAGCCTGATCCGGGTCAGCAGGGTCTGGAGGTGGGGTTGGGGACGTGGAATGTGCAGCCCAGCCTGGGCCATTCCCACTGCCCTGGGGAGGGGAGCCAGGGGCTGTGCATGAGGAGGGGACATGGGGCCAACTAGGCCCCCAACCCACCTGCCCCATCCTCTGTCCCCAGGTGATCCTGGGTGGAGGCCGCAAGTACATGTTTCCCAGGGGGACCCCAGACCCTGAGTACCCAAGTGATGCCAGCCAGAATGGAATCAGACTGGATGGGAAGTACCTGGTGCAGGAATGGCTGACAAAGCACCAGGTGATGGGGGCTGGCAGGTGTGGGAGGCATGGCAGGAGGAGGGCAAGTGTGTGGGTCTCAGGGCTGTGGGCTGAGGCCTGGCTCTATCCCTGCAGGGTGCCCGGTACGTGTGGAACCGCACTGAGCTCATGCAGGCATCCCTGGACCAGTCTGTGACCCATCTCATGGGTAATGACCCCCTTCCTGCCCTGGCATTCCTCAGATGGTCTCAGAAGGTGCCATCCAAGCCTGTGTGCACATCAGCCAGCACTCTCCTGCTCGCAGCCTGCCAACCACTACCAAGCCCCTTGTCCCACAGGCCTCTTTGAACCTGGAGACATGAAATATGAGATCAACCGAGACCCCACACTGGACCCCTCCCTGCTGGAGATGACAGAGGCTGCCCTGCGCCTGCTGAGCAGGAACCCCCGCGGCTTCTACCTCTTCGTGGAAGGTGTGTGGTGGCCCCTGGGGAGTGGAGGAAGGCGGGGCAGGGCAGGGCAAGTTCAAGCATCACCCTCCTCTGGCCTTCCTGCAGGTGGTCGCATCGACCATGGTCATCATGAGGGCTTGGCTTACCATGCGCTCACCGAGGCGGTCATGTTCGATGACGCCATCGAGAGGGCAGGCCAGCTCACCAGCGAGGAGGACACGCTGACCCTCATCACTGCTGACCACTCCCACGTATTCTCCTTTGGTGGCTACACCTTTCGAGGGAGCTCCATCTTCGGTAGGCCTGGGGAGAGTGGCAGGTGCTGCTGCATCAGTTATGTAGGTGAAGTCTGAGCCTCAGTTTTCTCCTCTGCCAAATGTGTGTAATGCTGGCACCAGCCCTATTGTGAGGACAGAGCCCCTGAACAGGCAAAGTGGTGGTGCCTAGCACATAGGAGGCACTCCCACAGCTGTGGTCAGCTCAACTACAGGGACCCCCGTCTCCCTACAGGGTTGGCCCCCAGCAAGGCTCAGGATAGCAAAGCCTACACGTCCATCCTGTACGGCAATGGCCCGGGCTACGTGCTCAACTCCGGCGTGCGACCAGACGTGAATGAGAGTGAGAGCGGTGAGTGAGGCTGAATGGCCCGCTCAGGGGGACCAGAGTGCCAGGGATGGGGGCATTCGCGGGAGGGGGACGCTGCCCGCCTGCCCTGAACTGCACTCACCCTTCTACCAGGGAGCCCCGATTACCGGCAGCAGGCGGCGGTGCCCCTGTCGTCCGAGACCCACGGAGGCGAAGACGTGGCAGTGTTCGCGCGCGGTCCTCAGGCGCACCTGGTGCACGGTGTGCAGGAGCAGAGCTTCGTAGCGCACGTCATGGCCTTTGCCGCCTGCCTGGAGCCCTACACGGCCTGCGACCTGGCGCCCCCCGCCGGCACCACCGACACCGCGCCTCCCGCTCCCGCCGGCACCACCGACGCTGCGCACCCGGTTCCCGCGTCGCTGCCTCTGCTGGCCGGGACCCTGCTGCTGCTGGGGGCGGCCGCTGCTCCCTGAGCGCCCCACCCTGGAGTTATCCTGCTCCCCACCTCCAGGCGTCCTGCCCTGCTCCCCGTCCTGAGCTGCCACTTCCGGCGTGAACACATACAGGTGACCTGCCGCTGGACCTTCACCCCCTAGAGATAAACCAGCATTAGCTGGAGCAGCGCTGCCCTTCTTCCCTCTGCATCCCCTTCAGGGAGCAGGAACCCAGGGCGCCCTGGGAGCTGAGCCTGGGACTCCCAGGACCTCCCCCCAGGCTGCTCTCTGATTCTTCCTCCCAACCCTAGAGACTGCGGATTTGTGCCATGCGGCTGCCTGCACCCCAGACAATAAAGGGACCTAGGCCGGGCGCGGTGGCTCACGCCTGTAATCCCAGCACTTTGGGAGGCCGAGACGGGCGGATCACAAGGTCAGGAGATCAAGACCATCCTGGCTGACACGGTGAAACCCCGTCTCTACTAAAAGTACAAAAAACCAGCCGGGCGAGGTGGCGGGCGCCTGTAGTCCCAGCTAATCGGGAGGCTGAGGCAGGAGAATGGCGTAAACCCAGGAAGCGGAGCTTGTAGTGAGCCGAGTGGGCGCCACTGCACTCCAGCCTGGGCGACAGAGCAAAGACTCCGTCTCAAAAAAAAATAAATAAATAAAAAAATAAATAAATAAATAAATAAATAAAGGGACCCAAACCACTCAGCCCCCACCCTGCCTCTAGCCTGAGGAAGACCAAGCAGGCCTGGACCCAGAGACGTCCTCCAACCCTGGATAGGACACACCGAGACTGTGTGCCCCATC
This sequence comes from Papio anubis, assembly GCF_008728515.1. Taxonomy (NCBI): domain Eukaryota; kingdom Metazoa; phylum Chordata; class Mammalia; order Primates; family Cercopithecidae; genus Papio; species Papio anubis. The sequence continues at coordinate 116,261,729 of NC_044985.1, forward strand.
GTTCTTAGCTTCAATCCTCATAGCACCTGGTAGACCCAAGGACTTGGGTGGATCAGGACACCTGAAGAAGAGCAGCTTCCCGCCACTCTGCAACCCACCCAAGGAGGCTGCTGGGGCGGGGATCCCCATGGGGCTTTGACACAATCCTCTGCTGCCTCCCCACTAGGATCATTCCACACCCCTGCACCTGACCAAGGGACCAATGAGGCAGAGGCTTGCCCCAAGTCACAGCCACTGAGATGCTTCCAGACCCCCAGTGCCCATTCCAGGTCAGGAGATCCAAGGAGCGCCTGAGGAGCTCTGGGTACAGGGCAGCAGCCCAGAGCCCATGGACCCTCCCGGGACATCTGGATGCTGGGCATAGATTTCTCAACAAGGAAGACTCCCCTGCCTCCTGAAGGTCTCCATTCTCCTAGGAGACAAAGCAATAATAAAAGGAAGTGTTAGACAATGTAATGCCGGTACTACTTCCTAGGAGAAAAATCATGAGTGAGTGTGGGCACGGTATCTGGAGGGGTGGATAACGCAGACCAGGAGGGGCTGCTGAGGAGCAGACGATTGAGCAAGACACTTGAATAGAGTGGGGCTTAAGCAAGGCAGCACAGCAGTGCAAAGGCCCTGGGACAGTGCCAGAAGGTGCTCTGGGAGGCCAAGGACTGGATCAGAGGGGTGGGGGTGGGTGGGTAGAGTGGGGAAAGCCTGAGGGGTCAGGAGAGTGGGGGTAGGGCATGGGAGACCATGAAGTCTGGGTACAGGGGTGTGGTTGGAGGTCTTTGAGGAGGGCTGTGACTCACCCTGGCTGGAAAATGAGCACTCTGGCTGCTGCCAGGAGAAGCGTCTGGTCTTTTGGGCGGAGTATGGGGGTAGTGACAGGCCCAGGTGAGAGGTGAGGAAGGAGCTGACTCCAGGTGTTTGTGACCTCCCTCCAAAAGCATTCTGGAGCACCCATCCCAATAGAGCCATGCTTAGTGAGTACCACACCTGCTCCAATAGAACATTGAAAAGAATTAAATAAAGGTGAAATCAACCACATTTTCCAGCAAATTTTGCAGTATTACAAATTTATTTGTACATTTACAAAGGTGCGAAAAAGCTTCTTGCTTTTGCAAGAAATAGTAACGTGATTCAATATGCTTTCTTATTTACTAAAACCTTGAAATAAAATTGTAAAACATCAGTTTTACAACTGTTTTAAAACATCAGTTTTAAACATCAGTTTTACAACAGTTTTAAAACATCAGTTTTAAAACATCAGTTTTACAAGGCCTGGCTCTCAGGGTTGTTCTTTTTTAATTCTGGGTTTTAGTAGCTGTCACAAAAATATTGGAGGACCATGATCCCACTTGTGAATAGCCATAGGACTCCAGCCTGGGAAGCACAGTGAGAATCTATGTCTAAAAAACGAAATAAAAGGATGAATTTTATGGTATGTAAATTATATCTACATTTTAAAAAACAGATTCAAATATATAATCTGCTTTCAAGTTTTTTAAAAATATGTAGGGATGAGGGTTGTATCAGTCAAATACATTTTTGACCACAAAATTCACATGTCAATGAAAACATTCTCAAACTTCAGTTCTAAAACATGTTTTCTTTGGCATGAGTTTTCATTCCAAGATGATTACTTTCTCATTTTTTCATTGAGAGGACATCTTTACCTGGAAGGAGCAGATGCAAGAAAAGTAAAATTATTTTTCAAGCTTTTTCCTGATTGTCTAAAACAGATAGCTCTTGTCATCTCAAAAGTGTCAGCACTTTGGTCTTTAGGAAGGAGGGAGCCCAGGTGCGGTGACTCATGCCTGTAATCGTAACACTTGGGAGGCCAAGGTGGGCAGATCATTTGAAGTCAGGAATTCGAGACCAGCCTGATCAACATGGTGAAATCCCATCTCTACTAAAAATACAAAAATTAGCCAGACATGGTGCCACACACCTATAATCCCAGCACTTTGGGAGGCTGAGGCAGGCGGATCACTTGAGGTCAGGAGTTTGAGACCAGCCTGGTCAACATGGTGAAACACTGTCTCTACTGAAAATACAAAAATTAGCCAGGTGGGTGGCGGGGGCCTATAATCCCAGCTACTCCAGAGGCTGAGACAGGAGAATCTCTTGAACCTGGAGGCGGGGGTTGCAGTTAGCCACGATCACACCACTGCCTCCAGCTTGGGAGACAGAGCGAGACTCCCTCTCAAAAAAAAGGAGGGAGGTAGGAGTTGGGGTGAGGATTGAAAAATTACCTATCGGGTACAAATTCATTATGGGTATTGGGTTCACTAGAAGCCTAATCTCCACCAGTATGCAGTCTACCCATGTAATAAACAAGCACATGTACCCCTGAATCTAAATTTTAAAAAAAGAATATTCACAGGGAAAAAAAATCACAGGGAAGAAATAAATTAAAAATTACTGATAAATTTTTAAAAATAAGGAGGGAGGGCTGGGCACGGTGGCTCACGCTTATAATCCCAGCACCGTGAGAGGCTGAGGCAGGTGGATCACAAGGTCAGGAGATCGAGACCATCCTGGCTAACACAGTGAAACCCCATCTCTACTAAGAATACACAAAATTAGCTGGGCTTGGTGGCAGGTGCCTGTAGTCCCAGCTACTCAGGAGGCTGAGGCAGGAGAATCGCTTGAACCTGGGAGGTGGAGGTTGCAGTGAGCTGAGATGGTGCCACCGCACTCCAGCCTGGGCGACAGAGTGAGACTCCATCTCCAAAATACATACATACATACATACATACATACATACAGAGAGAGGGAAAGTTAACAGAGAGGGAGGGGAACTTGGGGCAACCCTCTTCAGTATTTTGCCATGAAGATAAGTCATTCTGTGTGGCTGGAAAGTTTTCATGGTCACACCCAATCTCCTTACCAAGTATGGGAAAGATTCTACTCTAATGCCACAGTCTTGGCTGTATAACATGAGCCTACGGTCGGTCTCCTGCAATATTCTGTGCCCTCCAGGCTTCTACCTCTTTCCTGCGCTGATTAGACCGTGGATGAGCCAATGAGTGAGGGGTAAGGGTGAAGCTACCTCTGCACCCTGATTCATATCCAGAATCCTTTTTTAAAAATCCCTTTCTGAGTAGCTATTCTATCTGTGGTTGCATTTTTACCATTTTCCCATATGACATTGTTTTTATTAAAGAAGGCATTTACTGTTGGCAATATATCTTGTCTGCTCTATCTTCCCTTTAGTGGCTCAAAAAAAAAAAAAAAAAAAAAAAAGGAAAGAAAGAAAGAAAAGAAAGAAGCGATTTGTGTATTTCAGTATTGGAACAGAACCTGGCAAATACCTTCAGCTGAGCCATGTTGGAAACATCTGTGCTTTCAGCCCACTGCGAAGCAAACCTCCCACACTGGGTAATTTGCTCTAACACGAGTTTCTTCCAATCTTCGGCAGTGTTTTCTCTACATCTTTCGACGGTGTTTGCTGACAAAGAAATGCCTTTTGGTTTGTCGACAGATCATTTACTGCTCATTGTTTCTGCCATTTTTCCTGCATCAGAAAGAATAAGTGTCTGCCCGTTGGTAGGTGTTTTTTGTTTCATGCTATCTTGCAAGAAACTTTAAAAGAGCTTTCCAAATATTTATCATTGCTTAGGGAAATAACTAAGAAGGACTGGGTTGAACAGCACAAAACTTTAAATATTGCTGGGAAAAAAGACTGCACAGGTTTCTCTTCAGTTCTGAAAGCTTAGTTTTAGACACCTTGCCAACCATGAGGATTGCACACTGCTGATGACTTAACAGCTCCAGGCACAAGGCACCTTGGGCAAACTTCAGCAGTAACCACAGAGTAGGGGAAATTCAAAGAGTTTTATTTGCTGAATTTTTATTTTAGGGGCTAACTTCTGGTCAGGTCTGTACCCTGAGCTTAGCCAGGAGTAATAAGGAATTCCCAGCTCTCCCTTCTGCTGTGGTTCACCTCCTCTGGTTTTCTGGGGTTCATTGCAGATTCCTTACACGAATCTTGTGTGAGCCACTCAGCCATTTTGGAAGATGAGTTTGGTTAAAACTAGATCATATAGGCCGAGCACTGTGGCTCACGCCAGTAATCCCAGCACTTTGGGAGGCTGAGGTGATCTGCCATCACCTGAGGTTGGGAGTTCGAGACCAGCCAGACCAACATGGAGAAACTTTGTGTCTACTAAAAATGCAAAATTAGCTGGGCATGGTGGTGCATGCCTGTAATCCTAGCTACTCAGGAGGCTGAGGCAGGAGAATCACTCTAACCCAGGAGGCAGAGGTTGCGGTGAGCCAAGATGGTGCCATTATACTCCAGCCTGGCCAACAAGAGTGAAACTCTGTCTCAAAAAAAAAAAAAAAAGAAAGAAAGAAAAAGATCATATAATCCATCAATCCACTTAGACGCACTAAACTCTAATCCTCCGCAATCCGCTGAAGGCTTGCAATCCAGAGTGGGTATTGCATCAACCCCTGGCCTGGGGCACCCAATTCCCTTCTTCTGGGACACCCAAGAACTGTGTGGAGTGGTACCTGCATGAAGAGTGAAGGCACCAGCATGGAGCTCAATATTAAACATGAGCTCTTGGGGCACCCACTGCCCAGGGCTATGGCAAGGCATGTGGTGAGCTGAGCAAACAGTAGGCGCTCAGGAGTGCCTAACGTCCCTTTAACCAAACCCCAAGGTCCAGGTGAGTTCTGAAGTGCTTAAGTACTGGGCAGGATGCCCAGGCTGAGCAACTCCCTGTGAGCAGGGGCGTCTCACTCCCTGCAGAGCACAGACCCCAGAGGGCACCACAGGTTCAGTCCCCACCAGACTCGGAGCCCCCTGTCCATCGAGTTCCCTTGAGCCATTGCCCCTGCACATATCCAGTGATTGGCACAGGAAGCCTTGTGATCCAGGGAAAGCAGCACACTCCCTGCAGCCTCTCAGGAGGACTCAAGGGGGATCCCAGCTGTGCCCTTCTGTCCTGGGTGCTGACGTTGCATCTGATCTTGTCCTGGCCCCACTGGTTCTAGGAACAGGCCTCCCCACCGGGTTAGCAACTGCATAACTGGCCTCTGCCCCTAGAGAAAGGCTCCCTGAATCTCAGCCTCCCAGAGGGGCTCCAGAGGCCTTCCGGAAGCTGTGTGAGATTTGCAGTTGCACCCCTTCATCTAAGGCGGCCCCAGGGTCTACTGACCACAGCTGACCACAGCTTCCACATTTACTGCCAGTGCGTACACCAGACCCCAACACCAACAAGGAACTGGAAGCTCCCCTTGATAGAGCCTTGCCACTAGGGATGCCAGTCTTTGCCAATGCACTTGGCATGGTGCCTGGGAACCAGCCACATGGCTCTTGAGCTGCCCTTCAAGGAGGAAACAGAAGCCCCCTGTCAAAAGATGAGGCCGCCATCCACCCTTGGCAGGGAGGTGGCCAGGCCCTGGTGCCCTGTTCTGGTACTCTTTGTTCACCAGATTTGCAAATTTGTTGTTATCAGCCAGCACGGTTTCCCCACCTCCACCCACCCTGTCTGGGCTCCTTAGAGTAAAGGAAAATTCTCCCCAAGGAGCTACCTTCAGACCTCTCCACACAGATTCCTGACAGCAGTCCCTGCAATGGTTTGGTTCCATAGGATCGTAGGAGCTTTTTAAAATTATTATTTATGCAAAATATAGACAAGGAAAGATACGATTTGACTGCACCATGTGACAGCTTCTTGGGGATTTGAGCTGCCTGCCGATCCAATGAACCAGCCATGAGCTGCTGCCAGAGGCTACGGGATCCTGGGTGGCAGCTGAGGTTGGGGAAGCCAGGAACCCATCTCACTCCCTTGCAACCTGATGAGCTCGTGCTGGACACACACCCAGCTTGGGACTGAACCGTGTAGCCCCCTGGGCACCTTGAACCTTGCACCAGGGTGCTGGGGAGGCTGGGGAGGAGGAGGCATTCACTGTGACCAATGGGGTTGCTTTATCTGTGGATGTGTTTATAGCTTTTATTTTATTTTATTTTGCGTGTATTTATTCTTTCTTTTTAATTTTATTTTATTTTTGAGACAGGGCCTAGCTCTGTCTCCCAGCCACAATCTCGGCTCACTGCAACCTCTGCTTTCTGGGCTCAAGTGACCTCCCAAGTAGCTGGGATTACAGGTGTGCACCACCATGCCTGGATAATTTTTGTATTGTTTATAGAGACAGGGTTTTGCCATGTTGTGCAGGCTGGTCTTGAATTGCTGGACTCAAGCAATACACCTGCCTTAGCCTCTCAAAGTGCTGGGACTGCAGGCATGAGCCACCATGCCCTGGCCACTTTTATTTTATTTTTAATTGATAAATAAAAATTGTATATATTTATGGGGTACAATGTGATGTTTCAATACATGTATACATTGTGGAATGATCAAGTCAGGCTTATTAGCATATCCACCCCCTCAAATATTTATTATTTCTTTGTGATGAGAACATTTAAAATCCCATCTTTGGCTGGGCGTGGTGGTTCACGCCTGTAACCTCAGCACTTTGGGAGGCCGAGGAGGACAGATTACCTGAGGTCAGGAGTTGGAGACCAGCCTGACCAACATGGTGAAACCCCGTCTCTAATAAAAATACAAAAACTAGCTGGGCATGGTAGCACACACTTGTAATCCCAACTACTTGGGAGGCTGAGGCAGGAGAACTGCTTGAACCCAGGAGGTATAGGTTGCAGTGAGCTGAGATAACGCCACTGCACTCCAGCCTGGGCGACAAAAGCGAAACTCCGTCTCAAAAAAAAAAAAACAAACCAAAACCAGTAAAATCCAGTCTTTCAACTGTTTTAAAATATACAATACATTATTATGAACTGTAGTCACCTTGCTATGCAACAGAACAGCAGAACTTATTCCTCCTACTAGCTGTAATTTTATACCCGTTGACAAACCTCTCCTCTTCCCCGTTCACCTCCCCTCTGTGCCTGGCTTATTTCACTCCATATAATATCCTCTCGGTTCATCCACGTTGTTGAAAATGACAGAATTTCCTGTTTTTATAAGGCTGACTAGTGTTCCGTTATGTAAATACACCATGTGCTAAAAATCCATTTATCTGTTTAGGAACATTTAGGTTATTTCCATATCTCAACTATTGTGAATAATGGTGTCACGAACATGGCAGTGCAGACATCTCTTCCGCATACAGATTTCAATCCTTTGGGTATGTACCCCGTAGTGGGGTTGCTGGATTATATGATACAGGTAATTCTCTTTTTTTGTAGAGATAGGGTCTCACTATGTTGTCCAGGCTGGTCTTGAACTCCTGACCTGAAACAGTCCTTCCCCCTTGGTCTCCTAGAGTAGAGTGCTGAGATTATAGGCATGAGCCACAACACCTAGCCCTCCAAGTAATTCTATTTTTAGTCTTTTGAGAAACCTTCATACTCTTATCCAAAATGGCTGTACTAATTTGCAATACTACCAACAGTGTATAATGGTTCCCTTATCTCCACATCCTTGTCAACACTTACTATCTTTCATCTTTTTTATACTGGCCAATCTAACAGGTGCGAGGCAATATCTCATTGTGGTTTTAATTTGCATTTCTCTGATGATTAGCAATATTGAGCACTTTTTCATATAACTGTTGGCCATTTGTATGTCTTGTTTTGAGAAATGTCTGTTCAAGTCCTTTGCCTTTTTAAAATAGGGTTTTTTTTTAAAATTATTGAGTCATTTGGGTTCCTTGTATATTTTGGATATTAGCCCTTTACCAGTGTATGATTTGCAAATATCTTCTCCCAATCTTCGAGTTGTCTCTTCACCCTATTAACTGTTTCCATTGCTGTTCACAAGCTTTTTAGTTTGATGCAATACAATTTGTCTATTTTTGCTTTTGTTGCCTGTGTTTTTGGGGTCATATTCAAGAAATCTCTGTCCAGACCAATGGCATGGAGCCTTTCCCCTGTGTTTCTTCTAGTAGTGTTATAGTTTCAGGCCTTGCATTTAAGTCTTCATTTTGAGTTGATTTTTGTATAAGGGGTGAGATAAAGTCCCCTTTTCATTCTTCTGTCTGTGGAGATCTAGTTTTTCCAAAACCATTTATTAAAGAGACTGTCCTTTCCCCATTGTCCAAGACCAGGTAAAGCAGCACATGCCTGTAATCCCAGCCCTCTGAGAGGCCAAGGTGGGAGGATCACTTGAGGCCAGGAGTTTGAGACCAGACTGGACAACATAGCAAGCCCCGTCCCTTTAAAAAAAAAAAAAAAAAAAATTCATTAGCTCAGCATAGTGGCATGCACCTGTAGTCCCAGCTACTCAGGAGGCTGAGGCATGAGGATTGTGAGAGCACAGGAGTTCAAGGTTACAGTGAGCTATGATTGCATCACTGCACTCCGACCTTTTTTATGCTCTCTTAAGTGGGGTTGTTTTCGTAATTTCTTTTTCAGACAGCTAGTTAGTATAAAGAAACACTACTGCTTTTTGTAAGTTGATTTTGTATCCTGCAACTTTACTGAATTTGTTTATCAATTCTAATGGTTTTTTGGGGGAACTGTTTAGGATATTTTACATATAAGATCATGTCAGCAAACAGAAACAATTTCACTTCATCCTTTCCTATTAGGATGCCTTTTATTTCTTTTTCTTGCTGAATTGCTCTGGCTAAGGTTTCCAGTACCATGTGCAACACAGCAGGCATCCTTGCCTTGTTCCTGATCTTGGAGGAGAAGCTTTCAACTTTTCACTGTTGAGTATGATGCTGGCTGTGGACTTGTCACACATGATCTTCACTGAGTTGAGGAACATTCCTTGCATACCTACTTTGTTGAGAGTGTTTTCGTTTTTGTTTTTGTTTATGTTTTTGTTTTGAGACAGAGTCTTGCTCTGTCGCCCAGGCTGGAGTGCAGTGGTGCGATCTCAGCTCACTGCAAGCTCCGCCTCCTGGGTTCACGCCATTCTGCCTCAGCCTGCCAAGTAGCTGGGACTACAGGTGCCCACCATCATGCTGGCTAATTTTTTTGTATTTTTAGTAGAGATGGGGTTTCATCATGTTAGCCAGGAAGGTCTCAATCTCCTGACCTCGTGATCCGCCCGCCTTGGCCTCCCAAAGTGTGTTGAGAGATTTTTTTTACCATGAAAGGATTGAACACTGTCAAATGCTTTTTCTGCATCTATTGAGATGAATATATGATTTCTTGTCCTTCATTCTGCTAATATGGTGACTCTCATTGATTGGCATATGTTGAACCAAACTTGCAGAGATAATTTTTTTTTTTTTTTTTTTGAGACAGAGTCTCACTCTGTGGCCCAGGCTGGAGTACAGTGGCACAATATTGGCTCACTGCAACCTCTGCCTCCCAGGTTCAAGCAATTTTCATGCCTCAGCCACCCTAGTAGCTGGGGCTTCAGGCGTGTACCACCATGCCTGGCTAATTTTTGTATCTTTAGTAGAGACAGGATTTTGCCATATTGCCCAGGCTGGTCTCAAACTCCTGGGCTCAGGTGATCCGCCCACCTCAACCTCATGCTGGGATCACAGGCATGAGCCATCATGTCCAGGCCATGGTGAATGATCTTTTTAATGTACTGGTGAATAGGGTTATCTAGTATTTTCTTGAGGATTTTTGCAACCATGTTCATCAATGATATTGCCTGTACTTATTCCTTCTTGCAGTGTCTTTGTCTGGCTTGGTATCAGAGTAAGCTGGCCTTGTAGAATGAGTTTGGAAGTATGCTCTCCTCTTCAGTTTTTGGGAAGGGCTTGATAAGAATTGGTATCAGCTCTTCTTTAAATATTCGGTAGAATTTAACCATGAAGTTTTCTCGTTCTGGGATTTTTTTGTTGGTGATGGTAGACTTCTAATTACTGATTCAATCTTCTTATTAGTTATTAGTCTGTAGTCTGTTCAGATTTCCAATTTTTTCATGATCCAGTGTTTAGGTTATATTTCTAGGAATTTATCCATTTCTTCTAGGTTGTGCGATTTGTTGGCATATAATTGCTTATAGTAGTCTCTTACGATCCTTTGTATTTCTGTTATCAATGGTAACAACTCTTCTTTCATCTCTGATTTTATTTGAGTCTTCTCTCTTTTTTCTTTATTAGTCTAGCTAAGGGTTTGTCAATTTTGTTCAGCTTTTTACAAACCAACTCTTAGTTTTGTTGATTTTTTCTATTGTTTTTCTAGTCTCTATTTCATTGATTTCTTCTCTGATCTTTGTTATTTCCTTCCTTCTGCTAACTTTGACCTTAATTTGTTCTTCTTTTTTCTAGTTCCTTGAGGCATAATATTAGCCTGCTTATTTGAGATTTTTCTTCTTTTTTGATATAGGCATTTATTGCTATAAACTTCCCTCTCAGAACTGCTTTAGGCTGGGTGTGGTGGCTCATGTCTGTAATCCCAGCATTTTGGGAGGCTGAGGTGAGAGGATAGGTTGAGGCCCGGAGTTTGAAACCAGCCTGGTCAACATAGTGAGACTCTATCTCTACAAAAATAAAAATAAATTATCCAGGTATGGCGGCACCTGCCTGTAGTCCCAGCTACTTGGGAGGCTGAGGTGGGAGGATTGCTTGAGCCCAGGAGTTCAAGGCTACAGTAAGCAGTGATTGTGCTGCTGCATTCCAGCCTGGGCAACAGAGTGAGACCCTATCTCAAAAAAACAAAACAAACCAAAGCTACCTTTGCTGCATCCCACACGTTTTCGTATATCGTGCTTCCATTTTTTGTTTGTCTCAAGATATTTTTAAGTTTCCCCTTTAATTTTTTCTTTGATTCAACAGTTGTTCAGAGAAGCATATTGTTTAATTTCCACATATTTGTTTATTTCCCATAATTCCTTCTGTTATTGATTTCTAGTTTCATACCATTGTGGTTGGAAAAGGTGCTTGATATGACTTCAATTTTTTTCTGTTTTTTTGAGGCAGGGTCTTGCTGTGTCGTCCAGGCTGGAGTGCAGTGGTGCTGATCACTACTCACTGCAACCTCGGACTCCCAGGCTCAAGCAATCCTCCTGACTCAGCCTCCCTAGGAGCTGGGAGTACGGGCATGCACTACCACATCCAGCTAATTTTTTTTATTTTTCATAGAGACAGGGTCTCTCTATATTGCCCAGGCTGGTCTCAAACTCCTGGGCTCAAGTGATCCTCACGCTTCGGTCTTTGAAAATGTAATTATAGAAGTGAGCCACTGTACCCAGCCATTTCAATCTTCTTAAATTTGTTAAGACTTATTTTGTGACCTAATATATGATATACCTTGAAGAATGTTTTATGCTCACTTGAGAAGAATGTGTATTAAGTTACTTTTAGGTGGAATGGTCTGTGTGTGTGTATATGTGTGTGTGTGTGTGTGTGTGTGTGTATGTATATATATATATATATGATCCATTTGGTCTAAAGTGTAGCTTAAATCCAATGTTTCCTTATTGATTTTCTGTTTGGATCTGTCCAATGCTGAAAGTGAGGAATTGCAATTCACTACTATTATTATGCTGTAGTCTGTGTGTTTCTTCAGATCCCTTAAGGTTTGCTTGTCTGGTTGCTTGATTGACTGACTGTAGGGATGGGGTTTTGCTGTGGTACCCAGGCTGATCTCAAATTCCTGGCCTCAAGCAATCCTCCCCCCTTGGCCTCTCAAAGTGCTGAGATTGCAGGCTTGCTTCATGTATTTAGGTGCTCCAAAGTTGGGTGCATATATATTTGTACTTGTTATATCCTCTTGATGAATTCGCCACTATAGAATGTCACTATACAATGACTTTGTCGCTTTTTACAGTTTTTCCTGTAAAGTATATTTTGTCTGGGCCGGGCATAGTGGCTCATGCCTGTAATCTCAGCACTTTGAGGGGGCCGAGGTGGGCAGATCACCTGAGGTCAGGAGTTCGTGACCAGCCTGGCCAACATGGTGAAACCCCATTTCTACTAAAGATACAAAATTTAGCCGGGGGTGGTGGTGCACACCTGTAATCCCAGCTACTTGGGAGGCTGAGGCAGGATAATCCCTTGAACCTGGGAGGTGGAGGTTGCAGTGAGCTGAGATCACATCACTGCACCCCAGCCTGGGCAACAGAGGAAGACTCCATTACACACACACACACACACACACACACACACAAAAGTATATTTTGTCTGAAATAAGTATAGCTACCTCTGTTCTCTTTTTTATCCCATTTGCATGGAATATCTTTTTCTATCCTTTCACTTTCAGTCTATGAGTGTCCTTTAAGGTGAAGTGAGTCTTGTGTAGGCAACGTATGTTGGGTCTTGTTATTTTATCCATTTAGCTACTCTGTGCCTTTTGATTGGAGAATTTAACTCATTTACATTCAGACTAATTATTGATAGGTAAAGACTTACTAGTACCATTTCGTTCATTGTTTTCTGGGTATTTTGTAGATCTTTTGTCGTTTCTTCCTTTTGTTTTTTTCCTTTGTGATTTGATGGCTTTCTATACTGCTATGCTTGGGATCTGTTCTTTTTAACTGTTGTGTATCTATCATAGGCTTTTGCTTTGTGGTTACCCTAAGGCTTACATAAGCCATCTTATACTTAACTGGTTATTTTAAGTTGACAACAACTTAACTTAGATCGCATATATAAACTTTATACTTTTACTTCTCCTCCCATTTTATGTTTTTGATGTCACAGTTTACATCTTTTTATAATTTGTATCTTTTAACCAATCACTGTAGCTCTAGTTGTTTTTAATAGTTTTACCTTTTAACGTTTGTACTGGATATATAAATGATTTACCTGCTGCCATTATGGTATTAGAGTGTTTTGGATTTGACAATGTACTTACTTTTACCAATGAGTTTTATACTTTCATATGTTTTCATATTACTACTAATTAACATCCTCTTCCTTCAGCTTGAAAAACTTTTAGCATTTCTTGTAAAGCAGGTATAAAACAAAAACTCTCTCAGTTTTTGTCGAGAAAGTCTTTATCACCCCTTCATTTTTTAGAGACAGAATTGCTGCGTATAGTATTATTGGTTGGCTTTTTCTTTTTTTTTTCTTTCAGGATTTTGAATATATCATCCCACTTCCTTATGGCCTACAAGGTTTCTGTTGAGAAGTATGCTGATAGTCATATTGGGGTTCCCTTATACATGATGATTCACTTTCCCTTGCTGCTTTCAACACTCTTTTTAACTACTGACAATTCGATTACAATGTGTCTTTGTGTGGATCTCTTTGGATTCATCTTATCTGGCATCCTCTGGTCTTCCTGGATCTGGCTTTCTATTTAACTCCTTAGGCTTGCAATGTTTTCTGCTGTTATTTCTTTGAATATGTTTTCTATCCCTTTCTCTCTCTTTCTTCTCCTTCTGGCATGCCAGTAATGTGTAAGTTGTAAGTATCTTAAGCTATCTTCAATCCTTTCATTCTTTTTGCTTCTCATATTAGATGATTTCCAGTGGCCTGTCTTTGAATTTATAGATTCTTTCTTCTGCGTGATCTAGTCTGCTGTTGATCCTCTTTTTCAGTTCAGTTATAGTATTTTTCAGCCCTATGATTTCCGTTTAGTATTTTAAATAATTTCTGTCTCATTGTTGAAATTCTCAGTTTGGTTTTGTATTGCTCTCCTGACCTTGGTAAGCATCTCTATGACCATTATTTTGAATTCAGTTAAATCACATATCTCCACTTCACTTGGTTCTTCACTGGAGATTTGTATTGTTCCTTTATTTGGAATATCATCCCCTGTTTCTTCATTTTCCTTGACTCCCTGTGTTGGTATCTTCGAATTAGATAGGACAACTACTTCCTTCAGTCTTGTGAGACTGGCCTCATGTAGAAGAATCTCACCAATCCATCTAACCTCAGATTTTAAGATGTCCCTCAAATCTTTGTGTTTGTCCAGACTGCTACCTCTGTTTGAGGTGGCCCCCTAGAGCTTGGGATGTACTACATCATGTTAGTACCCAATACCAGTAAGATGGCAGCCAGACTCTCTAGATGTAGCTGGAAATGTTGGATGTTGGATATGTGTTCCAGTTCCTTCTATCTTTACAGTGAAGCTGAGTGCAGGCATTTGTCTCCCACTTTCTCTGCATTAATCTGGGGTCAAAATCTGTGGCAAATGCCTGTACAGGCATTTGTACAGGCTGCACTCTCTGATCCTGGGGAGATAGCTGCTGACATTGGGCCCACCTCTTTGTTTTTTGTGGTCTGGGATCATTCAAGAATGCAAAGCCCCATTGAGTCCCACAGCTGGTAATTAAAAACAGAGTCCCTTAGGTGGGAGCTATAGAAGTTCTGGCACCTGGCACTTGGCCAAACTCCTTTCATGAAGAATGGGTAAGCCTGAATTTATCACCAGGGTGAGCCCAAGGGAAGGCTTATGAAGCACCAAGCTCTGGCTCCAGCTGTCGAAGGGCTCCTGTTCTGTTCCATTGCCTAGTTAGCTGCTTTATGCAAGTTCATTTAGAAGGCAGACCATCAAGTAGCCACTGGAAGTGTGTGCCGAGAGCCTCTTCTGGAGAGTGAACGGGAACTGCACATTCCTGCCTCTTTCTGCACTGCTCCAAGGGGGTGTAGCCCATGGAAGTGTTTACACACTCATTTAAAACCACTTCTTTGGCCGGGCGCGGTGGCTCAAGCCTGTAATCCCAGCACTTTGGGAGGCCGAGGCGGGTGGATCACAAGGTCAGGAGATCGAGACTATCCTGGCTAACATGGTGAAACCCCGTCTCTACTAAAAATACAAAAAACTAGCCGGGCGCGGTAGCGGGCGCCTGTAGTCCCAGCTACTTGGGAGGCTGAGGCGGGAGAATGGCGTGAACCCGGGGGGCGGAGCTTGCAGTGAGCCGAGATCGCGCCACTGCACTCCAGCCTGGGAGACACAGTGAGACTCCGTCTCAAAAAAAAAAAAAAAAAAAAAAAAAAACCACTTCTTTGTTCTGTGATCAAGGAGACTCACATATACCTGGTCCCTTCTGTTCACAGAGCTAAGAGGTTTAGGATCAAGTCCTTTGGGAGGTAGCTGTGAAAGTTGGGGAATTCAATTTTTGGTATAAACCCTTTCCAGGGACAAAGAAGGGGCTGTGTCTATCCTTCTCTGTGCTGCTCCTGGGAGATGAAGACCCTGGAAGTGTTTGTGCACCTGTATAAAAATGCTGCTTTCTTCCTGTGGTCTAGAGAGACGCATTTATGCCAGTCCCTTTGCCCCCAGAGCTAGGAGGTTTAGGATGCAGTCTTGCAAGTGGAAGCTATAAAAGTTGGGGTGCTCTATCTGAGGGAGAAACAGGGGGCTGTTCTTTTCAAGGCCCCTTCTCTGTACTGTTCCCAGAGGATAAAGCCACTGGAAGTGCTTGTATGCCTATATGAAACTGCTGCTTTGTTCCTGTGGTCTAGAGAGACTCACATGCGTCTAATCTCTGCTCCCAGAGCTGGTGAAATAAGAACCAAACTGTGGGGAACTTTAGAGTTAGGGTGCTATATTTAAGGCTCTAACCCTCCCCTCCACAGGGAGAAGGAAACTGGGGTGATTCCTTCCCAGCTGGATGGTGAGGTGCCCGGGGCCATGCCCGAATATGCCTCCACTCTCCTAACCATTCAAAGTGGCTTTCTCCGTTGCTCGACAGGTAGGGGTCTAAACTGGTCTCTGATTTTCTCTTGAGGAAACTGACCTGTGAATAGACCTATCTGGTGCATTTGTGGGTCGGGGGAGATTCAGGAGCTTCCTATTCCACCATGCTGCTTGGGGTTGGTTTATTTCTGCTACAGCAGAGTGCACTAGCTGTCAGGGAGCAGGGTGGCCTGAGTCAGTGACACAAAGTAAAATAAGCCACACTTGATAGTGGGGGAGTAGGAATGGCCAGGGGAACATGTGGGACAGCACCTCTAAGATGGGCTGTAAATGAGTGAGGGCTGAGAACCCCCAACCCAGGCAGATGGAAAGGAGGCCCCAGAGAGAAGCCCCAACATGAGCCACAATCCATGTCACATGAACAGCAGTAGGGATAAAAAGGGGTATTTGGTCTGGACAGGAGAAGGAACCTGTGGCTCACCTTGGACCATATGAAGAGGAGTCACAGGGGCAGGGGCCACACCAGGACACTAGGGTGTGGATTCCTGCTCATTCTAAGGACTCTGCAGGAAAGGCCAGGTCAGGACATAGCTGAGGTTTTCCCCAAGGGGAAGGGGTCTTGAGAAGTGGCAGTTCCTGCCCCTCATGGTTTTCCAGGCAAAGCTGAGTGACCGCCTGATGGAGGCTGCAGAGAAGAGCTGCTCTTCTCAGACGGGGATGAGTGCACAGCTGCCAAGGGCTCAGTTATGTGCCATCCATCGTGGACTCCAAAATGCAGTGACAAGTGAGCTTATAGAGCAAGGGCTACCTTGGGGTACATGGGCTGAGTTTTCCCTTGTCCTGAAACCTTCTAGAAGCAGTAGGAAGGAACTACATATAACATGATCGGTGGCCTGGGTTCTTCTCCATAAAATCCTCCCAAGGACAGCCTCTTATGGATCAATTGCTGTGCAGTGACTTAGACCCAGGAGGGCCACCTGCTGACTCCAAAGCCTAAAGGGTCTCAGTTTCTCAAGAAGCCTCCTTCGGCCAGGCACGGTGGCTCATGCCGTGATCCCAGCACCTTGGGAGGCCGAGGCAGGAGGATCACCTGAGGTTAGGAGCTCAAGACCAGCCTGGCTAACATGGTGAAACCCTGTTTCTACTAAAAATACAAAAAATTATCTGGCATGCACCTGTAATCCCAGCTACTCGCGGGGCTACGACAGGAGAATCCCTTAAACCCAGGAGGCAGAGGTTGCAGTGAGCCGAGATCCACCCCATTGCACTCCAGCTTGGGCAACAAGAGTGAAACTCTGTCTCAATAAAACAACAAAAACAAACAAAAAGAAAATCCTTTCACCCCCTGCAGGCTGCAGGGAGCTGATGGAAGTGTCCTATGGCCCCTTGCAAGGGGAGCACGAAGGGACCATAGGACACTTAGGATGCTAATCAAGAGAAACAGATTATAGTCCCTTCTGCTTCTTAATGGATGGTAGAAGGTGAAATTCGTATCTGTAAAAATAACCCTCTGCAGTGTCACTGGTTCAGAGGCCGTGGGGATGGGAGTAGGAAAGCTGGACTCTTGAGCCCTGTCCTGCCCTGTCCTGCTGCTGAATGTAGCTGAGAGCCCACCCATGGGGACAGAGACAGTGCTCAGCCTCTGGACAAGCCTGGAGCAGGCAGGGGGAAGGGGAAACGACTCTTCATAATCAATCCTGGGAAAGTGGGTTCCTCCAGCCAGCTTCTGGGAGAGGGGAGGAGCTCAGCAGGGGGAGGGAGGAGAGAAAGAGACAGTAGATCTCAGCAGCTGATGGGCCATACCCCCTCTGGTGCCCCGAAACTTCAGCAAAGCCTGCGACCCACCCAGGATTGTGTGGATGGGACCCGGGGAATGTGAATTAGGGTGCTGCCCCCATGGGGGGCGTGGAGGTGGGAAAGAACCAGCCCACCCAAGGGGCCATGTGGAGAAACCTGATCTCCCCCACAGAACCTGCCCCCCGAGGCATTAGCCTATGAAGGACTCTGGGCTTCCAACCTATTTGGAAATTTAAAATTTTTCAGCCATTTAAAAATACTGTATCTATGGCACTTACCAGCTGAGCCCCCACAGGGTCCTGGACATCAGGGCCAGCATAGAGACAACCATAAGGGTGGTGGAAACTTAAATCTGGGCTCCCTGGAGCTAGTTAGAATGGCCTGGGGCTCAGGGCTGTTCAGTGGCACTAGACGCCATGTGCCCCTTTCTGGGTACTCCAGAAATACCAGGGCCACTAAGCTGGAGCTGGGCTCAGCCCCCACATTCGCCAATGTCCCCTCTTTGACCCGAGGATGGGAAGCTTAGGCACAAACCCACCTCTCTGCTGGCTTCAAATCCTTCCTGAATCTGTACAGAGGTGGCGCCCACAGGGTCCCCAGGGCTGAGGGGCACCCCCAACATCCTAGGCCCTGAGAACTCTGAGGCAAGCTCGCAGCCAAGGTGGGGGAGCTGTGCAGACCTGGGGAGGAAAGAGGGGGGCAGGCATGCCGATCCTTCATCGTGGCAGCTGCAAGCCAGCGCTTGGGCACCCCTCACCTCTCATCTGCTGATGGCAACACTGGAGACCATAGAGGGCTCCTCCCTTGCCAGGGTCACCTGGCAGTAACCCCTGGGCTCAAGGCCTGATCACAAAGCTTTGGATGACAGAAGCAGGACCTGGTGCAGAGGCCAGCCCCTGAGGAAACTGCTGGGGACAGCATCGCCTGCTCAACTTGGGTACACAGGTGGAATCTGGAAGATTTTTTTTTCTCAGGTTTTTTTGTTTGTTTGTTTGTTTGTTTTTTGAGGCAGGGTCTCAGTCTCACCCAAGCTGGAGTGCAGTAGCGCAACCATGGCTCTCTGCAACCTCTGCCTCCCAGGATCAAGTGATCCTCCCACCTCAGCCTCCCAAGTAGGTGGGACTTCAGGGGCATGCCACCATGCCCAGCTAATTTTTGTATTTTTTGCAGAGATGCGGTTTTGCCCATATTGCCCAGGCTGGTATCTAACTCCTGGACTCAAGCGATCCACCTGCCTCAGCCTCCCAAACTCCTGAGATTACAGGCCTGAGCCACCTCGCTTGGCTAGACGCCTGGAAGTTTAAGCACAGCTGTAAACCATCCCAGCTCCTTTATTTCCCTGCTCTTAAGTGCTTGGCCGAAGGCTGCTTTCTGTCATCCCAGTGAGCTGTGCCCGCTGTGTGGGAGAACCCGCCCTTGGGGATGGATGGAGCCAGCCCAGCAACAACCCGCCCCTCAGCCACTTCTAGAATCACCCAGGAAGGGCCTTCACAGCCGGGCTGATGTCCCCTCACTGAACACAGGGGAAACGGAGGCCAGGCAGGTAGCTATGCTGAGCTCATTCTCATTCCTCGACCCCAGTAGAATCACAGTCTTCGACAGCCCAATGCGGATCCTAGGATGGGGCCTGGTAGACAAATAAATGGCTGGGACTAGGCCACGTGCCTGGTCTCCCAGCGGAACACGTGATGCACCCATGCTGACACCTGCTGACATCCGAGCTCCACAAGACCCTGACATGAGCAGTGTGGCCTTGGGGAACATGTGGCCCATCTGTTAAAGGGGCTCCCTGCCGCTCTGTCCATCTCATTGGGGTGCAGTGGGGATGCTCCTAGGGCCTGTCTGAAAAAGCAGTTTGGGAACTAGCAGGTGATGCACAGTGCTGCCGGGCATCAGGCCACTTGCTCTGGACCAGCCTGGAAGCCAGGAACTTCATGTCTTTTCCCAGGCACTTCGCTGCACCCATCCTCACTGCATCCTCAGCAGGGCACAGAGGGAAGGGGCCTGGCCCCAGGAGTGTCCCAGCCTCATTGCATTTCCTGAGCTGGGCAGAAGGGACCCCTGTCTGCTGGTTTTGCTGGCTGCTCACCCTACAGGCTCCCCTGATGCTGAGGCCTCCCCTAAGCTGGTGTGGACACAGGAGGGATTGATCATGGGTAAAGTTGGGAAACTGGAGGAGTCTGGGGTGAGGGCAAGAGGGCTGGGCCTGCAGATTCCAGTTCCAACCAGGATCCCAGGTCAGAGGGACGGGGTGGGTCTCGGGGTATAGAGGGTCCCAGACACCAGGCCCCACCCAGGAGGGTGGCAGGAAGAGGACTGTTTTTCTGCTCCAGCTGCCCAAGGGACACGTGTGTGCCCAGCTCAAGAGGAAAGGTCTGGAAACAGCACCTGCATGGGGCCTGGGGTCCTCCAAGGAGCACACGGTGAAGGAGCCCTTGACAGGCAGCTCTGAGCCCGGCTTGGTGCCCAGGACTGAGCCTCTGCAGTCTTCCCTGACACATCGGAACCCAGTGTCAGCCTCCTGCAGACTGGGAGGAAGGGCCCTGCCCCATCCCGGATTGGCCACTCCTGTGGGTATCCTTCTCAGTTCCAGCCTCCTCCACAGGACCACGCATGGCTGTCCTGCCCAAGGCTCAGATGACAAGGACTTCTTAAAGGTGTCTGAAGGCTGGGGACAGGGTGCAGGCAGGCGTTGTCTGAGCAGAACGACAAGAGCTGGGCTGGCAAGAAATTCACCACTTCCATTCAAGAGATGGGGATGGCCACACTGGGTGGTGCCCAGGGACGGGTTAACCCCGCTAGGCCACCCCCGAAGGAAGAAAAGCAGACCTGGGAGGAAGGGCAGGCGCCTGCTGGTCCCCCTCAGTGCAGACTCGGGATCCCTGAGTGGGGCCGCCCGATAGGAGAATTCCCCCTCCCCCTGCCACCCCTCCACGATCGGGCAGGGCCAGTCGGCAGCCTCCAGCCTGGGCAGCACTCCCTGCCTCTGTCCACCCTCCTCATGCCAGGAGCCTATCATTCCTACCAGTCCTCTGCTTTCTGCACCCCAGGAGCCTGCCTCCACACTGGAGGAGAGGCTGAGCTGTCCTGTGGGCCGGCCCCACCTCCATGTAAGTGTGGGTCACTATCCCCTTTCTAGAGAGGCTGAGGCCAAGGGCCAGGCTGAGACAAGGCAGAAGCTTCTCCTACTTCAGACTTGCAGGGGACATAAGTCCCAGCATCACCCTGGAATGTGGGTCACCAGGCCATGAGACTGAATTAGGGGTGCCCCAGAACTGGGCAGGAAGTCCCAGGCAAGGCTTTGGGGGAGGGCGGCTGGGCCAGGGAAGTATTGCCGGTTGGTGGAAAAGATAGAAGAGTCCAGGAGGGCTAGACACAGGCGGCTGAGCCAGGGCAACCAGTAGACAAGAAGGTCCTCTCCAGGGTCCCGGTTGTGCTAAGCGCCCTAGCCTCCCTGCAGACGGCTGTCTCCAGCTCCGCCTGCCCTGGGGACTCGTGAAGAGGCCAAGGCAACCATACAGTGATTTATTGACCAGACTTTGCAGCAAGAACACAGCGAAGGTGGGTCCATACAATCCAGCCTGGCAGAGGGTCTGGCCCCCTTAGAGCAGAGTCTGGGGACCCCAGCATATTTCCCCCACAGCCCCCGGAAGTCCAGCCTCATCCCTGCTCCAGGCCCCTCCTGAAGTGAGGGGCAGCAGGGAGTCTGGGTCCTGGAGGGGCTGGAAGGCAGGTGGTGCCCAGAGCGGGGCTGGCACCGGGTGCATGCCTGCCCCGGTAGCCGGCAGGAGGTGATTCGTGCGGGAGCGGTGGGGGCGTGCAGGCGGGCAGCCAGGCTCACCACACGGAACACTTGTGGGCAGGGTTCATGGGCGTGTCCTTGGGACAGTGGAAAGCCCGGCCAAACTCCTCAAACTGGGACACGCTGCCCAGAACCCTGGGGTGGGGAGAGACCCACACAGTGAGGGGCCCTGCAACCACCCCAATCCCAGCAAACGAGTGAGTTTTATTCCTTCCCGTGCTCCCGATCCCACCCCAAACACAAGCAGCTGACGAGGCCAGGCGGGCAGCTGGGCATACCTGTAGTGCTCAGGGGCATGCTTGTCGGTCAGCACCTGAAGGTAGATGGACTGAGACCGCCGCTTGATGCACCAGTTCTGGGTCCAGGAGCCAGGTGGAGGGGGGGAGGGGGAGATGAAGCCAGGCATCCACCCCCTAGCCCCCCACCCAGGACGCAAGGCCATAGGCCCCCTCAGCACCACAGGGCCATCACCTCTGAGGGGACAGGTAATGAGAGACAGGCTGGCCATGCGAGGCCTGGGCAAGGCAGAGCTGGGACTGACCCCGGATGCTGTGTCCCCACCCCAAGGCTCCCAGTCCAATCCCCCACCCCGTCCACCTGGGCAAAGGCAATGAAGAAGAGCTGGTCGTGTGTGTACTTGAGCCGGGGCAGTGGGTGCTCTGGGCCGTGCTCCCGCACCCACTTCTGATAGGCCTGGGGACAGAGAGAGCATGGACCTGCTATGTCCACCCACCCTGGGCACTGCTTCCTCTCTGTCCTCCATCCAGGTAGCCCTCCCTGCTCTCCCTGTGAAGGCAGGCCTGTGAATCCTTCCTCTTCCAGTGGACCATGTCCCCAGCACATGCCCTGCCCCACCCCAGGCCAGAGCTCAGCAGGGTGGGCAGGGAGAGGCAGCTCTGTCCCTCATCTGGAGTCCTCATCAGCCCCCGCCCCTCCCGCAGCTGGGGTGGAGCGCAGGCAGGCGGCTCACGTGGTAGGCCAGCTTGAGGCCACCCATATCTGCGATGTTCTCCCCAAGCGTGTGTTTCCCGTTCACCTGCCGGGAAGGGAAGAGGACAGGGGGCTGCTTGGGGCCCAGCTGGCCTCCCTTGGGCATTGATACCTTGGGCCCCAGCCCCTAATTCCCACCACCCCTCTCCTTCCCTTGCCCAGAGAGTTTGAGGGGGGGCTCCAACTCTACTCCTTCCCCCTAAACCCCTTGTCCTCCGTAAGTCTACAGACACTCATTATGTGTCCACATGAGTGTGCGGGAACCAAGTGTGTGTGCAGGGACCTGGGCACAGGTTTTGTTTAGACATGTGCATGTGCACAAGGGTATGCGTGATGCTCCCAGCCCGTGCCCCACCAGGCCTGAGGGGCACAAGGGGCAGGTGGGGGGTCTCACCCGCTGGTTGTAGACAGTGAAATTGTCATAGAGACGGACGATGCACTCGGCCTTTCGCAGGAAGTGGGTGTAGGAGGCCTCAGTCCACCAGTGCAGCAGGTTCCCTGAGCGGTCATACTGGCCCCCTGTGGGCAGTGCAGCAGGATGAGACCCACTCTCACTCTGAGCGCCCTCCCCTTCCCACCCACCAGCCCCAGTTAGCCCATCCCCTACCCTGCCTCTCCACTGCCTGTCCTGCCCCCTCCCAGCCATCCCCTCGGGCCCCAGCAGGCCTCACCCCAGTCGTCGTAGCCGTGGGTCAGCTCATGTCCAATGATGGTACCGATGCCCCCGTAGTTGAGAGACCTGGGCCCACAGCAGCAGCATCAGGCCCTAGCCCTCAGCACCCTCTGAGAGCCCCATGCTGCTGCCCAGGCCCCGGATGTCCCCTGGCCAGGCCAGGAGGTAGCCCAGGGAGGCCACAGAGGCATCCGTGTGGTCCAGGGGCACTTGTGTCTCAGCTTCCTCATGGGCTGTGTGAATGCCAGTGGAACCTATCCAGCCGCTTTTAGGAAATCCCATCTAACAGAGCTGGCTGGGCGGTGAAACAGGGCTGGAGGAGACAGGAGGGAAACGGAGGCACCCACGAGGGGGTTTGGCCTCCGACCTCATCGTTAGTGTTGCGCCACCTTTGAAACATCGAAATGAGCCTCAAACAAGTAAGGAAGACCCCAGGAAGTTACAAATAACAAACCTACACATTTTTCTAAATAACCAAGGATGCAGTAGGGAGCCAGGGTCCACAGCTGTCCTGACTCCTGAACCCAGCTGGGTCTGGGGCGATTGGAGCCACAGTACACCGACACACACCTGGTAGACAAGGTCTGCATGCCAGCCCTGCCCTCAGCCACAAACAGGGCAAGCTATGTACTCACTGTGGGAAGTCAGGGTCATACAGGGTGGGCTGCAGGATGCCCGCGGGGAACACTACAAGAAGGGGGTGCTCAGTGGGAGACACACCCACTTTTAGACCCTGCCCCGCCCAGTGTAGGGACACATCCCCTTACCCATTTGGTTCTTGTTGGGTAGATAGTAGGCATTGAGCGCCTGTGGCGGGAGTAGCCACCTGTGGAGGGAGGCTGGGGTGAATGGGGGGCACACACTCCCTCCCCCACTACCCTCACATCACAGCTTCCTCATCAGCCATCTCCTGACGGTCTGGGGGTCACCCTGCCGGCCTCCACCCCATGCCCTGTGCTGGCCTGTGTGCCCCCCCATATCTGCATGGCTGTGAGATGATTTGCCCCACCAGCTCCTGCCCTTTCCCCACAACCTTCTCTGACCCCCAGCTCTGGACCAGGTACCCACGTGGACTTGTCCACCTCCTGCCGAATCTTCTTAACTGAGAGCTGGATGCTGAACCGGATGCTGTTCAAGATGTTCTTGAAGTAGGTCTTCTCGTGGACCTCAAACTGCAGGAGGCATGGGCGGCACTCAGCCACAGACAAGGGCAGGGCTACCTGCAGACTGGGCGACATCCTGGCCATGCAGGCCACCTGCCCTCCTGAGTGCCGTTAGTACAGGGGCTGTGGATGGGCAGGGCAGGCAGGGTCAGGGCCCACCTCATATTCCTTGTCCACAGCATCAGGTTTCAGCAGGAAGTCTGGGTAGCCGACCATCACCATCATGTACTGGAGCTGCAGGCCGAGGGCAGGTGAGGGTGGCACGGGGCTTCAGGAGACAGCCTCCACCCCATCCTACTCACCAAGGAAGGGAACACTAGGCCAGCCTGGGAGTGGGCTTCACAGTTGGGGAGGCAGGCCTAGTCAACTCTAGGAAGCCCTTTTTGCCCCTTTTGTTCTCTTTCACTGGCACACAGTAGGTGCTCAATGTATATAGGACCAACCAATGGCACAGGGTCCCCTCACCTTGGCCCGAGCGGCAGCCCTGGTCTCAGCATCCATCCAGTCCAGCTCCTCCAGCCGCTGGCCCAGGATGTACTTGATGTCTTCTACCAGCTGCTGCACCTGCAGGGTCAGAGGTCAGGGAGCAAGGGTCAACCCAGCAGCCTTTCACTCTGGTCCATCACTCCTGGCAGGAGGGGTACCCCTGTCTTTAAGCACCACTTTCTAAGCCCAAACCTCAGTTCTGAACACCAAGAGGATACTTTGGAGGTGGGGATCCAGGCCCTGCACCCCCGAGGGCTCACAAGACAGAAGAGGAAACTGCCCCCGCAATGACCACGGACATCCCTAAGGCCACGCCTCCCGAGCGTGCCTGAGAAGGAGGGCTGGGGCCTGGCCTAACATGTGGGGCTCCCCATGTTAGGACCATGGCCTCGGGAGGGCTTCACCCTCAGTTCAGCACCATCCTCCCCACCCAAACAAGGGCAGCCCACCTTGGCTTTGCTGGCAGCTGAGAAGTGCTCGTGTACAAAGAGGGCACCAAGCGCCATGCCAAAGTGGCGGTTGGCCTGGCCCAGGCAGACCCGGGCCAGCTCCTGTGGCTTGTCGCTGCCCTCCATCTCCCGTGCCAGCTCATGCAGCGCCTCACGGAATGGCGGGGACAGATGCTCACTCAGGACCACCACCACGCGCCACACCAGGTAGTTGTGCAGGACCCTGGGGGCCAGGTGAAGCCAGTGGGTGTCCAGACGGACATGCATGTGGGCCACCAAGGGCACCACCCCCACCTGTGCCCCCCAACCTGCGGCTGGACCCAGGACCCAGACAACCCCACAAAGAAGGGACAGGGGGTCATCCCAGATATGCAGAGCAGAAAATGTAAAGCCCACCCAGCAGATAGGTCCAGCATGCAGGGGAAGGATCTAGTGGCCGCTGGGCAGAAAATGCCAGATCTGCAGCCATACCGGCGGGGTGTGGAGCGGATGAGCTGGGACACCTGCTGCATGTAGTCTGTCGCCAGCAGCACCACCTCCTCTTCCTCTGAGAAGTCCTCCTGGAAGATCTGGCCTAGCAGCCACTTCCACCGCAACTGTGAGGCCAAGGACAAGGACAGTGAGGCTGGGGGTGGCAGGGGCCACAGAAGACAGGGAGAGGGGCAGAGAGAGGCAGCAAGGGGACATAAGAGTCCATGGCCAAGGAAGGGTTTGCCCATCTCTGGGGAGAGATGACCCTGTAGTCCCAGCAGCAGCATTGCCCCCAACCCTGCCTGCCCACGAGGACTGGGCCACACTCACATGGGGGGTGATCTTCTGCAGCTGCCCCAGCGTCACCTTGTTGTACATGGAGCTGACATCTCGCCGTAGGTCATCATACTCTGACACAGTGATCTGTTGGGAGAGATCACAGCTGACCCAGCCGTGCTCCATGATGCCTTCTCTCAAGTCCAGGGCAGCCGCCAGCCCCGGTCTGCTCACGTTGGCCAGTCGCTGCTCCACCTGCAGGATCTCCTGGGCCTTCTGTTCCACAGCATCTGCACCCAGGAGGCTGAGCACTCGCTCCATGAACACCCTGTATGCTGCCAGAATCTGCACCAGGGGAGGGGGCTCATCCAGGGACAGAGACAGGCCTAGCCTGGATCCACCCCTCCTGGGGCCCCAGGCCTTCCCTGCCTCCCCATCCCATGCCCCAGCACCTTCTCACTCTCCTCATCCTGAGCTAGGTACAGGGTCCTCTCTGGCAGGGTGAGCCCATCCTGGTCAATCTGGGGAGGGAGACAGGGTCCAGAGGTCAGAGGTCCACACCTCAGGTTCCCTAAACAAAGGGAATTCCCACTCCAATGCCCAGAGAGCAACCAGACATCCATGAGTACAGTCCCAGAAGCACGCAGACCCCAGCCCCTCTTTCCACCAGGACGAGATGGCCAAAGCCCCATCCCTGACTGTCCCAGCCTACGGGCGCCCAGTCTTACCCCTGTACGTCTGCACTTTCCTTATCTGTCAGGGGCATTCCTAGTTCCCCCACTGACAGTTGGGACCCCTAGTTTCGGGGCCAGCTCAAGCCCTTGCGGAGATGTCAACCCAGCCCACCGGCGCGCCCCTCCCTCCTGGCCCTCACAGCCTGCCAGAGGGCTGGGAAATTGCGGCTCCCGCGGCTCCTCTAAACACCGCAATTACTCCCAGGGAAATTACTTGCGCCCTCCTCCCGCGCTCTGCCGCGGTGCGCTCCCCTCCCCTCCCCTCTCCTGCTCGCCTCTCCCCTCCTCTCCTCTCACGCACCCGCCTCCCGCGCACAGGGACCCCTGGGCAAAGCCACTGCGCCCCGGATCCGCGGCCGCCGGCAGGGCGCTCGGGTGGTGGGGAGGGCACTCACGCGGATGACGTAGCGCGAGGAGTTCCTGTCGTCCAGGCTGACCGTGAGCGAGAAGAGCGCGGCGGCGCTGTACACGCCCTGCGCCTTGTACAGCAGCCGGTTGAGGTCCCATGGCGCAGCGACCCCCGGACGCTCCTCTGCGCCGCCCAAGTCCCAGCCCCCGCAGTCCTCGATTACCTCCAGCATGGGCCGCGGGCCCAGTCGCTCGATCTCGTGCATGTCTAGGCAGGAGCGGAAGAAGGCGCGCACCTTGCGCTGGGCCGCGCCGCCGGGCCCACCCCCGGGCCGCGCCAGCAGGCGCCGCAGGCGCTCCTCGTTCTGCTCGCCGATGGCCGCGATGGTGCCATAGGTGAGCTTGTCGTCGGGGATGGCATGGCGCCGCAGCCAGCCACCGCAGGCGAACGAGTAGAAGTCTTGGCATGGGTCGATGCTGGCGTCCAGGTTGGCGGCTAGGAAGCGAGCGGCACGCGCGAAGGCCTTGCGCTCAGGGCAGCCCTCGGGACAGGCGCCGCCGCCGGCAGCGACCGGGCCCAGGTACTTGAGAGCCAGCATAGCCGCCAGGATGGCACAGAGGCCGGCGGCGAACACCAGCCCCGACAGCAGGCACACCTCGCGCCGGTTCCAGCGCGGCAATCCGGACCGGGCCCCGGTGGCGCTGCGCGCAGCACCCAACGGGAAGCCCGGGGGCAGGGAGGCCCCGCGCGCGCCCCCCGCACCGCAGCGGCTCACGTACTTGACCTCTTGGAACTCATCGTAGTGCGCTGTCAGCGAATACGGGGGCTCCATGGCGCCGAGGCCGCTGGGGTGCAGCCCTGGGCCACCTGGGCTACGGGATGCGCGTGGCCGCCGGCCTCCTCGTGGGCCTCCGCATGGCCCCGGGGCCGCAGCTGCGGGAAGGGCAGAAGCTGGCTCTGGAGGCGCCGCAGCCGGATGGGGCTCAGGGGCACCGCGAGGAGGCACACAGGCCTGGGTGCAGAGGCCCCAGCCTTGGGCCTCATTCACTGCGGAAACCAGGGATTAGGGGGGCTCGGCGGGGCCACCACCCCCGCGTGCACAGTGTAGTCTTCTCCCCTGTCCCCTCCCTGCGCAGGCTTGAGAGCCGCAGGGTTGGGAGGGCTCTTATTGGAAGCAAGAGGCGCCAGGCAAGGGGCCTGGCACGTAGTGGGCCTTCATTGAAAGGTCGTCCCTCTTCCCTTCGCCTTTCTTTCCCACGACCTGCCCCAGCCAAGGCCGGGTGGGGTGGGGGAAGGAGCGGAGGCTGGAGTGAGGAGGTGCAGTCAGGGGCGCGTCTATGCGGCACTTTCAGCTCTCCGCTCTGGACCCAGACGCTCGGCAAAGCGGCCAAAGAACCAAACTTTGTCCTCGTGGAAGTCCGCGGGGTTGACCACGCCAATCCCGCTCGCTGGCTCCTTCTGCTCGGTGGCCCGACGGCCCACTCGCCCCTTCCCTGGAGGCGCGCGCCAACGCCCCAGGGTGGCGAACACACAACCCACCCCTGGACGGCCCTGATGGAGAAGCCGAGACGGGTGCCCTCCCCCGACTCCCACCATCTCTGTCCCCGCCCCGAGCCACTCCCGGCTTCAACAGGTTCTCCCCAGAACCCAAACTTGGGCGAAGTTTCACCCCCGGCGGGGAGCGAGCTGGCCGGCGAGCCCCGAGCCCTGGCGCTGTGCCGCGCAGTCCGCGGAGCCCGAGAGCCGAGCCCGGGAGCCGCAGCCGCAGCCGCAGCCGGAGCCGCAGCCGAGAGGACGCAGACAAAGCCGGGAGGCTCCGCGCAGTGGCGGCGGCGGCGACGGAGGTGGCCGCGATGGTGGCCTCAGCGACAGGGACTCGGGCGCCACTTACCCGGCAGGTGCGCGCCCGAGCCGGCGGTGACAGAGCGGGTCGGGCCCGAGCAGGGGCCTGAGCCGGAGCGGAGTGGAGCTGAGCCGGCGTCCGGTGTCTCCCAGCGCCCGCCGCCTCCTCTGCCGCCGCGCCGAGCCCGCCGCGCCGCCCGCCTGCCGGCCCGAGGGAGGGGGCGCGCGGGCGGCTCCACCCTCCTCCGCCCGCCCCGCGCGCCCCTCCTTCCTCCTGCGTCTCTCGGGCCACCTGGCAGCGGGGCCGCAGCGCGGACGTGGGTCGGCGGCCCGCGGAGACGGGTTCCCGGGGGTCGTGCGCGGGCTGCGGTCTGGGACTCCGGGTCCAGCCGCATTCCAAGACGAGTGAGGGCAGCGAGTACTGCCGTGAGGGGTTCCCTCCGATCTAGTGTCCCCACTCCCAGCCGCCCACTAGCCCCTGGTGAAGGGAGCTCAGTGGGGACCCCTGCAAGAAGAGGGCTTGCAGCCCCCTGGCACCACGGCTCAGGAAGTCCCTGGCCCAGGTAGGAAGAAAAGGAGCTGGAGCTGGAGATGACGGGCCAAGTACTCCTCTGAAGGGCTGGGGACGGTGTCAGTAGTGCCTGTGTCTGCCGGCACAGTCCCTGGCGCAGAGCGCACCTTCACTACCGGCTTCTTTGTCTTCCCTGGAACCCCTGTCCTGGATCGGCTCTCCACCAGGGCTTCTGGTTGGCCTCGCTCCCTTCGCCTAGCCCCTGGTGAAGGGAGCTCAGTGGGGACTCCTGCAAGAAGAGGGCTTGCAGCCCCCTTCCCCATCCTCCCCAGCCGTGGCTGGCCCTGGCACCACGGCTCAGGAAGTCCCTGGCCCAGGTAGGAAGAAAAGGCCAAGAGAAGAATGAGCGAAGTCTCCCTGCTGGAGCCAGGGAGGGCTGGAGCCTGCCTCCTCTGGCCAGCAGCCTCCGGCCTCAGACAAGCCCTGAGCCTCAAGACCCTGGTATGTGGACTGATGGGAGGGCAGGCTGGGTGCCGGGACTCTGAATTTACCCACCCCCTGCCTTCTTCCAGGTGAACTGGCTTTTTCAATGTGGGATCTCCCCGCTGCCTGGAGGCAGAGCCCTCTTCTACCTGCCTCCCTGCCTTGGTCAGACAGCCTGGCCCTCATGGGACACAGAGAACTTGGGGCTCCTTGGAAGACTGATACTGTTTCTGGAATCTCTGCTTTCTCTACCCTACCGACCTCTGGTGTCTCTAGCAGGGGACCCCACAAAGCATCAGCCCTCCCAGGTCTGCCGACTCCAGCCTGTAGGATTGGCCTAAACAATGTGTGAGAGCCATGGAGAGCCATCTGATAAAAATCACGACAAGGTAGGGACTCTGATAAACTATCCATCATCCTGTTCCCCTCCTTGGGGGCTGTGCATCTGCCCAGCTCCTGAGCCCTGGCCCTGAGTGCCGGCCTCTGTCCCTGTCTTGCCTCTCCCCTGCCTGTTCATCTCTCCATCTCTAAGCCCCCACTCTGGATACCCTGCCTCCGTCTCTGGCCACCCCAGGGTCATCCTCTTCCCCAGGCATCCTTCTTGGGTCCTATTAATTCTAAGGAGGAAACATGGAATTACTTATAATGTGGTGGTTCCATGAAGGGGGGAGGGGAGGGCAGGGAGGTGGCAAAGTGGCTCTTTGTGCTTTTAATCTGCATTTTTCCCTCAATGTTCCCGTCTCCAGGAGGATAATTTTCCAGCCTTTTCAGGCCCTGATTGGTATCATTTCTCCAGCAATGACAGCTTTTATTTTCCCCGAAATGAATGCCGTGAAATTTCCAAGAAATATAAAAATGGATATTGTCTCAGAGAGCCGACTCTTCCGACAGAAAGGCACAGAGGCAAACATGCTTCCCTAGGGACTCTTCTGCTCCAGTCACGGTGGTGGGGTGGGGGCAGTCCCAGGCCCTCAGTCTCTCCTCCCTCCTTTTTCCCTCCGTTGTCCCTTCCTCCTCCCTCCCAGGTCAGTCAGCTCTGGGACCCCCCTTCCAGCCACCCTCTCCCAGACTCAGCTGCTATTGATCTGTTCATGGGCCTCCCGACTCCCAGGGGACCTGCCTGGCTCCACCTCACCTTTTCTGTTCTCATCTCATCCCCCAGCCCCGGGCTGAGAGCGGCAACCAGGACCTACAGGAGTTGACTTGGAATTGGGCCCTCTGACCCCTCAGTCCTGGCCACCCCGCACAGACTGCCAATAAAGAGAGGTCGGAGGCCCACCTCCTTGACTTTCCGGCGCCTTCTCTGTAAGGGAATCTGGTGCTCTAGGGGAGTAGGGCACCAGTGATCTGACCTGTAGCTTGCTCACTCTCTTGGGAGATCTCTTCCTATCCCTATATTACCAAGGTGACCCCATGACTCATGAGCAAGAGAATGACAGGTCACAGCAGTGCCCAGCTAAACCCAGCCAAGCCATGAGTGAGGCATCTGGGTGCCCAGCTTCAGGGAGCAGTGGAATGCCGCCAGAGCTGCCTTGAAGAGAAAAGGCCTGAGGGGATGCAAGGGGCAGAGATGAGGGGTTCAGAACCTGACTGTGTCTCCTCCCTGACCAAGGGTAGATCTCAGCCACGCTGCCGAACAGGGCATCACTTGGTTTAGGTTCTGGGCATGGAGCTCTCCCTGGGGACAGCGTGCTGTCACCAACAGCTTGCATCTGTTGCACATTCACCAAGTGGGCTGGTAAGTGCCTTAATCTGAGGTAGGGCTGCCCACCTAAACGCCAGGCCTGGCCCTGCCTGGAGCGCACTTGTGGTCAGACCCGCTTCTCTCCTGCGGCCTGCATGTGGGTGGGGATGAACCCCTTTCCCTGCCTCAGTGTGCTGCAGCGGGGTGTCAGCTCCAGAACGTGCCCTGCCAGCCTCCACCCTGTGCAACCAGGCCCCACTCCTCCCCTGCAGACCTGTGGTATCTTCTGAGCCCTAAAAACACGCCCCCAACCAGTTTCCTGTCCTCCACCCGGCCCCTCGGGGCTCATTCCATCTATTATTCACAACACGAAATGGATTTTTAATTTGAGAAATGAAATGACTCTCCCAAGTGACCGGGGTGGGAGGGAGGGGGCGAAGGAAGGCCGGAGCCGCCGCGGCCGCCACAGTGCTGACTCAGGTTCGTCTTGGAAATCTCGGGGCCCACAGCCTAACTGAGAGACCCCCAAAAGCCCAGTACCCCACCACTCTGCCCTGGGCCTCCACTTCTCCCCACTGCTGTGACCAGGGGGGGTGACTGGCTGCCCGTTGGTTCTACCTGAGCCTCCAGTGAGGCCTGCCTCTGGCAGGGCGGTGCAGGGGACAGCTGAACTCTGTTCTCCACTGGCTTTCCTGTGCCTCAAAGGCAGCCCTTGGGCTCCCTGGCCTGGCCTATCACCTCCCCACACTCCCCGGCCCTCCTGGCCTGGCTTCCTCCCTGCTGTCCAGACCTCTGGCTGAGCTCCTTTGCTAGGTCCTGACCCCACACTAGGCCCACTCCAGCCTGGACTGCTGCCCTGGCCTCCACGCTGGCCTCCACGCTGGAACCCCTCCTCACCCCTCACGGTGGAGCTCAGGCACCTAGTGTGGCAGGGCCTCTTCCTGGCTCTTCTCTGTCTTTGTCCCTCTCTGCCTCCCTGCCCCCATACCTCCCCCTATACCTCCCTTTTTCACTCTGTTTCCATTTCCCAGAACATGGCTGGCTCTCTCATCCCTCAGGCCTTAGCACTTGCTGTTCCAGCTGCCTGGAACACCCTTCCTCCATCCGCTCTTACAGTGGCCAATTGCCAACCATCCTTCAGGGCCACCTGGGAGTGGCCTCTCCCATCTGGTCAGGTGCTGCCTCCACAGGCCCCTACTCCACTGAATGCAAAGTCTGTCCTATGGCAGCCCCTGTGCTTCACCTCCAGGTAGCCCAAGGTGCCTTCGGGAGCCCAGGACAGGGGATGCATAGGATAAACTCAGGTGACGACTGTGATCAGCTCATGGAGATACCCTGCGTGAAGTATCTCTCAGCGCCAGGCCATACACCAGGCACAGCACCCAGGCAAACCTGCCCAGACTCTCGGATCCCGAACACCTTTCCTTTGCTCGGAACCCACCAGATGACAAGAGGGGGCCATTTTTCCACCCTCCTGCACGCCTCACCTCCACTCTGAACCCCGTGGTGGGCTTTGTCCCCGCCAGGCACAGACTCCTCTCGGGGTCACCTCCCAACCTCTAGAGCAATGTTGTTTTTATACAAGAAACATGTAAATATTCTCTCGTTTTAAAATATTGAAGCCACACAAGACTGTAGAGGACAAACATGAGAGCCCTCCTTCACGCAGCCCCAGCCCTCCCAAGGTAAGGCCAGGTAGGCTCTGCGACCAGTGCAGGGTGAACATCGAGGCCCACCTGGGTATCTCTTTGTTTTACTGTGTTTTTGTTGTTTTAGAGATGAGGTCTCGTTGTGTTGCCCAGTGAGAGTGCAATGGTACAATCATACCTCACTGCGGCCTGGATCTCCTAGGCTTAAGTGATCCTCCCACGTTGACCTCCAAAGTAACTGGGACTACAGGTGTTCCCACCATGCCCAGCTAATTTTTTTTATTGTGTAGAGACTGGAGTCTCGCTATGTTGCCCAGACTGGTCTTGAACTCCCGGTGATCCACCTGCCTCCGCCTCTCAAAGTGCTGGGATTACAGGTGTGGGCCACTGTGCCCAGCCCTTATTGATTTATTTTTAATAAATAGGACACAATAGGATGGATGGTTGAGTGCCTCTTCTCCCCCTGTGGTCTGTGCTAGTGTTTCCCAGCCAGAGGTCCTTGGGGTCATCCTCCCTGACTGAGGGACACTTAGATTGTCTCACTCACCCCGTCTGGTCTCCAAATCCTAAGGCCTTGGCACAGAGTTTTTCCTCCCACTTTCCCTCTCTGCCCGCCCTGTCCCACCTTCCCTGCCTCCTGCCCTTCCTCCACCCCCCGATGCTGTGTCCAGGTGTTTGGCTCTGGTCCCAGGTCCTACCCACACCTGCTGGCACTGGAAACTCACTGCATTTCAAACCCAGCCTTGGAAAGACTTCTCACCTCCTCCTCTCATTCCCATCCCTTTCCTGTCTCCAGCTCTGGCCCCTCCTTCTCCCTTTCTTAGTGGAGAAGGGGGTCTCTCTCTCCTTGCCCACCCCAGTGCTGCTGCAGTTCTGCCCGTTCCCGGCCACAGCCTCTGTGTAGCCATGGCCACTGTGGCTTCTGAGGCCGCCTGGGTGTGGTCCCCTCACACTCCCCTGAGTGTCCCTCCTCTACCAGCATGGCATACTCACAGCGCAGCCTTTGTTCGAGCTGTCCCCTCTGCCTGAGTGCTGTGTCCCCAGACTTGTGTCCCTCCTTTAGGTCCATCTCAGGCTTCCAGGATCCCCCTGACAGGCCCCCACCTGAGGAAGCTGCCCAAGGGCCCCTGGCAGGGAGAGATGCACGCCCCCCAGTGCCCAGCCTGGAGCCTGACACGTGACCTCAGAGCAGGGGTGCCCAGAGCCTGGGCTAGGCTGAATGGAGAAGGCCCCAGCTCCAACCTGGAAAGGCTGTCGCAACTGTGGGCGGGACACCCACTGTCACATGCGGAGCGGCTCCTAAGCGCCATGCTCTGTGCCAAGCCCTCTATCTCCTCCACACTGAGCCTCACGCTGAGTTATCCCACGAGGGAGCCCTGTCGTTGGCCCCTGTTTATGGAGGAAGAAACGGATGCATAGAAGGAAAGGAAGATGCCCAGGTTCTCACGGAGACTCAGTACTGAAACGGAGACTTGACCCTGTGTCTGCTGCATTCAGTCTCGGGGCCATGCACACTGCGAGCTGGGAGATGGAAGAACAGCTCTGCAGGGGGCAGTAGGGCACTCAGGAACCCAAGCGATGGCAGCCAGGAGCCAGGGGCCCAGCCTGAGACCTCAGGCCCAGAAACTGTGTCAGAGATGCCAAGTGTGGCTTTGCTCAGCGACCTCAGGAGGCATCTCAGGGCCTGCAGCCGGGACTTTGACCTCCTTTCCAGATGTCACCACCTCCACGGGACCTTCCTGGATTTCCCTAGTTGAAGAGGCCAAGCCGTTTTCTGTCTGTGGCACTGGGTGCATCCCATACTACATTTGTCACTACCTGACGTTATCTTGTGACTCGGTATTTTCACGACAGCCTCTCTTCCTCAGCTCTGCTGGAACCCTAGATTTTCCTATTGCCTTGTCCTTCCTACCCAACCTTTAAGTGGCAAGGCCTTGGCCACAGGCAGGGGGTCAGGAGTGGAGGTCAGATTTGCAGAGCCAGAGCCTGTGGCTATGGGGGACAAGAAGGAGGGGGCAGTGGAGAGTCTCCGGCCAGTGGCCTCTAGCGCTGACAAGCAGGTCCCTTGGGCTCCCCATCTGATGGGCAGGCCACGACAGGAGCTCAGCTCCTGCTGCAAGAGGGATGCAAACGAGGCTGTGGGGGCTGGGGACACCCCTTCCTGGCAGGATCTCCTTGGCACATTGCCTGGGACTGCAAGGAAGGGCGAGCCTGGGACAGGCAGAGAAGCCTGAATGGCCTGAAGGGCCTCTTCCTTGGCTCCCAGGGTCCCTGGGCCTGCAGTCCCCTCCCCCAGCACTCCATCATCATTTCAAGTGATTGGAGCTGAAGGGGATCGTTAGCTAATTAAAGCTGAGGCCACTAATTGTCCCTTTTGGAGAGACAGCAGGGCTGTGCAGGGAAGGAGATAGAGGGTCTGGGGAGGGGGATATTGGCAGGTGGGGGGCTGGGCACAGGGCCCTGGCCCCTAGTGGGGCCTCCTTCCAGACCGTATGTTTGGGGGTTCAGACATTGTCAGAGGCTCCTTAAAGTGGGTAAAGGACTAGAGAAGCAGATTTGGTGCTCCTGTGATTCACCCTGCATCACTGTGACTATCAGTGCCCACCTCTGCCCACTGCCACCCACCCCGGGGCTGTGGGCTGGACAGCACATGGCAGGGCCTCCCACAGGCCTCCTCCTCTGTTGTGATGATAGATCAGATTAGAGGATGGGCAACCGGGTACAAGGTTCCCCCAACTCCAGGACAGCCAGAGCAGGAAGCTGGGTATCAAGTTTCTGCCTTCCCTTCCACCTGTGACAGCCTCTTGGGCAGGTGCTCAGGCCTGCCAGGAGTAGCCAGCAGCAAGGTGCCTATCCACATATCACTGGAGAGTGCCAGCTATGCCTGGGGCTGCCCTCAGCCTGGCACCAAGATCCCCTCTTGGCAAGAGGTCCCAGAGCCTGTGACAGAACTACCAAAGAGGGTTATTAGTTTTCTATTGCTGCAAAACAAAGTAGCACAAACATAGCTACTTACAACAGCACACTTTTATGACCTCACAGTTTCTGTAGTCAGCGGCCCAGGCACGGCATGCGATTCTCTGCCCGTGGCCTCACTGGGCCAAATCGAGATGTTGGCTGGGGATGTGGCGCTCATCTGGGGTTCAGGGGCCTTCGCTAAGCTCAGGGTTTGTGGCAGAATTCAGTTCCTTGAAGTGCCAGAATCAAGGTGTCCACTTTGGGGTTCTGCTGTCAGCTCCCAGAGGCCCCCTCCACTTCCAGAGCCAGCAATGGAGAATCCCTCCCACCAGTGAAATCTTCCACGTGCTTCAAGTTTCTGGTTTCCTTACATTGACCAGCCCAGGAAACGCTCTGCTTTTATTTACTTATTTTTTAAGAGATGGGGTCTCGCTGTATTGTTCAGGCTGGTCTCCAACTCCTGGGCTTAAGCAATCCTCCCACCTTGGCCTCCCAAAGTGCTAGGATTACAGGCGTAAGCCACTGCACTTGGCAAAATTCTCTGATTTTGAAGGGCTCATGTGCTTATGTCGGGCCCACCCCAATAATCTCATGTTAAGGTCAAGTCATTTGGGACCTTAATCACATCTGCAAAATCCCTTCAGACCGGTCCCCGGATTTGTGTTCAGTTGAACAGTGGTGGGATGTGCGTGTGCACACCAGGGGCCAGGAATCTTGGGGGCATCTTAGGATTCTGTCTACCACAAGGATGTGGGTCAGAGAACAAAGACAGTGCTGAGAACAGAAGCAGCTGACTTCCAGGCCAGGCCCTGGGCATTAGTGCTGATTTATTTCATTCACTCCTCAGGACAATCCTAGGAGTGACTGCTACTATTATCCCATTTTACAGAGGAAGCAGCTGAGGCCCTGAGAGATTAAGTGACTTTCACAGTCACACAGCTGGTAAGTGACCATGCTGAGAGATTAGGGGTATGTGGGGTCTGATCCAGCCCTGGCTGTGTGTTCTTAGGGAAGTCATCTACCCACTCTGGGCCTCTGGGAAATGGATGCTGAGGTCTGTTCCCCATGGACAAGTGGGTGAGACTTGGGGCCATGTTACAGGGACTCACCAGACTAATCTGTGCCCCCACCACAGGTAGTTGGCATCTGTGACACCCAATGGGCTGGGGTCCCTGCTGTCAGCTGTTCATTCACTGCCAGTCTGACTTTTTTTTTTTTTTTTTTTTTTTTTGAGACAGAGTCTCACTCTTGTTGCCCAGGCTGGAGTGCAGTGGTGTGATCTAGGCTCACTGCAACCTCTGCCTCCCGGTTTCAAGAGATTCTTCTGCATTGGCCTCCCGAGTAGCTGGGATTACAGGCACCCACCACCATGCCCGGCTAATTTTTGTGCTTTCAGTAGAGATGGGGTTTCACCATGTTAGCCAGGCTAGTCTCAAACTCCTGACCTCAGGTGATCCACCCTCTTCGGCCTCCCAAAGTGCTGGGATTTCAGGGGTGAGCCACCTCACCTGGCCCAGTGTGACTTCTACAACCCAGCGATGATATTCCCTGACATTGAGGCTGGGAGGCTTCACAGTACAGGAACCTCAAGATGAATGGCCAGGAAACTGCTGCTCCTCCATGGGGGCTGGGCCCCTAGACAACTGAAGTGGAGGCTTGCAGACCTTTGCCCAGGGCTGGTCATGTGTGTCTGTGGGACAGCTCCCTCCTACCCCTGGGGCCTGGCTCTCCCTGCTCCTCTGTCTGCAGCTCTGGAAGGTAGGAGACTGCAGAGGTGTCAGTGGCTGCCCACTCCCCCTCCCATGAGAAAGGCTGTCAGCCCCCCGTAGGCATCCTCCCCCCCAGCCCCACCTCCATGCTCCAGCAGCCTCCCTCAGTAATGGGGCTTTATCATAGCATGCATTAGCTAAGGCCTGCTGCCTGCAATTATCCCTTCAGTCAGCCACCCGCCACCCGCCGCCCCCAGCCTCAGGCCACCCATGGGGACACCTCACCCGCCCTCCCTGCCCCATCCCCAAGTACAGCACAGGTGCCCAAGTCTCTGCAGATGGACAGAGCAGTGACCCCTGGCAGCAGGGGCCTGGGGCAGGGGCA
Organism: Papio anubis; assembly: GCF_008728515.1. Lineage (NCBI taxonomy): Eukaryota > Metazoa > Chordata > Mammalia > Primates > Cercopithecidae > Papio > Papio anubis. The sequence continues at coordinate 116,299,603 of NC_044985.1, forward strand.
GCCAGTAGACAGAGAGCTACTGCTCAGGGTCACAGGCAATTATTTTAAAAGCCTGTTGCAGGAGAATGCGCTGCCTGTCCAGCGCAGCCTGCTCATCCTGAGGGTTGCACCACCCCAGGTTGCTGCCAGGCTCACATGAACACACGGGTGTTCACACGTGCCAGCCATGCACACAGGGACAGGCACTGCCAGGGCACACGTGGTGTGGAGGCAGAGCCCGGTGGTCTGCACACAGACCCCAGAGAGATGGGGTTGTGGCCATCCTCGAGGTGTGCGCAGAAGGAGGCCCCACTTGCCTAAGCAGCCCTCGTCATTTGGGGGCTTTCCCTACGGCCCCTGGCACCCTCCCACCCCCATCCCCAGCACAGACCACCTCCTGACCTTTGGCTCGCCCACCCCACGCCTGGGGTACAGGGACGGGGCCCTGAGCTAAATGGGAGGACTTCCTGTCACATCCAGCCTCACGCTGGGGTTGCGGGGAGAAAAGGCGAGGAGGCGGACCTGGCTGGGGGAGTGGAGGAGGGGACCGCTGTTGTGCTGTGATTCTCTCTAATTGCTGTTTTGCTGAGAGGTAATTAAAATCTCTTTTTATTTCACACGTCAGAGCCTTCGCCAGCCTGTGGAGAGGGCGCAGGGGGAGGCTGGGGGGTGGGGGCAGTGGAGAGCTGGCGCATGGAGGGGTCAGGGAGGTGAAGCATCTGAGCCCAGCCTGCCTGCCAGGAGCCCCCAGCCCGGCCTGGGCCTGGCCCATGACTGTCCCGGGTGCAGCCCAGGCCAGGGTCTATGCAGCCCATCAGAGCCAATGAAGGTCATGATAACGAAGTCAGCAATGTCTCTGGGGTTCCTCCCAGGTGCAGGTGTTCTGCTGACCACCCAACCTGTGAAAAATGCAATCATGACCCCATGTGTCGGGACAGAGATAAAGCTGAGACTCGGGGAGATTACAAAACAGCCAGGGTTTCTTAATCTCTGGCTTGTCAGTGGTGGAACTGGATGTGAACAGGTCTGACTCCAAACTCGGAAGCACTGCAGCCGCCTGCCCATCTAACCCACATAACTGCCTCCTCCTGTGGACCCCACCTGAGGTCCACAGCCCTACCCCGACCCTCCTCAGAGCCCATGGGACGGGCCACAGCCTTGGGACTCCTGCTCAAGACCCACGCACCAGTCCATGCCTGCCACTCTGGACCCCATGACCACCTGCTGACAGGTCCTTTGGGTCCGGAGAACCGGGACTCACACTGGCCACCAGGACTCGTGGATGCTTCCCAAAGACCTAGGTGGGGCCAGGGGCCCATGGTGAGACCAGAGCCCGGACTAATGCGCAGCCAGGTTCAGGCAGGAAAGAAGAGAGACCTCTGCCTTCTCCTGGGCTGGCTGGAGGCAAGGGGGTTAACAGCAGGTGGAGTAGGCACAGGATCCACAGAGAAGCACCCTTCAGCTTCATATCCCTGCATCACCAAGCTTCCTATCTGTCTTGCTGTCTTTCTTCACTGGGCCTGACTTGCAGCACCCCATCCTTGTCATCCTCCCCTTTTCTACCACCATCAGCACCATCACCTTATCTAGATCATCCTTTTCACTGAATTCCCCATCATCATCACCACCACCATCATCCCTTTCAACAAAATCATCACCACCATCATTGCCATCAGGACTCACATTGTACCAGCACTGTTGCATCTCACTGAATCCTTGCAACACCTCCCAAGGGGCAGGTACCATTATTATTCTCCCACTTTGCAGGATGAGGAGACCACAGCTTACAATGAAGGGGCTTTTCCAAAGTTATGACCAGGAAGTGTCAGAGGTAGGACTTCAACCTAAACTGCTTGACATCAGAGCCCAAAGTCATAACCACTGTACTTTACCACAGTCCATTAAGGGGTTCTAAGGAATCAAGCTGGGGGATGGGGGCAAGGAGGAAGAAAAGTGGGAGAGAGCAACTTGCCACTTGCCACCTGGACTACTCAGGAGCAGCAGCATCAGAGGCAGGCCCTGCCCGCAGCCAGCCTGTGCTCCATCGCTGCCGGTGCGTGGCAGTTGTGCCCGAGCCTCCCTGGCTGAGTTTTCCACCCTGCAGAGTTGCAGAGAGGCGATGTTAAAAGGGACTATGTTGACTTGAGAAGCTGAATCCTAGTTTTGTCTCCAGCCAGATGGAGGCCAGCTTGCCCCATCTCCCTCAACATCCCCTCACTTTCAGCCATGGCTGGCTCTGGGGGCGCTCATTCACCTCTCGTGGGTGGCAGCCAGGCTGAGGATGGACGGTGCATTCATTCGGGCTGCTATAGCAACATGATGGGCTGGGTGGCTTCGAGAGGGCGTGTGTGTCCTCACAGTCCTGGCGGCTGGGCAGGGTGAGACCAGGGTGCCAGCATGGCCGGCTTCTGCCTGGGCCCTACTGGTTTGCAGGTGCTGTCCCCTGGTTGTTTCCTCCCACGGCAGAGAGAAGAGGGAGGAAGCAAGTTCTCTCCCATCTCTTCTCAGAAGGGCACACATCCCATCATGAAGGATCCACCCTCAAGGTCTAATGACCTCCCAGAGGTTCCACCTCCAGATGCCATCCCACTGGGAATTAGGGCTTCAACATGGGAATTTGGGGGACACTAATATGCAGTCCATGATAGACAGTGAGGCCGGGGCCACGCGGTAGCCCAGCCAGACCCTTGGTGGTGTCTCAGGACAGGTTATGGCCAAAAGAAGACTTTCCCCAGCCTGCCAGCCTCCCTCTCTTCAGCCTTCCCTGTCCCCAACCACAGCCCAGAGCATTGGCCTTGAAGTACTGTTCCATTAGGGTGGCTGGAGTGGGCAGCTACATCCCCAGACATGAGCCATGTCCCTACTACCCATCTGATGGGGGTGCTGGGGTGGGAAACGGGGGGCCCGGGGGACTGCAGAGTAAGAATTGGGGGTCCTGAGGCCCACTAACAGGTGCTCACCTCTTACAGGCAGGGATGGGGACCCGTGTGTGCAGGCAGCTGGGTGGACTGACTCAGAATTAAGCAGATCCGGGAAGCAAGGGACAGAGGGAGAGGGGAAGAGGCGAGGATTGCCGAGCTGCCCCGAGAGGAGACGCAGGGGATTCCTAGGGCTGCAGGAGTCAGGTAGGGGCTGTCTCAGCTGTGTGCAGCAGCCTGGGCCTGGGGATAGCGAAGGAGCTGGTGCATCTCTGTGTCCCCAGTGCACAGTGCTGGCAGTAGGAGGTACTTCATATGTATGGAAGGAAAGAATGAATAAACACATTCTCAGGATTCAAACAGTCCTGATAGGACACGACACCCACGGAGGTGCTCCCCATCACTGAAGTGAAAGGATTGAAACCCCAGGCTCTGGAGTCAGAGTCATCTGGATTCAATCCCAGCGCCACCCTCCACTAGCTGTGGACATGTTACTTTGCCTCTTTAGGCCTCAATTTCTTTGCCCCAAAACAGGGACAGTAATATCTACCTGGGCTAGACTTAAGTGAGATGACTTCCAAAGAGGGCAGAGAAGAGCCTTGTCCCCGTGATGGGCAGCCAGGGAGTCGTGGGCAGCCCTTGTCCAAGCCCATCCCTCCCTCCAGGAAGGAAGTCTGGGATAGCCAGAAGGCCTGAGCTTCCCTCCCCATCCTCCTCCAGGCACTGATCACTTCCCACACCCATCATGTCTCCCCACAAGGAGAAACTGGGCATGGCTGACCCCAACGAGATGAAGTTCCCCAGCCAGCTGCTCCAGGGCAGTGAGAAGCCCCCAGGGCAGGGCCAGGAGGCAGACAGTGTACACGCATGTACATGAGGGCAGAGACTGCAGGATCAAGGATCATGGGGTGTTTGGGGCCCCTGGGACATCTGGGAAGGGGCCCCACAGAGGCCAGTGGAGTCCCAGAGCAGAGGGTGAAGTCTCTCCCTGACACCTGCTGAGTGACCCTGCTTGAGCCCTTCTGGTCTCTGAGCCTCCATTTCCTCATCTGTAATATGGGAGTAATAACAGGACCAACCTCTCAGGGCTGTCATGGGGTTTATGAGATGATGCCGTGAACGTCCCGAGTGGTAGCATGTCTAGCACACAGCAGGGCCTCAGCCACACAAACACACACACACACATGCATGCATACACACATGTGCATACACATATATGCACAGAAACACACACAGGGCTGGCTCTGGAGCCCCTTCCCCCTGCCCCTGGCACATCTGTGGTGGTGATGCTCTCCGCTCTCCCCTCCTGTCAATGTTCCCTGCCAGCTAATGGACCAATTTTTTAGCATTACGGAGATTTGGCCAATTTTGCGGCCTTGACAGAAAGGCGCATGGAGTGAACTGATGCCTGGGGGCGGGGCGGGTGTGGAAGCCAGGGTGGAAGAGGAGGAGGAAGATGGGAAGGAGAGGGGCTGTGGGCTCCACCACCTTCGGCCTGCTGCCAGCCCAGCCCCTCCTAGTCCAGGCAAGGCGGGGTGGAGCCACTGCGGAGATTACAAAGATAATTAGCCCTACTTATGGGCCCCTCCTGTGCACTGGGCCCTGTGCTAAGCACTTTGCATATATTTTCTCTTTTAATCCTCCAATAACCCTATGAAGCTGGTTCTATTATTTGCTCTATCCTTCCTGGTGTGGAAACTTAGACACAGGAGGCTCGGAGCTTGCCCAAGGTCACAGAGCCAGGAAGTGAGGGAGCTGGAATAGAAGCTGAGGCTTGAAGCCAGGCCTCTTAACCATTACTGAGCTCAGTTTTTAACTAAAGGCTGAAAATTAGGGCAGGACACCCTCCACCTATCCACTCAACCCCCGCCCCCCACCCACCTATCCATTCCTCCGCCCCAACACACGCAGTCTCCAGGAGCCTCGGCTGTGTCACCAGCCTCTCAGAGCTCCAAGGGCAGGGGATCACAATCAATGACACATGGGCCTCATTTCCTTCTTGGGCTGAGGATGCTGTCACACCTCAAAGACCCCCAGAGCCAGCTCTTTCTCTGCAGGGGGAGAGCCCTGGGCACCACAATTGCTGGGCATGGGCAGGGTTCCCATCTCCTTGCTGGACTGTCCCCTCCTGCGAAGGCTGTGGACTGGGGTGTCCTGGCCAGCTGTGGCTTTCAGGACCCCTCCTGGGGTCAGTGCCAGGGTGGACGTGGGCATCAGCTGTGCCCTCCATTAAACATTCAGGGCCCTTCTGGGAGCAAGGAGGCAGATCGGCCAGGGAAAGGGGGAGGGGGCGAGAGGAGGGGGAGGGGAGGGTCTCTCACGGGCAGGGGGAGGGGCTGCGGAGCTCTGTGCATTAAGCGATCAGAGAGCACAATATTTCATTGCCGGCAATCGCAGCCAAGACATCAACTACTTGGGGAGAGCAGCCTTAAAAGCCTTTTGATTTTATTTCTTCCACTTTTTTTTTTTTTTCCTTTCCCTTGCTGGTGTCCTTGACAAGGCTACCCTTCCCCCATCCTGCCCCTTCTCCAACCCCAGCTGTAATGCTCCTCAAGGGCCCAGAAACCTGGCTGGGGAGGGGCTGAGGCTATGGGCTCGGCTTCTCTAAGGCTGAGAGGGCCCCCCGGGGCCTGCATCACCCCCAGCCAGACCCAGGGCTGTGTGTGCGCACGCGTGTGTGCAGGTGTTGCTTGGAGACTCCTGTGCCCTTGCGTGCATGCATGTGTCCCTGGGCACCACGGTGTCCATGTCTGAAGTATGCTCCGGCTGACACACACCTGTGTGCGCACAGGCCCCCGTGTGTATACGCGTGTGCATGCTTGGGTGACAATGTACACGCATGTATGCGTGCGTCCTCACTGTGCAAGCGCCCACAGAAAGTACCACTGAAGTAAGAGACGGAAGAGACGGGAGGTGGTGGGGAGTGGAGGGCGGTGGTGTTGGGGGCGGAGAGGGAGCGGGGAGGCAAGCTCAGACCACAAAGGGAAGGCAGAGGCGGGGGCGGGAGGGAGGTTTATCCGTAGGAGTCAGCCCAGTTGGGTCAAACTAAGGACCCAGTGCAGACCCCGAGGCCCAGAGACACAGGTGTGCGCACAAACACGCACTCTGCGGAAGGACCGGGCGGGCCGGGCCGCTGCGGGACTCCTGGCCCGGCGCCCTTGACGTCAGCGGCTGGGCCGTGACGTCACCTCACCGCCCCCACCGCGCTCCCGCCCCCGCCCGCGGGCACTCAGTCTCCGCTAATGGCAGGCGACGGGGAATGGCACATCTGTCTTGCCGGGAATTAGTTCATTGAATCAGGCGGCCCGAGCTGCGGCAGCGACCTCGGCCCTGGCCCCAGGGAGGGGTCTGGGCGGGCGGCTGGGGGAGGTTCAGGCTGGAGGGCTGCGTGCGGGGACGGGAGGAGGGGACTCACCTGGACTCGGGAGGGGGACTGAGCGCTCTCCAAATATAGATCAATGTCCCGCTCAGCCTCCCTCCCCAGCACCGTGAGGACCGAGGCCTGGGGCCTGGCGCCCGCCTGGTGGACCTTGGGGACTGGCTGCGGACCGGGCCCCTGCGGACGCAGCGCGGCAGGACACTTCCTGCGCCCTTCTTTCTGCACCTGCCCCTCGGGGTGGGTCCCCCTCTTCTACCCTCGCTTCCCTCCGCGGGTGTCGAGAAAGGCGGCTAATTCCCGAGCCCGGGGAGGGAGGGGGCGACTGTTCACGTCAACACTTCCCCGCGCTCTTCCCCGACCCTCCCAGAGCGTTCCCCCTGCTCAGGGCGAGGAGCCCCGCGGGCAGTTTGTCCTAGCGGTTTATGAGACAGGGAGGTTTCCTCTAGCCTGGAGCTCTGGATGGGGCTGTCGGGCCCCAACACCTTCCCGCTGAGACCGCGGGATCTGTCCCTGGGTCTCTCTGCCTCCCTTTCCCCCACCTCCATTCTGGTTACCCCTTCTCCCGCACTCTTTCCTTCCTAACTTGAGAGCACTGGAAAGATGCTAGGAAGTTGGGCTCCCAGAGCCCCAGCCCCACCTCTTGTTCCTGCGAGACTGTGGGCAGGTAATTTAGCTTCTCAGCCCCTTTCATCTGACACTGGGAAGTAATGAGGAGACCCCACTTCTCTGGGAAGTTCAATGATATGTGCGAGGGGCTTAAAATTCGCAGATTCTGGTAGCCAGTACATTGAGGTTTTACACGGGGGAGGCAGAGCTGCCGCAGGAGTGTGGCTTCTCTAGAAAGATCCCTGGACACTTAAGTGATGGAAGTACCACAGTGAGGACTGTGGTGATGCAAAGGGCGAAAGAGTCTGTGGGGCTGCCAGGTGGGCCAGGCTGGGGTCCCTGGAGATAGGGTCCCTTGAAATGGGGAGGCCCACCCACACCAGGGATCCCACCCCAAACCCAGGCTTTGCCTCCCTCTGCTCCTACCAGGTCGCGACAGTGACCCACTGGGCCTTTCACATAACTCCCACACCTTTGCCTGGCCCTTCCCACTTTCACCTGTTGGCAACTTAATTTTGAATGTTTAATCCATGAACAGTAGCACCCCCATTTCACAGACAGGAGAAGGTTTAAAAAGGCCGAGTTTCAGAGAGGTTAAGTGACCTGCCAAAGACCTCACAGCTACGACATGGCATAGCTGGGATTTGAACCCAGGGCTCTGGCCTCAAATGTCAACTACTCTTTAATACTCTGCCTCGCCTCTGAGAACCACTTAGTTGCTAGGAGACAGCAAACTGGCAGTTACTATGGGAACTAGGCTGATGTGGAAAGTGGAGAGTTGGTGTCCAGGCAGCAATAAGGCTCCAGGTAGGTTTCGCACCCCTCCCCTGCCCCTTCTGTGGAAGCAGCCCTTGGTGTTCAGCTCTGGGTTCCAGATGGCACATGTCCTGATGGGACCTGAGGGAGGTTCTATGATGGTGAGTTATGCTGGACACTGCCCTGACAAGCCAAGAGCCCTGGTGGAGGATGTGGTCCCAAAGACAGGTCAGAGGGGCGAGACAGGCCAGAGAGCCTCACCATCCTACTTGCTGGACATTTGCTGCAGTCACACCTGCCCTGCAGACAGCAGTGCAGAGCAGATCCTCTCCTTGCAAAACAAGAAAAAGGGAAGACAGGACCATGGTGGGGCACAGACTCATGCCAGAGAGTTCTGGACCCAGGAGAACACCTTGGTTCTCTCACCTATAAAATGAGGATGATCCAGCCCCTCTCTCATACCGTGCTGAGAAAATTGACAAAGATACAAAAAGCACTATGCCTGACACATAGACTTCACTGGCTCTATGGCCTTGGACAAGTCACTTAGCCTCTCTGAGCCTCTGTGAAACAGGGATATTTATAGGACCTGCTTTATAGGGTTGCTCTAGGGATTCAATACGTGAATACAGGTAAAGGTCCTCCCAGGCTTTAAGGACTATCTACAGTGTTTGCTGTTCTGTTTTTTGTTTTGTTTTGTTTTGTTTTGTTTTGTTGTTGTTGTTGTTGTTTTTTGTTTGTTTTTTTTTTTTTGAGACAGAGTCTTGCTCTGTCACCCAGGCTGGAGTGCAGTGGCACAATCTCAGCTCACTGCTGCAACCTCCGCCTTACAGGTTCAAGTGATTCTCCTGCCTCAGCCACCTGCGTAGCTGAAATTACAGGATCACACCATCATACCCAGCTAATTTTTGTATTTTCAGTAGAGACGGGGTTTCACCACATTGGCCAGGCTGGTCTCAAACTCAGCCTCAGGTGATCCACAAGCCTTGGCCACCCAAAGTGCTGAGATTACAGGCATGAGCCGCCGTGCCCGGCTGGCTGTTCTGTTTTTAGAGTAGATCTCCCCAGCCCCAGGAGTCCAGGTCACTCTGAACCCCCATCCTTTTTTCTCTCCGTCTCAGGAGAAAAGCCTCCTGCTGCCTCTAACCTTTTGCCAGGTGCATAAGGAGGAGCTGAAGTGAGAAACAGGACCCTCTGAGGCCCCAGGCCGCCCCTGCTCCAAGGTCTGAGGTCTCTGCCAGGCCCCACTTCAGGGACCTGGAGACTGGGAGGCTGGGGCAGCAGGGAGTGAGGAATGGAGGCGGCGCTGGCAGCTCCATTTGCTCCTGGCCAGCCTGTCAGTCCCTTAATCTGATCCCCGAGGAGCAGTGCAGAGGCTTCACTCTGGATGACAAACGAGGAGGGGAGAGTCCTGCTCTGCCTGGACTCCGGGTGAATAATGGCCTTGCATTAAGATATTAGGTCTGGGCGACAAGAAATATGCCCTCCCCAACATGGCCGGGAAGAGCCCAGAGAGGAAGGGAGGCTTCCTGAGGACTGAGCCCCTGGGAAGGGCTGGGGCAGCTGAGGGATTTCTAGAGAGGGCTTGGGAAGGGGGAGGGTGGGGTGAGGGACACGGAGGGAGACAGGCCACAGAGATGCCCAGAAACAGAGACACTGCAGGGAGAGAAGCAGCAGACAGGGAGGGTGATGGGGATAGACAGGCTTCCCGAGATACAGAAAGAGGAGCAGGGGTGTCAGAGGGAGACAGAGGCAGAGGCCCAGATGAAGGTGGTGGGGAGGGAAAGGGAAGGAGAGAGGAAAGAAGGACAAAGAGACAACTTGGAGGGAGGGGGGCAGGTGGACGGGGGAGGCCCTGTGTGAACACAGGGCAAAGATGTCTCCCTTGGGGGCTTCAGATTCCCACTGGGGGCTGTGTCCCTAACCCTCCAGGGAGGGCCAGGTTGGAGACAGAACTTCAAGGCTGGCCCCCGGACGTCCCTCTACTTGATCCTGAGCCTCCGGGATGGGGAGACACTGGCTGGGAATGACTATTCTCTCATAAGTGGCTCAGGCGAATGTGCTGGGCTTCCAACACAGGGCAGCACCCTTCCATGGGCAGCCTGCTTCTGGAGGAGAGGGGTCCTGGCCCCCAGGGAGGGGGGACACAGGGACCAGCACAGAGGGTGAGCCCCAGTTCTGCACTCCTGCACTGCTCTGCAAGCCCCAGATCCCCACAGCCTGAGTTCTGAAATGCAGGGCTGCCTGGGTCAGGGACCTCTGGAGAAGATGAACCAGGCCCAGAGCAAGGCGTGGAGAGAGCGAAGCCTGGAGAGAAGAGGCTGGGAGAGCAACACAGGCAGAGGGGATTCCTGACAGGCTCTGGGGGCAGCCTGCCTCTCTGTCACCACAGTTCAGCCTCCCTGGCCCCCACAGGCCCAGGTACAAATCCTAGCTCCATCCCTTTTTGTTCTGTGACCCAGTGCGCGTTGTGTGACATACTGTGCCTCACTCAACGGCCCCGCGTGTGAAGGGGTGTGATTAGGATTAGAGCCCTTCCTGCATGCAGCTTCTGTGGGGGTCACTGAGCCTGTACCTGGAGGATTCCTGGAGCCAGGTGCCATGAGCTAATGGTTCAGCGAACCCCACAAGCCATCATTTATCTTATTATTTCTCTAGGCCCAGCCGTGTCTGTGTAAACAAGATGACACTGAGAACAAGTCCCTGCACCTCCTTTTTCTTCCTCCTTTTTCTTCCTTTCTCCCCACCGGCCCTTGCCCAGACCTGAGAATCCTGACTCACCTTGCCAAGCCATCCACCTATCCACATCTCAATTTCCGCATCTGCAAAATGGGCACACTGTGAGACTCCATGGAAGTGGTGTGGGTAAGCACTGAGGGAAGCCCACAGAAGCCTGGTTCAGGTGCCCTCTGCTCTTAGGACCCCTCTCCTCCAGGAGCAGGCTGCCCAGGGAAGGGTGCTGCCCCTGTGGTTGGAGGCCCAGCACGTTGGCCTGAGCCACTGTGACAGGACAGCCATCCCCAGCCAGTGTCTCCCCACATGTCCACACAAATGGGGGAAGGACTGGGAGCCTCCCAGAGTGGAGATACTCAGGCACAGCTGTCAGGTGAGGGAGACCCCCAAAACCAGGCCTAGGGCCCCATATGCTTGGGAGTAGAGGACCCCCTTCCCCTGCAGCCCTAGCCCCTCCTCATCAGGACCCCCTTCCCCTGCAGCCCTAGCCCCTGCCCTGCTCAGCTCTCGGAGCTGCCCGCTGCAGATGGCCCCCGCCTGGTGTCCCGCTGTGCTGTTGCCCCCGTGAATTGCTTAGTAACTGTTGACTGAGGAGGCTGCAGCTCACTTGGGATTGCACATGTGGGCAAAGCTGCCTGGCGGGCAGCTTGAACAGGGAGGGGGTGATATGGAAACAGGAAAGGCAACTTTGGAAAAGGAGGGGGGCAGAGTGGAAAGATCATGGGGAGTCGGGAAAAGCAGAAGGCTCACCTCCCTGAGCCCCAGAATACTCCGAGGCAGAGAGGCTGTGTCCTGCCGGGTAAGCTGAGGGAGGAAGGTTGGGCTTGTCATGGGGAGATGGGTACTGCGGCATCCACAGCCACTGAGATCTTCCTTCACCTGCCCCAAGGTCTCCCCCTAAATCTCCCGGCTTCGACCCCTTGGTGTTGTTTAGCTCCCAGCCCTTGTGAGGTCCTGGAATTTGGCCCAGGGCTGCCCAGGACTTCCTAGTCTTTCAAGGCCTGTGACTCTCACTGAGCGCCACCAGGAGGCACCGCCACACCTGCTTACCCAGGTGGGCCCTGGGACCCTCCAGCCTGGCAGGTGGGGAGGAGGGACTTCCTCAGGGTAGAGGTGGGGAAGGTCTTTGGGCCTCAGGCCTCGCGGCTCAGAATCAGCGATCACAAGGTGACCGTTTATCTCTCCTGACCTCCCAGCGCTTCTTGCCCTGACCACAGACCCCTGCCCCCCCCCACCAGCTCACACACACCCCCACAGCCACACTAGGTGAGTGACAGGTGTCCCACCAGAGACTCACGCCCCAGTGCCACTGCAACTCCATCCACGGTCAGCTTTTCTGGTCACTCCCTCAGTCCCCACCCTCTGAGTCCTCGGCCTTAGTGTGGGCAGAGGGCCAAGTCTGGGGCCCAGAAGGGCCACACCTGCTGCACATCCTCTTCTCTCTGAGCCTCCATCGCTTCCTGAAGGTTCCCAGACATGGTTTGTTTGGACTCATCTGGCACTTTGATACTTTGATATTCCTTCGGCACTGCCAGGCCACCCCAGGTTGAGGTAAGGCCTGGAGTCACTGTGTTTATCCCTGAACCAGCTCCCTGCCCCCGCCCCTCCAGTCATGTGCCCTTTGCCCTCCAGAAATAAACAAAGCCCCTGAAATATCTTTACAATTTTTTTTCTGTAGATAATACACCCATATGATTGAAAAATCGAAGCAATTCAAAGTGCCACTCTCATTCCCATGCACCTGGTTTCCTCTTCTACCCCATAACCCCAGGGGGCTACTTTAATTCTGTGTGTAGTCTAAAACAAATTAAAATGTGTGCTTTTCTTTTTGTCCTTTCTCACACAAAAAGTAGAATGCCGTGTACACTGTTCCTCATTTTGTTTTCACTTAATCTATCTTGACATTCTTTCCACAGCAATACATTCCTTATTCCTTTTTCACAGCTATATAATATTTCATCTTTCTCTATCACCCAGACTAAAGTGCAGTGGTACAATCATAACTCATTGCAACTTCAAATTCCTGGGTTCAAGTGATACTCCCACTTCAGCCTCATGAGTACATAGGACTACAGCTACATGCCACGATGCCCAGCCAATTTATTTATTTATTTTTATTTTTATTTTTGAGACAGAGTCTTCCTCTTTCACCCAGGCTGGAGTGCAGTGGCACCATCTTGGCTTACTGCAACCTCCGCCTCCTGGGTTCAAGCAATTCTGGTGCCACTGCCTCCTGAGTAGCTGAGATTACAGGCATGCACCACCACACCTGGCTAATTTTTGTATTTTTAGTAGACATGGGGTTTCACCATGTTGGCCAGGCTAGTCTCAAATTCCTGACCTCAAGTGATCCACCTGCCTCAGCCTCCCAAATTTCTGGGATTACAGGCATGAGCCACCGCAGCCAGCCAATGCCTAGCTAATTAAAAAAAAAAAAAAAAAAAAAAAAAATTTTTTTTTTTTTTTTTTTTTTTTTTTTTTTTCAGATACGGGGATCTTGCCATGTTGCCCAGGCTGGTCTCAAAACTCCTGGCCTCAAGCAGTTCCCACTTCAGCCTCCCAAAATGCTGGGATGACAGGCATGAGTCACCATTCCCAGTCTTGTACATAGTTTATTCAACTCAGTCCTTCCTCCATCACTACCTGAGTTGTTGCTACTTTTCTTTTTTGCGCTTTCTAACAATGTTGCAGTGAACATCTTTGTACATCTGTCATTTTATAACTGTGTTTCTGCACATATCTGTAGGATAAAATGCTCTGAAGTGGGAGTACTAAAGATTAAGAATGCGTGAGACCAGGCACGATGGCTTGACACTTTGGGAGGCCAAGCCATGGGGATTGTTGAACTCAGGAGTTCAAGACCAGCCTGAGCGACACAGCTAGACCTCTTCTCTATAAAAAACTTAAAAAATTAGCTGGGTATGGCAGCAAACGCCTGTGGTCCCAGATACTGAGGAGGCTGAGGCAGGAGGATCACTTGAGCCCAGGAGTCCAGGTTACAGTGAGCCGTGGCCACACTATTGCACTCCAGCCTAGGTGGCAGAATGAGACCCTGTCTCATTTAAGAGAAAGTAAAAATTCAAAGAAGAATAAGAGTGTGTGTACTGTGGGTAGGTATTTGTGTAGGCATTGTCAATTCTCATTATGACTCTCCCAAAAGCAGTGAATGAGACTGTTTCTCAACAGACTCACCAAAATCAAACTGTTGGATTTTTGCCATAAATTCACTTGTGTTCAGTGCCCTCTCCTCCAGGAAGCCTGCCTTGACCTCCAGAGTGTAAGCAAGCCTCTTCCCCCCATCCCCAGCACTCAAGGCTTCTCCAGTACAGCGCCATGTGCATTTGAGATGACTTACATAGTCCTCGCTAATTTTTTTTTCGGGTGGTTTTTTTGTTTTGCTTTTTTTTTTTTTTTTTGAGACGGAGTCTCACTCTGTCTCCCCGGCTGGAGTGCAGTGGCGTGAACTCGGTTCACTGCAAGCTCCGCCTCCCAGGTTCACACCATTCTCCTGCCTCAGCTTCCTGCCATTCTCCTGCCTCAGCTTCCTGAGTAGCTGGGGCTACAGGCGCCCACCACCACACCCGGCTAATTTTTTTGTGTTTTTAGTAGAGAAGGGGTTTCACCATGTTAGCCAGGATGGTCTTTATCTCCTGACCTCATGATCCGCCCGCCTTGGCCTCCCAAAGTGCTGGGATTACAGGTGCGAGCCAGTTCTTACTATTATTACTTCTTTACCATTTGCCTACCACCAGGCTATAAGCTCCATGAGGGCGGAGACTGTGCCCCAGTCCTCAGCGCAGCATGGGCATGTCATAGATGCTAAGCACACCTTTGTCATCTGGGACAGCCCCCTGTGTGCCCAGCACCCTAGCAGATGCTTTGACTGGGTGGCCTAAGCTGAGCCCCTCAACAACCTTCTGAGGAAGGCCCTGGTATTAGCTCCACTGAGCAGATGAGGAGACAGGAGGTAATTTGCTCAAGAACTCACAGCTGGCCAGCTGGGAAGTCCTTACCCCTCGCCCCCACCCCTCCTCCCAACATCCTGGCTTGATTTCTTCCCTGCTCTGGTCCGTGGGGTCTCCAATCCCCAGGAGGCATGGTCTGGCCCAGGTCACAGTAGCAAGCCCAGGATCGGCCCCTCCACACCACCTGCAGTGACGCAGAGTCAAGCTGGGAGCTGGCCTGAGTCCCTAGGGGCCTTGTCAGCCAGCATGGTCAGGTTCCCTGTGCAGTGGCAGTGGCAGGGACCACAGTGACCCTGGTAGCCATACAGTTGCTACAGCCATTTCCCGGAGGCCCCGTGGCTGTGCTGGCTTTGTGCCCAACTGTCACTCTGTCCCCAGTGGCTCCTCATGCTGGCTGCCTGCCTCCCTGCCTCCCATTAATCATGTGTGCAGGATTTATTTTCTCCAGCAATTTATTTCAGCAAATGCAATCTGGGTGTGCCCGCAGGTGGGCAGGATGCTCCGTTGCTGCCAGAGTCACAGAGCCCAGCTTTATTGTCAGGCTGACAGGCATGATTCACCAGCGAGCACCCCCACCGCAGATGCCAGGTCTAGCCAAGCCCTGGGGCAGGATGCTAAGGACCCCTGGGACTGTTCCCACCCCGACATCACTGAAAACCTCAAAGTCCCATAGGCCTGGGAGTCCAGCTTGCCCCACTCTCTTTACTTGGGTTTTGCTGCCCCTACCAATGCTAGCTGGCTAAAGGGGTGTAGGGGGAGATTAGCCCTCTCTGTCCTTGGCCTAAAACGGGCAGCCAGAAGTCTTTTCTGAAGATCCAGGTGGTGGCTCTTTTCAGTTTCCTGACCTGGGGAAGGAGGAGGTCCTCCCTCCAGAGCCCCCTCCTCCCCAGCACTGCCAGGCAGCCCAGCCCTAATTCCCATGACAGTCACGGAGGGAAACAATCAGCTAATGCAAACCCTGCCATCCCCATCACCACACCCACAACACGCATTCTCCTTTCTGGGGCTCCCTTTCATTCCTTAATCACCCCATGCCCCTCTCCCTAGGCTACCAAGTGTGGCTCCCTGGGGCTAGGGAAAAGGACATGGCTTTCAGGCCAGGACAGGAGCCAGTGGCTGCTCAGCTGTGATTTCAGGTCCTGAGTCACTGCTGCTCCCAGTTATCTGCCCACTTACAGGCCTTGGAAGTAGAAAGGGAAAGAGCTGTGGGCAGGGGTGGGCAGGGACTCACCACTTGTCCTGGCCCTCACCAAGCCCTTTGCAGCCGGCACCCACTCCCCCCAGCCCTGCAGTGTTTCCAGGGGCCCAGACCCTAGCCTGCGGGTCTGGAAGCACCTGCTTCCTCCCTTAGTATTCCCCGGGTCCATCCTGAGGCCCTGCCCCCAGCTTGCCCTGCCTGGCCAGGCTGCCTCTAATGCTGCAGATAATTTCTGCTGTCGCAAAGCCATTACCCTGCAAATGGGCTGGCTCCAGCATGTGTGTGTGTGTATGTGTGTGTGTGTGTTCCTGTGTGTGTGCATGCGCACGTGTGTACAGGGGAGGGGTGGCTGCGGCAGGCAAAGCGCCTTGTTTATGCCTTGCTCACCGCTGTAATTGCCTCGGGGGATTTATTGGCTTTGTAAGCTGTCCCTGCACCCTACATGGCCTCCACCTGGCCCTGAGTGATGAGGCTTGGAGCTCTGGGCAGGGGGCCGGACATGGCCAGCAGGAGGGTAAGTGAGGCCTTACAGAGGGCCCCCTGACCTAGGCACCCACCCCTTCCTGCCCCCTGCCTGCTGGCTGGACACAGGAGAGAGTAGCTGGAGCACCCCCATGAGGCCTCCCCAACCTCAGGGGCTCTGAGGAGGTTGCCAGATAGATGCAGAAGGGACACTGGAGGAACTTTGGTGGCACCCGTGTCTCTGGTTTCTCCTCCTCCTCTCCCCTTTAGGTCCCTGGTCTCCCATCATCTGCAGGCCCCAACCCCACTCCTAGGTGTCTTCTCAGCTGTTCTGCCTCACCCACTCCTGCCTCACACAGCTGACTCCCCCGCAAGAGGAGACAAGGCCTCGGCCCCAACCCTTTCATCCATTTCAAGAACCTTCAACCTTTATGTGGATACCTCAGCAAACACCTGCAGGGTTAGCAGTCAGAAGGCACCTGTGGACTCCCGAGGCAGGGCTGGGCAGAGGTTGAGGGTGTGGCCTCTGGCAGTAGGCAGAACAGCCTACTCCAGTTCTCTTCTCCAGTTCCTACCAGTGTGGTCTCAGCTACGTCAATCAACTTCTCTGAGCCTCAGTGGCCTCATCTGTAAAATGGGTCTGACAACGCCTGCCTCAAACAGTTATTGTGAAGGTTTGATACATTGTAATACATCGAACTACATGAAATTCCCTTTACTCAACCAGCTTTTGACATTAATGAATATTTACTCGGTGAAATATTATATCAATAAACTCTGTCTCATTGATAAGATTTCTACTTGATGCCTGTCCTTTTTTTTTTTTACTCTTGATGTTTCGTATTTGTATAAATGCTACCTGCTGATTTTAAAGAATTCAAATAACACAGGAAAGCACACAGAAGAAAGTAAAAAGCAAAACACAATAAAATAAATCTCCATTTCAGAAATTAAGCCATCATTAATAAATAACCACCATTTCCCAAAATTTATTTTTGCATTGATGCAGATAAAAGCTTGGAGAGATAGATTGCTAGAAATTTGCTGTAAAGAGGGATCCTATTGAAAATTTTAATATGACTTATTAAATCTAATTTGAGTTTATGTTGGCAGCAGTAAATGACTGGAAGTAACCATGAAGAGAACCCCATGACTCCAAGAAACGTCTTTGCATCAGAGAGATGGTGTTTTCTAAAAAGATCATCTAAGGCTGGGCGCAGTGGCTCATGCCTGTAATCCCAGCACTTTGGGTGGCTGAGGCAGGCGGATCACTTGAGGTCAGGAATTTGAGACCAGTCTGGCCAACATGGTGAAACCCCGTCTCTACTAAAAATACAAAATTAGCCAGGCATGGTGGCGCACACCCATGCTACACAGGAGTCCCAGCTACTCGGGAGGCTGAGGCACGAGAATCCCTTGAAACTGGGAGGCAGAGTTTGCAGTGAGCTCAGATCATACCACTGCACTCCAGCCTGGGTGACAAGGGTGAAACTCCATCTCAAAAAAAAATCATCTAAGTTAACAAAAAGATTTGAAAGCAACAGCAATGGGAAATATTGATCAGGGAGACTCTACTATGTAGGAGGAGGGGAGAATGTTAATAGTAGCATAGAAATTGAAGGTGTTAAATTAGCAGATTTCAAAGAAACACAGCCATCAGCCAGATTGAAAGAAAGGAAAGAAAACTTAAGGAGATCACAGGAAAAAAGACAAAAAAAAAAAAAAAAAAAAAAAAAAAAGAACGAGAGAGGAAACAAATAAAATTGTGAAATGGTTTGCATTCTTTCATCACAGGATTGAACAGTGGTCTTCAGTGGCATCGGTGGTGGTCTGGATGTGTCCATGCCCTGGATACAGATTCCAGGATCACTCCATTGTCAGAGACCCACAGAGCCTGCAGGCGTCCCAGCTTCAGCAGAGCTCCCTCCTGGGCTAGACAGCACCTCTGCCTCTTCAGAGTCCTCTTAAAGTCAAATACAGGCCAAGCATGGTGGCTCGTGCCTGTAATTCCAACACTTTGGGAGGCTGAAGCAGGAGGATTGCTTGAACCTAGGAGTTCAAGACCAGCATGGGCAATATAGCAACAACTCGTCTCAAAAAAAAAAAAAAAAAAGTCAAGTTCAGCCCATGAGGGATAGGGAAGGTCAGAACAGAAAGCAAAGCTGAAAAGCTGAAAGAGACAGGCAATCCATGAGGAAGGCCCCATGGGGAGAAGTGAGCCCCTACTCAGACAAGCTGGGGCCCAGGCCACACACAACCTGGGGAGCCCCTGCCCCTTCTGCAGTTTCGCATCATTCTCTGGGCTCCCACAGCTCCCTTGCTGTCTCCCAAGCTCAGGCCCTCCCTGCCCTCTCTCTATTCATGCAAGGAAACAGCATTTATCTATTCCATCACATTTACAAAGAGCTGATCTAGAGCAATGACCACAATCCCTGGCAGCTCTTTGCAGGAGGCCTGTGTCAGCTCCTTTAATCCCCGCCAACAAGATGGGGGTTACTAGCCCATTTCCCAGATGAGGACATGAGGTTGAGAGAGGAGAAGTATATTAGTTTCCGAGGGCTGCTGTTACAAGTTACCACAAACCAGGTGGCTTCAGACGACAGAAATTTATTCTTTCACAGTTTTGGAGGCTAGAAGTCTAAACAAGGGGTCAGTGGGGCCCTGCTCTCTTGAAGGCTCTCCAGGAGAACCTGTTCCATGCCCTTGTCATAGCTCCAGTTATTGCTAGCTGTCCTTGGCATTCCCCAGCTTGAATTGCATCTCTCCAGCCTCCGCCTCTCTTGTCACATGACATTCACTTGTGTGTTTCTGTCTCTGTGTCTTCTTGTAAGGACACCAGTCATATTGGATGAAGGGCCCACCCAACTCCAGTGTGACCTCATTATTAACTAACTACTACAGCAGCAACCCTATTTCTGATAAGGTCGGCCGGGCGCGGTGGCTCAAGCCTGTAATCCCAGCACTTTGGGAGGCCGAGACGGGCGAATCACGAGGTCAGGAGATCGAGACCATCCTGGCTAACCTGGTGAAACCCCGTCTCTACTAAAAAAAATACAAAAAACTAGCCAGGCGAGGTGGCGGGCGCCTGTAGTCCCAGCTACTCAGGAGGCTGAGGCAGGAGAATGGCGTAAACCCGGGAGGCGGAGCTTGCAGTGAGCTGAGATCCGGCCACTGCACTCCAGCCTGGGCGACAGAGCGAGACTCCGTCTCAAAAAAAAAAAGAATAAGGTCATAGTCTGAAGTACTGGTTGAACTTCCACATACCTTTTTAGGGACACGATTCCGCCCATAACAGGAAGAGATTCACCCAAAGTCACATGGAGGTGCAATTGAATCTCCATGCCAAGCTCTGAATTGTGGTCTCATGCCAAGAAGACCCTAACTCAACCTCCCCTCACACCTTCATAGGGCAGCCGCACTGTGGTCAGCAGAACTGGCCTAGCTGCAGGTCCCACCCTCCCATCTAGGGATAGAGCCCCAAAGGCAGCCTGCTCAGCTGCTGCTCCCACTCTGCTTTATTTATTTATTTATTTTTTTCTTGAGACAATGTCTTGCTCTGTCTCCCATGTTGCAGTGCAGTGGCACATTCTTGGCTCACTGCAACCTCTACCTCCCAGGCTCAAGTGATCCTCCCACCTCAGCCTCCCAAGTAGCTGGGACCACAGGTGCACGTGAACATGCCCAGCTAATGTTTGTATTTTTTTTTCTTTCTTTCTTTCTTTCTTTTTTGTAGAGATGGGGTTTCACCATGTGGCCCAGGCTCCTACTATGCTTTTGTCTACTTCATTGGAGAGGACTAGGAGGTCAGGGGAGTTTGGGAAGGAGGGAAGGACAAGCACCTCCATGACATGGGGGGTCTTCAGGGGCTTGGAAGAGGAAGGCCCTTCCCGAAAGGACAACTGCAGAGATGCTGCATCACAGGCAGGTGCCCTTCCAGGTGCCAGCTCTCTCCTTTCCATTTCCAGAGGCCCAGCCCTTCCCACCTTCATTCCTCCTCTGAGGAGGCTGCGGGACTGACTTGTATCACCTGAGTCCACTGGAACCTCCTGACAGGAGCCTGCTGGGGTTTTCCAGAGATAACAGCGACAAGGTCCAAAGTTCTTTCCCTGTCTCTTCTTGAAATGGGAAGGTTGAGACCAAGGCTTGCCTCTGCCTGTGGGAAGGATGGAGATGGAGCAGCTGTGACCTCGGAGGACACCCAGGGGTAGAGAGAGGGCCTGCAAGTGACAGACAGGACCTCTCTCCTCCCAGGGAAGAGATATGGAAGCCTGGAGTGGAGGCAGTGAGGGAGGAAGAGGAGAACTAGGGGCTTTCCTGGTCACCTTTGCATCCTTCCTGCAACCTGGACAGTCACCAGGCTCCGCCCAAAAGGAGAAGAAAGAGGGAGAGCCTGGGACAGCAGGGGTGGGGGCGAGCTCTGCACCTCTCTGAGCCACATTCTCTCCCTGTATCTGGAAATAGCTGCCTTAAGTTCCCCTCAGAAAATGTTGCTTCTCTTTGCCTGACCCAAACTTGAAGGAAGAGGAACTGCTGGGCCTACCAGAGGAGGGCAACCGGGACTGGACAGGCCAGGTGCGGCTGTGAGAGCAAGGGCAGCAGAGCATGGACAGGGAGCTGGCAGGGGAGGGGAGATCCCAGCACTGCTTTGGGCAGGTTGAGATAGAAGTGCCAGGAGGCAAGAGACGCAGCCCCGGAGCGGGGGAGGGGCCAACGCTGATTTTTTTTTTTTTTTTTTTTTGATATGGAGTCTTCCCCTGTTGCCCAGGCTGGAGTGCAGTGGTGCAATCTTGGCTCACTGCAACCTCTGCCTCCTGGGTTCAAGCAATTCTCATGCCTCAGCCTCCCAAGTAGCTGGGGTTATAGGCGCCTACCACCACATCAGTTAATTTTTGTATTTTTAGTAGAGATGGGGTTTCACCATGTTGGCCGGGCTGGTCTCAAACTCCTGATGTCAAGTGATCCGCCTGCTTCGGCCTCCCAGAGTGCTGGGATTACAAGCATGAGCCACCACATCTGGTCTTCAGGGCTGATCTTTCATTCATTTAGCACATGCATGAGATGCTGGGCCAGCACGGAGCCCGACAGACAAGCCCTGCCCTCCAACTGGGAACTGAAATGCGAGCCTCTCCCTCTTACCAGCTTCCTTGATTCCTGATCAAGGAATTCAAATTCCATGATTCCTCCTGAGACCTCACCTGTCCTTTCCAGCTTGGCTGGGGAAGCGAGGGAGGCTGCTGTGCTCCACCAAGGCCCCTCGCCCCTGTCCTGTTTTCCTATTCACTCGGGGAAGGAGCCATAGAGGATGGCATACATTTCGGCAGGTCCCTGGCATCGAGCTGCTCACTGGCAGGAGGTCTGGGGCCAACTGCTGGTACCCTCTTAACTAGACTATGGGAGACTGAGCCCCTTATAACAGCCAAGAACCCCCTTCAACATCCTGCAACACAGGAATAAATACTCTAAAGAAAATACGAAGTCCGGGGCCAGGTGCAGTGGCTCATGCCTGTAATCCCAGCACCGTGGGAGGCTGAGGTGGGCAGATCACTTGAGCCCCGGAGTTCCAGACCAGCCCGGGGAATACAGGGAGACGCTGCCTCTACAAAAAATTTAAAAACTAGCCGGCGTAGTGGTGTATGCCTATGGTCCCAGCTACTCAGGCGGCTGAGGCAGGAGGATCACTTGAACCCAGGAAGTCGAGGCTGCAGTGAGCCGTGATTTGTGCCACTGCACTCCAGCGTGGGTGACAGAGTGAGACCTTGCCTCAAATGTAAAGACAAAAAAATAAAGAAAATAGAAGAGGGTTGTGTTACAGAGAACAAGACTGCGGGATAGAGGCCTGGAAGTCTCGCCATCACATTCCAATGGAGGAAGCAGACAGGGAGTGAGTGCACACTTAATAATAAACAAAGTAATTTTATGAGGTGGGATTTTGATGTGCTTTCTAGGAGGTGACCTGTGGGAGTGGACAAAATTGAGCCAGACTTGGGGGTGGATCCATACAGAAGAGAGGAGAGGGCTCGGGACCCAGCTGTGGGCACAGGAACCAGAGAACAGCAGAACGGGGTTGAGCAGTACGGTCCACGCCGAAATGTCCCTCCGTTTTCTTTGGCAGTAGCTGGATTCTCACCCTGCCTCCCACCTGAAGACCAGAGGCAGGAGGGAGGCCCAGGGACTCTGTGTGGGCTTGCTGTGTCCTGGCCTGCATGACTCGGCAAGAGTGGGCAGGACATACCTTCCTGGAGGGATTCCCCAGGGCAAGTGTCCATAGAGCTGCCTGCAGGGCTGGCTCCATCTGCTTATCCCCTCAACTTGGATGCGGTAACCTGCAGGGCAGAAGCTCTGTCGAAGCTGTGGCCTCTCCATCCAGAGGCCTATGAGGATTTCCCAACCACCTTCTCTGTTCCTGGGTCCCCTGCCTTGATGGCTCTTACTGGGAACCACAGGCGATCTTCCTTTGGACTCTTTCTCTGTGTATGCTAAAATTCAAGCTGTGTTGAGCTGATGCCCTGTCTGCCAATATTTTGGAGGTCATTGATAAAAAGATGCCCTGCAAGATGGAGAGATACTCTGGTGAAGAGAGTCCTTTCCAACGTCACCAAATTCACTCACCAGAGTCATCCGCAGACAGTATTTTCAGGGCATTCCCGAAGCAGAGGTATTGTCACGGTGAGGTGCGGTGGTAACTGGGGAAAGGGGTCCTTAGCATGGTGTGCTGGTGACTGTGGAACAGCTGGCTCTCCAGGCGGAAAGAGCCCTGGGTCATAGCATTTGCTGATAAATATTCTCACCAGTTCACCTCACATGAATTGGGGAGCCTGGGTAGCACAGACGGGCACTACCCTAACCCAGGTGGTAACTTGATCCCAGGAGAGCTGCGTGACTCTGCCCATGAGACTCCAGAGGACTCCAGAAGAATCCCCACTGCCAGATCAGGGTCACAGAACAATGTCGGACAGGCGGAGCGGGCACCGTGCAGGACCAGGAGGTCTGGGAGAGCGTCAGAAGCTGCTAGGGCCTGTCCTCCCGGAACTGGGCCACTGTGGGCCTTTCATCTCCCGCCTCCCTTTCTGCACCACTCCTGCGGCTGCCTGCCTCTGCCCCTTCCCACCCCACCACCCCCAGTGCGGCAATTACGGCGCTAATTAGGCTGCTTTGATCATCTTTAGAAATGGCCACATTGGGGAGGGACTCTGCCAAGCAATTAGGGGCAGAGGGGTGGGGAGCTCCAGGGCTTCCTCAGGGGGTGGGGCTGCTGAGAAACCCCAGACACCCCCTGCCCTCCTCCCTCCAGGAGTATCTGCCCCCGTCATAGCTGTAAGCTCCTCAGGGGGTAGAGGCAGATGGGGATCCCCCCCCATCCCAGC
The DNA here is from genome assembly GCF_008728515.1 of Papio anubis. Classification (NCBI taxonomy): domain Eukaryota; kingdom Metazoa; phylum Chordata; class Mammalia; order Primates; family Cercopithecidae; genus Papio; species Papio anubis. The sequence goes on from NC_044985.1 coordinate 116,322,963, forward strand.
CCTGAAGCCAGGGCCCGCCCCCACCCAGCAGCCCCCCTCTGCCTGGCCTGCAGCCCAACCGTCAGCTCTTCTTCCCTGTCTTGGCCCCTTTGATGGAGCCGCAGAAACAAGGGCTCCTTTGACAGAAGGGGGGCTCAGAGCTGGGATGATGAGACTTGAAAGGTGAAGGTCAAGCCCACTACTCCACTCCTCCCCCAGCCTTGGCCACCCTCCCATGCACCCCTCCCCCAGGCTGTCCTCTATAAAGACCCCGCAGCCCCGTTCCCCTGTGGGCTCCTAGGAGTTAAGGGCCAGGTGAGGGCTGACCAGGGAGGCGGGTAATTTTGATGTAAGAGAACGGGGTCAGATGATTTGAGGGACAACAATTCAGTGCCTGGGGGCCGAAAGGCAGCAGAAGGCGGGCACCAAAGGATAGGCGCCCGGAAGGTGGACTCCGAGGAGGAGAGAGGACGGGGGTCTCTCACCCCAGATCCTGGTCACCATGCTGCTGGCTGTGCTGCTACTGCTACCTCTCCCAAGTTCATGGTTTGCTCATGGGCACCCACTGTACATGCGCCTGCCCCCCAGCACCCTGCAAGGTAAGCCCAGGCTGGTCTGAGAGCCGCGGAGTCGGGAATAACGTAGAGGAAGTGGGACCCTGGGCGGACGGGATCAAAAGAGCTTGTCACCCCTATTCATAAGGACCTTTGGCCCCTTCTGCCCACCCTGCTGTGAGAAGGGGCCAAGAACGGAGATATAGGTGGGAGAGGAGGGGTGTGGCGGGAGAGGGAAGGGGAGCTGTCAAGCATGCCGAAAGGAATGGAGAGAAGGCCCCGTGGAGCAGAGAGAAACAGCCCGGGGCAGTACCACACCCTTGGCTGTCCTGGCCGAAGGTAGGCCACTCAAACACAGCTACTTTCAGTCAATAAGACTGAGTTCTGTGATGTATCTTTGGGGTGGTGTCTTTAAAAAAAATTGTTAAGGAAAAGCACCTTTCAAAGATTCCAGTCCAGCTCAGTTGAATTAGGGAGATATCTTGGGCTGAGAACCTGGGACCATGGGCTCTGAGTGCTGGACCCAGCTTCCCAGGGCCTCACTCACCTCCTCATTTTGTCCCAGGCTTGTGGGTCTCCTGAGGCAGGGCTCAGGGCTGGGACCAGGAGGATAAGGCTGAGGCTCTTCCCCAACCACGCATGATTGTGTGCCCCCTGTCCCAGCAGTTCTGTCGGCCCAGGGGACTCAGGCGTTGCAGGCAGCCCAGAGGAGTGCCCAGTGGGCAATAAACCGAGTGGCGATGGAGATCCAGCACAGATCGCACGAGTGCCGAGGTGCCCACCCTGCCCCCCATGCCCCACTGAGCTTGCTGCCTACCCTGGGCCCATTCTGCTGCCCCTGTCCCTTCCCTTCAGCCTTAACTCCCCTCTTGGGGGCAGAGACTGAGTTGGGCCGCAACCAAGACGATATTTGTGAAGGTCCGTCTCTCCAAGTGAAGGGACTTGCTAGGCTTGGGGCATGGCCTGTGCAAAGGCAGGGAGGCAGAAACACTCTGTGCTCCTGTGGTGACCAGGAGAAGTTCATGGTTGTTGAAATAGAACCTGTGTGGGCTGGAGGGCTGAGAGACGGGGAGAAAGAGGCTCGGCCCAGCCTGGGGTGAGGACGGGCGAGAGGGCGGCAGTAAGACTCAAAGCCCTGTTTCTCCGCAGGATCTGGGCGCCCCAGGCTTCAAGCTCCCCTCCAGGACCCACCTGAGCCAGGTGAGGCTGGAAAGGCTGGAGAGGGCAGGCCTGAGAGCCCGGTGGGCCTCGAAGGCGAGGATGGCCAGAACATGTCCCTCGTGACACCCCTTGCCCCTTTCTAGGGCGGTGCGGCGAGAGGCGCCCGAGCACTGCCAACGTGACGCGGGCCCACGGCCGCATCGTCGGGGGCAGCGCGGCGCCGCCCGGGGCCTGGCCCTGGCTGGTGAGGCTGCAGCTCGGCGGGCAGCCTCTGTGCGGCGGCGTCCTGGTAGCGGCGTCCTGGGTGCTCACGGCAGCGCACTGCTTTGTGGGGTAAGTAGGGCCCCCAGGCCCTGCCCAGCCGGGGTCCCCAGCGCTGGGCCCCGCACCTGCCGGGTTGTCCGGCGGGCGACGCGCGGGAAAGGTGGTCTCTGCTGCCCCCTGGCGGCTGCCGGCCCCAGGCTGCCCTGTCTCAAGGGGCAGAGCCCGCCCCGCCAGGATGCCAGCCCGGAGGGGGTGGCACTGCCGGGCGCGTTCGCCCCTCTGGGACGGGACCCCTCCCCGGCCCGCCCTCCCTGCCCCCAAGTAGAGAAAGCCCTGCGTGCGGGCGGAGGGGTAGGGTCTCCGAGGGGCCTGCTGCGTGTGCCCCTGTCCTTCCTGCGTCTCAGCCACCGCTCGTCCCGCAGCGCCCCGAATGAGCTTCTGTGGACTGTGACGCTGGCCGAGGGGCCCCGGGGGGAGCAAGGGGAGGAGGTGCCAGTGAACCGCATCCTGCCCCACCCCAAGGTAAGAAGGCAGTCTCCAGGCCCCCAAGGCTGGGAACCGCACCCCCACTCGCGCCTCCTTGACCCTATGCCGCCTCCCCCTCCTCAGTTTGACCCGCAGACCTTCCACAACGACCTGGCCCTGGTGCAGCTGTGGACGCCGGTGAGCCCGGGGGGGCCGGCGCGCCCCGTGTGCCTGCCCCAGGAGCCCCAGGAGCCCCCTGCCGGCACCGCCTGCGCCATCGCGGGCTGGGGGGCCCTCTTCGAAGGTACTGGGCCTGGGTGAGCCGGCGCGTGGTGGGAAGAATTGGAGGTCCGAGGTAATAGAGTGTGGGGAGGCCGGGTTGCCTTGGAAAAATGCTGCCTGCTCTTTCAAAGGGGGAGGAATCAAGGGGGGTGGTGGGAAGGAGACACTCAAGGCAGAGCTCTTGCCCTCCAAACCTGAGCCTTCCACCCCTTCCCTGCAGACGGGCCTGAGGCTGAGGCAGTGAGAGAGGCCCGTGTTCCCCTGCTCAGCGCCGACACCTGCCGAAGGGCCCTGGGGCCCGGGCTGCGCCCCAGCACCATGCTCTGCGCCGGGTACCTGGCGGGGGGCGTTGACTCGTGCCAGGTATGAACCTAGTCTGATGAGAAAAGGCCGTCTGAGCCTCCCTAGGGCCACGACGGCCTCCTTTCCTTCCACATCTGGCTGTCACTCGACTTCTCTGAGCCTCTCTGTCCTCATCGCTAAAATGGATACAAGTGGCAAGCTCACGCCTGCCAGGCGTAAGGCGGGCGTCACAGGGGGCAAGTGAATGCAGCGTCCTCTCTCTTGGCCCCACAGGGTGACTCGGGAGGCCCCCTGACCTGTTCTGAGCCTGGCCCCCGCCCTAGAGAAGTCCTGTTCGGAGTCACCTCCTGGGGGGACGGCTGCGGGGAGCCAGGGAAGCCCGGAGTCTACACCCGCGTGGCCGTGTTCAAGGACTGGCTCCAGGAGCAGATGAGCTGTGAGCGCTCTCTTTCCAATGCCCCGTCCCCAGTGTCCCAACGGACAACCGTGGGACAAGCCCGTTTCCACCCCGCCCGTGCCCATTCCCAGCTCCCTTCTGCCTCTGCAAAGCCTGTCTCCCTCCGGGGAAGGAGTGTGGGAGCTAGGGCCCCAAACAGAGGGTGAGCCGACCCCTGTCCCGCCCGCAGCAGCCTCCTCCAGCCGCGAGCCCAGCTGCAGGGAGCTTCTGGCCTGGGAACCCCCCCAGGAACTGCAGGCAGACACCGCCCGGCTCTGCGCCTTCTATGCCCGCCTGTGCCCGGGGTCCCAGGGCGCCTGTGCGCGCTTGGCGCACCAGCAGTGCCTGCAGCGCCGGCGGCGATGCGGTCAGTTCTGTTCACCGGGACCGGGACGGGGGGCGGAGGGAAAGGGGCCTGGCCAGCCTCTGACCGCCGCTCCGACTCCTGTACGGTCTGCAGAGCTGCGCTCGCTGGCGCACACGCTGCTGGGCCTGCTGCGGAACGCCCAGGAGCTGCTCGGCCCGCGCCCGGGGCTGCGGCGCCTGGCCCCCGCCCTGGCTCGCCCCGCTCCAGCGCTCCAGGAGTCTCCCCGGCACCCTGCCCGCGAGCTGCGGCTGCACTCAGGTACCCCGCGCCCTCCAGCCCAGCCCAGCCCATCCCTGGCCCGGCCCCACCCGCGCGGCGGAGCCACTTTCTCCGGCCGAGGAGGTCCCCTAACCCTGTGACTCCCCAGGATCGCGGGCTGCAGGCACTCGATTCCCGAAGTGGAGGCCGGAGCCGCGCGGAGAAGCCAATGGTAATGACGCCCTCTGCCGACCTTCGGGAGGGGATAGGTCCAGGGCCTGGATGAGGTCGGAAGCGCTTTTAGGCAGCTCCGGGAAGCACTTACCCAGTGGGGCAACAGAGTGAACTCACTCTCCCCTCTCCGCCACAGAGCGTAAGACTCTTTTGGAGGACTTGTGGTTTTAGCTCTCATCAGTGTCAAACAGAGATGCTTTGCCTGGTGTTACTGCTTAACTTCCCCGAGCCTCAGTTTCCCCATCTATATCATAAGAGGCTGTGTGTCCCCTGGGAGGCCGTCCTGAAGTGCTGGTGGGAGTGCCACCTCCAGTTCCATACCGCATCCGTTCATTATTCCAGGGGCCTCTCCTCTTCCTCCAGGCTGCCCTGGGCTGGATCCCCTGCGACAGAAGTTGGCTGCCCTGCAGGGGGCCCATGCCTGGATCCTGCAGGTCCCCTCGGAGCACCTGGCCATGAACTTTCATGAGGTAGGCCCCCAGGCTTCCAAACTCCTTCACGGTGGCCTGGGAAGGCTGAGACCTAGCCCAGGGAAGGTGCAGAGAGCTCAGCCCCGATGCCCTCCCAGCAGCCTGGGGTCGCCTCTGCCCCTGCTCTGGGGGTAGGTAGAGGGAGTAGGGCCCACGGAGTGTAAGCCAGGCCACTGGGGATGGTGGTGGGGAGAGTGAGTAGAGGGGTGGGTGGGGGTGTCCACAGCAGCGGGAAATGAGCAGGGTTTCGGGGAGAAAGGAAGGAGCATGGGTCTAGGTGAGAGTTTCTGGGGCCCAGGGGCAGAGGGGGTGACCTCTGGGATTCCAACTCAGGGCCCCTGATCCCCACTCCTCCCTCTGTAGGTCCTGGCAGATCTGGGCTCCAAGACACTGACCGGGCTCTTCAGAGCCTGGGTGCGAGCAGGCTTGGGGGGTCGGCATGTGGCCTTCAGTGGCCTGGTGGGCCTGGAGCCGGCCACACTGGCTCGCAGCCTCCCCCGACTGCTGGTGCAGGCCCTGCAGGCCTTCCGCGTGGCTGCCCTGGCAGAAGGGGAGCCCGAGGGACACTGGATGGATGTAGGGCAGGGGCCTGGACTGGAGAGGAAGGGGCACCACCCACTCAACCCTCAGGTACCCCCCGCCAGGCAACCCTGAGCCATGTCTGGGCCCCCAGCCCCTGGGGAGGACCTACTGCTCCCAGGAGCTGAGAGGGGCTCGGGAGCATAATCACAAACTGTTGCTGCCACAGTGGCTGGGTGTGTGCGGGTGGGATGGGGTGGGGGTCCTGGGCCCTCCGTGTCTTCCCAGGTTTACAAGCAGAGAATCACAGCGGCTTTAATAAATGTTATTTATAATACATGGAAACAACTCTGGAGCTTTCTTGGGACGGGACCTGGTGGGTGGATATTCAGTCTCAGGGGTGGGATCCAGGCAGGGCTGCCTCTGGAAGCAGTTGGCAAGGGTCACAGAGGCTGGAGAGAGGCTGTGAGGTCCCCATCTGAGACCATCTCCTGCTTCCTGAGAAGTGGCAGCAGCTGGCCTGCCTGTCGCCCCACCCCCTTGCATGGCTGCCCAGCGCTGGCCCCAGTGCCCAGCGTCTCCGCTCAGCGCCCTGCCCCTCCCCCCCACCGTCCTCCCCACTCTGCCCCCTGCTGCCGAGCTGCGGGGAGTCCCAGCCTGGGATCTTTGCCTCACGTCCTTGGGCTCCTGCCCTGGCTGGCCCGTCCCCCACCGCCATGAGGTGTCAGATTGTGTTTCCGGCTGCCTCTTCCCTTTGACTCCCTCCTCCCCCAACACCTGTCCCCTCTCCCGCCCACCCTCATTCCACAGCCCTGTAGATGGGAGGGGCAGATGCAGGTCCCAGTCAGAGGGATGGGATGGAGGGGCCAGTGCTGACACTGGGGCTGCTGGCCACCCTGGCGGTGTGTGGTAAGGGTAGACATCTTCCCCACCCTGGGGTCCCCCGTGATGCCCACCCAGGCCCCACACGGTATGGCCTCCTCTCACTCCCCACTCCCACTCTGCCATCTCTCTCTGCTGGGGGGCCGCCTTCTGGGGTCCCCACTCCCAGGGAGTGGTTGGATTCCTCCCTGCTCATCCCAACCTCATGGTCCAGCAGGACCTCAGGGCAGCTTCCCTCCTGAGTCCCCTGCCCAGGGCCCCATTCAGTCCTTGTCCCTGACCCTCCCCAGGCATCTGGGGGCTGAACGAGGAGGAGCGGCTGATCCGGCACCTGTTTCAAGAGAAGGGCTACAACAAGGAGCTCCGGCCCGTGGCACACAAAGAGGAGAGTGTGGACGTCGCCCTGGCCCTCACGCTCTCCAACCTCATCTCCCTGGTGAGAGGCCCTCCGCTGCTGGGTTGGGAGGTAGAGCAGGGACAGCTTCCCAGGACCAGGATAGCCATGGAGGAATACAGAAGCCCCCGCCTGGCCTATGGCGGCTCCCTTTCTGGGAAATGTGCTGGAGCTGCTCTGTGCCCTGACAGGCTGCTGTCCTGCCCCTCCAGTGTAAGCTTTGGGGTGTCCTCCATCCACACCCATAGCACGACCCATCTGTGACACACTTCAGAGGCCACCGGTCCTCTCTGCTCCCTAGCTGCCCGCCCACTCCTGACTGCGAGTGATCAGGGCCCAGATGCCATGGTGTCCCTGGGTGCCAGTTGAGAGTGGGTGAATGTAGGCCGGGCGTGGTGGATTACGCCTGTAATCTCAGCACTTTGGGAGGCCAAGGTGGGCGGATTACCTGAGGTCAGGAGTTCGAGACCAGCCTGGCCAACATAGTGAAACCCTGTCTCTACTAAAAATATAAAAATTAGCTGGGTGTGATGGCATGTGCCTGTAATCCCAGCTACTAGGGAGGCTGAGGCAGGAGAATTCCTTGAACCAAAGAGGCAGAGGTTGCAGGTTGCAGTGAGCCAAGATCGTGCCACTGCACTCCAGCCTGGGCAATTGAACAAGATTCAAAAAAAAAAAAAAAATACAGAGACAGTGGGTGAATGTGTGTGGATAAAAGAATGATATGGCCCTGAAGGATGGCCCTACCGTCTAATTACAGAAAGAAGTTGAGGAGACCCTCACTACCAATGTGTGGATAGAGCACGTAAGAATGCCCCTCCCAGCTGGGCGCGGGGGCTCATGCCTGTAATCCCAGCACTTTGGGAGGTCGAGGCGGGCAGATCACGAGGTCAGGAGATCAAGACCATCCTGGCTAACACGGTGAAACCCCGTCTCTACTAAAAATACAAAAAATTAGCCGGACGTGGTGGTGGGCGCTGGTAGTTCCAGCTACTCGGGAGGCTGAGGCAGGAGAATGGAGAATGATGTGAACCCAGGAGGCGGAGCTTGCAGTGAGTCAAGATTGTGCCACTGCACTCCAGCCTGGGTGACAGAGCAAGACTCCATCTCAAAAAAAAAAAAATGCCCCTCCCAGAGCCAGTGGGGTAGCGGGAATGCAGGGTTCCAGGCTGCTTCCACTTGGAGATCCCATCTGCCTTGGACACTGTTCCCCAGGAGGGGTTGGTGCCTCCCTACAGAGAAGCCCCAGGCCCAACTGTCCTTCCCCCACCTAGTGCCCTCACCAGCCCCTAGTGCCACCTTCAAGTGGATTAGGATTCACATATTGGAAAACTGCCACTTTATCTTGGTTTTTATTAGAAAACATTCTCCTCCTGTCTGTCAAAAGTCCACAATACAAACACAAATCTCCTATGCTCACAGTGGAAATAATGCTCCCTTAGTTGTGCAGTGAGCATCCTGCACAGCTGTCCATGACAGACCTGAATCCACACTCTGTACCTGCCTTCCCCAAACCTCTTTTGTCACAGCTCTCAGACCCTGTTCAGTCTTCTCTCAGGGAAGTAGGGGGAGCCAGGAGCCTGGACAGCTGCAGAGTGCACTGCTGACATGCCTTTGGGATTCCAGGGCTGGACAGACAACCGGCTGAAGTGGAATGCTGAAGAATTTGGAAACATCAGTGTCCTGCGCCTCCCCTCGGACATGGTGTGGCTCCCAGAGATTGTGCTGGAGAACAAGTTGAGCCAAGCCCTCCCTGACCTCCTCTCTGTCACCCTGCCTCCTTTCCTTAAGCCTCCTCTGCATCCCCCAACTCTGCCAGTCCTGAGTCGCCAGAGCTCACTGTGGTTCTTGTCCCTATTCCCCAGCAATGATGGCTCCTTCCAGATCTCCTACTCCTGCAACGTGCTTGTCTACGACTACGGCTTTGTGTACTGGCTGCCACCTGCCATCTTCCGCTCCTCCTGCCCCATCTCTGTTACCTATTTCCCCTTCGACTGGCAGAACTGCTCCCTCAAGTTCAGGTGCTCCCATTTATCCAGCCATCCCTCACCCCAAAGCACCCTACCAGGGGCTGAAGGAGGTGACTGAAGCACCTCCAGACAGAGGCCCCTGCCCTGTCCCGATTAGTGCTGCCCTCCCCACAATGGTCCTCCCTTACTAACCTTTCCCTGCTCTGTGGCCCCAGCCAGTGACTGAGTGTCACTCTCTGCCCATTGCCCTCCCCAGTTCCCTCAAGTACACGGCCAAAGAGATCACCCTGAGCCTGAAGCAGGATGCCGAAGAGAACCGCACCTACCCCGTGGAGTGGATCATCATTGACCCTGAAGGCTTCACAGGTGCTGGGAGCAGCCACCAGTGGGTGGGCAGGTCCCTCAGACACACACACACAGACACACTGGCACTGCCCACCCAAGAGATACACACGTGCACACACACATACCTAGAACACCGATACACAGCTACTCACACACGCAGCTAGACACAGAAGGGCAGACACATGCCCGCCCACAGAGAAGCACACAGACACTCACACTTCCTGAATGCAAAGCTGTCCCAAAGGCAGAGAGAGACGGTGCCAGTGCCCTCCCCCGCCCCTGCCCAGGCCCGGAAGTCATGCTTCTCACACATGAGATGCCTGTGGCTGACATGGGTTTAGTGTTTCCTGTGCCTGGTGAACCCAGGGCTGTGGTTGGCATGAGGGCTGTGTCATCCTGATGGGGGGTGTCTGCCACCCCTCCTGACATCCTCATCCCTGATCTGTACCCAGGCTCGGATTCTCCATGGGGCCTACCGCTCACCCCGTCCATCAGAAGGGACCCTGTCTCACTGTCTCAGGCTGGCACATCATGGCAGGGATAGTTTTACTGTCACTGGCTCGTTATCCCCCAGGCCCAGGCCGAGGAGGAGTGGCTCAATTAATGTCCAGGAGGGTTTTTTTTTTGTTACTCAGGAAGACAGGCTCAATATCTGAGAGCATATGTTTGACTTGGTCTCTTTAATCTGCAATACCTATTTTTGGCTCGTGTATCTTTTCAGCCAAAAGATACTCCTTATTTGAGCCCTGTATGGCCTCAGCTTCTACTTTTTCCGAAAAGATAAAAAAGAAATCAGTCACAGAGGAAGACCGAAACTTCCAACCCGACGCCCCAGGGAACGACACCCAGACAGCCGGCCGCGTCTCTGGACTGGCTTGCCCCGCCCAGCCCCTCATTCTGTCCCCAGGCCCTGCCTAGCCCCTTTGGCCTGGCCTGACCCTAAGGTGTCCATGTACCGCCCTCAGAGAACGGGGAGTGGGAGATAGTGCACCGGCCGGCCAGGGTCAACGTGGACCCCAGAGCCCCTCTGGACAGCCCCAGCCGCCAGGACGTCACCTTCTACCTCATCATCCGCCGCAAGCCCCTCTTCTACATCATCAACATCTTGGTGCCCTGTGTGCTCATCTCCTTCATGGTCAACCTGGTCTTCTACCTACCGGCCGACAGTGAGCCTCCAGGCCTTGTTCCCTGCTCCCCCTCCCCATGCCCACCTGAACAGGGCCAGCCCCAGCCCTGCCCCCTCACTTCCTCCTGGGAGCCACCTGAGATTTCCATTCCTGGAGCTCCCTGCCTGGGCCAGGTGTGAGGGCCAGGTGGACACCCGAGGGAGGGCTGTATGATTCTGGGCGACATCCCCAAATGGACAGGGCAGGGCATCTCCAAGATGCTACTTCCCACGGACTCGCAGAAGAACTGGTAAACTGTCCCTCTGTCAGAGCAGAGACTAAGTCCCTCACGGTCACCAGTATGTGGCCTTGAGCCTGGCACACAGGAGGCCCTCAACTACTAAACCAGTGGGTGAATAACAGGGTCTCTGGGACAGTAGGGTGTGAGGCAGAAAACCTGTCTATGCTCACCTGACTCTAGGAGGCAGTGGTTTACAAGTTCAGAATATTTACTATGAGCAGGGCATAGTGAGTCCCAGGGTCAAAGGCCACTCAGCCCCTGCCCCTGGCGGGACTTCAGGAGGGAGAAGGGGGGCACCTTCCATCTGCAGTGGGGTTGGGAGAGCTCCTAGAGGAGGTGGAGAGGAGGTGGAGTTGGAATGGACTTGAGCAGGATTGGGTGAGGCTACCCTCGGCAGGAGGAGCAATGCTAATGAGGAGGGGGGCCAGGCAGGGGCTGAGGGGGCCTCAGCAGGGGAGCCCCCCTCCTGCCCTTGCAGGAGCTCAGGTGGGAAGAGCAAGACAGCACTGGGCTGGGGTGTCTGAGTGAGGGGCTGGGAGTTGGGTTGTTATCCTGGTGCTATGAGGACACCCTGGTGCTTTCTGAGCAGGGAGTAATGCACACAGATCTGCGCTCCAGGAGGGTTCAGTGGCGTGGGTGGGTTGTGACAGCTGATTTTCATGAGCACTTACCCAGTGCCAGGCAGAGTGATGTGTGTTAAACACACTCTCACCATATTCAACAGTTGAGAAAACTGATGCACAGAGAGGTTGGGCTACTTGCCCAAGGTCACCCAGCTAGTAAGTGGCAGAGCTGAGATTTGCACCCAGGGCCTGTAGCTCCATAACCCATGATTTTTATCAGGGCACCATGGTACTACAGAGGTGCCAGGGGCCACAGCAGGACCCTCTAGGACTAGGGCCCCAAGGTCCTAGTTTCCCCAAAGAAGCTAAGTCTGGCTTCCCCAGGTGGTGAGAAGACATCAGTGGCCATTTCTGTGCTCCTGGCTCAGTCCGTCTTCCTGCTGCTCATCTCCAAGCGGCTGCCCGCCACATCCATGGCCATCCCCCTTATCGGCAAGTGAGTGATGCCCAAGCCCGGCCCCACCCTGCTTGCCCAGCCCAGCCCTGGGGCTCCAAGCTGAGTGTGTGCCCACAGGTTCCTGCTCTTCGGCATGGTGCTGGTCACCATGGTTGTGGTGATCTGTGTCATCGTGCTCAACATCCACTTCCGAACACCCAGCACCCATGTGCTGTCTGAGGGGGTCAAGAAGGTGAGTACTCGGCCCGGCGCCATGGCTCACCACTGTAATCCCAGTATTTTGGGAGACTGAGGCGGGAGAATCTCTTGAGCCCAGGAGTTGGAGACTAGCCTGGGCAACATAGTGACACTCCCATCTCTACAAAAAAATCAAACAAAAAATTAGCCAGGTGTGGTGGCGCATGCTTGTAGTCCCAGCTACTCAAGAGGCTGAGGTGGATCACTTGAGTCTGGGAGGTCAAAGTTGCAGTGAGCTGTGATCGCCCCAGGGCACTCCAGCCTGGGCAACAGAGTGAGACCTTGTCTCAAAAAAAAAAAAAAAAAAAGGGAAATGAGCACTCTCAATAGCCAAAAGCTGGAGATTGAGCCAGGTACAGTAGTTCACACCTGGAGTCTCAGCTACTCAGGAGGCTGAGGTGGGAGGATCCCTGGAACCCAGGAGTTGGAGGTTGCAATGTGCTATGATCACATCACTGCACCCCAGTCTGGGCAACAGATTGAGACCCCATCTCTCAAAAAAAAAAAAAAAAAAAAAAAAAAGGCAGGGGCCGGCCGTGGTAGCTCACGCCTGTAATCCCAGCACTTTGGGAGGCTGAGGCGGGTGGATCACCCGAGGTCAGGAGTTTGAGACCACCCTGGCCAACATGGTGAAACCCCATCTCTACTAAAAATACAAAAATTAGCCAGGCATGATAGCATGTGTTTGTAATCCCAGCTATTCGGGGGGCTGAGGTATGAGAATTGCTTGAACCTGGGAGGTGGAGGTTGCAGTGAGCCAAGATCCCACCACTGCACTCCAGCCTGGGCGACAAGAGCGAAACTCCGTCTCCAAAAAAAAAAAAATCTGGAAGTTGTCCAAAGGCCATCTGTAGAATGGATAGAGACACTGGACACATACTCCCACAGGAGTGCTGCTCAGCAGTGCAGAAGCACCGCGGCTACTGCACCCCTGCATGCGTGAACCTCCTGGCAGACTGATCCGTGAAAGAAACCAGACGCAGCGGCACATGCTGCAGGCCTCACTTTGTAAGAAGTTCAAGAATAGGCCAAATCAATGTTTGGTGATAGAAGTCAGAATGGTGGCTATCTCTGGGGCTGGGAGGGAACTGAGCGGGGGCAGGTATGAGGTAGATTTTTGGGGATCATGCTCACTATCTCATCACTGGGGATTTACCCAGTGGAATGCATCTGTAAAAATTCATCTAGCTATATACTTAATGTGTTCATTCCACTGTATGCTGCAACTCAGAAGGAAGAAGGGGAGGACTGAGTGGGCAGGGTGCTGGGAGAGGGATGCCCTTGCCTCTTGGCTACTGCAGGGCTGGCTGGCTGTTCTGGGACAGCTGAAGTCAGTTTAGCAACTCTTTTTTTTTTTTTTTTTTTTTTGAGATGGAGTCTCCCTCTGTCGCCCAGGCTGGAGTACCATGGTTCAATCTCAGCTCACTGCAACCTCTGCCTCCCAGGTTCAAATGATTCTCATGCCTCACCCTCCTGAGTAGCTGGGATTACAGGCACCTGCCACCATGCCCAGCTAATTTTTGCATTTTTAGTAGAGATGGGGTTTTGCCATGTTGGCCAGGCTGGTCTCGAACTCCTGACCTCAAGTGATCCACCTGCCTTGGCTTTCCAAACGGTTGGGAGTATAGGCGTGAGCCACCATGACCGGCCTTAGCAACTCTTTTCTTTTCAGCATTTGATGGGGGAGACTGTAGCATTTGGAGGATTTACCTTAGTTTTTGGCCTTTAATTAATCATTTTTAGTGAATGGGTTCTCCCCCGCACCATGGGTGATGTGGTCTCGAGAGCTGGAAGCAACCTACATATGCATCAGTAGGGATCAGGGAATCAATGACAGAGTCAGATAGGCGAGCACTTTGTGGCAGCCAGGAATGAAGTCACGTATGTTAGGACGTATAAAGGTCACCTCATGCTTGTAAAATGGCCTTTCTTGGCTGGGCGCAGTGCCTCACGCCTGTAATTCCAGCACTTTGGGAGGCCGAGTTGGGCGGATCACGAGGTCGAGAGAGCAAGACCATCCTGGCCAACATGGTGAAACCCCATCTCTGCTAAAAATACAAAAATAAGCTAGGCATGGTGGCATGTGCCTGTAGTCCCAACTACTTGGGAGGCTGAGACAGGGGAATCACTTGAACCCAGGAGGTGGAAGTTGCAGTGAGCCGAGATCGCGCCACTGCACTCCAGCCTGGCGACAGAGTGAGACTCCATCTCAAAACAAAACAAAACAAAACAACAACAACAAAACGCCTTTCTTGTGGCCCCTTGACCCGGCCCCAGCTCTTCCTGGAGACCCTGCCAGAGCTCCTGCACATGTCCCGCCCAGCAGAGGATGGACCCAGCCCTGGGGCCCTGGTGCGGAGGAGCAGCTCCCTGGGATACATCTCCAAGGCTGAGGAGTACTTCTTGCTCAAGTCCCGCAGCGACCTCATGTTTGAGAAGCAGTCAGAGCGGCACGGGCTGGCCAGGCGCCCCACCACTGCACGTGGGTTCCCGCTGGTCTTGGTTTTCAGCCCATCTGTGGGAGGTGGGGGCAGGCCTCACACCCACGCTGGGCCCTTGTCCATAGGCCGGCCCCCAGCAAGCTCTGAGCAGGCCCAGCAGGAACTCTTCAATGAGCTGAAGCCAGCTGTGGATGGGGCAAACTTCATTGTTAACCACATAAGGGACCAGAACAATTACAATGAGGTAAGGGACCACAGGATTGCCATGTACAGGTGTTCAAGTAGGGCACTGATTAAGTGTATTCTATCTTAAGAGGACAGGGTTCCCCTTAGAGACACACACCAACTTAGATGAGGAAGTTAAGGTGATACAGATTCCAGGCCCCTCCCAGGGAGAGGGAACTCCTGCCTGGCACCCTATAGCAGCACTGGGGCTAGGCACACACACAGAGGCATACAGCTCCACCCTGTCCAGGCCACACTCTGAGCACCCCTTAGGGTCCCTTCTTTCTCCCAGCTGCCAATCATTTTCTGTCCCTACTCAGTTTCAAGCCTGATACTCCAGACAGAACCAGACGTTTTAAAGGTAGCCATATACGGTTATTCAACACTGTACAACTTCTAAAAATTCTCTCTTGAGAAAAGGCATCTTTTCCCAGTTCACATATGGGCTGGCAGCAGCCCTGACTTGCTGGATTGGGGAGAAAGAGGAGAGGGGTCTATCCACCTTCCTTAGCCGCTAGGAGAGACCCCTGGGCCTCAGTTCCTCTCTAGCCCCAGAACCCTGTGCTACAGCAGAGAGGGAGGCTATGGTCTGTTCTCTGCCTCCTCAACAGAGTGATCAGCCCTGCCTGTGACCAGAGGCGCCTGGGACCTTGCTGGGGACAAGCTGGCAGTATCCTGCAAGCCAGAGGCAGCCTCTGCAGGCACACTGAGCCGGGCCTCTGCCTCCATGGCTGGGCCTCAGCTTGGGGGTGGGGCTCTGTGGCCTGAGGCCCTTCTCACCCCACTCTCTCTGCCCCTACCCACAGGAGAAAGACAGCTGGAACCGAGTGGCCCGCACAGTGGACCGCCTCTGCCTGTTTGTGGTGACGCCTGTTATGGTGGTGGGCACAGCCTGGATCTTCCTGCAGGGCGTTTACAACCAGCCACCGCCCCAGCCTTTTCCCGGGGACCCCTACTCCTATGACGTGCAGGACAAGCGCTTCATCTAGGGTGGGCCTGTGGGGGAGCCAGGAGACAGCAGGGTCTGAGAGAGGAGCCATGGTCCCTAATGAGACCCACTCATAGCCCTGAGGCTCACGCCCCTCAGACTGGGGAAGAGTCCAGGGAAGGAAGGGAGCAGCCACTCCTCAATGCTCAATGGCTCCCCTGAAATCAAGACAGGGCCACCTGAGATGGTCTGAGGGTGGACACCGGCTACAGCAGGTGGGCAGGACGATCTGTGGGGAAGTAGGAGGCTGGCTCAGGGGCCAGGGAGGAGGCCGGCTCAGGGGCCAGGGAGGAGGTCACTCAGGGTGGCCTCACAGGGAGAACTCTGATAGGGGTGAGACAGATAGGGCCCCTTTTCTGCTCCTCCTCCCACAAGGTGTGGGGTAGAGCAGGCAGGAATCTGCGCCTTCACTCCCTGGCTCCTCCAGCCTCCCTCTTCCCACCTACCCTTCAACCTCAGGCTTCTGAGGCCTCACCTGGGACTGAGGTTGAGGATACCTCCCTCCCTCAAGACCCCAGAGTATCCTTTCCTAGCTCTTTCTGCCTTGACCACTCTGCCTAGGTCCCTTTGGGAAGTTGAGGACTGGAGTGGAAAGGTCAGGACTGACATCCACAAAGACTTGGGGTCAACCTGAGGTTGCACACACAATCCTAGAGGACCAGAATGCAGCACCTCTCCCCAAAGGGCCCCTGCCCCCCAGCATCCACTCCTCCCCAAAGTAGGGTTGTCATGCATTATTTGGGGCATATTCTAAAAAAATCATTCGTTGTTTCTCTGAAATTTGTCCTGTATTTTTATTTGCTAAATCTAGCAACCCTATCCCAAAGACAGCCTCCATTCAATCCTATCCTGAGGGCCAAAGGCCAATACTGCAGGAATTGGGAGACAAGGGTCTGTTTGTAAGGCAGCCCACCTCCAAGATGGCCCCGGTGATACCCAGTATTCACACTCTTGTGCAGTCCCCTCACTCTGTACCAGGGTGGGTCTGGGTAACCAACAGAATGAGGCAGAAGTGATGGTACCTCACTTCCCAGATTCAGTTAGGAAAGACACTAGGGCCTCTTTCTTGCTCATTCACCCTCATTCTCACAGCAGTTGGATCTCTCACTTTGGGGAAGCCAGCTGGCACGTTGAGGAGCCCTATGGAGAGGCCCACACGGCAAGGAAATAAGGCCTCCTGCCATCAGCCACGTAAGCGAAGGTGGAAGTGGATCCTCTGCCCCAGTAGGGCCTTTGGATGAGATCACAGCCCAGTAGACATCTTACGTGCAGCACCATGAAAGTCCCTAAGCCAGAACCACCAGCTAAGTGGCTCCTGGATTCCTGATCCCCCAGAAACTGTGTGAGATAATAAATGTGTGTTGTTTTAAGTAACAAAGTTTTGGTGTCATTTGTTATACCAGCAATGTGACCTTGAGTGAGCTGCTCTTCATCTCTTACCTTCCATTTTCTAATCTGCAAAATGTGTGTCTAGTGAGTCCTAGTCATGGGGTGTTGTGAAAATTGAATTTCTAGTAGTAGCATTTTCATGTGACCTGCACATTTAATGGGTGGTGATTTAACCCATTTCCCTCAGTGGGGAATTGGTGACCTCATTAACTCAGATATATAGAAGGTGAGATTTTTAATGTTTAGATGTAACCAAGGAAAAAGAAAAACCATTTAAAACCAAAACTGACCCCAGTAACTTCTGCCTTCCAGCATGAACTATATTCACAAAATTCAAGGTACAAATCTTTTCTTTTCCTGTCTAAATAGGAAAGCCAGTTTGTTCTCACACCCGTCAGGTGAGCAGGAAGTCTGAGACTTCGCCAGGAATAGTCCATCAACTCAGGGAGGGTCCGTCTTAAGTACAGGGATGAGAGTGAGTCTAGGGCTCTCAGCCACAGTCTTTGCTTCTCTCTGCCTCATGGTGGCGCTGCTGGCAACAGGTCTTGGTTCAACCACCAGCTGAGTCCTCAGTTCTATTAGGCCTTGCTCAAGTGGCTGTGGACTTCCAGAGAAGACAACCCCAAAATGTCACACAAAACTGGGGGGGTGCCTCTTGCACAGGCTCCCAGGGAAACCACGGTTTCCACCAGCAGCACCCGCTCCCCCAGCACCGTGGTGCTCTCAGGACTGGTCCACTCTGACTGACATGGAACTCCATATTCTGTCCCCAGGAAGTCATGCTCATGGGCACAGCTTTCCGGGAAGCCAGAGTGTGTTCCTTACTCTCTCCAGACCAACAGGGCTACCTGCTCTCTTTCAATGGACAGTGAATCAGTAATACACTGGGATGCAAGGAACAGAAAGCTCAAGGAATTGTAGTTTAAACACAAAAGGTTTCCTTTTTCTCACATAATAATAGGGAGGCGGAGGTGATCACACCGCCTCAGCTGTCTAACAAAGCTATCAGGGACCCAGGCACTTTGCCATCTGCCCAGTCCTGCCTCCATGGCAAGCTGGCTTCTGTCCTCAGACCTGTTGGCCCCAGGTTGTGAGCTGACAGCAACAGCTGCACAATTAGCACCTATGTTCAGGCAGAAAAGGGCCAGCCATTTCTGATCCCTTTCATCAAGAAGCAAAACTTTTCCAGAGGCCGGACATAGTGGCTCACGCCTGTAATCATAGCACTTTGGGAGGCCAAGGCGGCTGGATCACCTGAGGTAAAGAGTTCAAGACCAGGCTGGCCAACATGGTGAAATCCCCTCTCTACTAAAAACACAAAAATTAGATGGGCGTGGTGGTGCCCGCCTGTAATCCCAGCTACTCAGGAGGCTGAGGCAAGAGAATTGCTTGAACCCAGGAGGCAGAGGTTGCAGTGAGCCGAGATCAAGCCATCGTACTACAGCCTTGGCAACAAGAGTGAAACTCCATCTCAAAAAACAAACAAACAAACAAACAAAAAATAACTTTTACATAAAGTCCCTGCAGACATCCCACAGGTCAAAACATCACATGGCTAGCCTATCTGAAGGGAGACTAGGAAATGAGTATTTTGCTCTACCAGCCATTATAACAGAGGGTGGCAAAGGAGTAGTGTTAGACAATTCTACAGATGATTTTCTCTGAATGGGTCCTGTCCCTGCACACGTAACCCCTCCAAGAAACTGCCATTCCTCATTGATGATTTACCCTTTGGAGAACACCAAGAAGGCTTCTAGGCCGTCTCTCCCAGAGCAGGGAGAGGGAGAAAACAGGAGGGTCGGGGGCAGGGAATGCAGGGACAGGTGGTCCACTGTTTGGCAGTGCTTCCTGATCTTGGAGGCCATTGATGAATTTGGTAAAGTGTGGGCATAAAGGAGAGTAAAGAGGTGGAGAGAAAATGGTCTGCAAAAGAGGATAAGAAAACTGCATCTAGGGGGACCAGAGGGCAAAATGGAAAGGCAAGGGTCTCAGAAGTGAGAAGGACACAAGGGCTTTGTAAATTCCAGGAAAAGTGGGCCACACAGAGAGAAGCTCAGTGGCGGGGGAGGGGTAAGCTTCCCCCCCACTGAGGGGAAGCTCAGGGAGGGGGAAGCTCAGGGAGGAGGAAGCTCGGGGAAAGGGAAACCCAGTGAGGGGGAAGCTTAGGGAGGGGGAAGTTCAGGGAGAGGGATGCTGAGTGAGGGTGATACCGAGTGAGGGGGATGCCGAGTGAGGGGGATACGGAGTGAGGGCGATGCCGAGTGAGGGCGATGCCGAGTGAGGGGGATGCCGAGTGATGGGGATGCGCAGTGAGGGAGATGCCCAGTGGCAGGCCAAGATGGGCGGATCACTTGAGTTTAGGAATTTAAGACTGGCCTGGCCAACATGGTGAAACCCCGTCTCCACTAAAAATACAAAAAAAAAATAGCCAGGCATGTTGGCACATGCCAGTAGTCCCAGCTACTCAGAAGGCTGAAGTAGGAGAATCACGGTGGAGGTTGTAGTGAGCCAAGATCGCACCACTGCACTCCAGCAAAAAACAAACAAACAAAATCCTCACATGCCTACCCAACAGCCTTCACACCCACCCAAATCCTGACTCCCTAGAGGGAGCAGGAGGGAGTCCACCTCAGCCCTCTCTGGAGCTGCCATCAGGTTCCTTGGCAACCTGCCTTTCCTACCACACCCAGCTGGCCCTGGCTGTGTCCTTGGCCCCCATGTGGAACACAGAGGTGGGGCTGGGACAACTGAGCCCGAGTTGGGGCTGGAAGGTGGATGTCTCTTTTGGGGCAGACGGGGCCCCTGTCTCCCCTCTCCAGCCCAGGTAATCTGAGCCCAGCATTGTGTCCATCCTGGAACAGCTGACAAGGCTGTGGTCAGACAGCTGGTGGGGCTGGGCCGGGTTGGCTGGGCTGACTGGGGTGGGAGTGTAGGCTGTTATATGACACCCAGAGCCCATCTGTCTCTGCCCCAGACCTTGGAGCTGTTGTCCCACCCATCACTGCAGATTGCTGAGGCGCCATGCATGGGGGCCAGGGGCTGCTGCTCCTCCTGCCGCTGCTGGCTGTCTGCCTGGGTAGGACACAAAGGAATCTCAGCCTAGGGAGTCCCAGAGCTGGGGTCCACGGCCTCAGGGGATGGAGAGCCTGAGGGCTATTGGGGCCTGCCCTGGATCCAGTTCCCTGAGTCTCCACTTCACACCCCCAGGGCCTCCCCAATCTTTCCGCCTCCAAGCTCCTGCTAGGCTCACGCCTGTCTATTGCAGGGGTCCAGGGCCGGAACCAGGAGGAGCGCCTGCTCGCAGACCTGATGCAAAACTACGACCCCAACCTGCGACCTGCGGAACGAGACTCGGATGTGGTCAACGTCAGCCTGAAGCTAACCCTCACCAACCTCATCTCCCTGGTAAGCCGCAGGATGGAGGAGGGGTCAGTGCACCAGGCCCTGGGACCCGCTGGGGATAGCATGGGGTGACTCCAGCCACCAAGAGGTTGGAGGGCCCCACAGGGGACAGGCTGGGGTCTGGAAAACCCCCATGATTGTGGGGGGTGTACTGTCAAGAGGCTGGGGGATGCTTGGCCCCATCGGTGGCCTGTGGGACTGGCACTGAAGTTGGGGGCTGAGCCCTCCATACTGCACCCTTGCACCCCCAGAACGAGCGAGAGGAAGCCCTCACCACCAACGTCTGGATAGAGATGGTAAGAGGCCACCCTGCTACCCTCCTTCCATCAGGGGCCCCACCTCACCACCCCAAGGCCTCCTGAGAGTTGCCTGCCCCCTTCC
Source organism: Papio anubis (assembly GCF_008728515.1). Classification (NCBI taxonomy): domain Eukaryota; kingdom Metazoa; phylum Chordata; class Mammalia; order Primates; family Cercopithecidae; genus Papio; species Papio anubis. The sequence continues at coordinate 116,343,276 of NC_044985.1, forward strand.
TGCCTCTTCTGTCCTCTTGGGCTGGATGCCCACTCCTAGGGGTGTGGTGCAGCAGAGTGCAGAGGCCTAGCAACTGCCCCTCCCCCTGTAGCAGTGGTGCGACTATCGCCTGCGCTGGGATCCGCGAGACTACGAAGGCCTGTGGGTGCTGAGGGTGCCGTCCACCATGGTGTGGCGGCCGGATATCGTGCTGGAGAACAAGTGAGGAGGGGGCGCAGACAGGGGTGTGGGGGACAAAGAACACAGGGTCTGGGCCCAGCAGAACAAGGGGGCTCTGGGAAAAGAGAAAGATGAGCAGGGGGTGCAAATTGGGCACCTGTGTGGCTAGGGAAGAACTGGATGGAGCAGGTGCCAAGGGCAGGGCCCTAGGTATGGCCTCTGACCCCAGGGCCAGCAGACCAGACCCTACGCCAGGCTCCATCCCCTCTGGGCTGGGCCACCTGGTGGGCTGCTCCCTTCCCTGTAACATGGGGCCACTGACGGGTCCTACAGAAGCTGGTGGGAGTCAACAAGACAGGCATGAAAAGTGCATCACTTGGGGGCTGGCACATGGTGTGGGCTTAACACGTTAATCGTTATTATTATTATTAAAACAAGAGAGAGAAAGAGAAGCAGAAATTAGGAGGTGGTGCCTGAGGAAGTCTGTCTGGGGCAGGGGTGGCAGGAGGATTGCTGGGGGGACCTAGTGGTCCGGGTGGGAACCACTCAGGGGGTGACAGGCTGGTAGGGACTTGTGTCCCCAGGCCCCTATCCACATGGGGCAGAGGGGCTGGTCTGGGGCTGGGGTGTCGGGGGCTGAGCCCACAGCCTCATGGCCTGGCCTGTTCTGTGCACACAGCGTGGACGGTGTCTTCGAGGTGGCCCTCTACTGCAATGTGCTCGTGTCCCCTGACGGCTGTATCTACTGGCTGCCGCCTGCCATCTTCCGTTCCGCCTGCTCTATCTCAGTCACCTACTTCCCCTTCGACTGGCAGAACTGCTCCCTTATCTTCCAGTGAGGCCATTTATGGGGGAGGATTAAGAGAGCTGCTCTCAGAGGGCCCTGGGCAGGGGTGGGGCAAGGCCTGGGCAAGACTTCTGGCCTTGGCTCCGGCAGCACCTAGAGGCCAAGGGCCTGGCTCCATCTCCCCTGGGCCTCTGTGCCCATCTCAGGCTAAGACGCCTGAAGGTGCCCGAGCTCTCCCTGCTAAGCCCGAGTCCCCTCACTCATCCTCCTTCACTGCCTCAGTTTCCTCGCCGGTGCCCCAAGGGGAGACATTCACACCTGGGGTGTGAATGGTACACATGCACACAACATGCATGTCTGCGCACACACGAAACCACTGCACACTCCAGGCCCACGGGGAGGCGGGGCTGTTCTGTGAGAGAGGGGCCCTGGCAGGGAACCCAGCGGAAGCATGTGTGCAACCAAGCCACCCCTGGGCGTCTCTGGGTCTGTTTCCTCAAACCTAAGTGTGGGGAGGAGGGCCTGAGGGAGGGTTCTCCTGTATCTTAGAGGAGCAGTCTTTCCACAAGCAAACCTGGCAGGGAGACTCCCCTCCATAGACACAAGGGTCCTCCTTAGCTAGGCATGTATATTCTACATTGCCATCATCAGCCCCTCCTGCCAGACAGCAGTGGGAGGGACACATGCAGAGTGGCCCTGGGCCCATCAGCCAGGTGAGGGCCCTGCAGCCTCCTGGGCCTTCAACTCAATCTTCCTGACCCCAAAGAGCCCTAGGTCCCCTGCTCTCCATATCTCACCACTGGGGTTTTATGGAGAACTCAGAAGCATGGGGCTGCATCTTGCTGAAGCAAAGCTGCCCACACATGTCCCCAGATGGTCATCCCCATGCAGTCATGGCAGGTCTACCCACTCACATTTAGCCTCTTTCCTCGGTGACTCCCAGGTCCCAGACTTACAGCACCAATGAGATTGATCTGCAGCTGAGTCAGGAAGATGGCCAGACCATCGAGTGGATTTTCATTGACCCTGAGGCCTTCACAGGTAACCCCCACCCAAGGGCTCCCCAGGCAGCCTCATCCAGGGCTCCTGCTGGACCAAGCTGTGGTCAAGGCTGGACCAAGGTCAAATCCCTCCCATGTAACTCAAAATGAAAACTACAGCAAACCATAAAATATGCTTTTTAAAACGTCCAACAAAGCTCTGACTTTCCTCATGATAATGACTCCAATTTTAGAAGGAGAGGCTCAAGTATCCAATCTCCCACCCCACTTCTGTCCTGCAAGGGTGCCTCCCCTGCTGGTGCTCCTTAGGGCACATGCTGCCCTTACAGCTGGGTCACTCAGGCTGCAGGGATCTGCCTAGCCCACACTTCCTGTGCCCACTCCTGCCTGCCTGCCTGCCCACAGAGAATGGGGAGTGGGCCATCCAGCACCGACCAGCCAAGATGCTCCTGGACCCAGCGGCACCAGCCCAGGAGGCAGGCCACCAGAAGGTGGTGTTCTACCTGCTCATCCAGCGCAAGCCCCTCTTCTACGTCATCAACATCATCGCCCCCTGCGTGCTCATCTCCTCCGTCGCCATCCTCATCTACTTCCTTCCTGCCAAGGGTACCTGGAGCCTATGGGAGAGAGCTGTCCAGTAGCACAGGGGATACCTGGGAGGCCGGGGCGGGCCCTGCCTGGGGCACAGAGTGGCATTACGACCCAGGACAGAGGCAGCGGGCTACTCCTGGGGTAAGGGTTTCCTCTGTGGGTGGGGAAGGTAGGGACCTGCTCTGAGAGCCTCTCGGTCACTGGCAGCTGGGGGCCAGAAGTGTACCGTCGCCATCAACGTGCTCCTGGCCCAGACTGTCTTCCTTTTCCTTGTGGCCAAGAAGGTGCCTGAAACCTCCCAGGCGGTGCCACTCATTAGCAAGTAAGGCTGGTCTTCATACCCACCCGCCTACCCCACTCTCCCTTCTTGGGAGCACAATGGCCTCCTGCATTGCCCTTTTGCCCTCCATCCACCCCAGCATCCTCAATTCAGGAGGCCTGAGGGGGGCAGCCACTAAGGGTGGGGGTAGCATCATGGTATGGGCTGCCAGCTCCTGCCCACCCCACCCTGACAGGTACCTGACCTTCCTCCTGGTGGTGACCATCCTCATTGTCGTGAATGCTGTGGTCGTGCTCAACGTGTCCTTGCGGTCCCCACACACACACTCCATGGCCCGAGGGGTCCGCAAGGCAAGGACCTTCCCTGCCCACTTCAACATCCTGCTGCCCACTCCCCTACACCTCCCTCTCGCACGCCCCTGGCCGTATTCCTCACCTGCGACATTCCACAGCACACCTATCCTGGGTGTATCTTGAAGCATGGGCCAAAATCGATTACAGTAATACAGTAATGAAATTGCTTCCTAGGTGCCAGGGATATTACAAATGTTAATGTATTTCATCTTCATAAAATCCGTATCATCTCCAATTACAGATGAGGACATTGAGGCGCAGAGAGGTTAAGTAACTTGCCCAAGAAAGTGCACTACGAAGTCAAAAAAGCAAGAGTCTCCCGGGGTAGTCTGATTCTAGTCTGTGATCTATAGCCCACCTGCAGCCTTCAGCTTGGGCCCTTGTTGCACATGCAGATTCCCAGGCCTGCCCCAGGCATTCTAGGCCAGAATAGCATGAGGGTTGGGGGCAGGAATCTGTGTTTGTAAAAAGTGCCCTGGTGATTCTGATGTGCACTGAAGTTTGGGGACCCAGGCTCATGTCCAGTACAGAGCTTTACCAAGGCCACATCACTGCCCTGGTATGTGCCTAGCAGCACAAGCCCTTAACGCCAACTTCCTGCTTCTGCTCTGAAGCTCAGCCTGGCTGCCCTAGTGAAGCCACCCCCTCTCTAGGTGTTCCTGAGGCTCTTGCCCCAGCTGCTGAGGATGCACGTTCGCCCGCTGGCCCCGGCAGCTGTGCGGGACACCCAGCCCCGGCTACAGAATGGCTCCTCGGGATGGTCGATCACAACTGGGGAGGTGGCCCTCTGCCTGCCTCGCAGTGAACTCCTCTTCCAGCAGTGGCAGCAGCAAGGGCTGGTGGCAGCAGCGCTGGAGAAGCTAGGTGAGACATTGCAGGTGTGCCTGGGGACACTCCTCCCCTGGGACTCCAGCTGGGGAGCCAGACACAGCAGATGAGTGCTGGAGAAGTGTCCAGGTCAGGGAGAGAGCAGCTAGGGTCCCTAAGGAGAGGCCATCTTCTCTGCCTGTTTCTCCTCCATTCTAGTCCCAAACCTTATCCTTTCTCTTTATCAGAGAAAGGCCCGGAGTTAGAGCCGAGCCAGTTCTGTGGCAGCCTGAAGCAGGCTGCGCCAGCCATCCAGGCCTGCGTGGAAGCCTGCAACCTCATTGCCCGTGCCCGGCACCAGCAGAGTCACTTTGACAATGTAAGCTGAGTCAGGGTGGGGTGGAGGTGGAGTGAGTACCTGGGCTTGGACCTGTGATGGAGACAGCATGAGTGGGGTGGCCAAGATAGGGCAGTGGGATGGAAAAAGAGGAGTTTGGGAGCAGTGGCTCACATCTGTAATCCCAGCACTTTGGGAGGCCGAGGCAGGTGGATTCACCTGATGCCAGGAGTTTGAGACCAGCCTGCCAACATGGCAAAATCCTATCTCTACCAAAAATTAGCTGGGCGTGGTGGTGGGCACCTGTATTCCCAGCTACTCAGGAGGCCGAGGCAGGAGAATCGCTTCAACCTGGGAGGTGGAGGTTGCAGTGAGCCGAGCCGAGATCGCACCACTGCACTCTGTCCTGGGTGAAAGAGTGAGACGTGAGACTCTGTCTCAAAAAAAAAAAAAAAAAAAAAAGAAAGAAAAAGGAACAGGGGCAGCGGGGACATCTCAGGGCCAGGGGACCATGGAATTAGCCACCAGTTGGGACCTGGACATAGGTAAGAAGGGCCCCAGGAAATGGAGACATGGAAGCCCAAGGATGAGAACGGGACCCAGGGAAGACCTGGTGCCGCCGCAGGCCATCCGACACCTGACTCCCATCCTCAGGGGAATGAGGAGTGGTTCCTGGTGGGCCGAGTGCTGGACCGCGTCTGCTTCCTGGCCATGCTCTCGCTCTTCGTCTGTGGCACGGCTGGCATCTTCCTCATGGCCCACTACAACCGGGTGCCAGCCCTGCCATTCCCTGGAGATCCACGCTCCTACCTGCCCTCACCAGACTGAGCCAACCAACCACCGCGGGGCATGTGGGAGTCACACACGTGGGTCACACTGAGTCTTATCAGGCACGTTCTCCTACTGAGGTCCTAAGTGTACTCTTTGGGAAGTGCCCTTCAGGGCTGTGTGAGCCAAACAGTCCTAAGAAAAGCTGGGGAAAGAGTCTGAGCTGGAGTCCGGGAGTGGTTGGGGGTGGGCTGTGGTTAGTGTGCTGCTGCGGTCAGCATGCGTGCAGGACTGGCTAGCTTGTCCTGGCAATAGCTGCTCCTCCACTCAGCGCACTCCCCTCACTTAGGCCAAGCATTATTCATTCCCATCAATCTGAAGTCCAAAGGACTGTTTTGTGTAATACCTTCGGGCTTGGGACTGGCTCCCTTTTTACAAGTTCTCCCTGAAAGAGGGCAGTCAAGAGAGGTGTGAAGAGTAGCAGCCTATGCTCTCTCCAAAGCAGGGCAGCAGCCCATGCCAGCTGGCATCTCCCCACTGTGCCTTCTGGGTACAATAAGCACCCAATTCTCAAAAGCCCCAGTGGCCTTTCCATTCATGTGCATTTTTCTACCACTGACCACAAGACAATTTCCTGAGTTTTGTAATCCTTTTTTTTTTTTTCAGTTTTTGATGTGTCGTCGTTGTTTTGTTTAGTTTTGAGACAGAGCCTCACTCTTGTCATGCAAGCTAGAGTGGAGTGGCATGATCACAGCTCACTGCAGCCTCAACTTCCGGGGCTCAAGCGATCCTCCTGCCTCAGTCTCCCAAGCAGCTGGCACCACAGGCATGCACCACTACACCCAGCTACTTTTAAATTTTTAGTACAGATGAGGTTTTGCTATGTTGCCTAGGTTGGTCTTGAACTCCTGAGCTCAAGTGATCCTCCCACTTGAGCCTTGGGATTACAGGCATAAGCCACTGTACCTGGCCTCCTTTTTTTTTTTTTTGAGATGGAGTCTTGCTCTGTCCTCCAGGCTGGAGTGCAGTGGCACAATCTCGGCTCACTGCAACTTCCGCCTCCTGGGTTCAAGTGATTCTCCTGCCTCAGCCTCCTGAGTAGCTGGAATTACAGGTGCACATCACCACGCCCAGCTAATTTTTTTTTTTTGTATTTTTAGTAGAAATGGGGTTTCACCATGTTGGCCAGGCTGGTCTCGAACTCCTGACCTTGTGATCCGCCCACCTCAGCCTCCCAAAAAGTGCTGGGATTACAGGCGTGAGCCACCGCGCCAGGTCACCTGGCCTCCATTTTAATTAAGAGCTCCTCACAGCAGTATGCACAAGCAAGAATCATTATTCCCCGTGTTATACTGGCAAATTGAGTCTAGAGTAAGAGGGACTCCACACAACACTGGTGGCTAAACAAGGTTTGAAGTCCAGAATTCCTGACTCTGACCCAATCTGACATTCTAAGATTCTATGGCCTGAAAAACAGGCCCTTCTTCCCAAAGGATGGTTGAGACAAGGAAGAGCCAGGCAAGAAGAGTGTGGAGTTAACAGAAAGCCACTGAGCTCTTCATTCCAGGAGAAGACTTTGGCCTCCCTTGACCCCACTAATCAGGTAGTAAGGCAATAAGCTGGGGTCTTCCTGTGGGAGAGGCGAGGTCCTGCTCTAAGATTACAGCTGGCACAAGAGTTCGGCTGGTAACCAGGGGACACCCTTGGGCAAGTCACCTATGCTCCCTAAGCCTGTTCCCTCATCGGTAAATAAGGTGCAAAAAATAATCCATTCCCGACCAGGTGTGGTGGCTCACACCTGTAATCCCAGCACCTTGAGAGGACAAGGTGGTGGACTGCTTGAGCTCAGGAGCCCAGGAACCCAGCCTGGGCAACATGGGGACACCCGGTCTCTACCAAAAAATAAAAACTTAGCTGGGCGTGGTGATGCATACCTGTAGTCCCAGTTACTCGGGAGGCTGAGGTGGGGGGATCGCTGGAGCCCAGGAGGTCTAGGCTGCAGTGAGCTGTGATCATGTGACTGCACTCCAGCCTGATGACACAGTAAGAGCCTGTCTCAAAAAAAATAAAAATAAAAAATTACAAAACTAAAAAAAAAAGTGAAAGTGCCACATAAAGGCCTGACAACAGGATATGATGGCAGGAGGGGGCCTTGGAAATATGCCCTCCCTCCAAGCACAGGATTGCTGTCTTTGGGGTTCAATCACCAGCAAGCTCATTTTATTTACTCCAGTGTGTGTCTGTGCTTGTGCATGCGCAGTGTGTTTGAAGCAAGAGCAGAGTCAGAGCCCTAGAGTCCTCGAGGAGTGAGGGAGAGTGGGGGAGAACTTTGATCAGGGAGGGGATCTGGTGACAGTGGGGTCATTTCAGCTTCCCATGAGCCCCTTACTAGCTGTGTATCTGGCACAAGTCTCTCAACCTCTCTGAAAGCCTCAGAAGGCAGAGGATTAGCTCCTTGTACACAGTAAGCACTCAAATTGGCTGCCATTACTATAGGTTACTGTCTCATGGGATCCATATAGTAACCTGAGGAGGTAGGAAGACGTATACCTCAAAGATATTCCAGGTTCAGTTCCAGACCAACACAAGAAAGCAAGTCACATGAATGTTTTTGGTTTCCCAATGCACATAAAAGTTATGTTTACACTATACTGTAGACTAGCAAGAGTGCAATAGCATTTTCTAATAAAACAATATACATACCTAAATTTAAAAATACTTTATTGCTAAAAATGCTAATGATCAATCTGAGCCTTCAGTGAGTCGTACTCTTTTTGCTGGTGGAGGGTCTTGCCTCGAGGTTGATGGCTGCTGACTGGTCAGGGTGGTGGCTGCTGAAGGTTGGGGTGGCTGTGGCAATTTCTTAAAATAAGACATCAGTGAAGTTTGTCTCAATTGACTCTTCCTTTCATGAAAGATTTCTCTGTAGCATGCGATGCTGTTTGATAGCATTTTGCCCACAGTAGAACTTCTTTCAAAATTGGAGTCAATCCTCTCAAACCCTGCTGCTGCTTTGTCAACTAAGTTTATGTAATATTCTAAATCCTTTGTTGTCATTTCAACAATGTTCACAGCATCTTCACCAGGTGTAGATTCCATCTCAAGAAACCACTTTCTTTGCGCATCCATAAGAAACAGCTCCTTATCTGTTACAGTTTTATCATGAGATTGCAGCAATTCAGTTACATCTCTAGGCTCTACTTCTAATTCTAGTTCTCTTGCTATTTCCACCACATCTGCACTTACTTCCTCCACTGAAGTCTTGAACCCATCATAGTCATCAATGAGGGTGGGAATCAACTTCTTCCAAACTCCTGTTAATGTTGACATTTTGACCTCCTCCCATGAATCACGAATGTTTTTAATGGCATCTAAAATGGTGAATCCTTTCCAGAAGGTTTTCAATTTGCTTTGCCCAGATCCATCAGAGACATCTCTATCCATGGCAGCTAGAGCCTTATGAAACGTATTTCTCAAATAATAAGACTTGAAGGTCGAAATTACTCCTTGATCCATGGGCTGCAGAATGGATGTTGTGTTAGCGGGCATGAAAACAACATTAATCTCCTTGTATATCTCCATCAGAGCTCTTGGATGACTAGGGGCATTGTCAATGAGCAGTAATATTTTGAAAGGAATCTTCTTTTCTGAGCAGTAGATCTCAACAGTGGGTTTAAAATATTCAGTAAACCACACTGTAAACAGATGTGCTGTCATCCGGGCTTTGCTGTTCCATTTATATAGCACAGGTAGAGTAGATTTAGTATAATTCTTAAGGGCCCTAGGATTTTCAGAATGGTAAACAAGCATTGGCTTCAACTTAAAGTCACCAGCTGCATTAGCCCCCAACAAGAGAGTCAGCCTGTCCTTTGAAGCTTTGAAGCCAGGCACTGACTTCTCCTCTCTAGCTATGAAAGTCCTAGATGGCATCTTCTTCCAACAGAAGGCTGTTTCATCTACATTGAAAATCTGTTGTTTAGTGTAGCCACCTTCATCAATGATCTTAGCTAAAGCTTCTGGATAACTTGCTGCAGCTTCTACATCAGCACTAGCTGCTTCACCCTGTGCTTTTATGTTGTGGAAACGGCTTCTTTCCTTAAACCTCATGAACCAACCTCTGCTAGCTTCAAACTTTTCTTCTGCGGCTTCCACACCTCTCTCAGCTTTCATAGAGTTGAAGAGAGTTAGGGCCTTGTTCTGGATTAGGCTTTGGCTTAAGGGAATGTTGTGGCTGGTCTGATCTTCTATCCAGACCACTAAAACTTTCTCCATATCAGCAATAAGGCTGTTTCGCTTTCTTATCATTCGTGTGTTCATTGGAGTAGCACTTTTAACTTCCTTCAAGAACTTTTCCTTTGCATTTACAACTTGGCTAACTGTTTGCCGCAGGAGGCCTAGCCTTCGGCCTATCTCGGCTTTTGACATACCTTCCTCACTGAGTTTAATCATTTCTAGTTTTTGATTTAAAGTGAGAGACGTGCGACTCTTCCTTTCACTTGAGCACTTAGAGGCCATTGCAAAGTTATTAATTCGCCTAATCTCAATATTGTTGTGTCTCAGGGAATAGAGAGGCCCAAGAAGAGGGAGAAAGATGGGGAACAATCTGTGGGTGGAGCAGTCAGAACACACACAACATTAAGTTCGCGGTCTTATAAAAGACGCTGTATGTGGCACCCCAAAACAATAGCAACATCAAAGATCACTGATCATAGATCACCATAACAGACACAGAAATCATGAAAAGTTTGAAATATTTTGAGAATTACCAAAATGTAACACAGAGACACGAAGTGAACACATGCTGTTGGAAAATGGCGCTAATACAGTTGCTGGACTCAGGGCTGCCACAAACCCTCAATTTGTTTTTAGAAAGTCCTATCTGCGAAGCGCAATAAAACGAGGTATGCCATAGTATAGTGGCGCTGCCGCCAAAGGAAAGCCTCGGGAAGGTTAAGAGAGATACCGGAGAGTGCGTCCGGCACTGGAGGAGGAGGAGGGTTTTTACCAGGCAGCGAGTCCAGAGCCCGCGCTGTCAACGACGCGGTGCTGCCTTTTTTCGGAGGCGCTGCGGGAGGGCGCCTGGACACGCTCCCTTAGGAGAGCGGGCAGGTCACAGGACCTGGACGGCGACAAAGCTGAGACCTGAAGCCAGCTCCACCGCTGAGGCCAACCCTCTGCGCAGCCGCCCTGGGCTGGCGTCCCGAGATAGCCGCCCCCAAACCGGGCCTGCGCGTGGACGTTCCGCTGTGCCCCGCGCAAAACCGGAAGTACCCGGGCCTAAGGCTGAGGGACCCGGTGGAGCGGAAGTCACTCCCTGAGGCAGTGGCGACAGCCGCGGCGAGAGGATGAACAACAAGTTCGACGCGTGAGTGGCTCGTGGCCGCCCCCGGGGCCCCTTCCCCCAACAGTTCCCCCGCGCCCGCCCCCACTGGGGCTGGGGCGGCGCAAACCCGGCGGCCCCGGCTTCCCTGCCGGGATCAGGCTGCGGCCGGACCTGGCCTGGGCTGCCGGGGAGGAGGGGGCTGGGGAGCGATGGATCCCGGGGTCCCGGAGACCCCAGGGCCGTCCGAACCGAGGGCGAAGAGCTGAGCCCGGGGGAGGGGTGGCTGTGCCGCCCGGTAGGGGGAGATTTTCGGACGCCCCGCCCCGGTGGATGCGGATTGCCGACGACGTGGAGGGGTGGGGACCTCGGCGGTTTGGGTGTTTCCGCAGTCTGGCCGCGCTGTCTCTGAATCCAGCTTTCCTCACACACTCCCTCTTCCCTCTGAGCCTCAGTTTTCTCATCTGCAGAGTGGGGACGGTAACACCCTTTGTCGTAGAGTTTGGAGGATGCAATGAGGTAATGTGGCGGCTGCCCTCGACGCGGTGGAAGGCTGGCTTAGGAATTAGCATCTTCCTGAGACTCTTCCTACTTTCTTTCTCCTCCCACTCCCGTTCCCGTCTTCCAACACACTCGCCAAGACTTGGGTATACTTGTCGCCCTCTCTTGCCCGCTCCGGTTTCTAGTTTCAGCATCAAACAGTTTGGAGGTACAGAAGGAAAATGCAGAAGTATTTTTACTTATCCCCCTCCAAGGATTGATTGTATCTTGAGGTAGAATATGTTCCTACCTCTGTTCCAGTAGTCTAGTAAATCTGTCTCTTCATCTGAAAGCCTGGATTTGTAGTCCCAGATTCACCACTTACCAGCCGTTTGACTGTAGAAAAGTTACCCAGTCTCTGAGCCATTGTTGCTCAAACCACGTTAGTGGTTAATACCCTGCTGCCACAGCGGGGTGTGATAAGGGTCAAATCACACTCAGCAATGCTTAAAGATACTTGTGAAACATTGCTAACTACTGAGATATAAACGTAAAGTGGAATTACTATTAGTTTAGGTTGTGACCTTGTGCTTTTGATGGGAAATTAGGGTTTTTCCAATGCAGAGAGTACTGTGCAAATTCAAGGAGTACTGGATTTCCAACACTCCAGGCAGGTAGGTCCTCAGGCATGTTTGCTGGTTGCTGAGAGGTCTCTGCTACTTGAGAAAGTCTTTGCCCGACCTCTTCTCTATCCTTAGGTTTAACTGAGCCTATCCCTCTACGAACCTCTCCCACACTGCCGTCCCATTTCATCTCTATCGTAAACCCTGCAACACCTAGCTCCAGATCCACATCCTGCCTCAGTGGAGCTTTCTGGAACCTTTATACCCCTTCCTCCACTGATTTGCACAAACCAAATTTCATCCTAAGAAGACATCTTATGGGTCATCTAGCTCAGGCCTACCTAAATCATTTGGGGGTCTGCAGTAAGAATGGTAATAATGGACTTCCACAGGGATTTTGCTAGGTACTTTTCATATATATATGTTTTTTGAGCCAGGGTCTCACTGTGTCACCCTGGCTGGAGTGCAGTGGTGTGATCACAGCTCACTGCCCACTCAACCTCCTGGGCACCAGCAATCCTACCATCTCAGCCTCCAGAGTAGCTGGGACTACAAGCATGTGCCACCCTGCCTGGCTAATTTTTTTTGTATTTTTTGTAGAGACAGGGTTTCACCATGTTGCCCAGGCTGATGTCCAATTCCTGGACTCAAGAGATCCACCCACCTTGGCCTCCCAAAGTGCTGAGATTACAGGCGGGAGCCACCACCCCCAGCCTCATATGTTATTTCTACTCTAACAATTCTGTGAAGGGGATCTTGTTATCTCCTTTTACAGATAAGGAAAAGGAGACTCTGAGATTAAGTAATGCCCAAGACAACGGGAAAGGAAGGGCTATCCCAGGTTTGTTGTGTAACCTTGGTTCAAGCACCTTGTGAGAAAAATTAAACTTGTCCACTTTTTTATCTTAGCTCTTCTATGATTGAAGAACCTGGGTCATTTTAATCACTTTGAATTATTAACTATTATATTGAGCCAGAATCTTTTAACATCTACCCTCTAGCATTGCAGGAAGAAGAAAAACAAGCTTTCTTTCATTTGAAATTAGCAGTTGAAAACAGCACTCCTGCCCCTAGTTTTATTTTTTTATGTTGTTTTTCATTCAGAAATTCTGCACTTTTTAGGCCATTGCTGCATATTTGGAGTCTTTATCACATTGCTCTCTTTACTAATCTGCACTCTTTACCACATTGCTCTTAAGGACATGTTCCAGTTTGCCAGAATTCTTCCAGAAGTCCAGTGGCTGGAGCTGAGTACAGTAGTGTATAATCTAATGGGCTCATATTAAAGATTAGCTCTAATCTCCGTTACTGTATGGACTCAACTTCTCTGAATGAAACCTTTGATTATAATTGCTTTTGTGGAGAGGGGGTAGACCTATGAAGTCCTTAGATCGCATTGCCAGTGATCCTATTGATATGTAAAACCCTAAGATGCTTTCACAAAAACTGCAGTCCTGACGTAGTTAAACATGGTTTTCAGATCTAGACCACCGTACTTGATTTTGTCCGTATTCTACATCATTTGCTTTTTATTCTGTATCGTTAACTTTGGGCCCATTCCTAACTATTGTCTAAACCACTTATTTGGCACTCATTGCTTTGATTCTATAGACCCATTCATTAAATGGAAATTTGTTTTATGCCACTGTCTGATGGTGGGGGTATAAAGATGAATTGAACCAAGGTCTTGCCCACAAGGAATTGGTCTAGTTCAGAGGGTGAGGAAATACCTGGGCAGAAGCTTAGCAAGCTAACTAAAGTTCCTCTCAGTCGGGACAGCCTCAGAGTTGCTACCTGACTGCCCGAGTTTACAGAGCACTGATTTTTCAGGCTGAGTGGTATCTTGACTCAAATCCAGCTTGAAGCTGGGAAGAGTAGCTTATAAGATTTGCCTTAAATGTAGGCTTAGAGGGCAGAGTAGTTGGTTAGTTCCACCCTCAGGTAATAAAAGCACTAGGTGTAGGTCCATTAGGGTTCCCATTTACTGTCTTAGAAAGGAATCCGAAGTGCTCCAGGGATCACAGGAACATTGTTTCTTCTCTGACAATTATTTTTGTTAGTTTTTTCTCTGTTTCCTGGTAGTGATCAGCAGCAAAACCACTAAAAAGAAAGGAAGGTATATGCTTTTCTTGGGACTAGCAAAAACAAGATGCTGGGATGACTATACCCCTCTTCAACCAAGATCTAAATGCAAGGGACCCCAGAGGCTATAGTGGGAGTTGGAAGCTAAGAAGAGAGGAATAGGGTTTGCATCCCAGGGGTGTGCCCTAAAGAAGAGAGTTGAGAGCTGTCCTGGGCCTAAGCAGAAGAACCCTTGAGATGTTCTTGATCAGGAGACAGAACTGGCCATGAGAGTATAGCTGGAACAAGTGCAAACATTTATATGGGGAAGTTCAGAAGAGGAGAGCCCAACTTAGCCTAGGTCGGGAGAGGTTAGGAAATGTTTCCAAGAGAAAGTGGCCCTCGATCTGAGTCCTGTAGGACAAGTTAACTAGGCAAAGAAGGACTTCTTGAGGAGAGACCACATGATGAGCACAGCAGAAGGATAAAATTGGGGCATCAAAATTAGGATGATACAACTGGAGTGAAAAGAGTTCGTTGGGACCAGGAAGGAGATGATATTGGGACATGTGAGCAGAGCAGGGGCCTTTGCACCATGCTGAGGCATGGATATATCTGTGAACCTTTTCTCCTCAGCTAGGTCCTTGGGGACAAGCACTCTGGTAGCTCATACACACCATAGATGCTTGGTAGATGTTGGTAATTTTTAATCCATAGATCTTGTGTGCTAGACAGGCTCCTTTTGAAAAGGAAACCAAATGTTTAATAAAGGGGAAGGGAATATCATAAGCGCAGATGATGGTCTCCTGAAAGTCCAGGGAGGCTGAATAAAAGCCAGAGAGATGGTAGCACCAGCAACAAAATGAAAGTCCCCTGCATTTTCTCTGCTCATCTGCCCCACTCTCTTATCTCCTGGCTTTCTTATCTCTTATCTCCTGGCTTTCTCTGCTTTTGCTCATTGTCTTAATTCTTTCAGGGCTTTTCTTGCATGGGGCGCATATGGCTGCCGCAACTCCTAAGTCTATGATCTTTCTCCTCCTAGATGAATGCTGAGGGGAGGAATCTGCTTATATATTTGAGCAAGGCCCTGGAGCATAGGTTATTGCCTGGGCTGGACTGCCCTTTGGTCAGGTGCCCGTCCTAGTTGTGTCTTGACCAGGGTAGGGATGGGAAGGTTCATGGCACAGGGCATAACCTCCTGAGATTATCCTACAGCTAGGCCTGTGAAATGGGGAGAGCAGAGACCCCAACATGTGACTAGTGCATTCATTCTAATATTTATTGGGTGCTTTTAATGTATCAGGCACTGGGGATTCATGGGCAAAAAAAAAAAAAAAAACACAAAGTACCCTGCAACATGTTTATGTATCTGCATAGGATAGTATCTGAATTATAATTGGAGCATTTCTTGTACCATTCTTGAGAACTGCCTAATTTCATTTGACCACATATATAGTTATTGGGGCAAGAAAGATGATTGGAGAGATCTCTGATGAGTTAATGGTCCAACCCTAGAATAAATGGTTTTCTTATTGTCTTTGCAAACTCACCTTCCATTTATCTTTTTGTCTGGATCCATTGATTTTTAGGTGTACCTGAAAACCTTGGGGTAGTTTCGCTGCTCATGAAAGGGAGGGTAATCCCTAAAGTACGTTTGTGCTTATGAAGCAAGAACACATTTATTCTTTCAGTCATTTATTTTTCCTTTTGGTTTACCATTTATGCAGCATCTTCTAGTGCTGCATGTTAAGGCAACATCTTGCCGTGGGTGCAGGAGATACCAAGATGAAATAAGACACTGCTCTAAGGGAACTCTCTCTCTAGTAGGAAAAACAGACATGGGAGGAATGGTGTGGCAGACTGAAGGGGTGGTGTTTGCAAATGGCACCGATAAGGGAATATAGATTGCTAGAGGTGGAGGATCCTGGCTGGCAGGAGTCAGATTCTAGAGGATTTTACATTTTGCTGTACTTTATCTTAGAGGGTAGGCATCAAAAAGCGAGGGACGGTTGAAAGTTTAAACATGGAAGTTAAATGTCAGATTTGCACTTAAAAAGATAATGCTGGTGAAAGGGTGGATAGAGAGTGAGAGATTTGTGTCAGGAAGACCACTGAGGAATTTATTGTATGATTGAGATGTCAGGCGAAGAGGGCCTAAACTAAAGTAGTGACAGTGGGGAAGTGTAGAAGAGGTGGTAAGGAGAAGTGGCAAAGCAGATAGTACGTTTTTAACCTTCATTTGAAATGCCAAAGCATTAGAGACTCTTCTCATTTTTTACTCCATTTTTGGCAGGGAAAACAATCCCTTAAACTGTATACCTGAAACAGTCCCTTTAACTGGTTCTTTTTGTGCCTTTTTAGAAAACTGAAAGAGTGCTTTCTGGAGTTCACAAGTTAGCTGATGGGCATTTTGTTTTTGTTTAATCCTCCTAATTTGCCTGTCTGTATTATTTTGCCCTTCTCACATCTCAGGGCCTGAATTTGAGTGACTTTGGGTTGGTTACATGTAGTTCGTATGACTTGGTGGCTTTGTTAGGTAAGCAAGAATTGACTTCATCACAGAATAGTATTATGTTGCCTTTCCATTCAGTTTGAAAGATGATGACAGTGGGGACCATGATCAGAATGAAGAAAACAGCACACAGAAAGATGGTGAGAAGGAAAAAACGGAACGAGACAAGAATCAGAGCAGTAGCAAGAGAAAGGTGAGTTTTGCGCTGCACAGTTGTAGTTGCCTTTGAACTTGAGACTTTATTGTCTTGTGGAATCTGTTTATCTGGAAGATACCAGATTAACTTGATGGCATCCTGTGTTGGAATATCTGACTTTGTTCTCAGAAAAACATTGTGCAATCATTGACGTTCATTTTGGGACCTAGAACTTTTCTCTTGCCGCAAAATCTTGAGATGCTGCCTTGCTTTCAGCATTCTCCTAGCCTGAGATGGAGGAGATTAGCTCTGGAGCTTAACAAGGCTGTTAGCTACTTCTTAGGCCACTGCTGAGTGTTTCAAATGCTACACACCCTTTTAAATTTTAGACAGTTTAGTCAACAATAGTCTAAGGTGAAAGTGACTTGGAAAAGGGAAAACTTAGGGAATGAGAGAGAGAGAGATCAGTTTTTTCCTTGAAATGTCAAAACAGGCTGGGTGCAGTGGCTCATGCCTGTAATTCCAGCACTTTGAAAGGCCAAGGTGGGCAGATCCCTAGGTCAAGAGATCAGGACCATCCTGGCCAACATGGTGAAATCCCATCTCTACTAAAAATACAAAAATTAGCTGGGTGCTGTAGCATATGCCTGTAGTCCCAGCTACTGGGGAGGCTGAGGCAGGAGAATTGCTTGAACCCGGGAGGCGGAGGCTGCGGTGAGCCAAGATCATACCACTGCACTCCAGCCTGGCAACAGACTCCATTTCAAAAAAAAAAAAAAACAAAAGAAATATCAAAGCAATCACTAATTCATTTATTCTACAATATTGAGTAGCACTCCAAGGGCAAGCCACTTTATACTAGATGCTAAGAGGACACAAAGGGTAATGAGACTGTGGAAGGGGCTTATATTTAATAGTACCAATAATAACAATACTGACATCTGTTGTGCACGTACTCTCTGCCAGTTGCTCAGCATTGTATATCCACTAATTCATTTGATCCTCTCGGCAGTATTATGAGATAGTTGTTATTATTTTCCTCATTTTGCAGGTAAGAAGATGAGGCACAAACAGGTTAAGTAACTTGACAGTGATGAATCTCATAGAGAAAGCAGTGCTTGGACTGGGCATAGGCTGAGATAAGATACAAACGTGAATACCTGTTATTATATGAGGCAGAAAGTTACAAAGGCCATAAGAACACAGGTAAAGTGTTAGAGGAATTTGGAATCGGTTAACCACTGAGGAAACGTACTGTGTAAGCAGAATCTTGGGCACATTGCGGGTAGTTGAGGTTGTATATCCTTTTTTAATTGTGGAGGTGGTAAAGATTGACACTGTAAAATGTTCTCTCAGTCTCAGACCATATGACAAATGCCGTGGACTAACACACGTTCTTTACTTCCCAGGCTGTTGTTCCTGGACCAGCAGAGCATCCCCTGCAGTACAACTACACTTTTTGGTACTCCAGGAGAACCCCCGGCCGTCCCACCAGCTCACAGAGCTATGAACAGAATATCAAACAGATTGGCACCTTTGCCTCTGTGAGTTCTTGGTGATTTAATGGAGTGTGCCTTGATAGTTCATTCATGCCTGTATCGATATGATGTTTATTTACCTTCCTAGTAACCTATTTAAGATTCTGGTTTTCTGAATTGACTGACCTGAGCCTCCGGAGTCAGGTTTGTTCATTTTTAGGTTTCTCACTAGATATCCATGGTTAGCATGTAGGTATCAACATATAGGAGAATTGTAGAGTTGATCAGAAGGGCATAATACAAAAGAACAGGTTTGGGGTTTTGTTTTTTTTTTAACTGAGACAGAGTCTCTTGCTCTGTCGCCCAGGCTGGAGTGCAGTGGTGTAATCCCAGCTCATTGCAACCTCCACTTCCTGGGTTCAAGCAATTCGCTTGCCTCAGCCTCCTGAGTAGCTGAGATTATAGGCATGTGCCACCACAATCAGCTAATTTTTGTATTTTTAGTAGAGACGGGATTCCACTATGTTGGCCAGGCTGGTCTCGAACTCCTGACCTTAGGTGATCTATCCGCCTTGGCCTCCCAAAGTGCTGGATTACAGGAGTGACCCGCTGTACCTGGCCCTATTTTTTGTTTTGTTTTGTTTTGTTTGTTTAAGTAGATATTTATGGAGTCCTTACTAAGTTCAAAGTGTCATAAATACAAAGGTTTATAATACATGTTGTCTATCCTCATGAAGTTTAACAGTAAACTGAAAAATTTTGAAAGTTTTGTATTTAAGAAGCTCCCATTAGGGTTCTGGCTGTGTTAACGATTATGCATAAAATATCTTTTTCCTGTGTTCAGAAAGAAAATGAAATGTCTAATAATTGCTTTTTGTACTGTCAGTCAGAGAGCCCAGACCGTCTCATCTCTCTCCCAGGTAACTTGGTTTGTGTACCCCAAGAATCCATCTGCAACTAACACCACTCTAGTTGAACAAAGGTTATTATGTACCCAGTGTGTGCTGTACATTCAATCTCTGGGCAGAGTCAAATGTGGGGTTTGTCATTTTCTTGAGATTGGCAAAGTATTAGTCTGTTTAAAATGCAGAAACTGGAAAAGAATACTCCAGTAGGAAATACTACAACAAACTGCTAAGGAGGAAGGACGTATAACACATACTTTATTTGTGTCATTTCCTTCCATCATTTCGATAGCCCTATGAGGTCAGTGATATTATCCATATTTTACAAATGAGGAAAGGAAAACTTGGGTTAAGTATCTGATCTAAAGTCTCAAGTTACGGTGGGGCATGGTAGCTCATGCCTGTAATTCCACCACTTTGGGAGGCTGAGGTAGGAAGATTGTTTGAGCCCAGGAGTTTGAGACCAGCCTAGGTAACGTAAAATTAGCTGATTTGGAGAAAAGGGGAACACTAAAAAAAAAAAAAAAAAAAAAAAAATCCTGGCCATGTTGGTGTGCACCTGTGGCCCCAACTACTCAGGAGGCTGAGGCAGGAAGATCACTTGAACCCAGGAGGTTAAGACTACAGTGAGCCATGTTTGTGCCACTGCACTCTAGCCTGGGCAACAGAGATAGACCCTGTCTTAAAAATTTTTTTAAATTCTCAAGTCAGTCATAATTCACTGGATTAAATGGGGGAGCCAGTGTAATTGAAGCTCAGGTACAGAAGTTTCCGGATAGCTGAACACATGGAGGTACCTGGAGGGTGGTGCACCTAGAGGGGACATGGAAGCTCCCTGAACCTTCCTCCATACCTTCCCTCATACCTTGCCCTACACATCTCTTCATCTGTGTCCTTTGTTTATAATAAACCGGTAACGTAAGGTACCAAGACAATAACTGGGGAAAGAATCTTCTTTTCAACAAACAGTGCTGAGACAACTGGATTTCCAGGTGCAGAAGAATGAATTTGCATTCCTTCCTGATACCATGTACAAAAAGTAACTAAAAATGGATCATAGACCTAAATGTAAGAGCTAAAATTATAAAATTCTTAGAAGAAAAATGTTAGTACATCTTAATGAACTTAGGTTAGGCAAAGCCTTCTTAAATAACACACTAAATGCATAAGCAGCAAAAGATTAAATACTTGGCTGGGCGTGGTGGCTCACATCTGTAATCCTAGTACTTTGGGAGGCTGAGGCAGGAGGATCACTTGAGCTCGGGAGTTTGAGACCAGCCTGGGCAACATAGTGAGACCCTATCTCTATAGGATTTCGTCAAAATTCAAAACTTTTCTGCTTCAAAGGACACTATCAAGAAAGTGAAAAGATAGCCTACAAAATGGGAGAAAATGTTGCAAATCATATCTAATACTTGTATCTAGAATACTCTTACAACTCAATTATAATCTGCTTAATATGAAATCAACATCATTACTATGCCGAGCTGATAAAATTTCAGCCTAAAGCAAAGATCTTGTTTAGTTCGCCAGTGTTATCTTAGAATCGGCTAACTTAGGTTTTTGAAATAATATAACTAGCTTGTGTACTGGTTCATATTTGATTCAAGAAATGCTTGTTGAATGAATTCAAGGCCCTAGTAGGCTTCTAAAAGGAATGAAGGCACAGATCCTGTCCTTGGGGAAATAAGATGTGCCCAGGAATTTCTAATACAGGATAGACAATAAGTGGTACTATGGGAAAGGCATGTAGAGTGCTCTTGGAGTTTGGAGGAAAGAAGGAATTGATTCCAGTTTGGGGAATACTGCCATTGAAGAGATGGGTTTAAGATCGATTTTAAAGAACTTGGCCAGACCTGGTGGCTCATTCCTGTAATCCCAGTACTTTGGGAGGCCAAGATGGGAGGATTGCTTGAAGCCAGGAGTTCAAAATCAGCCTGGGCAACATAGTGAGATCTTATCTGAAAAAAAAAAAAAAAAAAAATTGGAGTAATTATGCATACTTCTTGCATTTTTATTTCCCTCTTGTGGGAAAAAAAAAGCATATAAAAATTTACCCAAATTGTACAAGAAGAGTTTTTCTTTTCTTTCAGCGTATATGTTAAGGAATGATTTATCATCAGGACTATCTCGGGTTAAGGCTTCTTCAGTGCTCACTGGATGTGTGATAGTATTTAAAGTCTGTCATTTTGACTTCGTAGGTCTGAACCTGAAAAATAGAAATAAAGTCTATTATGTAATTCAGGTCATTAGGAAATGGCTCACAATATTAAATTCATCACAGATAAATAATTACATTATTAATCCTTTTATCGAATTCAAAGCAGTGTTTCCCAGTGATTCTTAGCCTAATCATTAACAACATTCAAAAGTTCTTAAAGTCAGGGTGACGAGGAAGGCATCATCTTGAAATGGAAAGAGCACTGGACTTGGTAATCAGAGCTCACCTATTCTGATGCTTGACTCTCAGCTAGAGCAACTCAGTCCTGAAACTTTTCTCAACTATAAAACAAGTTGTTGAGATGATTTCTGAAGTCCTTTCTGCACCTCATATTCTGAGTCTGTGAACACTTATTTTTTTGGTTTCAATTAGAACTGTCAAATCTTTTAAAGTTTAATAATATTTCTCAGGCCAGGCACAGTAGCTAATGCCTGTAGTCCAGCACTCTGGGAGGCCAAGGAGGGAGGATCAATCTAGGACTTCAAGACTATCCTGGGCAATAGGGTTAGACTTCATCTCTACAAAAAATAAAAATAAAAAAATAGCTGGGCATGGTGATGCCCACTTGTGGTCCCAGCTACTCAGGAGGCTGAGCCAGGAGTATTGCTTGAGCCGGGGAGGTCGAGGCTGCAGTGAGCCGTGATCACACTGCTGCACTCCAGCCTGGGTAACAGAGCAAGACCCCATCTCAAATGATGAATGAATGAATGAATGAATGAATGATGGTCTCGAGCTGTTTAACTTCACCTCTTTGCATATAAGATTGTGTAGTGGAGCTAGGCGTGTTGGCTAACGCCTGTAATCCCAGCACTTTGGGAAGCCAAGGCAGGTGGATCACCTGAGGTCAGGAGTTCGAGACCAGCCTGGCCAACATGGTGAAACCCCGTCTACTAAAAATACAAAAATTAGCCAGGCGTGGTAGCATGTGCCTGTAGTCCCAGCTACTTGGGAGGCTGAGGCAGGAGAATTACTTGAACCCAGAAGATGGAGGTTGCGGTGAGCTGAGGCAAGGCTGCACCATTGCACTCCAGCCTGGGCAAAAAGAGTGAAACTCCGTCTCAGAAAAACAAAACAAAAACAAAAAAAAAGAAGATTGTGCAGTGTAGTTGTAAGATTGGAGGAGACCAAACTATTAAAGTGATTATTGACTGGGGAACTGGAGATGGTTGCCATACTTTCTCCTCACCAAGCCTCTTTCAGTTCCTTATTCACAATGAGCCACTTGTGGGTGTACTTAGTTCTCTTCAACTATGTTAGGGTGGATAAAGGTTTAGATTATTGCCGATTGTATTCATATGACCATTTACTATTCCAAGTCACTATATGCAGCTAAGCTTAGCAGTTGCTGAATATGAAGCACTGCCTTGAAGCCCTATAGATGGCATTAGTTCCTGACTTCTTTTTAACATGTAAGATGCATCACATGTTCTTGTGCCAGAGAGGAACTAAAGGGGCAGCCATTTCACCCAGTGTAAGGTTGATTTCTCCTTAGGTGCTCCTGAAATCTAGAAGTATGACCTGAATCTTTGTCTACTCAGTACCCGTTGTCAGCTCCATAGTTGTGGTATCTTGCTGTATGTTGATTTAGAGCCTGCTCAGCAAGTTGGCAAATACCAGCTATTTCTCATCAGAGTGTTCATGTTTTTTCTTTCCTCCTAAAGTGTGCCTCTTCACTGGCCAGTACTTACTAGGTATCCTCTGTGAATAAGGAAATAATCTGTCCTATCAAGACACTAATGAGCCTATAGTCCCAGCTACTTGGGAGGCTGAGATAGGAGGATCCCTTGACACCAGGAGTTAGAAGCTATAATGAGCTATGATCATACTGCTGCACAGACCCTGTCTCTTTTTTTTTTCTTTTTCTTTTTCTTTTAAGGGGGGAGGTGACACTAATGAGAAAAATGGGACTACTGTGATGAATACAAATAAGCATATACTTGATAGAAAAATATAAATGTAGTTTTCTCATGGGATTGTGAAGGAGCAGCAAGGAGAAACATAATTTTTCTAGCTAAGAAGAAGGCCTTAAACCCTAGCTATGAGAAGCTAAGTCCTGTACGATTTTGGATGGGCCTGGACTTTAGCAACAGCACCATGGTGTAGAGTAGTATGTGTGGTACAAGTGGTTGATTCTATCACTTATGCTTAGTAACTAAACAGGTCTAAGAAGTATTTCATTCAGCAAATGCTATATTTGCCAGTTAAACAATCTTTGATCAGTAAGTGATTTGGTTCTAAAAAATGCATTCAGGCTGAGGCTGTGTGGCACTTAATATACCTCAAGGCTAAAGAGTTTCCATTGTGCAAAAACCTGGTCCTCTTACTGCATGTGATGACTGTCCTGCGGCTTGAGTGGGAGAGTGCGTATTAACATGGTTTCACCAACTAAAGCTCCTGGCTCAGGCTTGCATTTCTCACCAAAGATTTTATTCTTGTATTGCTAATGTTGCATTTTTTCTTTCGTGAAACTAGATGATACACTTTTCTTCTAATATGTCTTCCCTCACAGTGCCACACATGAAAATGAGTCCTCTGAAAAGGACAGCCTGTAGTATAGTGTCTTCCATGCTTATGTTCTTAACTAAATCTCAACTTCGGGATGCATTCAAAGAAAAATACAAGACACATCTTTTTTACTGTGGGGTCTTCTCTCTGCAGGTGGAGCAGTTCTGGAGGTTTTATAGCCACATGGTACGTCCCGGGGACCTGACAGGCCACAGTGACTTCCATCTCTTCAAAGAAGGAATTAAACCCATGTGGGAGGTAAGGACTAATGGTCTCTGACTGCTTTTTTGAGCAAGTTTGGGTTTTTTTGTTTTGTCTCTTAGCCTACCAAGGTTAAAAGTATTTTAAAGTCTTCTCTCAAAACTGCATCACTCTCCAGTGTATCCTTGGAACCTGAGCCTCTAGAGAAATGCACTGATGCCATTTTTTTGTCTGTGTGGGTTGGTGCTGGGTGTTTTTTAAAGACTGTTTTATGACTAAAATGGTATTAGAACATTAAAGGATTTTTGTTTTCAGTTGCCTTTATCCCTATAGAACTTGTTTGTGTATGTGTGTAATATTTTTACATAGTACACATATGATTAAAGTGGGTAGGAAAATAAGCTTAAAGGCAGTAACTGAAGACCTAGAACTGTTTGCAGAGCCAGTATTCGACTGCGCCCTGGTGTAATGCATCTTCTATTCTGATGCCATGGCATTTTTTGAGTAGACACATGTGGTCACATCCACGCCGCCCAACTTACACAGCTCCTCATTGCTCACATGATCTTGCATCTCATTTACCTTTCAGGCCTCATCTCCCATTATCTCTAAATCTTCCCTTCCTTGCAGGTGGACCCTCCTGTCAGTTTTTGCGCAGACGTGTTCTTTCCAGTGCCTGCAGTGCCCTTCACCTGCTTTTCCTGACTCACTCCTGTTGCCCTTAAGACCCACTTCTTGGCAGGCCTTGGTGGCTCATGCCTGTAATCCCAGTACTTTGGGAGGTCAAGGTGGACAGATTACCTGAGGTCAGGAGTTTGAGACCAGCCTGGCCAACATGGTGAAACCCCGTCTCTACTAAAAATACAAAAATTAGCCAGGTGTGGTGGCAGGCACCTGTAATCCCAGCTACTCGGGAGACTGAGACAGGAGAATCACTTGAACCCAGGAGGTGGAGGTTGCACTGAGCCAAGATTGCACCACTGCACTTCAGCCTGGGTGACACAGCAAGACTCCGTCTCAAAAAAAAAAAAGACCCACGTCTTGACTGTTTCCAACTGTCTTGTTCTTTCTTAACATAGTGTGTATATCTGTTAACAGCAGCACTTATAATTACAGTAGCATTGCTGTAATTAATATCCTTGTCTGTCTGTTCTACTAGACTGGATCTGAGTAGCGACTGGGGCTTCAGCCAGGCACAGTGGCTCACTCCTGTAATCCCAGCACTTTGGGAGGCCGAGGCGGGCAGATCACGAGGTCAGGAGTTCGAGACTACCCTGCCCAATATGGTGAAACCCTGTCTCTACTAAAAATACAACAATTAGCAGGGTATGGTGGCATGCGCCTGTAGTCCCAGCTACTCAGAAGACAGAGACTAGAGAATCACTTGAACCCGAGAGGCAGAAGTTGCAGTGAGCCGATATCATGCCACTGCACTCCAGACTGGGTGACAGAGGGAGACTCCGTCTCAAAAAAAAAAAAAAAAACTAGATTGGGGCTTCATGACTGTGTACTTGGTATGTAGTTACACTCAGTATTTTTTTTTTTTTTTTTTTTTTTGAAACAAAGTCTTGTTCTGTTGCCCAGGCTGGAGTGCAGTGGTGCCATCTCAGCTCACTGCAAGCTCTACCTCCAAAGTTTACGCCATTCTCCCGCCTCAGCCTCCCGAGTACCTGGGACTACAGGCACCCGCCACCATGCCCGGCTAATTTTGTTTCTGTATTTTTAGTAGAGATGCGATTTCACCATGTCAGCCTGGCTAGTCTAGATCTCCTGACCTCGTGATTCGCCCGCCTCGGCCTCCCGAAGTGCTGGTATTACAGGCGTGAGCCACCATGCCCAGCAGACACTCAGTACTTTTAGCAAGTGAAGGGATGATCCGTGCTTGAAATATGACATCATTTCATTTTGATTCCTAAAGTATTTCCAGTAAAGGGGATTATTTTTAAAAGGTCTGTTAAGCCATTTTAATATATGGCTTATGCCAAGGATCCCAGCCATGTTTTTCTTTTTTTCCCCATTTCTTCTCTCCGTAGTCCTACCATCAGTTTTTCTATAGAGTTGAATAATTGGAAAATGATATGACTTCTTAGTGTTTAAGAGATTATTGGCTTTTTACTGCCTTCATACAAAAAAAAAAAACACTGTGAAACCGTATTTTAACTTTAGTGCTTTCTGTCTTTTTACAGGATGATGCAAATAAAAATGGTGGCAAGTGGATTATTCGGCTGCGGAAGGGCTTGGCCTCCCGTTGCTGGGAGAATCTCATTTTGGCCATGCTGGGGGAACAGTTCATGGTTGGGGAGGAGATCTGTGGGGCTGTGGTGTCTGTCCGCTTTCAGGTAAGCCACCCATGGGCCAGTCTGGTTTCTTGTGTTGCCTTTGCTCTCCTCGCTGCCTCTGATTTGCTTTGATGATTCCTTGTGTTCCTCTGATAGGAGGACATTATTTCAATATGGAATAAGACTGCCAGTGACCAAGCAACCACAGCCCGAATCCGGGACACACTTCGGCGAGTGCTTAACCTACCTCCCAACACCATTATGGAATACAAAACTCACACCGACAGCATCAAGTACGTGTTGGGGGGTTATGGGAGGATGTGTCCCTAAGCTTAGCAGAAGTAGATCTGTAGTTGGGCCCAGAGGAATATGACCGGACAGGAGACTTACTTGTGGAGAAGGGACAGACCAGGCCTTCCCTCCAGGGCTTCTGGCTACTTGCTGCAGTTCTTTGTCAGCGAGGCTCCCTGCCACCTATACTATCAGGTGCTTTGTAGCAGAGAGAGCCTGTCTGCAGAAACCCAGTTGCACTGCCTGGGCTTGCTTAATTTCTACAGGCTGTCCTGTCTTTCATATTCTAACCACTATCTTAAAATGAAAGACAAGTGCTTTTCTTTTTCTTGCTGTTTTTTAAGATAATTTCACCCTGCCCACCCTCACCCCACTTCTGCATGTCTTTTTAACTTGTTAGCTTCAGTCTGTTTTCTTTGTCCTGGGATACTGACTACTTATCAGGAATGACTCCATTTCCTTGTGTATAGAGCTGACTCATAGAAGAAGGGGGATAGTGTGTGTGTGAGAGAGCAGAATCAAAGGGAAGCATGATGGCCACAGGGAAAATAAGCTTTGCAGTCTCCCTAGGACTCAGGGAAATAGAGCTTTCTGTCTACAGTGAGAATCACTGTTAGGCTTGCTCCTTCAGTGATTGAGTGTCAGAAGTAAGCTCAGGCTATTGTGAAAAAGTGTGGGGAGTGGCTGTCAGATTGTCTCAAAGCTGGAGGGAGAGCTAGCCAGCTAAGAGTTAGGACTCTTAGGTTTAGTTCTGTCCTATGGCCCCGTACCAATATGTGCCTTTGACAAGCGTCTTTGCAACTTTGCTTCAGTTTCTCCATCTGTAAAGTGGGAGACAGTACTTTATCTAACAAGGCTATTGTGAGGCTGATTTAATCTTTAACTGAGGGTCCTCAGATGGAGAATGCTCTTACAGGGCCACGTAGTAGTATTGCTATCATCATCATCATCATTAGTAAGAATATCATCATGTTGTTATTATTGAAGACTAGTAGTGAGCCCAGCGATTATGTTCAGCAGACAGACCGTTTGGGAATCTCTTTCCCATGCATTCACAGATAATGTTATGAGTGGAGTTGGCTTAAACCAGCTAAGTACCAGTTTTTAAGTGGGAACTTCCACTGCTATGGGAGTTGGTCCGTGATCAAACGGCTGGCATGACTCATCATAGTCACCAACAGTTATTAGCCAGCCTTGGCCCTGGTTGCTTGCCTTAGCAGTCCTGTGTTAGCATTGTTTTTCTCTAGGCACATTTTTCTTATTCTCTGTTCTGGGATAGAAGTAGTTTCTGACCTCTAGCCTCATTCAGTCCAGGCTGGAGAGATCTATACCTTTTTCTAGGATTCTTGTTTTCAAGGTTTCTAAATATCCCCCACTCCCACTCACCCCCAAAATAAGTTTTCCACCTGGAT
Organism: Papio anubis; assembly: GCF_008728515.1. Taxonomy (NCBI): domain Eukaryota; kingdom Metazoa; phylum Chordata; class Mammalia; order Primates; family Cercopithecidae; genus Papio; species Papio anubis. The sequence goes on from NC_044985.1 coordinate 116,370,783, forward strand.
AAGAGAGGGAAAGAGGTATTTTTCATCAGTTCTCCCCTTCTCTGCTGTTCTCCCTTTCTAATACCATAAGGCAGTTCTTTGTGACTTTTATAGATATATATGTACATGTCCTGACAGAGTTTAGGAGAGCCTGTGGGCTTTTTGCCTTAGTCTGCTAGAAAGACTGGCCTGCTGCTCCCTGCTTTATCCAGAGGTCTGCCTCTGGAACTTCAGCCCTATAGCTGTAGAGACCAGAAAACCAGCCCTCTTTGAGACACAGATGCTACTTTCCCTTGCGTCCCCCTCTCTTTCCTTTCCCAATGAGCCAACCTTTTGCACTTCCACTAGAATGCCAGGCAGGCTGGGCCCCCAAAGGCTCCTTTTTCAAAACCTCTGGAAGCCGCGGTTGAATGTGCCATGACCCTCTCCCTCTCTGGATGGCACCATCATTGAAGCTGGCGTCATCGGAGTCTCTTGTTCTGTTGGCGTGCTACCTGGAAGATCCTTCTGTCCTGGACAAGAGGAAATGGAAGAGCATTTTATGTTTTAAGAACAGGCTGACACACAGCAGCTACAACAACAGCTGAGATCACTTAATAAATGGTGCTAAACTAGCTTGTCTCATGCTCTTGCTCTTTATGGTGCATCAAAGATGTGGCCTTTCGGACTGACTGTCACCATATTAAGGGATGGCACAGACTTTTCCATGGAGGGCCATCCGGGGAATGCAGCCTCATTTCCATAAGCCCATTGTATAGTGTCATGTGGTATTTTGTTCCAGGACTGCTGAGGCCTGACATAATAAGGTGACATCTAGCTTTCAAAATAAGACCCTATTTTCTGGTACTTAAATTTGAGGTCCCATCTAGTCACGCCGATGACCAGAACAGAGTGATTTCTGATATAGAATTCAGCTTGAAAGTCTGTTCAGGTTGGAAAGGGGGATCCTTGGCCTTTGCTTCGCTGACTTCCATTCGCCTTTACTTCAAAGAAATTTCTTGCTTGGAGGTAAATCCCTGCTTCCGTCTGTGTGGCTGTATGTATATAGCTTCCTTGCTTTGTGCTAATGGGATTTTCTTGCTGGTGCCAAAGCTGCCCAAGCCACAGCTCTTTTCTAGCCTTCTCCCTTCTGCTTTCCCTTTAGAGCCAGGTCATCTTCCTCTTTGAGTTAGCCCTGCTTGCAAGATCTCAGGGTTATAGCCCTTCCCTTTCTCCTGGGCCCGGTGTTACTGCACATCAGGATCTGGGGTAGGGAAACGTCTTCATCCCGTGTGAGTTTGCTCTGTAGGATATCTGACCGTAGCACATATGGACCCCTTGTGTGCTTTGTGGCTTTGGCTTGTATGTGCTGCAGCTTGGCCTTTAGGCCCCTAACCTGCATGTAGAGTTTCAGCAAGCCTCATGCTACTTTAGGTTTTCTTAGGAGCTACCACCAAAAACATAATAAAGAATCTTTTTTTTTGCAAACACTGGGTCAGTCGGCCTGAGAGGATCTGTGAAAGTGGCTGTGGATTTAAGGTTGAGTTTTCCAGAGTGGCTGTTCCACTTTGGCAGTGATACCCTGTGCTTGTACCATCCTGACTTACCCCTGATCTCCATGTGGCCCAAGATCCTGCATAACACCTGTTAGGATTAGCACTGTGGGCTCAATATTCTAGGGGTGTTTGTGTCATTGCATCTTTGTTTATTACCTATCCAAAATTGGTTGAAGTACCTATAAAATGAGAGATTTGCTGGAATATGGAAAGGCCCGTTCTCTACATTTTTAGTATTTGTCAAAGAATTACCTTCTCTTGCCTTCAAAAAGTGTTACATGTATTAACCTTAATTTCGGCTGTATTGTAACTTTTCCGGGAGGGAGGCTTGATGTCACCTCCCAGAGTCAATGTTGATTAGAAAGCACCAAACTGACCTCGAGACCCTTCTGATCTTTGTCAGTATGAACAAAAGTCAGAAGTACTTCTGCTTTCTTCTATTCCTTGTGGCTCTTCCATGGATATGGCTTTGTTTGAGCCAAGGAACAGCAGCTACTGAGACTCAAGAATTCCAAGGAGGCTGGGCGAGGTGGCTTATGCCTGTAATCCTAGCACTTTGGGAGGCTGAGCCGGGCAGATCACGAGGTCAGGAGACCAGCCTGGCCAACATGGTGAAACCCCATCTTTCCCAAAAATATAAAATTAGCCGGGCATAGTGGCCAGCGCCTATAATCTCAGCTACTCGGGGAGGCTGAGGCAGGAGGATTGCTTGAACCCAGGAGGCGAAGGTTGCAGGGAGCCGAGATTGCGCCACTGTACTCCAGCCTGGGCAACAAGAGCAAAACTCCATCTCAAAAAAAAAAAAAAAAAAAAGAATTCCAGGGAAAATGAAGGAAGAAGGAGCCAACATTCATTTTCCTGCGAGTACTCTGAAGATAGGGCTGCTGGTGGTGAGGGGAGTTTTTTTAGGAGTGGCTTAGATCTTTCAGTCAGGTGTTCCTGATTCCTGCTTGCTATTTTTGGCCCAGTTTCCAATGTCCTTCTTCAACTGTTGGGTTTTTCCAGCCTTTCCCTAATCACACTGCTTATGGCCTTTTCCTGCTGCTCCCCTCAGTGTGCTACAAGGCACTGCCTGCCACACAGAGCAGGCAGGTGATGAGCTGCTGTGCTGCAGAGGGCTCCTGCTCTTGTTTATAGCTGACAGTTCACCCCTAAGAAGCGGACAACTTGTTAAACTGAGTTTTTGCTCAGGTCATAGCTCCTTTTAATGAGGCCAACTTGTAGTCGAGTTTTCATAGATGTGGGTTCCCCATATTCTCTGCTTTGAGGAGAAATCTCATAATGCAGTGAGAATCATGGGGCTACCAGGATAAAACTGGGCTTGGAACCATATGAAACACCAATGTCTTTTGTGAAGAAACTCCTCTTTGGATTAGTCCCACTGATTCCTTTTGTGCATCTAGCCTGGAATGGAAAAGGAAAACAGGCCAACTTCCCATAGTGGACTACAGCACTGGAAAAGACTGGCCCAGCTTCTCTGCAGGAGTGGAGGGTGGGTGATTCTCTTTATTCCTTTATCTTAGAGGGGAGACAGGTCAAATTGTGGGGACTTTCCCACGTCTAAATATCATTGTATTTCAACACTGAACTTTAATATATAGGCAAGGACTAGCCCATTCCCTTCTCCTGGCATGGCTAAATCATAGGCCAGTAGCACTAGGTTACCCCAGCTTAATTGCTGGCCTGGCTTTGCATCTGTGATATGTACCACCAAACTGGTAGTCAAAGCAAAGAACCCAGATTAGCAAGAGGCTGAGCCCCTCCCTAAGTATAGAGAGCTAGTGAGTGCAAGACTGCGAACCTTGCAGGCTTTGGGTGGAGGTAGGGGAAAGTGTAGAATTGCACAGGATTTGCTTTCTGGTATGTGAGATGGGACAAGAGTGGTCTTAAAAGAACTCTTTGTTCCTCTGTCGTTTGAATCTGTTCAGAATTCCCTGTTGGCTATATTAATCTCAGTAATTTCTGTTTTTAGAAACTCCAGTCATATGACACTTTTTACATTTAACTTGTTCTTTCTTTACCTTTAAAAGAAGAAAGTTGTAATATTACCCAGTATGCCTGGAATGCCAGATGGAAAATAGCTGGACTATTCACACCTAGCTTTAGGTAGTAGATTTGCCTTTTGGCCGAGCTCTGGGCCTATGAGAATAAGAGTGATTATACCAAAGATTATGGCCCAGTATTTTATTTCTGCTGGATCCATGTGAAGAAATTTCTTTCTTTTTTTTTTTTTTTTTCTGAGATGGAGTCTTGCTCTGTCACCCAGGCTGGAGTGCAGTAACGTGATCTCTGCTCACTGCAACCTCTGCCTCCTGGGTTCAAGGGATTCTCCTGCTGGGAGAATCCCAGTAGCTGGGATTCTCTCCAGTAGCTGGGATTACAGGTGCCCGCCACCACACTCGGCTAATTTTTTTGTATTTTTATCAGAGACGGGGTTTCACCGTGTTTGCCAGGCTGGTCTTGAACTCCTGACCTCAGGTGATCCGCCCGCCTCAGCCTCCCAAAGTGTTGGAATTACAGGCATGAGCCGTGGTGCCCGGCTGTGAGGAAATTTCTTAACCCAGATTCTTCATGTTGAGGTTTAACATATAGTGAAGATACTAATGAAGAAACTGGGAGGGGAATATAATACTGGAATGGAGTAGGACAGAGCCATGAAGTCCGTATTTCTTCAGGTTCTTGACAGAGAACTGCTCAGTGTAGGCTAGTGTAAGGATGGCCCTTCCTGGAAACAAAAGGGTAAATGACATGAAGCTTCAACATAGCCATGTAATTTCTTGTTGGCACCTAAGTGGTTTAAAAAGGAATTTAAATTTCACTATTACAGTGAGGGGTTTCCCTGGGTCATTGCTGAAGCATTGGATTTTGCTTTGCCCTTGTCTTCATTTGGAGTAAAGAGTGAGATTGCCTTCTGATGTCACTCAGGGATTCACAAAGTGCATCACATCACCATCTTTCCAGAAAGAGCTCTGAAACAGGTGTCTTGCTGTGGACACTGAGTTTGGGAATTGACAAAGACTGGCATACTTGTTTAGCAGTCTTACATTTTTCCTTAATTTAGTTAGCACATACACTAGGAGCTTTTGTAATAATTCTCTGAAGAAAACATGAACTGCAGATCTACCTCCTCTAAGAGGTGGATGGTTAACTTATAAATGTAGTGTATTGTCACCCTGGGTACTATGTCACCAAATTAAACCAAGAATGGAGTAACAATAATGAGGAACTTCAGACTTAGAAGCACCATATTTTATTTATAATTCCCAAGGAACTCATCAGTTTGGGGCTGAAAAGTGGCTAGGGCTTAGGGAGGAAATCAGCTCCCCTGAGAAAACTTGAGTTTGAGCCTCCAGAAGCATAGGGGATCTGGTTTTCTCCTGTGACTAGTCCAGCAGTCACCAAGAGTCTTTTCTCTGTGGAGCACCATTCTGAAAGGCCACGTACCCCCTCTGTCACATTTCTTATCCCTTCCCAACCTAATTTCAGAATTAAGCTAATCAGCATGAAAATTGTAATGGGCATTGTTCCCTGGAAATTTTGAACTACCGTGACTTTAAATTTTCAGATAGTAGTTACATAAGCACTTAAGAAACAGGTGGAAACTGACACATTGAAAGTCTGAGTGTAGAAGGGTTAGAAGGTTGGAAATATGAAAGCAGAGAAAGTGTATACTTTCCTCCTTGCATCTTTAGACATAATGCTGTTGGGAACTGGCCTTTACCCTCAGTGAGGCCTGATGAAGAAAAATTGTTTCTGCCACCTGTGCACACATACCCAAGGCAGAAAGGACAGGGAGTGTCACTGTAAATTGGAAGTGTTTTTGGTGACAGTTGAGCGTCAGCTCTGACCTTACTGGCCTCCCCTGGAGCCTTGTTGAAGGAACACTGGTGCAAATCCTTGAGGGAACAGGGGCAGACTTCTCAAGTGAAGCAAGCAGAAGTGCCCACTGGCCCTGAAAGGGTAGGCCGCACTGCTCCTCGGAAAGGAAAGTCCAGTGGGACCTCGCTGCTCTGCTCCCAGGTACCTGTGGCTCCACTCGACTTGGAGGGCATCTGAAGGGGGATGTGGGGTTATTGTGTCTGCTCTCTGTGTTCAAAAGCTTTTGATCTGAATGTGCTATTGTGTTTTTTTGTCTCTGGTTTGCCAGGGCCTGGGAGGAGTTTCATGGCCTGGTGAACAGCAGCGGCCGCTGATCGGACGCTCCCCCTCTGTCTCTCACACTCAGGGTAGGGCCTTGTCTATCTTCTCTGTAACCCTGTGACATACCTCTCATTCATGGGACCCCTCTTCCCATTTACCCCCAAACTTGCCGCTGTCAACATTGAGCCTCAGAGAAAAACATAAGTCCTAAACCACTGGATTCTCATCCTCCCTGGGTCCCATGTCTCCTGGTGAACCCCTGAGCAGGCCACTTCACCTTATTATGCCCCTATTTTCTCATCTGAAAAGTGAGGCTCCATGGATGAAAAAGTCTCTGAGATCTCTTTTGATGCTAACATTTCATGATGGTAAACGTGCCACAGATGCTTTTTCTTTTTTGCTCAAATGCCATTTTTAAGCCATCTGGCAATGTCCTATGACTAAAAGGGCATTTCCACAGGCCCCAACATGAGTTACATGAGAGGTATGTCTCCTGTTTGCTGGTGTCATGTGTCAGTTGTGAGGAAACGGTAATATAAATTCAGGGTTTCCGCAATGTCAGTAGTGGGGCTGGATTTCAGGGCTGTGTGCGTAGCAGTTGTTCCAAGCTGTACTTTCACTAGACCAGCGCAACTGTACTAGCAGGGAGAGGCACTGAGATACAAAGACTGAGGCAACTAAAGCATTGACTTTGGGAATATTTGTATTTCAGTTAAGAGAGTATCAAGTCCATGTTTGTCTCTGTAGCAGAGGGAGCTGGGTGAATTTATTCGGAATGAGAGGAATGGATGAAAGACCAATATCTGCATGTGCTGGAGATGACAGCCTTTTCCTGGACATCAAACTGTCCCTGCCACTAACATCCCTAAGAAATAGAGTATTTCTGAAATTGGAACAGAACATGTCAATTGTAATAGCTACCTCAGAATTCCCCCTTCCCAAGAAGGAGATGAGTGCTTTCCAGAAAAGGAGACCTGCATCCCTCATGTGGGCTAGAAGAGACAAGATGACACTCTGAGGGACAGCAGCAGGTGGCCAGGGGCCTGAGACATGGGCTGGAAGAGACAAGATGACACTCTGAGGGATAGCAGCAGGTGGCCAGGCCTGAGAGCTCGGGGGTGTAGGTATGATATACAGATAAAACTAGTTGCAGAGTTCCTGCACACACAAGTGATGCCACCCATACCTTTTTTGTCTTGATAGTTTGATTTCTTTATTATAAATTCAGTCTTCTGGTGGTTCAAAATTTAAAAGGATTCTCTTTAAGATGTAGTCAACATTAGTGCCTGGTATCATGGCACATGTCTATTGTCCCAGCTACTTGGAGGCTGTAGTGGGAGGATCACTTGAGTCCAGAAGTTCAAGGCCAGCCTGGGCAACATAGTAAGACCCTGTTTCTAAATATATGTCTGTGTATTTGTGCATATATATAAGTGTCTGTATAAATAGTCAACATGGAATTCCAAGAGGTCTGCTAGTATACACAAAGAGGGAGGAAAAAGGTACCACCTCTAATAGTAGATAAATCATTGATTTGTAAGGTAAAAAATAGTAAATATTTGAAATAAGATATTAAGTTAAATTTTCAGAAGCCAGGTACTATAATGGAGCTATTTTAAAAATACTACCATATTTAATTATTTCTAAGGTTTTTTTTGGCTTTTAATATTTTTTTCAATCCTGTTTCTTCTGTAAGGCTTTTAATATTCTTAAAATTGGGTTGCTTGGCTGGGCGCAGTGGCTCACGCCTATAATCCCAGCACTTTGGGAGGCCAAGGCGGGTGGATTACGAGGTCAAGAGATTGAGACTATCCTGGCCAACATGGTGAAACCCCATCTCTACTAAAAATACAAAAATTAGCTGGGCGTGGTGGCACGCACCTGTTGTCCCAGCTACTCGGGAGGCTGAGGCAGGAGAATCACTTGAACTCAGGAGGCGGAGATTGCAGTGAGCCGAGATCGTGCCACTGTACTCCAGCCTGGCAACAGAGCGAGACCCCATCTCAAAAAAAAAAAAAAAATTGGGGATGCTTACAGTGAATGTGATTTAAAAGGGTTTTGTCACTGTTTAATGGGCAGTGTTTATTTCTTAAAGTACATAAAATGATGTACCTTTAAAAATTGATGGCATCTGAGGTTCAGTGAAAAGTCTTTAAAATGAAAGTGGAATAGTCAGAATGGAAGAAAACTCAAAATGACTCCCACCCCTCTTGGCAGACACTAATCCCCCAGGAAAAATATCTTTGAATTGCTGTAAAAAGTCATATATTTGCATAATTGCCATTTTGTGGTCTCTTTGTGGCCCCTGTGTCTTTTTTATACAGTGTGGGAGGCAGATGAAGAGAACACTCATGGTTCAGGTATTTTCCTTAAAGCACGGGCTTGGAAGTCCGTGAGGAGTGTTTGAATTTAAACCAAAAATTATTCTGAAAGTGGGGGAGAAAATGAATTTACACAGCAACAACAAAAAATCCACTCACTTCATTGTCTTAATAGACTTGAAAAGGACTTCATGTTGCATCTCTATTGATTTAACCTCGCTGTAAGTGAAAGAGATGTTCTGAGAAGATATGCATCCCTAGCTTATGTTTGTTGGGACTGCCATTTTAGAGGCCCCCTTAACATTTTAGCCCTCTTTCCCTCTCTCCCTTTTCTTTTTCCTCCACACAGTTCGGGATCTATAAAGAAATTTGGTAGAAAAACTGCTATTTAAATAATTCTTGATGAATCATAAATACTTTTTCTCAATTTATCTGCTATTTTATGTCATTACATGTGACTGCTAGTATTTTAGGACAATTTCATTTGACTTCCGTTCAAATAAGTATTGTCCTTTTAACTATGACTTCAGTAAAAGTGTCAGTGAGCTGCTAGGAAAGGATTCTGATTACTTAGCTGTCTGGGCTGGTATACACAGAACAGTGAGTCTATATTGTTGGGAAATGAAGTTGGAATAAAATAAAGTTGAAGATGAGAGACTGGAATTTGCCTCACTGAAACTAGAAAAGAGTTTGCAGCTTTACTGAATATGCAGGGAGAGAAGAGGAAGCCAGAACTGGCCTGGGGTGGACAGCTAATGGCCAAAGAATGTTCTCCTGAAGACCGTGTGCGCTTAGGTCTACGGTACCACTCAGAGCCACCCCTCAGAGCCACTCTTCAGAGCAGAGACATAGGTAGCCTTCCTCCTTGGATGACTCCCAGCTTTCACTTGCGAACCCAGAATCACTTCGGTGCCCTTGCCAGGCACCAGCACAGTGGCAGGTAACTCCAAAGAGGCGGGGGCATTCTGAATGACCAATTTGCCCCTCTGTCATCCATTTTCAGGAGTTAATCTCTGCCGTAGCTCATTGTTTTCAGAGTTGGAACTTGTCCATTTCTCTAAAAGTACTAAAAGATGGCCATTTTAAGGTAGAGCAGATTGGAAAGCTATTTCAGAGTATTTGGACAACTATTTTCCCCAAGATACCTGGGAATGTGAAGTTGGAAGCCATTCTGAATGGGGCTCTCGGATATTTCTGAGACATCATCAGGACAAAGGAATATCCGGTAGAGAAAGAATTCTATTTTTTTCTTCCAGCGTTGTGGGACTGTCAGCTTCTATGTCCTCTTTGGTGTCCTAAGCATAGCCCATGCCCTATCACAGCTTTGCCAGATTACTAGAGGTCCAGCTTTCAGGAGCTCACTGTGGATTTGCTAAATTTTAGTTTGCTTTTAAAAGAACAGAAGCACGTTGTTTTTTTGTTTTTTTGTTTTTTTGAGACGGAGTCTGGCTCTGTCGCCCGGGCTGTGGCCGGATCTCAGCTCACTGCAAGCTCCGCCTCCCGGGTTTACGCCATTCTCCTGCCTCAGCCTCCCGAGTAGCTGGGACTACAGGCGCCCGCCACCTCGCCCGGCTAGTTTTTTGTATTTTTTAATAGAGACGAGGTTTCACCGTGTTAGCCAGGATGGTCTCGATCTTCTGACCTCGTGATCCGCCCGTCTCGGCCTCCCAAAGTGCTAGGATTACAGGCTTGAGCCACCGCGCCCGGCCAGCACGTTGTTTTTTAAAGGGTCATCTGTGGCCTCTGCCCCTTCCTGTCTACTTCTCCCTTTCCTGCCTCCTAATCTCTCTGTGCACTGAGCCCAGGGTGAGGGATGTAATGGAGTATCACTTCCCAGCTGGCTTGAGGTGAACACATTGCTCAGACCAAATTTGGCATCAAGCTGTTCTCAACCCACTTTTTTAAAGAAGGCTGGACCAAAGCCATAGGGCCTCACTGCCACCAACCTGTGTTAGTCTGTCACTGTCAGGAGCAGGCTACCCCCACTTGCTGTTCTGTTTTCCTCTTAAATCAAATTGGAAAAGCACAGCTGGATTCTCCTGGCTTTTCCTTTACTCTTCTCCTCCCCTTTTTCACTTTGCAAATGGACCTTAGAATATGATTTCTTAGGTTTTCTGACAATAAAGTGGTCTATAATAACAAAAATATTAAATATCTGAATGAGGCCGGGCGCGGTGGCTCACGCCTGTAATCCCAGCACTTTGGAAGGCCGAGGCGGGCGGATCATGAGGTCAAGAGATCGAGACCATCCTGGCCAACGTGGTGAAACCCCGTCTCTACTAAATATACAAAACTTAGCCAGTTGTGGTGGTGCGCGCCTGTAGTTCCAGCTACTCGGGAGGCTGAGGCAGGAGAATTCCTTGAACCCAGGAGGTGGAGGATGCAATGAGTCGAGATTGTACCACTGCATTCCAGCGTGGTGACAGAGTGGCACTGCATCTCAAAAAAAAAAACAAAAAACAAAATCTGAATGAGAAAGTGTTTTTAAAGCTCTCCAGTTTATCTGCTACAGAGAAAGAATTTATTTCTGCCCCACCTAGCATAATAGAGGAATTCTTCCAAAAGATAAGATGACCTGCTTATGGTAATGATTACCCTGAAAATCCTCTTTCCGTCACTAAACAGCTGAAAGAGTTGGGGCCAGACACTTGCTTACCATCTCCTTCATTCCAAGATAGATAATTCTCCAAGTCAGCAAATTCTCTGCTCCTACCTTCCCATACCCCTGACTTTCTAGTCTCTCTTTTAATAAGAAGAGCAGAATCCCTACTGATAGACTTCTGGTGTTCAATGATTAGATGGGCATAGAGGTGCCAGTAAAAGGGAAGAAATGGAACACAGCCATCTGTTCCTGTGTAATCACTTTCTTTAGTATTAAGTGTAGGTACAAAAAAAAGTGTCTTTTATAATGCATCTCTGTAACACAGCACATTGTCCCTAAGAGAACTCAGAAATAACACACACACACACATAAACACACACACACACACACAGCAGTTGTGCTTGCTTTTCTCTGTGTTATGATCAGGTATGTTCCTTATCCTTTGCTAGCTACTTGTAGCATCTCAGAGGGGTCTATCCTTTTGAAAGGAGTTTTTTTAAAATACCATTGGCCTTTTAAAAAGATGACCACCCTATTAACTTGGTTTTCAACCTTCAGCTCTTTAGTTGAAGATAGTTGAAGTGCTAAGTAGCCATTGATAAATGAACCACACGGTTGTCATGCCAGCTATAAAATACCAGCGAACTTTTGAGATAGCATCAGTTTATTCCCAGCCTGAGTTCACCTATCCCAGCTCCAGTTTCCCTTCTCAGTTCTTGTCTGCAGTCGTTCTCTTTGTGTAGTGGGGGCTGTTGGTCACTGTCAGCTGACCGCCATCATGGAGGAGGATCTGTTAGCCAGTAACAGAAAGAAACTGCTGTTTGGCTGGGCTGAGCATATTCTTTCCTTAGCACATATTTACTCTGAACCAATTGCCATATGTCCCGTTAATTATAACAATTTTAAGATAGGTCAGGCTGGGCTTGTAATCTCAGCACTTTGGGAGACCATGGCCAGAGGGTCACTTGAGCCCAAGAGTTCAAGACCAACCTGGGCAACATAGTGAGATACTATCTCAGAAAAAAACAAAACAAAACAAAGGTCAAAGCCAGAGCTTCTAGAATGTCCCTTTAAAATGAAAGAGAAATAACGACTCCAAAATCCAGGTAAAGTTTTCTGACAAATTGAAGTCCAAAGCACTGGGCAAGGGCAGCAACTGGTTGCCTTTAAAGTCCCTGCCAGCCTGAAATGTTGAGACTCAGATGGTGATGGACCTGCTAAGATGTCATTAGATTTCTAGAGTGGGACAGGAAAGGTGACTAGTGGCTGGCCAAGCCTGTCTACATCCAATAAAAGGCAACTAAGAGGACACATATTGGGATCCCCCACATACATCTCACACACACACACACACACACACACACACACACACAGAAAAATTAGAACCATGTTTGTAAAGTGAAAGGTACCCAGATTTTACTTCCTGGAATATCCTTTCCTTCTGTAAGCAGCTCTGAGTTTTAAACTGAGGATTCTTATTTGGTTGGTTGGTTGGTTGTTTTTTTTGTTGTTGTTCACATAAGACCGGGTGAATCACACAGTGTTTTCAAAAGTGTGTTGTTAGATTAAAAGAAGAAGGGGAGAGAGACAGAATGTCTCCTTCTCAGGCTTCCTCCATCTGCCCAGTTTCTAGTGTGCCCCTTCCACCTCCACTGCCCCAGGTAACCACTGTTGTTGGTTTCCTGTGTAGCCTTGCAAAGTTTGATAATGCATATATGAGCAAATATGAACCTGTAACCTTGTTTCCCTACCCCCACTTACACAGAAGGTAGCATACCATGTATACACACTCTACTTTAAGCTATCAGTTTATCTTGGAACCCTTTCCACAGCAGTAGAGAGCTTCCTGTTTTATTTCTATGAATGTGCCCTAGCATTAATATTTAACCAGTCCTCTCTTGATCTGCATTTGAATTGTTTCTAATCTTTTGCTGTTGCAAAAAAATTGAATGGAAGTTTTACAAGGGACTTGGGAGGTGGGTTGCTGTTTTGGCATTAGATTGGCAAGTGAAGAAGGCCCCGGGATATGTCATGGAGACCCCAAGGGCTGATGAGTCAGCTTCCCCCTGTATATATGTGCTTCTATATAGATGATCCTTGTATTGAACACTCTATTTTCTCCCATTTTTTTCTTTCAGGGACAATTCAAGCTTTCGAAATACAAAAATCACATTGTGAAAGTACACAAGCTGGCAATAATCCTTTTCTGTATGTGTGTGTTTGTCCGAAATGGATGGGAGGCCTCCAGCCAGTCCTTCCATTGCTCACTGAAGGGACGTCCCTGAGCCGTGCGCTCCCCTTTTGCACTCATTCCTGGAGGACGGATTCCGCTAGACACCCTCCAGCATCGCTGACTTTATAAGGCGGAAAAACGGAAAACGTGACTTTGTAATAGACAAACATTGTTTTTTAATGGGGTTCCGTGGGGGGCGTTCAGCCTTTCTGTTTGCTGTGTCCTGTCCAGATGCCTCTTGGGCATCCTGTTGTTCTCTTCCCGTGCTGTACGAAGGGTACCATGGCCACGTGTAGATGCCAGAGCTGTTGATGAGAGTTACCAGTATTATGAATGTCTGTGCATCCAGGAAAAGCTTTCTGTTGGAGAGTCCCAGAATAGCTGTAAATGCTCTCTTCTAGCTATGCCATTAAATTATTGGGACACTTTGTTTCTTTCTCTCCCCTCCTCCAAGCCCACCACTTTCTGAAGCTGTGTTACTGATGTGATGACTGTCCAGGATTTTGTATCATCCCCTGCCTTATGCCCTCCAGTCTCCTCTCCTGTGGGACTCTCTCTTTCTTAGGCACAGCTACACTTAGAATTGTAATCCAGTGACTCTTACTGGTTTCACTGAGGCAGCTTAGAGGGAATGCCTTAGTAAACTGAACTGGAGCAGAATCTAGTTTGATTAGGAGCTAGATTATAATCTAGGTTCCAAGTACAGAATTTGGAGCTGAGGACAGTGACTGAAATCTTTTCCCATATGAGCAGAGCCTGTGTGTCAGGCCTGTTTCCCGTATGAGCAGAGCCTGTGTGCAAGCCTATTTCTGGCATGTCCCTCATTGAGGAAGGGAAGCAAAAGCTGGTTATTTGCCAGGCCTATTAACACTTAGTATGCAAATTCTATCATCCCGAAACTGGGGCATCTGAGGAAAAGGCGACCTTGCTGGATGGCTTTATTTGCATGGCTCTGCCTGTCTGCAGTGGTTGAGTCCTTATCACCTGGTATGTGTATGAGCAAATGTGTGCTGATCGTGATGCCCAGGCAGAAACCTCTTGAAGACTACTGCAGGTATGCTTTAAAAATGACCAGTCACTCATCAGAGAAGCTGGGTGATCTGACTCCCGAAGGACTGAAGTCAGAGAGGTCAAAAGAGCACCTAGGATTCAAATAAATTGAGTCAGAGTCCTATAGCAACCTCCAAGTAGCACTGTCTTATTTGGCTCTTGTGAGCAAAGACTGCAGTACCTTAAATTAAGGCCTCTCTTTAAAACATATCCTTGAAGACTAGGGGATCCTTGGCCACCTGGTCTCAGAGAAATCATATGAGAATAACAGGCATTTCCTTATTGTATTTATATTACTCTCCTCCTACTTTTCCTTTCCTGAACACCCTCTAATTACCACTGTTTTGGGGATGCTTTTTTCCTGAAAGAATGGGGAGTACAGGGGCCAAAAGGGAGGTGCTTCTATTACAGGTCAAGTTAGATAAGATCTAGCAGTGATTTAAACTCCAGGAATATGAAGAGTGCATTCTAGTGTCCAGACAGTTGTGAAGGGCTCGGCAAATGTAAGAGCACCATTGGCTACATGGGGAGCAAAGGCTGTCTTTGAAAACCCCAGGGAGGTCTTCACTTTTGCCTAAACTCAGATTTGCCATGAAAATTCCAAAGAGATCTGATATTTGGATTTGCCCTCCTTTGGGCGTCTACCTGACTGTTGTGTGTGTGGGGAAGTCAGTGTGTATGTGTACAGCATGCTTAGGAGTGAGTGAGTGGTCAAGCCTACTGGTTAGGTGTGTTGTCCATAGATTTCTTTTTCTTTTTTTTTTTTTTCAGAGTTTTGAATCTTATGTTTTCTAGAGCTGCTTATGTTTCCCCTTCCTCTTTGTCGTTGTAGTATTTGACAGTTGTCTTTTCCATCCAAAACATACTGCCTTTAGGCTGGTTAGAGCAAGGGGTTATGTCTGTTAGGCAGCATCTTACCCCCAGTGTTCTCCCAGATGTTCTGCCTAACAGGTTTAAGTGGGAGATTAAATAGTCAGTTTATCTAAACTCTCTATTTTTCCAAACTAGCTTGAGAGGTCTTTTCATCTATTTTTACTCCATGGGCTTCTGATATGCTGAGATGTGACATGGTTATGATTATGGTATCACCTGTTATAGAGACAAAGGGAGAAAGGTCTACCAGGGCCAACGTAACCAGAATGTGAGGAGAGTGGAGAGTCGGTCTCCACTTTGCACAGTTGGGGCTGTTCTCCTCTAACCCCTTTGCTGGGTTTTCTGTTTGAAATTGGCCCCTACTCCTCTCCAGAGCTCTGCTTTTTGAATCCTCCTGTTCGTGTGTGTGTGTGTGTGTGTGTGTGTGTGTGTTTTCCCTGTGATACTGGCAGTGGCAATAATTTTCCATCCAGAGAGAAGCTTGTGGTCCACAATGCTCGAAGAATGAATTTCCAAGTATTTGCCAGTGGAAATGGAGCAGAGGCTATAACAAGAGTGATTTAGTGTTGCACTTTCAGAGCAATTATCTACTGCAGTAATAAATGGAAAATATCAGCAAGAACCAGGTTGTGGACTTGTTAATACAAGGGAACCGGGGGTACTGTTACTAATTCTACCTTTCAGTGTATGAGTCTCAAGCTTAACTGCATCCCAAAACGAAATATGTGGAATAGTCCAGGCAATGTCAATCTCAATGACACAAATGTATTGTGGAAATATTCTCTAATTGATATTAATCATTGCCACAACTCAATTTACATTTTTATTATCAAAATATAGTTGGTAACTCTCTTTAACTTGGGGTAAGGAATATTGGAATAGAAGAAAGTTTAAAGAATTTGATTTTGATGTAAAAAATCACTCAGCCTAAGCTTGGAATGTTTTTGTTATATTAAGTAGCTTAGCCTAAAGAGGGACACGTGGGCATGCCGATGGCTGGTGCCCACATGAAACACTGAGGGAGAAAGAGGCTTTGCTGAGCTTCAGTTATTGTTGACAAAAGATTTAAAACAATACAGTCTTGAGACTTAGTTTCTGTAGATAGAAATCTCCTCTCTGTGTCTATCAGTCATGGTCCAAATAGGAGATAGAAACCATGCCAGTTCAACAATGTGATAAAAAGAATTACTGACACACTAACCAAAAAAGCAAAAAACCCAACAAGAATGAAGTAGCAATTTCCAGAAGTGCTCTGAGGCTGGGTGTTGCTCACCTGGTCCTGGGTCTTTGAGCCCATCATGAAGCTGGTTCTGAGCAGGTCAGAAATGACAACTGGGATCACCTGCAGCGTGGACGCTTCCCTCTACTGGCATATACTGGAAAAATCCAACAGGATGCCAGCTGGGAAAGCAGAGATGTTTGTGAAGTTCTATCCCTGGTATCACAAAAGCAGAGCTAAAAAAGAGCGGGTGTGGAACTGAGAGACAAGAGCTTCCTAACTGGCACAGCCCCTGTTAGCTACTCAGCATCTGCGCACAGCCTTCTACACCTTTGAACTTCTGTCCCACCACAAAAGCAATTATTTGTGCCCAAGAAGATGTAATTAATTGGAAGCTGTTACCCTCTCTCAAAAATGAGGACATGTAAAGCCCACCAGTCACTGTCAATCTCAGAGCTGTGTTGACTCTTCTAATTCAGTTTCAATCCCTTCTGAATAGAATACAGAACAAGAGAATGGTACCCAAACACTAAAGGGTAAAGTTTACTTCCAGAAAAATTTGCATGAAATGATGAGAGAAGAAAATTTGTGCACATAACAAGCGAGAATATGTACATCAGCCGGGCTCGGTGGCTCATGCCTGTAATCCCAGCACTTTGGGAGGCCGAGGTGGGTGGATCATGAGGTCAGGAGTTCGAGACCAGCCTGGATAATATGGTGAAACCCCGTCTCTACTAAAAATACAAAAATTAGGTGGGTGTGGTGGCGTGCTCCAGTAGCCCCAGCTGCTCAGGAGGCTGAAGCAGGACAATCGCCTGAACCTGGGAGGCAGAGGTTGCAGTGAGCCGAGATAGCGCCACTATACTCCAGCCTAGGCGACAGAGTGAGACTCCATCTCAAAAAAAAAAAAAAAAAAAGAATATGTACATCATCTATAATGATCTTGAGGCTGTCGGTTATGTATCACTTCCTTTTCCACTGTCTATTCTGTATTTCCTTTGCCCTCAGCCAGGATCTCCTCTGGTCAGGATTCTTTTTTGGGTATGATTGATCCAAACCTTTATTCCTAAGGTATCTGAATTAGTTGTCCTTCCTTTGTTACAGTCTTTTGTTTTTGCTATTTGTAAGAGGGACCCCAGAAAATTATGGGTTCTAGACAGTTCTCCCTGGCCCTGGAATGTAGCAGCTTTTGTTTTCCCTTGGTAATACACCCGAGTCACTAAACCCCTTGTTTGCTTGTTGGTTCAGTGCCCAGAAGGGCCCAAAACAGCAGGTGAGCCTCAGGGTACGATTCAGTGAGCCGTTGTTCCCTGGAAGCGTTCCTCCTTTAAAAACCAAGCCTCCAAACCAGCAGAACTCCAGCTGAGGGGACAGGTGAGAGGAACCACTCCTACTTCTAGCCCTTGATTCCCGGACCCACGAATCTTGGTTATGGGAGAGACAATACATGCAAAGCAGAACCTTTGGGGCAGCACCCAAAGGTGGTCTCCCAAGTGGTGCTGTAACAGAGTCTTCACGAGGCTATTTCGCTCTAATGTTTGTCCAGCTGCTTCCTCCTGCTGAGATGTGGTATGACTGATTACCTGGTCACAAGCACATTGCCTCATTTTCTTTGCTGTGAAATTTGTTTCTTGATTAAAAGCAATATGGAATACTATGCTGGTGAGTAAGGCATTCCATTAGTCCACGGGTGATCATGCTGGGAGAAGCAGGAAACGCAAATTCACATCTAGAATATGCATCTATTTACATGGTTTGCCAAAGGGCAATGGAACTAATCCAGCACCATCCAGTGGAACCTCCAGTTCCTCCAATGGAGCTAATCCAGCATCACCGTCACTTTTTTGGAGCTGTGTCCCCCAGCTACCTGGACGGTCCACATTTTTGGTATTTCTCATCTCATGTGATTGCCCATGGGCCCCAGGTCTGCTTTCCCTTGATTGCAGTCTTGTCTGATGTCACTTGAAAGCCTCAGCCAAATCTTGTCCCCCAGGCCTATTTCCATGAGACCTGTAACAGTGAGCTCCCCGTCAAGATCATTTTGACTCAAACAAATATCCTGGGGGGGGAAAAAAAAAAACAAACCTGTCTCCATTCCAACAATTTGTAGAAGTATAGCGCACTGATGGGCCAGCTGCAGGAGAGCAGGGTCCACAGGAGGCCTCTGCAGCCCTCAGAATGTCTGTCCAGCACACTGTTACCTCCCGTCCAGTGGGCTGGCCAGTGTGGCAGGCAGGATGAGTGGGAGATGAATAGGAAGCTATAGGCTGTTCCCTTGAGGAGCTCGCAGTCCAAAGGGGAGAAGAAGGAATGCAGCAAATAAAGGCAAGAAAGCCTCCAAGAGGATGGGCGGCTCAGGTGTACTCCATGTGGGCCAAGTCCAGTGGGCAGGTGACCGTCACTCATCTGGATTCCAGAAGTGCAGACATGAGGCCAGTGGGCTTCATGCTGGAGATGTTGCCTATGGGTGAGATTAGTATCATATGTTGTAAAGTGTACCATTTATTGAAAACTGCTAGACACTAAAATTACATGCATATTTCATTTAAATCTCACAAGAGCCCTGTGGGTTCCCCATTTCACAAATGAAGAAACAGGCAGAGGTTAAGTAATGCAAAAAGTCACTCCATGTAAGGGCAGAGATGGGATTTGATTTAGAATTCCAGAGCTCTTAAGCCTGTCACACTGATAGGTTATAGCTCACCTAGTCTGCAAGTCATTATTTTGATTGCTGGGAAAGAGGGCTTTGAATCGGATCTAGCTCCAAAATGACTCCTGCTGCCGCAGAGTGATCCTAGTAGATCAGAGGCCCCACCCCACTGGCCAAGGAGCATCAAGAGCCATGAGCAAGGCAGCCTCCCCTGGGGCCCTGGGAATAGCCAAGAGGGCACAGGAGTTTGCCAGCAAGGTGACATTTTCTGTCCTTTCCCCTAATCCCACACCCTCCTCCTGACCTGAGTATTGGCCTTACCCTAAATCCATGGCATGTAGATTCCAGGCATCTCTGTTCCCTATTTCTACAACCAGACCATAAATACTCCCTTAAAGTCCCTCTGCCCGCTCCCCCCGCCCCCAGCGGTTTTTTTGTTTTGTTTTGTTTTGTTTGTTTTTTTTGTTTTTTTGCATTGTTTATGGAGGTCCCTGGTGGGGTTTTGCATCGTTCCCCAGACTGGTCTTGAACTCCTGGCCTCAAGTGATTCTCCTGCCTCGAGCTCCCAAAGCTAGGGTTACAGGCATGAGGCACTGTGCCTGGCCTTATTTAAAAAAAAAATAAATTGAAGGTGAGGTCTTGGTATGTAGCCCAGGCTGTATTTGAGTGATACTCCGGCATCAGCCTCCTGAGTCGCGGGGGTTATAGGCACATGCTGCCATGCCTGGCTCTGCCCAAATTATTCTCTCCACATTTGTCCAGCGGGCCCTGTCAGACCCTCTCCGTGAACTGTATGGGAAGTAAAATTCCCACCCTGAGAGCAAAACTTCCCTTTCTCCATCTCACCCCACCTCTTCCTTGTAGTAAACATAGACAATAGTATTTCACACCAGGGCCTGCCCTCCGTCTTGACGTCTCTGTGAGGCGGCAGGGGAGGAATGCTCAGAGCACCCTCTACCTGCCATCCTCCACCCTCTCAGGACTCCGAACGGACAGAGAAAGGGGCATCAAGGTCTTCTCCCCTGTGAGCCCAAGAAGGCAGGTAGGTCAATCCAACGTCCCCCTCCAGGTGACCTTCCTCCTGTCCCTGACAAGAGGACTGTTAACATTGATGCCCCAAGAGCCAGAGCCCTGTCCTGTGGCCTCGTGTGTTCTTCTTCGCAGGGTCCCAGCCCCCCAACCCCCCTCAGGATGTTTCCCAGAACGTGGTGAGAGCCCCTGCAGAGGCTGAGCTCATCTGTGGCCGGGCTGGCTGGGTACCACCTAGCACCAGGCTCCTGGAAGGGCTCGGGGGTCCGGCCTCCCACCCCATGCTCTCTGGCTCACAGTGCCCACCATGCCCTGGCTGCAGCCACCCTGGCTGACTCACTGCCAGGCTCCTTTGCTGTCACCAGTTCCACCACAGGTTCACCTCAGCTCACTCCTGCCCCACCCATGGGCAGCACGCACACCTCTGTCTCCTGACCAGTTCTCACTTTATCTCCAAGTGATTTCCAAGACCCTTTTACAGAGGACAGGTGGCTGGTCCCTCCTGTGTGACAGAATGGCCAGAGGCCCTGGGAGGAGACCCTGCTCCTCATCTTAGCGCAGTGCTTCGTGGGAGGCTCAGATGGGCAGCCCAGGTCAGGACTATGACCTTGGAGGGACCCTCCTTCCTTACCACCCCTGGACCTATGCCCTGGCCTCCTTGGACAACTTTACACACACACATCCCCAGTATCTCCCCCGCATCTAATCGATGTGCTCCTGCCCCCTGCAACAGCCTTGGCCAGCCCCAGCCCATGTCGTGCTCATGCCATTGAGCCTGGCACTGTTGAAGGACCTCACATGCTGCTTCATTGAAAGCCCTGCCATATCAGTTTCGACCAGAGTTCCCGGGGTTCCGCAGATACATCCTTGTTCCCTGCTCTCATGCCATTCATTCCCTGCTGTAGAAGGCCCTCGCTCCACCCTTCACCCTGCCCACCTCCTCCACCCTTCACATACTGCCTCTTCCAGAGAGCCCCTGGTCCCCTCCCGCCCTAATCATGGGCACCTCCTATGTTCCCACAGCACTGGGCCCAAGAGATTGGAACCGCAGGTGTCCTTGTCTGTTCTGGCTGCTGGGGTAGGTTCCAAGAAGGCAGGGACCACACCTTCCTCATCTCTGAACAGGCCTGGCATGGATGCTGGCTGCCGAGAAATTCCTGCCAAACAGATTTATAAAATGCCTTAGTCATCGTGTGCTGTTCCACCTAGCACTGCTTCTCACCGAATAACTCACCTCACAGCAAATGAAGTGCAGCAGTGGGCTTGAAGGAAACCTAAATATTTCTCTCTAAAATACTGAGTATTACATAAGCGTAAAACACTACATAAATATACTAATTAAAATACTGCCGGTCGGGCGCAGTGGCTCACACCTGTAATCCTGGTACTTTGGGAGGCCGAGGCAGGCAGATCACCTGAGCTCAGGCATTTAAAACCAGCCTGGCCAACATAGCCAGGCTCTACTAAAATACAAAAACTAGCCGGACATGGTGGCTCACGCCTGTAATCCCAGCTACTTGGGAGGCTGAGGCAGAAGAATCACCTGAACCCGGGAGGCGGAGGTTGCAGTAGCCGAGATCGTGCCACTGCACTCCAGCCTGGGCTACAGAGTGAGACTCCATCTCTAAATAAATAAATAAATAAATAAATAAAATAACAAATAAATAAATAATAAAACGCTGTGATTGTTGGGCTGAAGAAGGCTAAATGCAGGGGGGCACTCAGCCTTTCCCTCTGCTTCCCTGATGGCAGGACAGCAACTCACAAAGACAAGAAGAGATCCTTCTACCTCCCCTCCAGCTTTCCTGTGTAAAAGCAGAGATGGAAAATTTCCTCAGACAACTCACTCATCAACTCAGAGATGGTGCCAATGGGACCAGGGAAATTTGGGAGCTAACTTTACTCTCTTCCCAGAGTTTTCCTGCTTTTGCAAGACTCTCCTTTGTCATGTCAACACTCTACGATTTATGGCTGATTTATGGCTTTTCGTTGGGCGCGGTGGCTCATGCCTGTAATCCCAGCACTTTGGGAGGCCGAGGTGGGTGGATCATGAGGTCAGGAGATCGCGACGTCTCTACTAAAAATACAAAAAATCAGCCAGGCGTGGTGGCGGGCGTCTGTAGTCCCAGCTACTCTGTAGTCCCAGGCAGAGGCAAGAGAATGGCGTGAACCCCGGAGGCAGAGCTTGCAGTGAGCCGAGATCACGCCACTGCACTCCAGCCTGGGCGACAGAGCGAGACTCTGTCTCAAAAATAAAATAAAATAAAATAAAATAAAAAAGATTTATGGCTTTTTGATAAAATACTATGTCAGGCAGAGCTTCAAGCCACTGCCTTGAGAGCTACACCTTTCAACTGAGGCTCCTCCCACGTGATGTAAACTGTGCACATTAACATAAAAATGGCTTTTCTCTTGTTAATCTATCTTTTGTTACAGAAGGCTTGTTCCAGCTATCAACTTATGAAGGTAGAGGGAAATTACATGTTCTTCCCTCAGGCTCATGTTTATGGAGGTCCCTGGTCTTACTGGTACCCCATCATCCTAAAGCGGGAATGTGAGAGCTGCTGACCTCTATGATTGAGGTTTGTTCACTGATAATAAATTATTGCTATTTGTAGCATTTCACAGATCATTTGCTTGCATTTGCCAGGTGTGTGTGTGTGTGTGTGTATACATATTTTATATATATATATATATATATATATATATATATATATATATTTTTTTTTTTTTTTTTTTTTAACATAGCCTTGCTCTGTCCCTCAGGCTGCAGTACAGTGGTACCACCTTGGCCCACTGCAGTCTCCACCTCTTGGGTTTAAGGGATCCTCCCACTTCAGCCTCTGGAGCAGCTGGGATTACAAGCGCACACCACCACACTCAGCTAATTTTGTATTTTTTGTAGAGATGAGGCCTCACTACGTCGCCCAGGCTGGTCTTGAACCTCCTGCACTCAAGTAATCCTCCCACCTCAGCATCCCCAAGAGCTGGGATTACGGGTGTGAGCCACCATGCCTGGCTTTATAATCTTATTATCTTCAAATTATGAAGGTTTTGCTTTCTCCTTTCCAACTTTCCTATCTGTTTTCTTTGCCTTACTTCATTGTGTTGGTTAGCACCTCCAGTACATTGTTGATTCACGCTGGTAACAGTGGTCGTGCTGTCTTGTTCCTAACTTGATGGGAATGCCTCTAGGATTAAATTAAATCCCATTAAATACGATGCTGGTTTTGGAGCTGAAATGTATTCTGTCCTGTTAAAGAAGAGAAGAGCCAGGCATGGTGGCTCACAACTGTAATCCCAGCACTTTAGGAGGCTGAGGTGGGCAGATCACGAGGTCAGAAGTTCGAGACCAGCCTGGCCAACATGGTGAAACCTCATCTCTACTAAAAAAATACAAAAATTAGCTGGGCATGGTGGCGCATGCCTGTAATCCTAGCTACTCGGGAGACTGAGGCAGGAGAATCACTTGAACCTGGAAGGTGGAGGTTGCGGTGAGCCGAGGTCCCGCCATTACACTCCAGCCTGGGCAACAAGACAGAAACTCTGTCTCAAAAAAAAAAAAAAAGAAGAAGAAGAAGAAGAAGAGAAGGTTTAAAAGTTGTATGGGAGAGTATATGGATGTACCATCTTTTTGTAACCTAATTTTTCTTAAGAGATGAGGTTGAGGTCTCTCTAATGTTGCCCAGGCTGGAGTACAGTGGCTATTCACAGACATGATCACCGTGCACTACAGCATTGAACTCCCAGGCTCTAGCAATATTCCTACCTCAGTCTCCCAAGTAACTAGGATTACATGGGTTCCCCTTTGTGCTTGGTCCCGTCTACTGATTTCATGAACATTTCGATTATTTCCAGTATTTTGCTGAAAGAAGTGAATAGCTTTGTATATATACCCATTATTTTGCATGTGTGGAACCATATTTGTAGGATCAGTTCTAGAACTTGAATTGTTGGACTGTGTGGTGGTTAATTTCGTGTGTTAACTTGACTGGGCCAAGGGATGACCACATAGCTGGTAAAACATGATTTCTGGGTGTGTCTGTGAGGATGTTTCTGGAGGAGATGAAGATTGGAGTTGATACACTAAGTAAAGATTCACCCTCACC
The DNA here is from genome assembly GCF_008728515.1 of Papio anubis. NCBI lineage: Eukaryota > Metazoa > Chordata > Mammalia > Primates > Cercopithecidae > Papio > Papio anubis. The sequence goes on from NC_044985.1 coordinate 116,394,523, forward strand.
AGTGTAGGTGGGCATCATCCATCCATTGAGAGCTGAACAGAACAAAAAGGCAGAGTAGGGGCAAACTTGCTTTCTCTTCTTGAACTGGGACATCCATCTTCTCCTGCCCTCCAACATTGGAGCTCCTGGTTCTCAGGCTTTAAGACTCAGACTGCATTTCCCGGGCCCTCCAGCTTGCAGATGGTAGATGGTACGATTTCTCAGCCTCCATAATCACCTGAACCAATTCCCATAATAAGTCTCCTCATATATATACATATAGGTTGGGTCAAAGAGTACATGATATTTGATTTGATAAATATTGTGAAATTGCTCCCCAGGTTACACCCTCACCAGCAATGCATGTGTTTTGTCTCAGCCCCACAGAGAGAATATATTATAAAATTTAGATTTTTGCTAATCTGATAGGTAAAAAATGGTATTTCAATGTCATTCTTTGTGTGAGTGAGATTGAGTTTCTTTTCATATATTTAAGGAGAATTTGTGTTGGGTTTTCTGTTCATAACTTGACCATTTTTCTATTGAGTTGATGGTCTTTTTCTTATTGACTAACAGGGGTTTTTTATATATTAAGGAGATTATCCCTTTGTTTGTAATATTAGCTTGACCAGAGCAGGAACCAACACAATTGAATGAGGAGTCCAGGATGGCTTACCCAGTGTTGTAGGATGAGGCCTTTACCGTGCTGGTGGCTAAGGGTGGGCAAGAGAGTCAAAGATGAGTTGTATTTGAACAGGAAAACCTGTTGTTACGCAGGCAAGCTTGACTCTAAAGTGGCTGCCTAGATAACTTATTTTGGAGCCTCCAGGATATAAGCAGCCCAGGTCCCAAGAGGGTGATGCAAGCATTTTGCCTCTCCTCCTAGTGGGAGGAGTTCCAGCTGCCTTCTACTGGTGGGGACTGCTGACCTGTCCAGCTCCACTGTCTCTTGTCCCTCTGGACTGGGTGAATGAGGATTCTGGCCGTGAATTGTTGATTTGCTTAGTTCTCTCCTCTGTTTAATGGTCATTGTCTTCTACAGACAGTCCTTTGCTCTGGTCTGTTGGGGTGTTGGGTGATTTTATTTGCTCTCCTTGAAATCGCTGACCAGCAGCACTGCAGGTGTTCTTTCCAAGCTTGTCTTGTTTCGCCCAACGTGTTTTTACATCCAAAGTCTTGTTGCTATGTATTTGAATGAATCAGTCTTTCTTTTTTTGACTTCTGGAGATTGACTCATACTTGAAAGCCCTTTCCTATAAAACCTTGATCTATTTATAGAGAAGACTAAAGGTTTGAAAGAGCCATAGGGGCCGGGCGCGGTGGCTCACGCCTGTAATCCCAGCACTTTGGGAGGCCGAGGCGGGCGGATCACAAGGTCAGGAGATCGAGACCACGGTGAAACCCCGTCTCTACTAAAAATACAAAAAATTAGCCGGGCGCGGTTGTGGGCGCCTGTAGTCCCAGCTACTCGGGAGGCTGAGGCAGGAGAATGGCGTGAACCCGGGAGGCGGAGCTTGCAGTGAGCCGAGATCGCGCCACTGCACTCCAGCCTGGGCGACAGAGCGAGACTCCGTCTCAAAAAAAAAAAAAAAAAAAAATAGAAAGAGCCGTAGGGCAGGGGGTGGGGAGATGGAAACCCACGACACCGGCACACGAGGATGCTCGGGGAGTGCCGAGGACATGGATTCATGGCTCAAACCAGGAAGGAACTAATCCAGTCTGGATCCCCAGGTTCAGGAATTGGCAGAGCTGGTGGGCTGGAGACAGAGGGCACAAGCTGAAGAAGGCCCCAGTCACGGTACCTGAAGTGATTGACCAAGGGGCCTCAGCAGGCGAGGGAGGTGAGTTATGGCAGAGTAACAGGGAGGGTTAGGGGTTCTGGGGGCCCTAGTGAGGCAAACAGCAGGTAGCATAAGAGTCAGAGAAGAAGACAAGTAGAAGGAAAGTCATTCCAGAAAGAGCAATTTCAGGTGATGGCAAAGGCCAGAGGGCAAACATGGGAGAGGGCGGCTGGTAGGCTGGCTGCTTTGGACCAAGGAACCATGAAGGCGGGGAGGTGTGGGTCCGGGATGTCTCCCGGGATGATGACATGTTGAAGATCAAAGAAAGACCAAAGCCAGGGTTAAAGCCTGCCTTCACCATCCCTTAGCTCAGTACATCTTAGTCCTGATTGTGCCTTATAATCAGCAGGGTCTGGACCCGGCCCCCATGATTCCAGTGTCAGCTGCAGTTATAAATTGGTGTCCTAACTTACATCGCTGTTAAACTTTCCACTGAAGTAGGGAGCATGAATTAAATGCAAGAGACCCTGTCAGTTCATCTTAGGCCTAACCACATGGACTTCCTAGCCTTTTCCTGGTGCCTCAATAATGACAGGGCAGCACAGTGCAGGTGTGGTGCTAACAGCCCAGACCCGATTTCCTAGTCCTGGCTCTGTTTCTGCTTAGTTAAGATCACTTGCAGCCTCAGGGCAGATCCAGGATGAGCTTGGGCGCAGAAGGGTCCTTCTGGCAGCACATCAGCTCATCTTGATGAGTCCAGTGTCAAGCAGCAAAATGTCTGCCAGGTCAAGGGTACATGGAGATGAAAGACTCTGAAATCATCAGGGATAATTGCCATTTACTGTAGCCTCCCAGCAACCTACAACATTTACTACCACCACCACAGAGCCTTCAAAATTACACGAGACTAGAATGAGCCATGTAATGCTGGATCAGAGTAGGACATAGCCTACAATCATGTTTAATAGACACACAGACAGATAGATACAGACATATAGATATGTGTGTATATGTGGGTTAATATAGGTAGACGTATTCCCTAGATTTGTCCTCTGAGACAGACTGGAGGCAGTGACACCCAGTAGCAATGAGTACACCTTACACCCAGATCTTGAGACAGGGTCTCTCACGCTCTGTCACCCAGGCTGGAGTGCAGTGGCGTCACTGCAACCTCTGCTTCCTGGACTCAAGTGATTCTCCTGCCGCAGCCTCCCAAGTAGCTGAAACTACAAGCACACACCACCGTGCCTGGCTAATTTTTGTATTTTTTGTAGAGACGGTGTTTTGCCATGCTACCCTGGCTGGTCTTGAACTCCTGAGCTCAGGTGATCTGCCTGCCTCAGCTTCCCAAAGCGCTGGGATTACAGGCATGAGCCACTGCACCTGGCCCTAGATCTTGATTTCTAAATACAGTTATCCAATACAAGGAACCAGCCTCCTTGGTGAAACAGCTGATTATAGGGCTGGGCAGGAAAAATATAAGATAAGCCTGGAATAGTTTATAGAGCCGGAAAGTTAAGGAGTACTAAAAACAAGGCCCAGTGCAGTGGCTCACGCCTGTAATCCCAGCACTTTGGGAGCCCAAAATGGGCAGATCACTTGAGGTGAGGAGTTCGAGACCAGCCTGGTCAACATGGTGAAACCCTGTCTCTACTAAAAATACAAAAATGAGCTGGGTGTAGGTGGCATGCGCCTGTAATCCCAGCTACTCCAGAGGCTGAGGCAGAAGAATCGCTTGAACCCGGGAGGCAGAGAGGTTACAGTGACCGAGATTGCGCCGCTGCACTCCAGCCTGGGCGACAGAGTGAGACTGTGTCTCAAAAAGAAGAAGAAGAAGGAGAAGGAGAAGAAGAAGGAGGAAGAGGAGGAAGAGGAAGAGGCAGAGGCAGAGGAAGAGGCAGAGGAAGAGGAAGAGGTGGTGAAGAGGGAAGAGGTGAGGTAGAGGGAAGAGGTAGAGGAAGAGAAGAGCTGGAAACAAACAAACTGGAAAGAAAGAAACCAAGAATGATGGGACAGGGAACTAACTGAGTGCTGAACGTTGTGTTGAAACAATTGAGCAACAAACTAAAAGGTGGTATTGGATTGTAGCCCAAAGCATAAAATAAATGTCTTTGAATGTATACTGATATAAAATAAATAAGCAAAGAGCAAGAGTAGACAAATCGTCTGTGGAGAATTCTAAATACCGTGTGGGATAACTTCATTCCTTCAGTGTTGGCTGCATTCAGTGACTCCCTTCCAGCGAGTGCAGTGTGGAAAGGAGATCCCCAGTTTAAAGCTGAGAATGGAGAAATCCGAGCAATCCTGCCTCAGAGGCCAGATGGCCAGGTCAGCAGTGACAGGGAAAAGTCATGTCGTGGTGTGTACCCTTGACACGGTGTGATGAGGGGAGCACTTGACTTTCATGGTCTTCTTTCTAAACACGCCCAACCCCAGTCTAATCATGAGAAAAACATTAGATGAATTCCGGCAGCGAGAAAGACGTTCTATAGAACACTGACTATACTCCTCAAAGCTCGAGCAGCCATTGCAAACAAGGAAAGTCTGAGAAACTGTCCCAGCCAGGAAAAGCCTCCGAAGACAGGACAACCGGGTGTCATGTGGTATCTGGATGGGACCCTGGAGCAGAAAAAGGACATCAGGTAATAACTAAGGAAATCTGAATGAAGTATGGACTTTTTTTTTTTTTTTTAAGAGACAGGGGTCTCACTATGTTGCTCAGGCTGGAGTGCAGTGGCTATTCCAGGCGTGATTATAGCACACTATAGTCTCAGATTGTTAGTCTAATGGGATCCTCCAGCCTCAGCCTCCTGAGTAGCTGGGACTACAGATGCATGCCACCACACCTGGCTCAGAACACTTATTTTATTTATTTATTTATTTATGAGAGGGAGTCTCACTCTGTCGCCCAGGCTGGAGTGCAGTGGCATGATGTTGGCTCACTGCAACTCTCGCCTCCCAGGCTCAATCGATTCTCCTGCCTCAGCCTTCTGAGTAGTTGGGATTACAGATGCACGCCATCATGCCCGGCTAATTTGTGTGTTTTTTTAGTAAAGACTGGGTTTCACCATGTTGGCCAGGCTGGTCTCAAACTCCCGATCTCAGGTGATACCCCAGCTTTGGCCTCCCAAAGTGCTGGGATTACAGGCCTGAGCCACTGTGCCCGGCCAGAACACCTTATTAATGTTACAGGCAAGATCTGCAAATGAATGCTAAAAATAGTGAGCAAAACTTCAAGGAGAAACAGGATATTTCCCATAACCCCCAAGTATCTCTCCTGAAAATATTTCTAATTACAGTGATGGTGTGAATGTATGTTTACAAATATTTGATATTCCTCATTCCAGGAGAGGGAGCTTAGTTCCCCTCCCCTTAAATATGTGCTTCTGGATTAGTGACTTGCTTCTAATGAATGAGAGCAGAAAGAGAAAAGCAGTAATTTAATAGTGGAGGAAACTGGCAGACACCACCTTCGCCAAGTGGTCAAAGTCAACGGCGTCAATGAGGCATGTTGACATGGCATGCCTTGGGAGGATGTGCCGAGAGAGGCAGTCACCTGTGAAGTCTTCTTCCCCCAAATCCATCACCTTAGCCTACTCATGAGACAATGTCAGACAAACCCGCACCAAGGGACATTCTACAAAACACCAAAATACCTGACCAGCACTATTCAAAAGTGTGAACATCATAAGAGACAAGGAAAGACCTGGAAACTGTCACAGATGAGTGAGGAGAACTGATGACTATCATCTGGAATCTTGGATAGGATTCTGGAACAGAAGAAGCTCAACCAGGGAAATTGGAATAAAGTCTGAAGTTTAGTTAGCAGTAGTGTACCAAAGCTAATTTCTTAGTTTTGATCAATGTGCCATATTTAGGCAAAGTGTTAACATTAGGGGAAGCAGGGTGAAGGGTACATGGGAACTCTGTGTACTGTCTTAGCAACTCTTGTGTAAATCTAAAATTATTTTAAAATAAAAGTTCAAGTTAGACCCCTTGGCTCCTGCCTGTAATCCCAGCTCCTCTGGAGGCCAAGACAGGAGGATCACTTGAGCCCAGGAGTTTGAGACCACCCTGGGCAACATAGCAAGACCCCATCTCTTAGAAATTTTATTAAAATTAGCCAGGCATAGTGGTGTGTGGCTGTAGTCCCAGCTACTCAGGAGGCTGAGGTGGGAGGGTTGTTTGAGCCCAGGAATTTGAGGCTGCAGTGAGCTATGATCATGCCCCTGTACTCCAGCCTAGGCAACAGATCAAGACCCCATCTCTAAACAAATAAATGAATTACACTAAATTAAAGTACAGCCAGTTGCGGTGGCTCACGCCTGTAATCCCAGCACTTTGGGAGGCCAAGGTGGGTGGATCATGAGGTCAGAAGATTGAGACCATCCTGGCTAACATGGTGAAACCCTGTCTCTACTAAAAATACAAAAAATTAGTCGGGCATGGTGGCACGTACCTGTAGTCCCAGCTACTAGGGAGGCTGAGACAGGAGAATCCCTTGAACCTGGGAGGCAGAGGCTGCAGTGAGCCGAGATAGCGCCACTGCACTCCAGCCTGGGTGACAGAGCAAGACTCTGTCTCAAAAAAATAAAAAATAAAAAAGTACATTCCTATGAGGCCTGACAGGATCCCCCCTTCCCTGATCTGTGGCAGGGTGCACACCAAGCAGGAGGAGAAGCGGTGGGATCCAAAGTGTCAGGTGGTGAAGAGAGGGACCCCACAGAGGAGGTGGGCAGTCCCACGAGTGGAAGGCATGGCCTACTTTGCCCATAGGGAACCCCTCTCAACCCCCCACCTTGGGTGGGCTCTGGGTGGTCCACACATGACAGGTGGTAAGAGTCCAAAATAAGGCGGGAACTGCCTCCAGCTGTGGGTCACTGGTGAGCCACAGCTAATGGTCAGATTGTCCCCTCTCAGGTTAAGGGCATGCTAAGGTGGTGACAGGTCAACCAAATCATGGAAAAAAAGTTCGAAAAAAGGCACCACACCAAGCCTAGGCTGACTCTCTAGGACAACTATTGTTAAGATGCCAGTCCAGAATGAGCTGAGGCTTGCAAAAAGCACCAAGAGCAGTACTGTATCTTTTAATTGATGATCAGAGCATAAAAGAACAAGAGGCAATTGATGGGAGATTACCACAAGCAGAGAGATTGCCTTCCCTGTTGGAAAATGGGTCATCAGTGTGGAAAGGGTGGGCTGCTCAGCATGGGTGCAGATGAGAAGCCATGCCTGGGGAATCATGGGTCCCAGCACTAACCCAGGTGGGAAAAGCTACACCCAATTCTCCAGAAGCGGGGAGGGGGTATCAGCTGCCTCTCCAGGGGCTGCTGCTCAGTGTGCTCCAGCGGAAGAGCTGAGGTCTCGGAGGCGCCCCCCAGTACCGCCCACAGCACGGCTGAGGCCCTGAAACCCTCCAGCCCTGAGAAGGGAACACTGCCAGAGGAATGGTTTCAAGTATCTAAATGATCAATCATGGAAAATGGCCTTGTGTGTGGAACTAGCACCTCTGGGTAGAAGTTACAGTGATGAGGCTTTAGGTTTAAGAAAAGCTCCCTGACCATTTGAGCTGTCTAAAAATGGAGTGGCTGGCTCAGCCACTGCAGGTGAAGAAGCAGAGCCCGGAAGGCCACCTGTTCGGGGGTTTGCTGAAATGCCAGTGGTAGACCCAAGGGTAGGTCAGATGACCTTTAAGGCCCCATTCAGTCAGGAGATCTGAGGGTCTCAGAACTGAGCCTGGAGGGAGCTTAACAGCCCCCTCTCCAGCAGCCACCCCAGCCCTGGGAATGCAGTGGTGTCAAAGGGGCTATTGCAGCTGGTGAATGAGGCCCTGGCACCAGTGGCAACCTGGCAGACTGCCGGTTTGGCCCGGAAGGTGCTAAAGATCCCAGCTCTGAGCCCCTGGCCTCCTGGGAAATGTGAGCAGCTTATGGATAAAAGGATAGCTCTGTCTAGCTTCCCAGATCGCAGCTGCCAGGATGGGGACGAAAGGGGTGATTTGACCCTCCACAAGCTAGACAGGAAATCCCTCAAGACCCTGGTCAACATGAAGGGACATCAGATCCCAGCGGCTCCTGCACCTGTCACGCCCCCACCCTCTCTCCCAGGACCCAGGACTCCAGCTAAGCACCTCCTGCGGCTGCCATCCTTCTGCAGCCCCCTCCCCCAGGCTGCCCCATGCCTTGCCCCCTCCCATGGAATGTCCTGCCCTACTCACTTCCCCACCTCACCAGGTCGCCCCAGCGCCGGCGTTCAATGCCTCCTCTCCCTGCAAAACTTTTTTTTTTAAGATGGAGTCTTGCTCTGTTGCCTAGGCTGGAGTGCAGTGGGGCAATCTTGGCTCACTGCAACCTCCACCTCCCAATTCAAGTGATTCTCCTGTCTCAGCCTCCTGAGTAGCTGTGATTACAGGCGCGCACCACAACGCCCAGCTAATTTTTTTTATTTTTAGTAGAGATGGGGTTTCGCCATGTTGGCCAGGCTGGTCTCAAACTCCTGACCGCAGGTGATCTGCCCACCTCAGCCTCCCGAAGTGCTAGGATTACAGGCATGAGCCACCGCACCTGGCCAACTTTTTTTTTCTTTCTAAATGAAGGACGTTTTTCCTATTTCAAAAACAAGACAAAAATTAGACAAACTAAAAATTAGACAAACTATGATACATTCATACAATGGAATATTATTCAGTGATTAAAAAGAAATGAGCTATCAAGCTATAAGAGGATGGGGAGGAAATGTAAATGCATAATGCTAAGTTAAAAAAGCCAATCTGAAACAGCCTCATACTGTATAACTCCAACTGTGACATTCTGGAAAAGGCAAAACTATGGAGACACTATGATCAAGTGGTTGCTGGAAATTGGGGAGAGGGAAAGAGAGAGATGAATAGGTAAAGCACCAGATTTTTAGGGCAGTGAAACTATTCTGTATGCGACTGTAAGGGTGGGTACATGGCATTGTCCATTTCTCAAAACTTACAGAATGTACAACGCAAGCAGTGAAGCCTCATGTAAACTAGGGGCTTTACTTAGTGATTGAGCATCAGTACTGGCGAACCTGGAGAGGAGGTGGAGGTTCCGCATTTCTTCCCACATGCCTCGCCCTGTGCATCTCTTCATCCTTTGTAACATCCTTTAGAATAAATCAGCAAACTGATTTCCCGGAATTCTGTGAGCTGCTCTAGCAAATTTTTTTTTTTTTTTTTTTTGTGAGACAGAGTCTCACTCTGTCGCCCAGTCTGGAGTGCAGTGGCACGATCTCAGCTCACTGCAACCTCTGCCTCCCAGGTTCAAGTGATTCTCCTGCCTCAGCCTCCTGAGTAGCTGGGATTACAGACACGTGCTACCGCGCCCTACTAATTTTGTATTTTTATTTATTTATTTATTTGAGATGGAGTTTTGCTTTTGTCGCCCAGGCTAGAGTGCAATAGTTCAATCTTGGCTCACTGCAACCTCTACCTCCCAGTTCAAGGAATTTTCCTGCCTCAGCCACCCAAGCGGCTGGGATTACAGGCATGCGCCACCACGCCCGGCTAATTTTGTATTTTCAGTAGAGACAGAGTTTCTCCATGTTGGTCAGGCTAGTTTCAAACTCCTTACCTCAGGTGATCCACCCGCCTCAGCCTACCAAAGTGCTGGGATTACAGGTGTGAGCCACTGCGCCTGGCCAATTTTTGTATTTTTAGTAGAGATGGGGTTTCACCATGTTGGCCAGGCTGGTCTTGAACTCCTGACCTCAGGTGAGCTGCCCGCGTTGGTCTCCCAAAATGCTAGGGTTACAGGCCTGAGCTACTGCACCCAGCCTGCTCTAAAAATTAATCAAACCTAAGGAGGGGTTGATGGGAACCCCGATTTATACCCAGACGTTCAGAATCAAAGGTAAAAGAACCATGAGTTTGCAACTAGCGTCGTAAGTGAGGGACAATCCTGTGAGACTGAGCCCTCAACCTGTAGGATCTGAAACTGTCTCCAGATAGTGTCAGAATTTCATTGAATTAGGGGCCTCGTGCGGTGGCTCACACCTGTAATCTCAGCACTTCGGGAGACCAAGGCAGGCGGATTACTTGAGGTCAGGAGTTCAAGACCAGCCTGGCTAACATGGAGAAACCTCGTCTCTATTTTTTATTTTTTTTAAATGTTAGAAAAACAGGAAGAATGTAATCGATTTAGAGGACACCCAGTTGGTGTTTGCTGCAAAATTGATTGATTGGTTTTTGTGTTAGTTTGAGACAGGATCTCGCTCTGGCACCCAGGCTGGAGTGTAGTGGCTCATTGCAGCCTCAACTTACTGGGATGAAGCAATCTTCCTGCCTCAGTCTCCCAACTGGCTAGGACTGACTACAGGTGTGTGCCACCATACCTGGCTAGTTTTGTTGTTGTTGTTGTTGCTGTTTTTGAGATGGAGTCTTGCACTGTCCCCTAGGCTGGAGTGCAGTGGCACGATCTTGGCTCACTGCAACCTCTGTCTCCCAGGTTCAAGTGATTCTCCTGCCTCAGCCTCCCAAGTAGCTGTGACTACAGGTGCCCGCCGCCACACTTGGCTAATTTTTTGTATTTGTAGTAGAGATAGGGTTTCACCGTGTTAGCCAGGATGGTCTCGAACTCTTGACCTCGTGGTCTGCCCACCTTGGCCTCCTAAAGTGCTGGGATTACAGGCATGAGCCACCTTGGCTTACCACGTGGTTTTTTAAAAAAAAAAAGATTTGTAGAGATGGGGTCTTACTTTGTGGCTCAGGATGGTCTGGGAACTCCTGGGTCAAGAGCTCCTCCCACCTCAGCCTCCCAAAGTGCTGGAATTACAGCCGTGAGTCACTGCAACTGGAATAGTTTCTTCCTACTGTACTCTCAACAACACAAAATCTTCTATGACCTTGGGTTATCAAGAAATGTGTGAGAATTTCTCCCCACCAAAAACCGATCGATTGACTGGGTGTGGCAACTCACCCCTGTAATCCCAGCACTTTGGGAGGCTGAGGTGGGAGGATCGCCTGAACCCAGAAGCTTGAGACCAGCCTGGGCAACAAAGTGAAACCCCATTTCTATAAGAGAAGAAGAAGAAAGAAGAAAGATCAAAAGATGAAAGACGGAAGAGGAGGAGGAGGAAGGAAGGAAGAAAAAGAAGAGGAAGAAAGAGGAGGAAGGAGGAGGAGGAAGAAAGAAAGAAGAGGAAGAAGAAAAGAAAAGAAGAAAAAGAAGGAAGAGGAGGAAGAGGAGGAGGAGGAGAAGGAGGAAGAAAGGAGAAAAAACCACTAAGTTTTCTCCCCCTGGCTGTCCTCAGATGATGGTGTTGTGGGTTTGGTAAGGTTTTGTTTTATTTCGTTTTGTGAAGAGGGTAGTGGCTTTTCGGTTTTTCAGCTTTCAATCATGATAATTGTTGTCTCTCCCTTTCCCAATAATTATACTACTTTATTTTTGTGTGTCATTGCGTTGGCCACAATATCCAGAAAAAAATACCAAATGATTGCAGTGCCACTGGGATTTATTCCTTGTTCTGATTGAACCTGAGTGCTTCTGGGATTTCCTACGGCCCCCTAGAGAGGATTCTTCTTCACATTCACTCAAGGAATCATTCTACTGCTAAGTTACCAAACGTTTCCATCAGGCGTTGATGTTGACTTTCATCAAATGCTTCTTCATAGGTACCAAACAATCTTTTCCTTTAAAAAGACCAAGGTTTCCTGTACCCTTCTATCTTTTATTCATCTTCCCCTTCACTGGTTTCTCCTTTCTCAGCTAAAAATAGCTGCTCATGGCCACCTCCTTCCTTTTTGATTTTCTTCCCTCTCCAGCCTCTGAAATGAATGCCCTGGGCCAGCAGACACCACTCTTTTGCCACTGCTGTCTCCTGGAGCCCCCAGCCCACCCTACCCGGTTCTGCATCCTCCCTGGCCTGGAGAACGCCCTTCTCACTCTCATTTCAGGGTGGGTCTCTTGATCTCCCACCCAGAACGTGAATCAGATCTTCCCCTCTCTGCTCCTCCATCCTATGCCAACAAGACCTCAGGTGGGCGTCCTCTGCAGTGCCCAGGCTCTTATCTCTCTCCCTACCTGCCCAGTAGACACGAGACTTCACTGTCACCCCACACTCAACATTCGGAGTCTGAAACAGGGCTCATCCTCTTCCCTTCTCTTCCAGCTTCCCACTTCCCACAGCTCAGCAAGACAGGGAAACACATAAGCCTGGGACCAGGAGCCTGTGGCCTCTTTCTCTCACTAAGTCCAGGTGCTGGGGCCACACTTCCCACAGCGTCCTTCCCCTTCGGGCCCAGCATGCTCTTCCGAGTACATAAGCTCATTCAAGCTTTCCCAACCCTGATAGCCAGATCATTGTGGTCCCATTTTACAGATAAGGAAGCACCTTACCAGCCTAAGCGTCTAGTAGGCACAGAGGCCAGGAAGGAGGTGCCCCAGCTGACCCCGCCTCCAGGGCTGGCTGGTTCCAGCACCTTCTCCCCAGCGGTGTTGGAGTCGGACACCCAGATGCTACGCCAGAGCCTCCTGTCTTGGTGGGATGTTAAAGAATTAGGGACCAGGCCACGTGCGGTGGCTCACATCTGTAAATCCCAGCATTTTTGGGGATCAGGCCATGTGCAGTGGCTCACACCTGTAATCCCAGCATTTTGGGAGACCAAGGTGGGTGAATCACCTGAGGTCAGGAGTTCAAGACCAGCCTGGCCAATATAGTGAAACCCTGTCTCTACTAAAAATACAAAAAAAAATTAGCTGGGGGTGGTGGCATGCACCTGTAATTCCAGCTACTCAGGAGGCTAAGGCAGGAGAATCTCTTGAACCTGGGAGGCGGAGGTTGCAACTGAGCCGAGATTATGCCACTGCACTCCCGCCTGGGTGACACAGTGAGACTCTTCAAAAAAAAGAAAAGAAAAAAGAAAAGGAAAGAAAGAAAAAGGGAGAAAGAGAGAAAGAAAGAAAAAGAAAAGAGAAATAATTCAAAACGAAGTGTCCAGTTTGCTCTGTGGCCCCCCAGCTTCCTCTCGCCATAGGGACGTGGCTTTACTGTTGTGACTCCTCAGTACCACAAAAACACCCTCAGCCGGGAAGGTGGGGACCTGCGGGCAGCAGCGCAGAGCGGGTGGCGCGGGCGCAGGCTCTGGAGCAGGCTCGCCTGGCTGCTTGTCCCAGCCCACAGGCTCGTCACCGGGCTGCGCCGAGCCTCAGGTCCACGTCTGGGAAAGTCAGGATTCCCCACCCGTGAGTCTCTGTTAGCATCGAGCGAACTAAAGCGCAGAAGAGCACCGGTCCCGCGCGGGGCACGTGGTGGACATCCGCCAGCGCTGTGACTGCCGGCCGCGCGGTGCTTGGTCCCTGTGGAGGAGGCGGCGGGGGCGCGGGGCCCGGGGGCGCCGCCTGCTGAGCGCTGCCTCCGTTGCTACGTGTCAGCCCCTCCAGGCGAAGGCATCGAGAGTTGAGGGCCAGAGACCCCAGGGACCCTGACCAGCGGTGGACTCAAGCGGTGTCTTGGAGCTGCTGAGGGCGTGGGCAGGGCTTGAGCTACACGGTCATCACCCGGGGTGTCTCCTCGTCCACCTGCCCGCTGGACACGAGACCTCACTCCCACCCCACAATCTGCAGGTCTTAACCAGAGATCTCCCCTCCTCACTTTGCTCTGGACACCTGTCCCCCTCCCCCGAGTCTGAGGCTGCCCGCAACAGAGGAGAAATCAGTTGACCAACTGCTCAATGCGTTATTTCACTTCTAAATGATTCTTCAAGAAGCAAACCTCCAAAACAGACCTTATGTACATATTAAAATTAATATATGATACAGCGATATCTCAAATCACTGAAAAAAGTATTATTCAATAAAGGGCCTGGAATGATTAATCAACAGTTAAAAATAAATACTCTCGACTGAGCACAATGGCTCACACCTGTAATCCCAGTACTTTGGGAGACCTAGGTGGGAGGAGCTTGACCCTGGATTTCAAGACCACCCTGGGCAACATAGGGAGACTCAATCTCTAGGAGAGAAAAAAAAAAATGTAATTAGCTGGGCATGGTGGCACATGCCTGTGGTCCAAGCTATTGGGAAGGCTGAGGCAGGAGGACAGCTTGAGTTCAGGCGATCAAGGCTGGTGTAAGCCATGATCATGCCACTGCACTCCAGCCCGGGTGACAGAGTGAGAAACCGATTCAAAAAAAGAAATGCAGAAAAGCCAACATTAAGTAGCCAAATCTGGGACAATTTGAGGATCAAAATAACTAATGAGGCCAGATGCGACAGCTCATGCCTGTAATCCCAACACTTTGGGAGGTAGAGGCTGGTGGATCACCTGAGGTTGGGAGATCGAGACCAGCCTGGCCAACCCAGTGAAACTCCATCTCTACGAAAAATACAAAAATTAGCTGGGCGTGGTGGCACACTCCTGTAATCCCAGCTACTCAGGAGGCTGGGCGGGAGGATCTCTTGAACCCAGGAGGCAGAGGTTGCAGTGAACCAAGATCGTGCCACTGCACTCCAGCCTGGGTAACAGATCAAAGAAAAAACAAACAAAAAATTAATGATAGTAACAAATTATAATCCATTAAATAACATAAGAACCTAGGGCCGGGTGCAGTGGCTCACGCCTGTAATCCCAACACTTTGGGAGGCCAAGGCAGGTGGATCACATGAAGTCAGGAGTTCGAGACCAGTCTGACCAACATGGTGAAACCCCATCTCTACTAAAAATACAAAAATTAGCTGGGCATGTTGGCGGGCACCTGTAATCCCAGCTATCAGGAGGCTGAGGCAGGACAATCGCTTGAACCCAGGAGGCGGAGGTTGCAATGAGCCGAGATTGCACCACTGTACTCCAGCATGGGCGACAGAGCAAGACTCTGTATAAAAAAAAAAAAAAAAAAAAATTAGCCACACACGCCTGTAATCCCAGCTACTCAGGAGGCTGAAGCAGGACAATGGCTTGAACCCAGGAGGCGGAGGTTACAGTGAGCCGAGATTGTACCACTGCACTCCAACCTGGACAACAGAGTGAGACTGTCTCAAAAAAAAAAAAGAAAAGAAAAGAAAGAAAGAAATCCTGTCATTTGCAGCAAAATGTATGAACCTGGAGGACATTATGTTAAGTGAAATAAGCCAGGAGCAGGAAGGAAAATACTGCACGATCTCACTCATGTAGAATCTAAAAAAAGTTGGTCTCATAGAAGTTTAGTCCTAGAGGTTGGGGAGGACAGTGGGGATGGAGGGAGACTGGTCAGCAGGCACGAAGTTACAGTTAGATAGTTCTGGTGTTCCAGTGCACTGGCCAGAGTGAAGAGATTTTACTGAACGCATGGGGTAGAGAGCCCAGAAGTGCCACACCTTAAAAATAGGATTAAATTAGCCAGAGAGGATAGCCTATTCCAGACCAATCCTGAGTTATCTTAAAACCAAGGCTTATATGCCCAGGCCCATTGGCTCACGCCTGTAATCCCAGCGCTTCGGGAAGCAGAGGCAAGAGGATCGCTTGAGCCCAGGAGTTCGAGACCAACCTGAGCAATATAGTGAGACCTCATTTCTACTAAAAATTACCAGGGCATGATGGCTTGCACCTGTAGTCCCAGCTACCAGGGAGACTGAGGCAAGAGGGTCACTTGAGCCCAGGAGTTTGACACTTCAGTGATCTATAATCATACCACTGTACTCCAGCCTGGGCAATAGAGCAAGACTCCACCTCTTTAAAAAAGATCAAAATGATCTGCATGTAAATTAACTGCCTAAAAATGTTTCGGTGCTCTTTGAGAGGATCACAACAAACTCCAGCAACCCAAAACATACATTTCACAATGTCTGACATCCAATAAAAAATTACATGAAGGCCGGGCGCGGTGGCTCACGCCTGTAATCCCAGCACTTTGGGAGGCCGAGGCGGGCGGATCACAAGGTCAGGAGATCGAGACCACGGTGAAACCCCGTCTCTACTAAAAATACAAAAAATTAGCCGGGCGCGGTGGCGGGCGCCTGTAGTCCCAGCTACTCAGGAGGCTGAGGCAGGAGAATGGCGTGAACCCGGGAGGCGGAGCTTGCAGTGAGCCGAGATCGCGCCACTGCACTCCGACAGAGCGAGACTCTGTCTCCAAAAAAAAAAAAAAAAAAAATTACATGAAATAGGAGAAAGAAGGAAAAGGCGACCTTTAGCCTGGAGAAAAATCAGACAGTATAAACTGACACAGCAATGACAAAGATCACAGAATTTTTCCTTTTTTTTTTTTTTTTTTGAAATGGAGTCTCGCCCTGTCGCCCAGGCTGGAGTGCAATGGTGCGATTTCAGCTCACTGCAACCTTCGCCTCCCAGGTTCAAGAGATTCTCCTGCTTCAGCCTCCTGAGTAGTTGGGATTACAGGCATGTGCCACCATGCCTGGCTATTTTTTTCTTTTCTTTCTTTTTTTTTTTATCTTTAGTTTCACCATGTTGGCCAGGCTGATCTCGAACTCCTGAACTCATGATCCAACCGCCTCAGCCTCCCAAAGTGCTGAGATTACAGGCATGAGCCACTGCGCCCGTCCTCAAATTTGTCTTTTAAAATGACCCCCAAATAACAGTCCCTGATGAAATTTCAAAGTGGGATTCTGTTCTGTTCTGTTCTGTTTTGGCAGGGTCTCACTCTGTTGCCCAAGGTGGAGTGAGTGCAGTGGTGCTCACTGCAACCTCGACTTCCCAGGCTCCAGTGATCCTCCCACCTCAGCATCCCAGGTAGCTGGGACTACAGGCGCATACTGCCACACCCGGCTAATTTTTGTATTTTTTGTAGAGATGGGTTTTGGCCATATTGCCCAAGCTGGTTGTGAACTCCTGAGTTCAAGCGATCTGATCTGCCTGCCTCGGCTTCCCGAAGCGCTGGGATTACAGGTGTAAACCACCGTGCCCAGCCTGAGATTCTGCCTCTTCTCCCTCTTGGTAAACTGATTTCACCTAATGTTGCATTGTGGTCAGCTTGCCGGTCAGCGGACAGCGGCTGCAGTGAGCTTAGCACCTGGTTGGATGGAAGCTCCACCCTTTACACACCAATGCCTGACATTGTTTAATTCAGGAGCAACGTCGTCTTCTACAGAAAGCGCTCCCGGACCTCCTGGACTAAGTAGGTCAGGCTCCTTAAGGGTGAAGTGTTCTCTCTGCCCTGTTCTTTCATCCTGGCCATTTATCACAATTTATTCTGTCTCCCTCAAGTCCAAGAACTGGGGCCAGGTATGTCCTTGAATCTCCAGCAGGAATCACAGTGTCATTGATACTGTGACAATCGGGGTGTCATCGATAAACATTTGTTGAATGAATGGATGCATACTTGAAAAAAATGCTGTGGGTATGATATTCGGTTCCGGGCCAGGTGCGGTGGCTCACGCCTGTAATCCCAACACTTTGGGAGGCCAAGGTGGGAGGATCACTTGAGGTCAGGTATTCGAGACCAGCTTGGCCAACATGGTGAAACCCCATTTTTACTAAAAATACAAAATGAGCTGGGTGTGGTGTTGCGCGCCTGTAATCCCAGCTACTCGGGAGGCTGAGGCAGGATAATCGCTTGAACCTGGGAGGCGAAGGTTGCAGTGAACCGAGATTGCGCCACTGCACTCCATCCTGGGCGACAGGGCGAGACTAAGAAAAAAAAAAATTCGGTTCTGAACAAATTTCGAGTCACTGACAAAGCTACGGCATCCAGCAGAGGGCGCGCCAGGCGCCAGCACCAGGCTGGAGGACGCCTGGCTCAGCCCCAGGCCGACTTCCGGGAGCCCCGCTAAGTACAGGGGGATACCCCGTCCTTGGCGGCTGCTTGCCTTTCTCCGTACTGTCCCTGTGAAGGTCAAGATCTATAACGTTGAGAGTCCCCAGACATACGATGGGAGAGTTGCAGTAAGTACTCTTTAAATCCCCTTTCACCCTTGAGAGTCTACGATTTTCGACGTTTTCCAGGCGATTTTTACTCTGGTCCAGAATAGGTGCGTGGTAATTCCTGACTTTCGCCACCGGAGGGCACTCCCGGCCCTCGCTTCCCTGCCCCGCGCGCGGTCTGCAATCGGCTGGGCTTTTAAGCCTCTCTGGGCTCTGGCTGGTCTCCCAGAGAATCTAAACTCAAAACGCTTGAGAGACACACCAGCCTCCGGCAATCCCAGAGTGTGCTGAAGTCCCCATCGTCCTTCCCTGGAATGTCAGTGAATGGGGAAGCCTTCCCTTTTTACTCACCGCCATCCTCCCCTCCCAGGCGTGGGGAGACCCGGCGCTGGGGCTGGGGGGCCCTGAGCAGGTTCCTCACCTGCACCGACCCACATCTTTGAAGTTGGAGTGCGTGGAATGGGCCTCAGTGGCACACCCCAATCTGGGGACACATCAGAACTTTTTTTCCCCCCCTTATTTTGTTTTTCTTTTGAGACGGTCTGGCTCTGTCGTCCATGCTGCCGTGGCGCGATCACGGCTCACTTATAACCTCCACTTCCCAGGCGAAAGCGATTCTCCCACCTCAGCCTCCCGAAGTGCTGGGACTACAGGTCCAGGCCACCACGTCTGGCCCATTTTATTTCTAAATGGCTCATGCCTATAATTCCAGCACTTAGGGAAGCCAGGGCAGGCGGATCACTTGAGCCCAGGATTTTGACACCAGCCTGGGCAACATAGTGAGACCCTATCTCTACAAAAGATTTAAAAATTAGACGGGCGGGCTGGGCGTGGTGGCTCACGCCTGTAATCCCAGCACTTTGGAGGACCGAGGCGGATGGAGATCACCTGAGGTCTGGAGTTCAAGACGAGCCTGGCCAACATGGTGAAGCCCCATCTCTACTAAAAAAAAAAAGACCAGGCGCGGTGGCTCACACCTGTAATCCCAGCACTTTGGGAGGCCAAGGCGGGCGGATCACGAGGTCAGGAGATGGAGACCATCCTAGCTAACGCAGTGAAACCCTGTCTCTAATAAAAATATAAAAAAGTAGCCAGGTGTGGCGGCGGGTGGCTGTAGTCCCAGCTACCTCAGGAGGCTGAGATAGGAAAATGGCGTGAACCCGGGAGGCAGAGGTTGCAGTGAGCCAAGATCGCGCCACTGCACTCCAGCCTGGGCGACAGAGCGAGACTCCGTCTCAAAAGAAAAAAAAAAAAATAGCCGGGCATGGTAGCAGGCAACTGTAATCCCAGCTACTCAGGAGGCTCAGGCAGGAGAATTGCTTGAACCTGGGAGGCGGAGGCTGCAGTGAGCCGACATCGCACCACCAACAGAGCGAGACTCTGTCTCAAAAATAAATAAATAAATAAATTAGCTGGGCATACTGCCATGTGCCTGTAGTCCCAACTACTCAGGAGGCTGAGGTGGGAGAATAGCTTAAGCCCAGCATCAAGCCTGCAGTGAGCTGTGATTGTGCCACTACACTGCAGCCTGGGCAACAGAGCAAGACCCTATCTCAAGAAAAAAAAAAAAAAAGGAAAGAAAATATAGGCTAAAATTCTATTTATTTATTTATTTTTTAATTTAAGGTTAGGGCCAGGCATGGTGGCTCACGCCTATGATCCCAGCACTTTGAGAGGCCAAGTCAGGATTATTGCTTGAGCCCGGGAGTTCAAGACCAACCTGGGCAATATAGCAAGACCCTGTCTCTATTTTTTTTTAAATTAATTAATTAAAAGTCAAATAAAATGAATTTAAGATAGCCACTAACAAGATAATATGGAACTACAGTCCTCAGTATCTGAGGAGGCACTGGTCCTAGGACTGCCATACCAAATCCGTGGTATCAAGTCCCTTATATAAATTGGTGTAGGCCGGGCATGGTGGCTCACGTCTGGAATCCCAGCACTCTGGGAGGCTGAGGCAGGCAGATCACCTGAGGTCAGGAGTTCAAGACTACCCTGGCCAACATGGTGAAATCCCGTCTCTACTAAAAATACAAAAATTAGCTGGGCATGGTGGTGCACATCTGTAATCCCAGCTACTCGGGAGGCTGAGGTGGGAGAATCACTTGAACCCGGGAGGCAGAGCTTGCAGTGAATCAAGATTTCCCCACTGCACTCCAGCCTGAGCGAGACTTCCTCTCCAAATAAATAAATAAATTGGTGTAGTATTTGCATATAACCTACATATACTTAAATCATCTTTAGATTACTTATAATACCTAATACAATGTAAATGCTATGTAGATAGTTGTCCTGCTGTATTGCTTTTTATTTGTGTGATTTTTATTGTTATATTTTTTCCTGAATATTTTTTATCTATGGTTGCTTGAATCCCATGGAAATGGAGGACCAATTGTACTTGGGAAAAAGAGAAAAAAATACTTGATCAGTATAGCAAAGAGAGGGAAAGAAAAACCAGAAAACAGCCTGGCCCAGTGGCTCACGCCTGGAATCCCAGCACTTTGAGAGGCAGAAGCAGGCGGAAAATGAGGTCAGGAGTTCAAGACCAGCCTGGCCAATATGGTGAAACCCCATCTATACTAAAAAATACAAAAACTAGCTGGGTGTGGTGACCCACACCTGTGGTCCCAGCTACTCAGGAGGCTGAGGCAGGAGAATCACTTGAGCCCAGGAGGCGGAGGGGGCAGTGAGCCGAGATCATGCCACTGCACTCCAGCCTGGCAACAGAGCAAGACTCTCTCAAAAAATAAAATAAAATAAAAAAGCATTTTCAAACATATCACTATCACAATACATTTGAATGGATGAATCTCTTCTATTACAAGACCAAAAAAATGTTTAAATCATGAGACTCATAAGTTCTTTTTTTTTTTTTTTTTTAGATGGATTATTGCTCTGTCACCCAGGCTGCAGTACAATGGTGTGATCTCGGTTCACTGCCACCTCTGCCTCCTGGGCTCAGGTGATTCTTCTGTCTCAGCCCCCCGAGTTATTGGGATTATAGGTGCCCACCGCCATGCCCGGCTAATTTTTTTGTATTTTTAGTAGAGATGGGGTTTCACCATGTTGGCCAGGATGGTCTCGAACTCCTGATCGCAGGTGATCTGCCTGCCTCGGCCTCCCGGAGTGCTGGGATTACAGGCATGAGCCACTGCGCCTGGCCAAGATGCATGAGTTCTTAAAGTGAAAACGAAGCGTCCTTTTTTGCAAACAGTCTGATCAGGGAAGGCAAGGTTAAGTGAAATATACATTTTCACTTCAATTTTTCATTAGTTCCTTCCTCCATCATTTTGTTACAGTGCCTAAGTATGCCAGGCATGGTATTGGGTACCAGGGGTTCAGAGATGAATTGACTAAAGCTTCTCTAAGTGCCCCCCTCCCCAGTAGGAAGGATATCTGTCTTGACCAGAGTTAAACCCAGAGACAGCCAAGGAGGAAGTCTCGGCCTCCTCACTTGAGCCACGCTCAGCCTCTTCCACTCCCAAAGGCCTCCTGCTCCTTCACCTTCAGCCCAGCCCATGCATCTCCTTTGATGTGAGACTCACCCAAGATGAGACGGAAACAGTCTCGACACACAATCAATCCTCACCTTTCCGACCTTTCCTTTTGGCACACAACACAAACACTCCGGGTTTGCCCTGAGGCATCTGCAGGGGCAGGGCCAGGGGAGCGGAGGCTGAGGCTCCTCCGGGCCTGCTTTCTCTGAGGAGAGAGTAATGTGGGAGAAGCACCGTTTGCCTTTGATACTTACCAAGGTCACTGTGGTTGCTCCCTGTGGAATGACAGTGGCAGTGTCCCCGAAACACTGGCTCCTTCTCCAACCCTCACACATGCATTAAATCCCAAAGGTGAAAGGAGAGGGCTCAGGGCACAGTGCTCATCCCACCACATGCCAAGAGGGGCTGCGTAATCCTTCTGGGTTTGTTCTCCAAAGCCCGAGTTGGGGAAATAGGGACTCTTCAGACAGGGTTACCTTTGTCTGTCCCTGTTCGTTTATGTGAGAGCAGGTTTGTTCTGCCAGGCTGAGGCCCCAGGCCCACCAGCCATCAGCTCCTTGTGGAGGTTGGGTGTGGGAGTGCCCCTCTGGGGACAGAAAGCCCTCCTCCCATCCCTGAAGCTGGGCCTATCTGGGGAGTGGGGGCAGGCGAGCTCCGTCAGCCACTGAGGAGAGAGGGCCTGGTCAGGACCCTGCCCCTGTCATTCCGTAGGGAGTAACACACAGTTCTCTACTAAAAACACAAAATTCACCAGGTGTGATGGCACATGCCTGTAATCCCAGCTACTCAGGAGGCTGAGGCAGGAGAATTGCTTGAACCCGGGAGGTGGAGGTTACGGTGAGATGGCACCATTGCACTCCAGCCTGGGCAACAGAGTGAGACTCCGTCCCCTGGCCCCCAAAAAATATACTGGGCCGGCAGGGCGTGGGGGTTCACGCCTGTAATCCCAGCACTTTGGGAACCTGAGGCAGGTGCATTGCTTGTGCTCAGGAGTGTGAGACCACCCTGGGCAACATGGCAAAACTCCATCTCTGTAAAAATTTAAACATTATCTGGGTGTGGTGGCATGCACCTGTAGCCGCGGCTACTCAGGAGGCTGAGGTGGGAGGATCATCTGAGCCTGGGGATGTCGAGGCTGCTGTGAGGCATGATTGCATCACTGTACTCCAGCCTGGGTGACAGAACAAGACCTGTCTAAAAGAAAATACTGACATTAACCTGGGCATAGTGGCTCACGCCTGTAATCTCAGCACTTTGGGAGGCAGAGGTGGAAAGATCACTTGAGGCCATGAGTTCAAGATCAGCCTGGGAAACATAATGAGACCTCATCTCTACAAATGTTATTTTTACTTAGCCAGGCGTGGTGGTGTGCACCCATAGTCCTAGATACTCAAGAGGCTGAGATGAGAGGGTCCCTTGAGCCCAGAAGGTTGAGGCTGCAGTGAGCTATGATTGTATTATTGCACTCCAGCCTGGGCAACAATGTGAGACCATGTTGCCCAGGCTGGTCTTGAACTCCTGGCCTTGAAAGATCCTCCCACCTAGGCCTCCCAAAGTGTGGGATTACAAGCGTGAGTCCCTGTGCCCGGCCTCCAGGGGCTTCTTGACAGAACAAGCATCCTGGAGTAGGGGTGGGGGTGGCCATCCTAATTAGAAAGCATCCCTCCTGGGTCTCTCTGAAGCGCTAAAGCCAGGTGAAGACCCCAGCTCTGCATCTTGGCCCACAGTGGATCTTGAGAGGGGTCCATGGGAGTTCTCATCATCAATAAGACGTTCTATAACTGGAGGACTCCAGTCACCTGAGAAATGAAGAAACGGGTCAGAGGACTCGACAGGGATGGGTGGGCCAGCGGTGCCCCCAGCTCTGCACCACGTGATGGAGCCTCTTTTGCATTTGCAGCTCCCTCCCCGGGGCAGAACAGGTCTGTTTGTCTTCCCAAACCTCAGAGATGCCAAGAACGAAGGAAATCTGATACCCCTAAGGCAAGAACTGTTCCAGCCCTGTGCTGCCAACAGGAAGCCTTTGCCCATGCCCAAGAGAGAGGGCAGGTGAGAGGCCCCCGCCTCAGGGTTCCCACCAACCAGCCAGGGACACCAGAAGCCATCTGCCATGTGGTTCCCACAGCAGCCAGCAGGGGGCAGCCTGTTGAAGACTTCCTGGGGCCATGTCGCCCTGAGTTGTGCAGGTTCCCACAGGCCAGCACCCAGTGTGGAAAACAGCATGTGGTAGCAGGGGGTTAGGTGTCCGGCATGAGCCAGCCTGGTCTTTACCTTTTGGGCTCTTTTCCTGTCTAGCCCGCCCAAAATGTGGAAACCTTAACAGCAGACATGGGTTATGATGTCAGAGTTTGGGATATTTTAGAAGGGGTCTTGTTATGTTGCCCAGGCTGATCTTCAACTCCTGAGCCCAAGCGATCCTTCCACCTCAGCCTCCTAAGTAGCTGGGACTACAGGAGCCTGCCACTGTGCCCAGCTTAATGTCAGTTTGTAGCTTCACAACTTTGCTTTATCCTAATTTCTGAGCAATACCCAATCAGCTAGGCCTGGAGCACCATCTCCACACTGAATTTCTCCCTCTTTTGGATATTTTATGGACATTAAAAACAAGCATGGGCTTCAAAAGACACCCACAAGCTGGGAGAAAACATTTTAAAAAACAAACCACAGACTGGGAGAAAAGGTTCACAATCTACATATCTGGTAAAAGACTTGTATTCAGAATATATAAAGTACTTTTACAACTCACTGATTAATAAGACAAACATCTCAACAGAAATGGGCAAAAGATTTGAATCAACATTTCATCAAAGAAGATATGTGGAAAGTCACTAGAGACATGAAAAACGGACCCCATCAGCAGCCATAAGGGAAACGGCCCTTGAAACCACAGCGAGATGATACCATTTCCACCCCATTGGAGTGGCTGCAGTCCGAAAGGCTGACCATACCAAGACTTGTGAGCATAGGGAGCAAGGCAGGCTCTCATGCGCTGCTGTTGGAAATAGAAAAGAGCGCAACCACTTTGGAAAACAGTTTGGTAGTTTCTTTTTTTTTTTAGATGGAGTCACGCTCTATTGCCCAGGCGGGAGTGCAGTGGCGTGATCTAGGCTCACTGCAACCTCCACCTTCCGGGTTCAGGCAATTCTCCTGCCTCAGCCTCCCGAGGAGGTGGGACTATTGGGATACACCACCACGTTCAGCTAATTTTTATATTTTTAGTAGAGACAGGGTTTCGCTGTGTTAGCCAGGCTGGTCTCGAACTCCTGACCTCAGGTGATCCACCCACCTTGGCCTCCCAAAGTGCTGGGATTACAAGTGTGAGCCACTACACCCAGCCAGTTTCTTAAAAAAATTGAAATGTAACATTTAGAGCATACACTATTCCATTCTAAGGTAATTAATCACCCCCTTTCCCCCACACAAAAAAATGTATGAAAGCATATGTCCAGGCCAGGTGTGGTGGCTCACGTCTGTAAGCCCAGCACTTTGGGAGGCCGAGGTGGGTGGATCACTTGAGCCTGGGATTTTGAGACCAGCCTAATATGGTGAAACCCCATATCTACTAAAAATACAAAAATTAGCTGGGCATGGTGGCGTGCACCTGAAATTCCAGCTACCCAGGAGGCTGAGGCAGGAGAATCGCTTGAACCCGGGAGGCAAATGTTGCAGTGAGCCGAGATCACGCCACTGCACTCCAGCCTGGGCAACAGAGCAAGACTCTGTCTCGAGAAAAAAGCACATGTCCACACAAAGACTCAAACACAGAGACGAAAATTTCCACAGCAGCTTTACAAGTAATAGCCCCAAAATAGAAAACAACCGCAATGCTCACCATGAATAATGAGTAGATAAGCAAATTGTGGACTATCCATCCAATGGACTACTGCACAGGGACAAAGAGGAACCACACACACACATATACAGACACACAAATATACACACACACATATACACACACACACAAATATACACACAAATATACACGCACACACACAAACATATACACACATACACACACAAATATACACACATACATACACATATGCACACACACACAAATATACACACATATATACACACACAGATATATATACACACACAGAGATATATACACAAATATACACACATACATACACATATGCACACACAAATATACACACACATACATATATGCACATATATACATACATACACACATATACACATACATATATACACACATACATATACACACATATATACAAACACACACCTATACACACACACATATATATTTCTAAATACAGTTGGCCCTTGAACAACATGGGTTTGAACTGCATGCCTCAGCTTATACACAGATTTTTTTTCAATAAAAGAGACCCTGAGTGTGCCTGCCTCTCCTCCCACCTCCTCCACCTCTTAACCCTCTGCCTTCTCTGAGACAGTGAGACCAACCTCTCCCCTTCCTCCTCAGCCTACTCAATGTGGGAGACAACCAGGGTGACGACTTTTGCCATGATCCACTTCCACATAACGAATGGTAAGTAGAGCTTCTCTTCCTCACAATTTCCTTGATAACGTTTTCTCTTCTGTAGCTGACTTTATTGTAGGAAAGCAGTGTGTAATACACAGAACCCACCAAATATGTCTGCTTTCTAATCCCCTCCAGAATTAGAATGAGTGGATTGTTTGGCAATTGTGGAGTCACAGGTTCCAGCAAAGGAGCTGAATGGTCTTTTAAAATGTTTTTATTTTTAGTTTTAAAAATCATTTGGCCAGGCGCAGTGGCTAATGCCTGTAATCCCAGCAATTTGGGTGGCTGAGCCAGGTGGATTGTTTGAGCCCTGGAGTTCGAGACCAGCCTGGGAAACATGGTGAAACCCTGTCTCTACAAAAAATACAAAAGTTAGCCAGGTATGGTGGTGCACACCTGTAGTCCCAGCTACTTGAGAGGCTGAGGCAGGAGGATCACTTGAGCCCAGGAGACGAAGGCTGCAGTGAGCCGGGATTGTGCCACTGCACTCCAGTCTGAGTGATAGAGTGAGACCCTGTCTCAAAAAAAAAATGATTTGTATTTATTTCACTGAGCATGTCTCAAGGTTCATCCACGTTGTCTCAGGTGTCAGAATTTCCTCCTGTCGAAGGCTGAATAACACTGCGTTTTCTCTATACCCCGTGTTTGATTTCTCCATTCATCTGTCGACAGACACTTGGATGGTTTCCACCTTTTGGCTGTGTGAGTGATTCGGCTATGAACACGGCACGCCACTAAAATTTTGATTCTAGGTGTTGTTATACCACAACAAATGGCTGGAACAATGTTGCGCCTCAATTAAAATGTATTTTAGGGGCCAGGCGCAGTGGCTCACACCTGTAATCCCAGCACTTTGGGAGGCCGAGGTGGGCGGATCACCTGAGGTCGGGAGTTCAAGACCAGCCTGACCAACATGGAGAAACCCCATCTCTAGTAAAAATACAAAATTAGCCGGGCGTGGTGGTGCCTGCCTGTAATCCCAGCTACTCTTTGACAGCCAGGCTGGAGTTGCTGTGGCAGGACTATGGCTCACTGCAGTCTCCACCTCCTGGGCTCAAGCAATCCTCCCACCTTAGTCTCCCAGGTGGAGGGGACTACATGCACCCACCACCACTCACAGCTCAAAATATGTGTTAACTGACTGTTTATACTAAAGGCAAGACTTCTGTCAATAGCAGGCTGTTAGTAGTTAACTGCTGGGGAATGAAAAGTTATATTTGGATTTTTTACTGTTGAGGGGCACCCCTAAACCCCTGCATTGTTCAAGGGTCAACTGTAGTATGTATATATATTTACATATTTTTTCTTAGAAGGTCAAGGTTGATACTGTATATATGCACCAGAGTAACCATAATTCTCCCTCCTCTTTTGCCTTTACTTTTAAATAGATTTGGTGCTCACCTCGACCTTCTGCACTTTTCCCTGCCTGCTCTTGTTTATGTGGACTGACCTCTGGATGGTACTGTCAGGCACAGAGGGGCTCTGTTTCTTCAAGAGATCATGAGGCTGCATTCCCTGAGAGTCTGCAGGTCGCCTGACCTTTGAAGGAAGGCTTTGCTGAGGAACACTTTTTAAAACATAGTGTAGTGATTTTAAAAATACATTTTCTTTTCCTTTTTTTTTTTTTTTTTTTGAGATGGGGTTTCACTCTTGTTGCCCAGGCTGGAGTATAATGGTGCAATCTCAGCTCACCACAACCTCCACCTCCCGGGTTCAAGTGGTTCTCCTGCCTCAGTCTCCTGAGTAGCTGGGATTACAGGCATTCACCACCACGCCTGGCTAATTTTGTATTTTTAGTAGAGATGGGGTTTCTCTATGTTGGTCAGGCTGGTCTTGAACTCCTGACCTCAGGTGACCCGCCCACCTCGGCCTCCCAAAGTGCTGGGATTATAGGTGTGAGCCACTGCGCCCAGCCCCTAAAATACATTTTTATTGAGGCGCAACATTGTTCCAGCCATTTGTTGTGGTATAACAACACCTAGAATCAAAATTTTAGTGGTGTGCCATGTTTATAGCCGAATCACTCACACAGCCAAAAGGTGGAAACCATCCAAGTGTCTGTCGACAGATGAATGGAGAAATCAAACACGGGGTATAGAGAAAACGCAGTGTTATTCAGCCTTCGACGGGAGGAAATTCTGACACCTGAGACAACGTGGATGAACCTTGAGACATGCTCAGTGAAGTAAGCCCGTCACAAAAGGACAAACGCTGCACGATATCACCTTTTTTTTCTTTTGAGACAGAGTCTTGCTCTGTCGCCCAGGCTGGATTGCAATGGTGCAATCTCGGCTCACGGCCACCTCTGCCTCCCAGGTTCAAGCAATTCTCCTGTCTCAGCCTCCCGAGTATCTGGGATTACAGGCACACGCCACCACGCCTAGCTAATTTTTGTATTTTTAGTAGAGATGGGGTTTCACCATATTGGTCAAGCTGGTCTTGAACTCCTGACCTCAGGTGATCCACCCACCTTGGCCTCCCAAAGTGCTGGGATTACAGGCATGAGCCACCATGCCTGGCCGCATGATGCCACTTATACGAGGTCCCTAAAGTAGTCAAATTCAGAGAGACAGAAGTAGAACGATGGTTGCCTAGGGCTGGGAAGGGGGGATGGAGAGTGGGTGTTTAATGGGTAAGAATTTCAATTTTACAAGATAAAAAAGCTCTGGAGATCTGTTGCACAGTCATGTGGATGTACTTAACACTGCTGAAATGTACACCTAAAAATGGTTAAGATGGTAAATTTTACCTGTAATTTACCATAAATTAAAAACAAAAACAAAAACAAAAAACTTAGTGGCATAAAGCAGTCACCACCATTGTGTGATGTTCCTGTGTTCCCTGGTCAGAAGTTTGGGCACCGGCAAGGTTGCTCCTCTCTGCACTAGGATGTCTGAGGCCTCATCTGGAGGTGACCCTAGTGACTAGGGCTGGAAGGACTGGAGACAGATAATCTACTTCCAAGACCACGCTTTTACTCACGCGTGTGGCACCTGGGCTGGGATGGCCCAAGGACGGGCTCTTCTGGGCCTGTTGACTGGAGCCCTCCATGTGGCACTTTCAGCATGGCAGCCTCCAAGCAATCAGATTCCGTTCGAGGTGGTTCAGAGTTCCAAAACAAGTGTCCCCATCAGGCAAGGCCATGTGGCCTTTTATCACCTAGTCTCAGAAGTGACAAAGTCACCACTTTTATGAATTGCTTCTTTACTGCAATGTAGGTACTTTAACAAACTCCAGCATCAACAGTGAAATGTTATGTGTATGCCGGTTACTTACCCCTTAACTCAGTATATATCAAGAATGCTGCTGGGGTTGGGCATGGTGACTCATGCCTGTAATCCCAGCACTTTGGGAGGCCAAGGCAGGTGGATCACCTGAGGTCAGGAGTTCAAGACCAGGCATGACCATCTCTATTAAAAATCAAAAATTTAGCCAGATGTAGTGGTAGGCACCTGTAATCCCAGCTACTCTGGAGGCTGAGGCAGGAGAATTGCTTGAACCTGGGAGGCAGAGGTTACAGTGAGCCGAGATTGCACCACTGCACTCCAGCCTGGATAGCAGAACGAGACTTGGTCTTAAAAAAAAAAAAAAAGAATATATTCTAAAAACCCTTATAACTCAACAGTAGAAAGATAAATAAACCAATTTTATTTTATTTATTTATTTATTTGAGATGGAGTCTCTCTCTGTCACCCAGGCTGGAGTGCAGTGGCGTGATCTCGGCTCACTGCAACCTCTGCCTCCTGGGTTCAAGGGATTCTCCTGCCTCAGCCTCAAGAGTAGCTGGGACTACAGGTGCCCACCACCATGCCCGTATAATTTTTGTACTTTTATTAGAGACGGGGTTTCACCATGTTGGCCAGGCTGGTCTGGAACTCCTGACCTCAGGTGATCCACCTGGCTCAGCCTCCCAAAGTGCTGGGATTACAGGCGTGAGCCACCGTGCCCGGTCAAGAGTGATTTCTTAAGGAAGTACTTGGTATTTTTCTGGAATGATGAAAACGTTTTGAAACTAGAAAGAGGTGGTGGTTGCGCAACACTAGGAAAACTCTGGATGCCACTGAATTGTACACATCAAAATGGTGAATTGGAGCCTGGTGCAGTGGTCTGGAACTGTAATGCCAGAGACTCAGGAGGCTGAGGTGGGAGGATCACTTGAGCCCAGGAGTTCAAGGCTGCATTGAGCTATGATCCTATGATCAGGCCACTGCACTCCAGCCTGGGCAACAGAGCAAGATCCCTGACTCAATTAAAATAAAAAATATATATTAAAAAACAAGAGAACGCATAGGCTCCAGGGGTATCAGCCACTATCATATCAGCAGGGTCTCACTCCAGATGTGGCTAATACAAGTCTTTCTGTGATCCATAGCTTTATCAATAACCTAAACTTGATTTGCTAATTAGCATAATGATATCTTTTTTTTTTTTTTTTTTTAAAGAGACAGGGTCTCTCTCTGTCTCCCAGGCTGGAGCATAGTGGTGCAATCATAGCTCATCACAGTCTTGGACTCCTGGGCTTAAGCGATCCTCCTGCCTCAGCCTCCTGACTAGCTGGGACTACACATGTGTGCCATCACTCCTGGCTGATTTTTTTGGTAGAGACAGGGTCTGGCTATGTTGCCCAGGCCTTATTATTGTTTTGTAAGAGCTTCCCTTTCCTTTAAGATTCTGGATACTTTGATACGTTTATTGAAGATACCTTCTCTAAGTGTACATAATTATATTAAATCTTGAAATACACTTTCTTGGAACAGACTGCTCTTAACTGAAACTGTAAGTAGGTGAATGTTTTGCTGGAGATTCTGAAAAAGTCAAACCATCCCTGCTCATCTCCAGACCCACTGGGCCTTTGTCTAAGGATGTCACAGGCCATAATTCCCAAGCAGCAGCCAAATTCTTACAAAGGCTGAGGACCTGGGTTCCGCGTTCTGGGGGGGAATCTGCTTAGGAATATAGGAGGAATTTGGGACTGGGTGAGGGAGTGTCGGAGTTCTCTAAGAGGGAGGGGCAAGGATGGCAAGGAATGAAGGGGAGGAAGAGCTGAGCCACACAGCCAATTTGGAATGGAAGCAGTTGCTAAGGCCAAGGTTTTCCAAAAATCAAAATGGAAGTCATTGTCAGGCAGCAATATGGCTCCCTGCTGTTTCCAAACCACCCTGACTGCTCTGGGCTTTTGAAATCATGAAGGGCTGAGTGGCTGTCTGCATAGCAGGGATGTGGGTGAAGGCTGCAAGGCGCTTCCTCCAAAACTGGCTTAGTCTGTGCCTGCAGATATGAAAGGAGTACACAGAGAATCCCTGGTGGCTGGAACCAATTTCCCCCATCCCCAGCCTCAGCCACCACCTGTGCTGAGCCTGTAGCAGCCGGGACACAGCAGAGTGCCATTCACTGAACAGCTAACTGCTTTACAGGCCATCGATCGTCACAACATCCTTCTAAGTCTTGTTGTTGGTATTCTTTCATTTTTTCTTTCTTTCTTTTTTTTTTTTCTCTTGGAGATGGAGTCTCACTCTGTCACCCAGGCTGGAGTCTGGTGACACAATCTCAGCTCACTGCAACCTCCACCTCCCAGGTTCAAGCGATTCCCCTGCCTCAGCCTCCCGAGTAGCTGGGATTACGGGCACCTGCCACCACGCCTGGCTAATTTTGTATTTTCAGTACAGACAGGGTTTCACCATGTTGGCCAGGCTGGTCTCAAACTCCTGACCTCAGGTGATCCACCTGCCTTGGCCTCCCAAAGTGCTGGGATTACAGGCGTGAGCTACTGTGCCTGGCCCGGTTGGCATTATTTCTATTGCATATACGGGGAAATTGAAGTTCAGAGAAGTTAAGTAACTCACTCCAAGTCACATAGCCTCTGAGTGACAGAGCCAGGATTTCTATGATTTATATGATTCTGTGCCCATGACAGAGGGCTCCTGGTTGTGTCTAAAGGGAAAAGCCAGGATAGTTTATTATTATTACCAGAACTCAAAAGGTTAATTTGTCCTGTGCTGTATATTAAAATTGTCAGAGAATTTGGGGAATTAAATGAAGTATCATCTCCCCAAACTTCCTTAAGAAATGCTCCCATCAGCAGGTGCCTAGCACGAGGCAAACCTTTTAACTTTGGACGTGACCCCTCTCTACAAAGGGTAGGCAGCCCTACCCACTACCACGAAATTCCTGC
This sequence comes from Papio anubis, assembly GCF_008728515.1. Lineage (NCBI taxonomy): Eukaryota > Metazoa > Chordata > Mammalia > Primates > Cercopithecidae > Papio > Papio anubis. The sequence continues at coordinate 116,426,287 of NC_044985.1, forward strand.
TGCCCAGGACCCAGACTTGAACAATAAAAGACATCTGGGGCCAGGCACGGTGGCTTACACCTGTAATCCCAACACTTTGGGAGGCCGAGGTGGGCAGATCACCTGAGGTCAGGAGTTCCAGACCAGCCTGGCCAACATGGTGAAACCCCATCTCTACTAAAAGTACAAAAATTATCCAGGCATGGTGGTGTGCACCACCATGTCCCAGCTACTCTTGAGGCTGAGGCAGGAGAATCACTTGAACCCGGGAGGCAGAGGTTGCAGTGAGCCGAGATCACACCACTGCACTCCAGCCTGGGCAATGAGAGCGAGGCTCCATTTCGCCAGGGGTGGGGTGGTGAGGAAGACATCTGGGAACTGGGACTGGTGGGTTTCATTTATTTAGACCCTAGGCCTAGCATCCCTGGAGCCTGGCTCAGATTTTTGTGAATCTGAACACCTTGGCGGGAAGGGAGGGAGTAATGAGAGGGGCAGGTTTCAGAGGAGAAGTAGTGGAGGCCGGAGACGAAGCCTGAGCAGAGCTGCTCGGTGGTGGGATGTCCTCTCCAATGAGGGTTGAAGGAGAGGCAGCAGCTGCTCCGGTTTGCCTTCTGGGCCTGAGCTATTCCACGAGGTTGCCACCAGCTGCACGTGGCTATCAGGTGCTTGAAATGTGGACGGTCTGATTGAGATGAGCAGCAAGTGTAAAATACACCCTACATTACAAAACCTTGGCATGAAATAAAGTAATGTAAAATATCTCATTAATATTTTTATACTGATTACATGTAGGGATAATGTTGGACATAAATTAGATTAAATGAAATGTTATTAAAATTAATTTCACCTGTTTTATTTTTCTTCCTTTACTTTTAAAAGCATGTGGCCACTAGAAAATTTTCTTTTTTCTTTTCTTTCTTTCTTTTTTTTTTTTTTTGAGATAGGGTCTTGCTCTGTTGCCCACACTGGAGTGCAAGGCACGATCAGGGCTCACTGCAGCCTCGACCTCCTGGGCTCAAGTAATCCTCCCACTTTGGCCTCCCGAGTAGTTGGGACTACAGGTGTGTGCCACCACACCTGGCTAATTTTTAATTTTTTGTAGAGATGGGGTCTCACTATGTTGCCCAGGCTTGTCTCAAACTCCTAGACTCAATCCATCCTCCCACTTCAGTCTCCCAAAGTGCTGGGATTACTGGTGTGAGCCATGGCACCTGGCCCAGAAAATTTTCAATTCAAAATTACAAATGAAATTGCTCATTCTAAGGCCAGGTGTGATGGCTCATGCCTGTAATCCCAGCACTTTGGGAGGCCAAGGTGAGTGGATCACCTGAGGCCAGGAGTTTGAGACCAGCCTGGCCAACACAGTGAAACCCCATCTCTACTAAAAATGCAAAAATTAGCCAGGAGTGGTGGCAGGTGCCTGTAATCCCAGCTTCTCAGGAGGCAGAGACAGGAGAATCGCTTGAACTCGAGAGGCAGAGGTTGTAAGTGAGTCAAGATTATGCCATTGCACTCCAGCCTGGGCGACAGAGTGAGTCTCTGTCTTAAAAAAAAAAGAAAAGAAAAGAAATAGCTCATTCTATTTCTGTTGGACAGCGCTGTCTTGGACCAGTCCTTCCTGCCTGTGTGAGTGAGGGGAGGACAGGTGGGCAGAGGGCTGAGCTCCTTCAGAGGAAAGCATTGCCTCCTGTGTTCCCTCCAGGTGAGAGCTGTGTGCAGGCCTCTGCAGAGAAGGGGAGGAGAGAGCAGAATCACCCCAGGGGCTGGAACCAAGAGTTGACTGACCGGATGTAGGGACAGACGGCTGGGAGGATGGAGCTTCCTAGGGCAGTGCCAGCCCCTGAAGGGCATGGGTGGGGACAAGATGGGGCCGGGCAGGTCGTCTTCTGATAGCCATGCCCAGGGCTGTGGGGGTGGGGTCTACTCTCCCTCCCTCCAGCCCTGTAGGATTTTTGCTGCTCCTGTCAGGTGAGGAATAAGACTGATATTTTCTTTCTTTTGGAATCCTTTGTTGGTCTCTTGATTCTCTGAGCCTGTGGGCAGCTGAGCCTACCCAGGGAACTCAGGTCTGAACTAATCGGACCTCTGGGGGTGCTCCCTAGCAAGTCCCTAAAGTCCCCCAGCCCCAGCTTGCCCCCCAGACCGCAGATATGGATGACAGGAGCCACAGGGGGCTTTGGGAACCAGGCCTCACCTGGGGGTTGGAGCCTGTGGGTCTGGCCTGGCGCCTGGAGTCTGAGGTTTAAAAGCTCCCCCGTTCTTGATGCCTGATTCTCTGATTCTCTGCCAGGAATTTCTCCGGCAGCTGTGCCAACACAGGGGTTCCGGGGCCTCTGCCAGGGGGTACCCTTGTGTCTGGCTTGCTGGGATTCATTTACACAATCTGGCTAATAAAGGAGATGGGGAGAAATCCATTTAGCTAGTGCCTGGGGCTATCCACTGGGCACTAGCAGCCAAGCCGGGGAAAGTTGTGTAAGTGTTTCCCAAACGTAAACAAAGGCTTGAAACTTGCCCTTGCGGAGACATCCCTGGAGAAAAGGTGAAGTCATTGAGGGCTATCTAGAAACATCTATAGGGAAAGAATTAGAGGAAAGGACACAATTGTCAGACGATACTGGCAAAAAAAAAAGCGAGGAATTCCACGCCTACAGCCTCTGTTGTTTCTGTTGTAGCCCTCAATTCGCTGTTAGACCCCCTCACTTTCTGCTGGTCATGATTTAAATGTCAGCTACTCCATGACGCCCCTCCTGGTCCTTTTACCTAAAATTACAACGTGCCCCATCACTCCCAACAGACTTCCCTTAAACGCTTTTCTGACTTATTTTTATCCTAGTACTTATCAACTAAGATAGATTTTTATTTATCTTGTTGACTATCTGTTTCCGCCATCAGAATGTGGGCAGGAATTTTGTATTATTTTGCTGGTACTGGGTTCATACTTGTTTGTTTTTTGGAGACAAGGTCTCACTGTGTCACTCCACCACTGCACTGTGCTGGAGTGCAGTGGTGCAATCACACATCACTGGGGCTTCGATCTTTTAGGCTCAAGCAATCCTCCCACCTCAGCCTCTGGAGTAGCTGGGACTAAAGGAATGCACCACCATGCCTGGCAAATTGAAACCTTTTTTTTTTTTTTTTTTTTTTTTTTTGGCAGAGATGGGATCTTGCTATGTTGCCCAGGGCTGGTCTTGAACTCCTAGGCTCAAGCAGTCCGCCCACATTGGCCTCCCAAAGTGCATGGCAAGCCACTGTACGCGGTCTAGCTTTCTATTTGTTGATTGAAGCAATGGATGCATGCCTGAATATATGAGATTTTTCAACTTCCAACCCAAAAGCCGCTTAGGATGGGAGTCCACCCCCTGTTCTTTGCAATACTCTGTGGGTAATAAAAGATAGGAATGACCTTGAATGTCCACCAACAAGGACAGGTTAGTTAATGTATGCTACACACAGAGAACAAAATACTCAGCTGCCAATAAAAGAAATAAGATTAGTGATTCCTCAAAGTGCTCCACGTACCTCTGAGAACTATTTTCATAATACTAAGACAGTATTTGCCTTTTTCAATGTGTTGACATTTGTACCCATGATGCAGAAGGAATGGTGGGTAAACCTGACATCGCCTCAGCCTGAATTAAGGCAGTGGCATCAAACTATACCAGGAGTTATTGTGTTCTTCACCACCATACACTCCTCACTTTTAAAAAAATTAATTGCATTTAAGAATGTCCTTGAGGTTGGGTGTGGTGACTCACACCTGTAATCCCAGCATTTTGGGAGGCTGAGGTGGGAGGATTGCTTGAGCTCAAGGTTCCAGATCAACCTAGGCAACATGGCAAGACCATGTCTCTACAAAAATACAAAAATTAGACAGGTGCATGGTGGCATGTCTGTAGTCCCAGCTACTTGGGAGGCTAAGGTAGGAGGATTGCTTGATCCTGGGAAGTTGAGGCTGCAGTGAGCCATGATCACAACACTGCACTCCAGGCTGGGTGACAGAACAAGACCTTGTGTCCAAAAAAAGAAAAAAATATATACCCTCAGTGAAGCAGGAAAATAGTTTTTAATTTTATTAAATTTTGAGGCTGGGTATGTTGGCTCATGCTTGTAATCCCAGCACTTTGGGAGGCCAAGGCAGGTGGATCACTTGACATCAGGAGTTCAAGACCAGCCTGGCCAACATGGCGAAACCTCGTCTCTACAAAAAATTTTTAAAAATTAGCTGGGCATGGTGGTGCATGCCTATAATCCCAGCTACTCTGGAAGCTGAGGCATGAGAATTGCTTGAACCTGGGAGCTGGAGGTTGCAGTGAGCCGAGATTGAGCTACTGCACTCCAGCCTGGGTGACGGAGCCATACCTTGTCTAAAATCAGTTAATTAATTTATAAATTTTGATCCTTATGTACACACCTTTTTAATATTTGGTGTAATGGATGGAAAGTGAACAGAAAGCCCTTGGGCTGCAGATCAAAGTCCATTACTCATCCTGAGAAAAGCATGTGTGCTGTTGTTTATGAGCTGAACTAGCTCCCCTTTCAGGGAACATCAGTTTTGCCTGGAAGCACAGCTGACAATCCATGGCTATTCACAGCTGGGCATTCAGAGACACTTTCTAGAACAATGAACAAAGTGAGCCTGTCACTTCAAGGTAAACAATTGATAGTACTTTCTAATAACAATAAAATGTGAGCTTCAAAGAAGAACTAGAATTTTGGGCTGAGCATGATGCCTCTTGCCTGTAATCCCAGCACTTTGGGAGGTGAAGGCAGGAGGATCACTTGAGCCCCAAGTTCAAGACCTGCCTGGGCAACATAGTGAGATCCCGTCTCTCTTTCTCTCTCTCTCTATATATATATTTAAGTAGCTAGTTGTGGTGGCACACACCTGTAGTCCCAGCTACTAGGGAGGCTGAGGTAGGAGGATCACTTAACCCCTGGAGTTTGAGGCTGCAGTGAGCTATGATCATGCCATTGTAGTCTAATCTTTGTGACAGAATGAAACCCTGTCTTAAAAAAACACAAACAGGAAAAAATAGACTAGAATTTTGGAAAACTTTAATACTGTGTAAGTAAAATGTGTCAACACAGCCAATGGTACAAAAATTTGCATAGGTTATGGATCTTAAATGTGCAAGACAGAGCAACACATTTTTCTGAAACAGAGTATGTAAAGTTTGTTCATGTACTTTCAGTGTCCACATTGCAACTAAACCTCAAGAAACCCCCACTTGTCTGAGCTTTGCTGTCATATCAAAGAAGAATAGCCACCGTTATCTGAAAAGCCTATTAAATGACACCTCCCTTCTTTCAGCTATATATCCAACTGTATTTCCAGCGATCTGTGGAAGATTGGATTTTCTTCACATACTTCAAGCAAAACAAATTGCAGCAAATCAAATGCAGAAGCAGATGCGATATCCAACTATCTTCTACTAAGCCAGATGTGGAAGACATTTGCAAAAGACATTTGAAAAAAGGTAAAACAGTGCCTCTCTTCTTACCAATATTATTTATGTTAATATATAATGGCTTATTATTATATTTTTAAACTAAGATTTATGGAGATACCATTCACTTATCATAAAACTGATCCTTTTTTGTTTTGTTTTGTTTTTGGAAAAGTCATCATTTTGAAGTGCACAATTCAGTGGTTTTTGGTGTATTTCCAGAGTTGTAAAACCATCATCACTATCTAATGTCAGAATATTTACAATTTAAAGAGGCACCGCAGGAAGAAACATGAAAAGAAAACTCTGCACCAAAATGAAGTGCTTAACAGTGTTTTATTTATTTACATTTATTTATTTATTTATTTATTTATTTATTTATTTATTTACTTGAGATGGAGTCTCACTCTGCTGCCCAGGCTGGAGTGCAATGGCGTGACCTCAGCTCACTGCAACCTCTGCCTCCCAGGTTCAAGTGATTCTCCTGCCTCAGGCTCCTGAGTAGCTGGGATTACAGGCACCTGCCATCATGCCCAGCTAAGTTTTGTATTTTTAGTAGAGACGAGGTTTCACCATATTGGCCAGGCTGGTCTCAAACTCCTGACCTCAAGTGATCCACCTGACTTGACCTCCCAAAGTGCTGGGATTACATACATGAGCCACTGCACCCAGCCATGACATGAAGTGCTTAACAATGTTTATAAAAGTCAAAACCCTTTGCTCTAAAACAAATCAAAATCCTGAAATTTTGACTTGTTCAAGAAATAAGTTGACAATCCAAAAACAAGTGGGAGGGAATACTTCCGGGGATGAAAGCAGCCCCGGGGTTCTGCTCCTCCCTTTCTGGAATTTAGTTCACTCTGACTTCTTTGTGACTTGCAGGTCAGACTTTCCCACAGGACTCAGAGGCCTGTACTGACCCATCAGGGCTGAAAGAGAAATCTTTTCTTGTCCAGATGCCACAGAAATGGACTCAATTCTGCAGGGATTTGAGACTCAAATCCCCATTCCGACTCAATTCTGCAGGGATTTTCAGAGGGCGGGCAGGCAGATTATAATATCCAAAAATGGCCACAATTTCTCCCTAGAGAGGTAGGGGTCTATGATCCCTCTCCTTGAACTACGGTCCCTCCCCTTTGTCACTGGCTTGGCCGATAGAGTTCAGCTATGTGACTTCTGAGGCTACATCACAAAAGGTGATACAGCTGCTACCGGACTCTTCTTCTTAGAAAGCCACCCTTGGAGCCCAGTGACCACGTTGTGAGGAAGCCCAGGCCACATGGAGAGGCCACATGTGGGTGTTCCAGCCAACAGCTCCAGTGAAGGGCCCAGCTGGAGCCGGCACGGATCCTAGGACACGTGAGGGAGGGAGTCTGAAGGTGGTTCTTGCCTCCAGCCTTAGCACAGCCCCCTGCTTTTTATAAGTGTATCAGAGCAGAGATTTCCCCACAAAACTCTGCCCAAATTGGACATCTGTGAGCAAAATACATGTTTGAAGCCGCTACATTCAGGGATGGTTTGTTACACAGCAATAGAACTGAACAAGAAGTCTTGGAAAGAAAACAATGATTTTATTTTCCCTGGGAAAGGCAGAACCTCCTGTGGCCACCCCAGAATGTTAGTGAAATAAATGAGCTCATGGGATGACACAGACAAAACATTTTCAGCTGCTCTACAGCAAAAACATCCGCCCTCCGCTCTTCTCCACTGTAAACAAGAACTTTCATTTTCTGATAACAGTTTGATATGTTCATGGTAGGAAATTCAAAAAAAATGATTTTTTTTTTTTTTTAGATGGAGTCTCACTCTGTCTCCCAGGCTGGAGTGCAGTGGTGCCATCTCGGCTCACTGCAACCTCTGCCTTCCGGGTTCAAGCAATTCTTCTGCTTCAGCCTCCCAAGTACCTGGGACTACAGGTGCATGCCACCACACCGGGCTAACGTTTGTATTTTTAGTAGAGATGGGGTTTCACCATGTTAGCCAGGCTGGTCTCGAACTCCTGACCTCAGGTGATCCACCCACCTCGGCATCCTAAAGTGCTGGGATTACAGGCATGAGCCACTGTGCCTGGCCACAAAAAAATGAGAATTTTAAAAAATGGAAATGAAAATTATCTGGACTCTTAGCATTTACAACTGTTAATAATGTGCCCCCTTTAGTTTTTTTTCCCCCATAGATAGACATTTGTTTTACAAAACATGGGTCATATTTGCACAGTAAGATTGATATTGGCCCATCATTCACCAAGCATGTTTTTTGTTTGTTTGTCTGAGACAGGGTCTCTGTTGCCCAGGCTGGAGTGCAATGGCTCACTGCAATCTCCACCTCCCAGGTTCAAGTGATTCTCCCACCTCTGCCTCCCAGGTAGCTGGGACTACAGGCACATGCCACCATGCCCAGGTAATTTTTGTGTTTTTAGTAGAGGCGGGTTGTCACCATGTTGGCCAGGCTGGTCTTGAACTCTTGACCTCAAGTGATCTGCCTGCCTCAGCCTCCCAAAGTGCTGGGATTACAGGTGTGAGCCACCACAGCCAGCCCACCAAGCATGTTTGAGTTTTTGTCAGGTGCCCGACTGGACACTGGAGAAGAGGAGAAGGAGAACAGGCTTTGCGATGTGGCCGTAACAGTGACCACCTGGAATGGTCACTAGTGAGATACTAACACTTCATTCCGAAGGGTGGCCAGGTGTTGCCAGGTGAATACTGTGGGCCTCTGCTATTTTCCCTTAGGGGCGGGACACAGCTCAGAGGGCGTTCTATCCGGGCTGGGTGCCTGGTGGACACAGCCCTCAGTCTTTGCCCCTCGCAGGTGATGTGCCTTTTGAGAGGCACCAGGTGGCTGCTCACATTATGCAAGCTCATTACCTTAAAGCGCTCCCTCATTTGGAAACACTACCATGAAAAAGTGAAATGTTGTTCACAATCCACTCTTACTAATTTCAGAATCTTCAAGGCAGGGCACCATGGCTCACCCCTGTAATCCCAGCACTTTGGGAGCCTAGGCAGACAAGATTGACAACATAGAGAGATCTCATCTCTATTTAAATTAAAAAAGAAAGAAAAGGAAAAAAAAGTCATTTTTAATTAAAAAAATGTTCAACATTATATTCATAAATAAGAAGAGCTGTTAGATTTTTTAACATGAACTGTTGTAAATTTCAGCATGTAAAAAATGGTTTACAAATTGTATTACCGGCTGGGTACAGTAGCTCACGCCTGTAATCCTAGCACTTTGGGAAGCCGAGACAGGTGGATTGCCTGGGGCCAGGAGTTCAAAATCAGCCTGGCCAACATGGTGAAACCCTGTCTCTACTAAAAATACAAAAAATTAGCTGGGCGTGGTGGTGGGTGCCTGTAATCCCAGCTACTTGGGAGGCTGAGGCAGGAGAATCGCTTGAACCTGGGAGGCAGAGGTTTCAGTGAGCCAAGATCGCACCATGCACTCCAGCCTGCGCAACAAGAGCGAAACTCCGTCTCAAAAAAAAAAAAAAAAAAAAAAAAAAATTGTATTACCTACTCAAGCAAAATTTCTCTCTCTCTCTCCCTCTCTTTCAGACAAGGTATTACTCTATCACCCAGGCTAGAGTGCAGTGGCATGATCATGGTTCACTGCAGCCTCCACCTCCTGGGCCCAAGTGATCCCAAATAGCTGGGACTACAGGTGCACACTACCACACGTGGCTAATTTTTTTTTTTTTTTTTTTTTTTGTATTTTTTGTAGACAAGGTTTTGCCATGTTGCCCAAGCTGGTCTCAAACCCCTGGGCTCAAGTGATGCACCTGCCTCTGCCTCCCAAAGTGCTGGGATTACAGGTGGGAGCCACGGCACCCAGTTGCAAAGTTTCTTGCTGATAAAGACTATTAAGAATTTTGAACTTTCTTTTTCTTGAGGAGAGCTCAATGGAATATGAAAATTAAAAAAAAGAACAAAACCAACCGGGTGCGGTGGCTCATGTCTGTAACGCCAGCACTTTGGGAGGCCGAGGTGGGAGGATCATCTGAGGCTAGGAGTTCATGACCAGCCTAGCCAACATGGCAAAACCCTGTCTCTACCAAAAATACAAAACATTAGCCAGGTGTAGTGGTGGGCACCTGTAATCCCAGCTACTCAGGCGGCTGAGGCAGGAGAATCACTTGAATCCAGGAGGCGGGGGCTGCAGTGAGCCGAGATCACGCCATTGCACTCCAGCCTAGGAAACAAGAGTGAAACTCCATTTCAAAAAAAAAAAAAAAAGTTTTTAAAATATAAAATTAAAAAGAATTTTAATTACAAAAAATTTTTGACCTTTTTTCCCTGAAATATGTCACATAAAGTGATCAAAACAGATGTGACAACAAAGGCAACCTCCTAGTCACCACCACCAGGTCAGGAAGTGTAACGCCCTGTGATGTATTTGCAGGGTTCTCCAATTGCAATTGCATGTGTAAAACCCGTCTTCTCCGTACCAAGTCAAGTTGTTCAGTATGAATGTTAAAGAAAGATTTTTAAACTTTTATTTTAAAAAAGTATTTTCCTTTATAACTTTTTAAAAATAACATTTTAACCCAGGTCCCCCGCATGCCCTGCACTCGCATGCCAAAAGCTGGTCCCTGGGTCTCAGACGACCACAGTCCAGCGGGTCGCTGACTCGCCCCAGTCATCAGCCCCCCCCCCCCAGTCATCAGCCCCCGGTGGGTCAGAGCAGCGTCGTTCTTAAGCGGGGACAGACCCGTGTTTACAAGATTCTCAGTGCTTGGCTGATATAACAGCGGCATCAGCCTTCCTTGGGGAGAATGACGACTGTATGTTTTTACCCTCTTGTTAAAAATGCTGATTTAATTTTCAAGCTGCTTTTCTCTCTTTCCCTTCTTTTTTCCTCCCCTTCCTCCTCCTTCTTCTTCGTTTTAGAGCCAGGGTCTCACTCTGTCGCCCAGGCTGGAGTGTGGTGGCCTGACCATGGGTCGCTGCAGCCTCGACCTCCCGGACTCAAGCTATCCTCCTACTTCAGCCTCCTGAGTACCTGGGACTACAGACAAGCGCCACTACGCCTGGCTGATTTTTTAAAAAGTTTTTTTTGTAGAGACGGTCTAACTATGTTGCCCAGTCTGGTCTCGAACTCCTGGGCTCAAAAGATCCCGCCACCTTGGCCTCCCAAAGTATTGGGATTGCTGGTGTGAGTCCCCGCGCCAGGTTTCTTCTCTTTCTTGTGGGTTTCACGCAAAAACCCCCGAGTCCCTGAAGCTGCGCTGCTCTCCTGCCTCCAGGGAAAACGGGAGTTTTTTCTGCTCCTTTGCTCTCCCTCTTTTTTGTTTGCTTATTTGTTTTTAGTATTTTTAGCATGTTTTGGAAACATTTCGTTTCAATGAGTGTTTGAAAAGCAGCTCCCCCGCCCCGCGCTCCGGGCGGGCGCCTGCCACTCCTTGACCCCAGGGAGGGTGGGCACCACTCCCAGACGCGGGGGACGCGTGGGTGTCGCTCGGGGGCCCTCGCCTCCCCCACCCAGCCTGTCCCAGGCCGCGAGCGCTTCCAGTCGGGTTACTGCTGGGGGACGAGAAAGGAACCGCCTGAACGGTGGAGACGCTTTTTCCCGCTACGATTTTCCCCGGAGCGGACAGGGGCAGCAAGGTCGGAGTTGACCCGAGGGTCCCTGCCTGGTCCCGGGGGGACGGCCAGCCTCCTGCCCTGAGCTGCGGGGAGAGGAAGCAGGTCGGGGTCTCCCGGACGCGCAGACACCGGCGGCCTCCTCCCACCAGGCTGGCGGTCCCTGAGCCCTGGCGCCTCCTTAAAGCCGCAGCTCCGCCCCGCCCGCCCCGCCTGCCCGTCCTCAGTCCCTCCCAACCGCCGGGTCCTCGCCGCCTTGGCGGAGTGGTGTAGAACCTCGAGACTGCGAGGAGCGCGCCGCCCGCCAGCTCCCTGCGCCCCGTCCCGCGTCCCCGCGTCCCCGCGTCCTGCGATCCTCCGCCATGGCCAGCGAGGAGCTGGCGCGCAAGCTGGAGCGCCGGCTGCGGCGCGAGGAGGCCGAGGAGAGCGGCCCCCAGCTGGCTCCCCTCGGCGCCCCAGCCCCGGAGTCCGAGCCCCCAGCCCGTGCGCCCACGGCCAGCGCCGACGCGGAGCTGAGCGCCCAGCTGAGTCGGCGGCTGGATATTAACGAGGGCGCCGCACGACCCCGGCGCTGCAGGGTCTTCAACCCCTACACGGAGTTCCCAGAGTTCAGCCGCCGCCTCATCAAGGACCTGGAGAGCATGTTCAAACTGTGAGCTCCCGCTGCACTCCCTTCGTCCCCGGGATCAGGTTGGGAGCGGGAGGCTTTCTGGCCCGAAGTCCCGGGCCCGGTTTGGGTGGGGAGGGGTCTCGGGATGCAGGTAGCATTTGGCCCAATGCAGCCAGATCTTGCGCGCTAGGGTCTATCTCGGCGGGTGGGGGGACGGGGCTGGACAGGGGGGACACCGGGAGCAGGAGCTCTCCGGGAAGGAGCCCAAAAGTTCTCGGCAACCGGCGTGCCCGAGTTCCGGGTCCCCCAACCCCGACCGCTAGTCCCGCCCCCTCCGCCCGCAGGTCCGGAGATTTGCTCCGAAAGCAACTTCTAGGAAAGGGAGCCGTCGCTGCGCCTCACCTGCCAGCTTTCACCGTATCCCCCAAGGGAAAAATTAGCCCATGTTGGCCTTTTATCTTTTAAAACAAAAGGGGAAAGTTAATCCTTGGCTGCAGCGCGGGGTTTGATGAACCAGCAGGAGCCTGAGAACGGGGAGTTTGGTAAACTCGTTGTAAGAGATTCAGGACTTTCTTGGAGCAAGCGCGGCCCGGGAGCCTCCTGGGGGGGTCATGGGAACCGAACTTAGCCGCTGGCACCGGTCCGGAGGGGTCGTTCGGTCCTGCTCTGTGAGCCCCAGTGCGCGGGGAGCCGCCCACCTGGGGAGACACTGAGCCAGAGGCAGGCGATAGAGACCCACTAATCCACCTCGTCGGCCTGGAACCTCCTTGGATCTCAGTTTCCTCATCTGGAGAGTGGGAGCAGTAACGGTCCCTGCCTTTTAAGGCCGAAAAGTATTTTGCACCCGGTAAGCTCTTAACCGAGCTATTAATATTTCCAGAATTGAGCCGAGACCGGAAAAATGCCTGGGGGAGCTGAGGCCGCCGGCCAGGTCATGCTTGGGCGTTTTTAAAAGCGCATGGAATGTGTTTGCCCTCCGCGTGGAGGTTCTATTTAAAGGCGCTGTGGCTGGCGCTGCGTCGCCTGAGCCTCCGCTGCCCCTGCACAGAGGTCTGCAGAGCCGGCACCTGGGAGCCTCCGCCTCCTCTGCCTCCCTGACACCCTGGTTTCTTTGTCTGGCTTCCAGGCACTGATCTGTGGCGTTTTCTGGGTCTAGTTTGGACAATTCAGGAAGGCCGAGTGGGGCTAAAGAATGCGACCGGGCGAAAATGGAAAAGTAATGGGTGAGGCAAGCCTTGTTGGAGCCCCTTTGATTTCTCTGGGGTAATGCCTTTCATGGGAAGACTGCCCTGGCCGGGCTCCTCCCAGGCCTTACCAGTTCCTCCCAATCCAGCTAGATTCAGGGCATCTTGGGGAGGGACCTTTATCTTCAAGTTGTCTTGTGGCCACTCAGGCTTCTTTTGTTTTTCCTGCAAAACAATCTTTGGAAAGATCAACTTGTAGTTGGCTATCTAAGAGTGATAAAAAGAGCCCATACGCTCGGAGGGTCTTGGGAGATGAAGCAAGGTGGCATCTGTGAGCAAAACGGTACTGGACCAGGATCAAGCAAAGGGGAGCCGGGCACAGTGGTTTATGGCTGTAATCTCAGAACTTTGGGAGGCCAAGGCCGGCGGATCACCTGGGGTCAGGAGTTCGAGACCAGCCTGGCCAGCATGGTGAAACCCTATCTCTACTAAAAATACAAGAATTAGCCAGGAGTGGTGGCGCATGCCTGTAGTCCCAGCTACTCGGAGACTGAGGCAGGAGAATTGCTTGAACCCGGGAGGTGGGGATTGCAGTGAGCGGAGATCACACTATTGCACTCCAACCAGGGTGACAGAGGGAGATTCTGTCTCAAGGGGAAAAAAAAAAGCTAAGGGGAAGGCAGTGTGTGGCCTGGGATCCCAGCAGAGCTAACAGTTCAACCAATACTTGGTATTTCTTTCTAGGTTGAGTTTTCTGTCACTTGCAACCAAAATTGGCATAAACAAAAGGGGAATAATTTGGCTGAGGAAACCAAAAAGCCATCACTAGCTTCAGGTATGGCTGGATCTAGGAGCTTAGGTGCTGCCATCAGTGCTTAGTTTCTCTTTCTGTTAAGCCACCTTCCTCTCTGCGTTGTCCCCATTTTCAGATGGCTCATCCTTGGTGGTGGCGGTGTGGCCACAACAGCTTAAATTAATAACGTAAGAATGTTAAAAACACTAAAGAAAATGTAACACACCAATTGGTTTTCTATTGGATTACCTTCCAGATTTTACTCATTGCAGCAGCAGTCTTGTGAGGCTATGAAAAGCGAGCACTTGGAGGCAGGCTTCCTGGGTTCAAACCCCAGCCCCACCACTTGCTACCTGGAAGGTTCCTTGGGCCTCTTATTTAAAAGCTCTGTGCCATCAGTTTTCCCTTCTGTCAAATGGGAAAGCACAGGACCTGCCATGTGGGGTTATTGTGGGGATTAAATTAATTCATGTACGTGATACATTTAGCTCCATGTTTTAGCCTATAGTGAAGACCCAGTAGATTTTAGCCACTAATTTTTAGATTATCACCTATCTGTAAATTGGGTAAATCTGCACATTTGGCTGGGCGCGGTGGCTCACACCTGTAATCCCAGCGCTTTGGGAGGCTGAGGCGGGCAGATCACAAGGTCAGGAGTTTGAGACCAGCCTGATCAACATGGTGAAACCCCATCTCTACTAAAAATACAAAAATTAACTGGGCATGGTGCCGTGTGCCTGTAATCCCAGCTACTCAGGAGGCTGAGGCAGAAGAATCGCTTAAACCCGGGAGGTGGAGGTTGCAGTGAGCCGAGATCACGTCATTGCACTTTAACCTGGGCAACAGAGTGAGACTCCGTCTCAAAAAAATAAAAAAGTGCACGTTTTGTGTTGTCCTTTTTTGTTTAATAATTCACTTTGCTGAGTCCACTTTATCCTTTGAACCTGATTTAGCCCACAGTTTGAGCTGTGGAGTGGTGACCTGGCCTCTTGGTGAGTTCCGGGTCCCCGTGGGACTGTGTGCTTTGCCCGTCTGGGTTCTGTGGAAGGAACTTGTTAGCTCCTCTGCTGCTGGATCAGGTTGTTTGTTTCTCAGAGCTGCCTGAATGAAATGCCACAAACTGGGTAGCATAAAACAACAGAAGTGTATCCTCTCGTAGTTCTGGAAACCAGAAGTCTGACAAGTCTGAAACCAAGCTGTCAGCGGGGCTGTGCTGCCCTTGAGGCTCCAGCCAAGACCCCTTCTGTGCCTGTCTCCTGGCTTCTGGTGGTTGCCAGAATCCTTGGTGTTCCTTGTGGTATGGATGCATCACCCTAATCTCTGCTACCCTGAGCTTCTGGTGCTCTCCCTGTGTGTGTTTCTGTGTCTTCACATGATTTTTTTTTTTTTTTTTGAGACGGAGTCTCACTCTATCGCCCAGGCTGGAGCGCAGTGGCTCTATCTTGGCTCACTGCAAGCTCCACCTCCCAGGTTCACGCCATTCTCCTGCCTCAACCTCCCAAGCAGCTGGGACTACAGGTGCCCGCCACCACGCCTGGCTAACTTTTTGTATTTTTAGTAGAGACGGAGTTTCAGCGTGTTAGCCAGAACAGTCTCGATCTCCTCACCTCATGATCTGCCCACCTCGGCCTCCCAAAGTGCTGGGATTACAGGCGTGAGCCACGGTGCCCGGCTCACATGGCCTTCTTGTAAGGATCCCAGTCACTGGATTTAGGACCCCCCCCAATCCAGTATGACCTCATCTTAATTTAACTTTTAAATCTCTAAAGACCCTATTTCCTGATAAGGTCACATTCTGATGTTCTGGGTAGACATGAATTTTGGCGGGGGATGGGGTGGGGTTGGGGGCACTATTCAGCTGAGAGTAGGGAGTGAGAAATGCTGCCCAGAGCTTGAGCACCATCTCTGGAGCCTCATCCAAGGAAGCTTCTGGATTTAGGGAGGTCAGAATCTCAGATTTATCCAAAGCCAGTATGACTCCCACCCCTGTCAGAAAAAGGATGTCTTCCCAAGGCACAACTCTGATTCAAGTGGATTCACTACCTAACTATAAAAACAAAACTGGCCAGGCCCGGGCCTCACGCCTGTAATCCCAGCACTTTGGGAGGCCGAGGTGGGTGGATCACCTGAGGTCAGGAGTTCGAGACCAGCCTGGTCAACATACTGAAACCCTGTCTCTACTAAAAGTACAAAATTAGCCGGGCATGGTGGCAGGCGTCTGTAATCCCAGCTACATGGGAAACTGAGGCAAGAGAATCGCTTGAACCCAGGAGGTGGAGGTTACAGTGAGCCGAGATCATGCCATTGCACTCCAGCCAGGGCAACAAGCATGAAACTTTGTCTCAAAAAAACAAAACAAAACAAAAAACAAAACCAACAGAACCCACACAACACCCCTCTTCATGCCAGAAACACACCTATTTTCAGCAAGAATTTCAATTTTTTTTTTTTTTTGAGATGGAGTCTCACTTGCCGCCCAGGCTAGAGTACAGTGGCACGACCTCGGCTCACTGCAACCTCCACCTCCCAGGTTCAAGCAATTCTCCTGCCTCGGCCTCCTGAGTAGCTGGGACTACAGGCGCGCGCCACCATGCCCGGGTAATTTTTGTATTTTTAGTAGAAACGGGGTTTCACCATGTTGGCCAGCCTGGTCTTGAACGCCTGACCTCAAATAATCCACTGGCCTCAGTCTCCCAAAGTGTTAGAATTACACGCGTGAGCCACTGCGCCTGGCTTAAGAATTTCACTTTTAAGCAGTTTCTAGATTCACGTTCTGATGTCGCCTTAGTTCATTGGGCCCCTTACAGTATGTAACCTGATTAGACCAGTACAAAGTACACCCAGTCTTTTTGTTTGGGGCTAGAAAGATTCATACAGATACTGGGAGACATGCTTTGATCGTTTAAATTTGATTTTCCTATTTAAAAGTATTTGGCTTAGGGATTTCTTACATTTTCAAGGCTTAAAAAAACTGGATCCTTCCCAGCCTCTGAGTTTGTTGGGTTCTTGGAGTGGTGTCCTTTGTCTTTGGGTCCTTAGGACCTAACAAATGAGGCTGGCTTCTAAATGGTGTGTTGTAGAAGAAAGAGGGTTTTCTAATGAGTGTGGGAAGCCAGAGGCATCATCAGCCCGGCCGGAGAAAGTTCCCTCTCCATTTCCAAGCCTGTTACTGGATAGCCTGAGCCAAGAGAATAGTGGCCTGATTTTAAAAGAATGAGAAGGCCCAGAAGAAACTGACTCTACAGTGTAACGTGAGCTGGTGGAGCAGTCAAGGTTAGACAGGAAATTTTAATTACGCTGGACTTATCTGGAGGCCTCTTTCAAAGGGAGGCAATGAGGGCAGCCACTTAAAGGCAGGACCCCAATGCAACATCTTAAAATGCAGCTGCGAGGTTTTTGCAGCATACTAAAAGCTTGTGTTTCAATTCCCCAAAGAGAGGGTGGGAAGAGGAACATTTGGCTATGGGAAAGCTGTCTTTTTCTTAAGAATCTGAAACGGTGATGTCATGGATGTCCTGCCAATGCCAGAGTTCCGCATTACCAAGACACCAGTGAATCCCAAAAAGGTGAGGCTGTCGTGGAATCCTTCATTTCTCATCCCGTCTTGTCTCCCAGTTTCTTTTTCTCCTCCTTAGTCTTGTCTCTAAAGGAGGGAGAAGTGGGTGTAGATTTGGAAGGCTGGGAATTTTCCAAAGAGGTAAAGTGAGCCTCTTAGGGAGGCTTACTGGGGAGGTGGAGGTGAGGCTGCCTGCATACTGGCATCCTAATCTTTTGAGTGAATTGACTGTAAAAATGGGCAAGATGGATGGAAATAAAAGGAAGAAGTTAAGTGCTTTCTTTTTCCTTGGAGAAAGGCAAGAGGTACTGACTTGTCCTGGCTGTAGCTTCAGTCAACAGTGATCACCTTACATGTGAAATTTTCTCACCTGCACTGGAGTTTGTACATTTGACAATTTTGAATTGGGGGGTAGGGTAAGAGGACCTAGGGTTTGTCTGAATTCTGGGGGATAGCTTTAGGTCAGCCTTCTGTTTTCGGTCTTAGTCTCTGGCAGAAAGACCCCATGACTTGGAACTGTGTCTCAGACTGGTTTAAGTGCTGGCTGCTTTTACTTGCCTGGTATGCGTGATTAACCCATGTAGGAGGAGCTGGAAGGAGCTTCCACAGTTGCTGGTGGGTTTATCTTTGTAGGGAGTTCCCGCTTCCTCCTCATTCCTCGCTCCCCACCTCCCTCTCCCTGGGATGTCTCTTCCACCATCCTTGTTACAGAGCCATTGAATTTTATGAGAATTTGAATAATGGGAATGTGAAGTTGAGTGATGAAAACCGTTATTAAAGTCTTACATTATACAAAAAGAGAAAAGTCCTTTCCCCCTTCTTCCTTGCAAGATTATTAAAAAGTGCCTAATTTCAAAGCTGTAAGGTCCAGGAGACTCTAACTTTTTTTTTTTTTTCTTTTCTCAAGACAGGGTCTTGCCATGTTGCCTAGGCTGGTCTCGAACTCCTAGGCTCAGGTGATTCTCCTGTCTCAAAGTGCTGGGATCATAGGCATGGGCTACTTCACCTGGCCAGACATACACACACACACTCTCTCTTCCTTAAATGTTGCATACCAACCAAACTAACTTTATACCCTCAGCTCCGTGGTACACCCTGGACCAACTAGTATACAGGAATGCTTCTTCCATTGACCTACAGGGTGTTTGATTGGCATTGGGCTATGTTCTGCATGGGTTCATGGTGTGGCTGAGCTAGTGGGTCTCCAAAGATGTGCCAAATGGCCTAAGAGTCCATAAATCAGGTCTTGGGAGCTGGAGGGTGCCAGGCCGTCCACAATTGATGTTCATCTTAGTTAGGAGCCCAGCACACCCTCAGGGCACTGACATCTGGGCTTGGCACACGTTTGTCTTTAGCTTTAGGCTTCACAAACCTCTGTATATCATGTGCAACCTCACACACTCACACATGCCTACCTGCGTGCTCACACACTAGCTCACTCCCACAGCCACTCTTCGGGTGAGGCTGTCGTGGACTCACCTGTCGTGACTCACTGCCCTTGGCCTCCTCCACATTTTACAGTCCTCCCAGAACACACCTCTATAGCCTCCTCCTGCTTCTGTGTTCCCTGACTGTTGGTGGCCAAAGGGCATCATTGATCCTAAATCCTAGACGCTTCTTGGCAGGGGACACACCTTGAGTTATTGGCGCATGGACCATGATTCTCCATTCCCAGCAAGATGAAACCTGACCTGTGGTCAGTGACCTGCCAAGACATGGTCTTCCATGTTCCAAGGCTGCAGAGGTTCTGTGGTACCCGCAGTCCAACTGGTAAACAGGAATACTTCTTCCACTGACCTACAGGGACTTTGATTGGCATGGGACTACGTTATGCATGGGTTCATATTGTGGCTGAGCTAGTGGGTCTCTGAAGATGGGCTAAATGACCTAAGAGTCCACTTAGGTCTCCTCCAGTGTTCCCAGCTCTGGGCTCCTCTGGCCAGCACTGTCCATACGTCTGATAGTAGTGTGTGCTCCTATGGTACCATATCATGATGATGACGACGATGATCACCATGCCCCTTTTCAGCCTGCTGTGAGCTATTCATTCACACATTCATTTTTTCATTCATTTAACTAAGCACCTGCCAGGTGCCAGATTATACATACTTGTATAATCTGGAAGGGTCTTGGCCCTTGAGAAGTTTGACAAATGCTGACAGCAAGCTGGATGTAACATGATGCTGTTTGGCCGGGAGGGATGTCACTCCCTGAGAAGCCACCCACCACCTACATACAGGACACTCCAGTAGCTGAGCAGACCCTGAGAGGTTGTGGGGGTTGGGGACACTCTGACCTCAGGCTGCTGCGTTCAAAGCAGGGGCTCCTGGTCGTTCTGGGCACAGCCACGGAGGAGCAGCCACTGAGGACTGTGAAGGGATTCAGGCCCTGGGTGGAGGTGGCAGCGAAGGCCCTCGGGATGAACCTCCTGGAGACAGAGAGTGGGGGCTGAGAACTTGATCTGGGTGGTGAGTGCTTGACCTTGGATGGCAGAAGCAGGGCAGTGAGGGCTCAAGGAAAGGAAGCTGCAGCCGTCGGGAAGCAAGAGCCGTCTCATGGTGGGAGTTAGTACTATTATTATTATTTTTTGAAACAGGTTCTCTCTCTGTCTCCCAGGCTGGAGTGCAGTGGCACAATCTTGGCCCACAGCAACCTCTGCCTCCCGGGCTCAAGTGATCCTCCCACCTTAGCCTCCTGAATAACTGGGATTACAGGCACGACCACCACGCCTGGCTAATTTTTGTATTTTTTTGTAGAGACAGGGTTTTGCCATGTTGCCCAGGCTGGTCCTGGGCTCAAGTGATCCACCCGCCTCTGCCTCCCAAAGTATTGGTTACAGGCATGTGCCACTGCACCTGGCCACGATCGGAGTTACTGAGAAATGGAACGAAAGGTCTTGCAAGGTGGTGAGCTGCATTCTCTGGAGTTTCACTGGAAGAGAGGTGCTCTGACACCCTGGTGTGAGAGGCTTGCAGTTAGGAAGGGCCGAAAGCTTATGGAGGGTAGGAGATGGGCTGTCTGACTTTCAAGTTTCTTTCTAGGCCATGGGTGGGCAAACTTGTTCTGTAAAGGGCCAGATAATCCATCTGTTTGGCTTTGGGCCCTAAGGTTTCTGTTGTCCCTCTGCAGCCTGCCATTGTGATATGAAAGCAGCCACAGGCAATATGCAAATGGATTGGCATGGCTGTGTTCCTGTAACAGTTGGTGAGCATGATTTGGCCTGCATGCCGATGTTAGCCGGTCCCCATGCTAGGCAGTCACTTTAGAATCTTGAATCCAGAGCCTGGTCTCATTTGTCCCCTTTCTTACTTCTTGGCTTTTCCTCCCATCAGTGGCCTCAGGTCCAGAGGGGACACAGTGGAAGCCTGGTGTCCCCCCAGTTGGGTAGGCAGCGTAATGAGGCCTGAGTTCCAGGACCCCAGAGCTGCTTTTGGAAGATTAGCACTGGAGAAGGAGCAGGACCTGCATCTGTTTCTTCTGCGGGCTAAGGAGGCCTGGCAGCTGGCGCTCGCAGCTGGAGTCCGGGGTAATACTCCCCACCCTAGGAAGGCTTGCCTTCCTATGGCTTCCCCTGAGAGGTGGTCCCTGGTATGTTTGAGCTTAAAAACTCCCAATGAAAAAGACAAATGAGGCCGGGAGTGGTGGCTCACGCCTGTAATCCCGGCACTTTGGGAGGCCGAGGTGGGTGGATCAGAAGGTCAGGAGCTTGAGACCAGCCTGGCCAACATAGTGACACCCCCTGTCTACTAAAAATACAAAATTAGCAGAGTGTGGTGGCAGGCGCCTGTAATCCCAGCTACTTGGGAGGCTAAGGCAGGAGAATCACTTGAACCCTGGGAAGCAGAGGTTGCAGTGAGCCAAGATTGTAGCACTGCACTCCAGCCTGGGCAACAGAGTGAGACTCTGTCTCAAAAAAAAAAAAAAAAAAAAGACACATGAAAAACAAAAGTTAATTAGCCTTGGGTGTCTGCTTACTTGAGCCCCGTGTTTGGAGCAGGAGCTCTTGACCTCCGGTCTTGGAACTCTCACCAACTGTGTGTGGAATGGCACTGTCACACCTGCTGGGAGACCTTGCTTCTCAAGGGGGTGTATGGCTCCTCACCCCAGGAAAATTTGAGATCTACTGGTTTGGAGGGAAATGGGAGATAAGAATCTTATGACTTAAGGAAAACTTATTTTTCGTTATCAAATTGTAATATTCCCCATTTAAAATTTCCTTTAAAACAGTAAAGATCTTTAGGAAGCAGAGAGTGGAAGCCGATGCTGTTCTGTTCCCGAGGGTCCCCTCCAGCTGTTCCCGAGGGTCCCCTCCAGCTGGTTGGATACATGTTCTTACACAAGATTGTAAGAGACGATCTCTGCTGTTCTGCCCGTATTACTTGGGAGGCCTTTGGCTCAAGTGATGGAAAACTCTGCCCCAAACTCACTAATGAATAAAGGAATGGATCATCTCATGGATGAGGGCATCCAGAGGACAAGGGTGGCCTTGGGGCAATGGTTGGTTGCTGCTGTCATCCAGGACTTGGGTTCCGTCCTCTGTCCTCTGCCACCCTCTGTGCTGGCGTCAAGGTAGCAAGGTGTGAGGTTCCCCGAGTCACATCAGCTGCAACAAAATCCAGAGGCAGGAAAGACCTACAGTTCTTCTAAACAATGAGGAAATTAGAGCGTAGGCAGCTAGAAGTGAAAAAAAAAAGATAGAAAGAAAAACATAAACAATGAGGAAATCTTCCTGTGTGTGTGCCCCAAGCCGGCCTCTGGCACCCCATCACCAGCACTAGGTCACAGGCCCATCCAGGGTGGTTTCTGTTCCCTGAGGGGTGGAGCCAAAACAGGGCTCTGTTAGTGAGGAAGGAGAGGTGAGTTTTTACTGAATGGTGTTCCATGGCTCTTTTCTGTCCATCTGTGTGTTTTGTTTTTGTTTGTTTGTTTTGTTTTCTGAGACAGGGTCTCGCTCTATCATCCAGGCTGGAGTGAAGTGGTGCGATCATGGCTCACCGCAGGCTCCACCTCCTGGGCTCAAGCCATCCTTGTGCCTCAGTCCCCCAACCCCAACACCTGGCTAATTTTTTCTTTTTTTTAGTAGAGAGAGAGTTTCACCATGTTGCCGAGGCTGGTCTCAAGCTCCTGGGCTTAAGCAATCTGCCCACCTTGGCCTCCCAATGTCCATCTGTGTTGTTGTTGTTGTTGTTGTTGTTTGAAGCAGTCTTGCTCTGTCACCCAGGCTGGAGTGCAGTGGCAAGATTCAGCCTCCCAAAATGCAACCTCCGCCTCCCGGGTTCAAGTGACCCGCCCCCCAGCCTCCTGAGTAGCTGGGATTATAGGGCGTGCTACCACCCCAGCTCATCTGTGTTTCTGTGTACATGGGAGGGTCTTTTGATGTCGGGCTTGGTTTCTGGAGGCCAGGCAGGAAGCAGTCCATTCCTGGGGGCTCCTGAAGACCAAATGCAGAGGTCTTTCCTGCGGAACGTCTGTCATTTTCACTGGGATTCCCTGTGATTTTTCTCTTGCCTGTGGGGGTGGACCCACAGCTAGGAGTGCTGTGTGTGCATCTGGTGATGGGTGGGCTGTCTGTGTCGACCACTCCCTAGGCCAGCTTTCAGTGAACCCCGCCCCCTTCCATCTCTTGTCGCCCTTCCACCCTCCAAAGCGCCTGACATGGTGGACCCGCCCCCTGGCTTTGGAGGGCTGATCATTCCGCCTCACCCTCCTGGCTGCTCACTGTCTTGGAAAACTGTTGGCTGCTACCCTGTGTCTCCCCAGACCCCCTCCCCAAACCTCTTTTATTCTTTTTCTCATTGGGGGTGCCATGCCTCTGATTTCGTCTCCTCTTAGAAGAGGCTCCAGCTGCTACCTTTGGCCGGGAGTTGCCATGCCTTGATGGTCCTCATTCCTTTCGTGGCTCCTGGGCTTCTGTGGCTAAGGGCCCTTCTGTTGGCTTGGAGGCCTTTGTACAAGTAATGTGTGAGCATGTGTTAGGGGGTGTTCTGGGCTGGTTTTCTTTTCTTTCTTTTATTTATTTTTTATTTTTGAGACAGTCTCACTCTATTGCCCAGGCTGGAATGCAATGGCGCGATCTCGGCTCACTGCAATCTCCGCCTCCTGGGTTCAAGCAATTCTCTGCCTCAGCCTCCCGGGTAGCTGGGGTTATGGGCACCCACCGCCATGCCTGCTTAATTTTTTGTATTTTTAGTAGAGATAGGGTTTCACCATCTTGGCCAGGCCATCGTGATCCACCTGTCTTGGCCTCCCAAAGTGCTGGGATTACAGGCGTGAGCCTCTGCGCCTGGCTTAATTTTTTTTTTTTTTCTTTTAAGAGATAGGTCTTTGTTGCCCAGGATGGTCTCGAACTCCTGGGTTCAAGTGATCCTCCTGCCTCAGCCTCCCAAAATGCTGAAATTAGAGGTGTGAGCCACCATGCTGGCCTGCTTTTGTTATTTTTTAGTCTTAGCCTAGCACACCCTACTCCCCAATTGCGTTGCTGAATGAGGGTAAAGTCTTTGGTTTTGGAGCTCAGACCTGGGTTGCCAGTGACAGCGGCAGCCTCCTTCCAGGCCAGGCAGAGCCCTGAAGTGGGCCGGGCGTCCACATCCAAGGCAGACTCGCCCTCAGCCCTATGCCACAGATCCGGTTTTCAGGAAATAGGAGGATGTTCAGGACTTACAAATGGCCTCGTGCCCAAGGCTGGCCACTCTGCCCCTTCCGGGTGGTGAAACAGCAGAGGACCCCACCCCACAGGGCTGTGGCTGATCCTAGCTTTAGGGTTAGGCATCTCCACCCCCAGGTTTCCCCAGCACCCCTCACTGAGCACCCACTGTGCCTTAGGACAGCCCTGATCAAAAACATCTGGCTGCTGACAGCCCTCACTCTTTGCCCATGGGGACCCAGCGAACTCTCTTGTGGCCTTGGAGAAGTGCTGGCCTCTGATGCTGTCCTGTTTGCCTTCGGTGTTGACAGGCTCTCTGCCTCCTCTCTAAATGCCTCGTGCTCTCCACCCTGTGATGGCTGACTTCATGGAGCATTGGGTGTCCCTAATGCCACCTAGGGGCCCCACTGACAGAGCTGACTGTGTGCAGGGCTGTGCTTAGCGATTTCCACAATGGAACTCATGCTTCACGACATTCCAAAGTGGGTACGATATCAGACCCTGTTTCACAGATGAGGAAACTGAGGCACAGAGAAGCCAGGACACTCACCTAAAGTCACACACCTTGTAAGCTGTAGAGCTGGGATTTGAATGAACCCAAGTGGCCTGCACTCTTGTCCAGTGTCACATGCCCGTCTCACTAATGTCATTCCCACCTCCCAGTTTTCCAGCCTCCAAATCTTGGCCTTCCTTGACACCATCCCCTGCATAGCCAGGCAGGGCCTTGCCTGGCACAGTCTCTGCAGGCAGCCTGACCTCCAGGCCCTGTTGGACCACCTGCCCTGAGCCTGTAGCAGCTGCCTCAGACCTGGCCTCCCCCATCCGTGCAACACGTTTTAGCTGGATGGACCTCACCAGAGCCCAGATCTCATTACCTTGCTTCCCTCTTCAGAAGTTATTTTGAGTTGGAGTGGGGCAATACACAACATTCAGTAGCTCCCTATTGCCCAAGGAAAAAAGTCTAGACTCCTCATGTGGACCCTTAAGGCCGTCTCCAATCGGCTGTTACAGTCTTCTCTCTCTCTGGTTTCCCCCGCCCAGGCCTTGCTCTCACTGAGCTGAATGGCCCCCACAGCCTGTCTCCTGTAACCCTGCAGTTCCTAGTTGATTACACTTAGGTCTGTCCATTGTCTGTTATTGGTATTTATTGCTGATTCTCTCTCTTCTTTTCTCTTCTTTTTTTTTTTGAGACAGTGTTTCACTCTGTCGCCCAGGCTGGAGTACAGTGGCATGGTCTTGGCTCACTGCAACCTCTGCCTCCTGGGTTCAAGCTGTTCTCCTGCCTCAGCTTCCTAGTAGCTGAGATTACAGGCATATGCCACCATGCCCAGCTAATTTTTGTATTTTTAGTAGAGACGGGGTTTCACCATGTTGGCCAGGCTGGTCTTGAACTCCTGACCTCAGGTGATCCCCACCCACCTCAGTCCCGCAAAGTGCTGGGATTACAGGCGTGAGCCACTGTGCCCTGCTGGTTATTGCTGATTCTTATGAAGCTCCCTCCCGCTCCAGATTTTCCCTGGGAAAGCAGAGACAGAATGTTCATGGCCAAAAGTGGCTAACCGCTTCCTGCAGTCCCCATGCCCGGCCCAGGGCTGGGCCCAGGGCCATGGCAGAGTAGGCACCTTGACCTCTGTGGAGGCTTCTGAGCTCTGCCGGCTGCAGCTTCAGTGAGGCCCTGATGACTGTTGAGAGGAGCTGCACAGCTCCCCATGGCCGTGGGAGGTAATGTGAGCCTTCAGTGGGGTTATGCGGTTCCCTCCAGCAGAGCCACTGACCCACACGGGCACACACCTGTAAGTGAGACCTGGAAAAAGGTAAGTGACCACCTTCTCAGGTTGTGCACAAGACCTCGTGACCACTCGGTGTGCAGTCATGGCTTTAATTAGGGCACTCATGTTCCAGCCCAGTGTTCTTTCCACTGAGGGCTGCTGGGTTTAAGGTGGTGTGGGCCTGGAGTGGGGAACGCAGGAAAAGGTCCTTCTGGCAGCAGTGGGTGGAGAGGAAATGTCGAGAGCTGCACGGGTGGCAGCCCAGGGTGTCCTTGTCTCCCACTTGGGGTGATGGCCGAGTGCCCCGTAGTCTGCTTGTGTTGGGCTGCTGCCCTGGCCTGCTCTGAGACCTGTGCCCCCTGGGCCGCTGTATACCCCCTCGTTGGGGCCCCCCACTGGCCGTTTCCTTCCCTGACCTTGGCACTGCTGGAACTGTACCAGGCACAGCCTGAATGGAGTCTAGTGTGGAAACCCCGTGTTGTTTGGGAACATCTGTTCCCTGATATCCACAGGGCTCCTGGGAATGCCAGAAGAACTAGGTTTCCAGGGGCCCTTCCAACCCAGTTTCCTGGCCCCTCAGGACTCTCCTATCAGAACTTTTTTTTTTTTTTTTGAGACGGAGTTTTGCTCTTGTCGCCCAGGCTGGAGTGCAATGGTGCGATCTCGGCTTACTGAAACCTCCGCCTCCCAGGTTCAAGTGATTCTCCTTCCTTAGCCTCCCAAGTAGCTGGGATTACAGACACCCACCACCATGCCCCGCTAATTTTTGTATTTTTAGTAGAAATGGGTTTCACCAGGTTGGCCAGGCTGGTCTTGAACTCCTAACCTCAGGCGATCCACCTGCCTTGGCCTCCCAAAGTGCTGGGATTACAGGCGTGAACCACTACGCCTGGCTTCCTATCAGAACTTTTATGCAGACCTGGCAAGGTGGCTCACTTCTATAGTCCCGGCACTCTGGGAGGCCGAGGCAAGAGGATTGCTTGAGTCCAGGAGTTCAAGACCAGCTTGAGCAATGTGGCAAAACTCTGTCTTTACAAAAACGTGAAAAACTATCTGGGCATAGGAGGTATGTACCTGTGGTCCCAGCTAGGCAGGAGGCTGAGACGGGAGGATTGCTTGAACCTGGGAGTTGGAGGCTGCAGTGAGCTATTATCACACTCACTGCAGTGAGTGCATAAGCCGAGTGTTTGGGGCACAAGGTGAACTGGGAGCTCATTGGACAAAAGTGGCTATGAGTGGTTTGATTGTATGATGAAAACTTTGGGTCAAAGCTTTTGTATCTCTGAGTCCCCTGGCCCTTTTTCAGAGCCTGCCCACCCTCCCTCTGCATGCAGCTAGAGCATTGGGAGTGACTGTTTCCCAGCCCGCAGCTGGATGGGTAGGAAGGAGGAGCAGGTGATTTGACAGCTGGGGAGGACCCACACAACCAGAGAAAGCTAGAAACTCAGAGAACCTCGCAGGCAGGGATGTAGGGAGGAGGGACTACAGTCCTGTGACCTTAGGGGGTCCCCGAGGCTCATCTAGATAGGCACAGCTGGGGACACCCACAGGTTAACCCCAGGAGGGCCCCTGAGAAGACCACCTGCCGGTGGGTGTAGTCTCTGTCGCCCTTCTCTGCCTTGAACGTGTCCAGGGTGTGGCACGTTGAATGTTGAACGTGATGTGGGGGGCTTGTGAAAATGCAGGCTCTGATTCAGCAGGTCTGGGGGTCTCGGTGGAACATGAGACTGCGTTTCTAATACCCCTGGGTGACCGTGATGCTCTGGTCTGGGGACCTCACTTTGTGGGGCCAGAGCCTGGCTATTGAAAAAGGCAATGCGTGATTTCTATTCCAAGCCTTTCTGTGTGAAGAGAGGCAGGTGCTCTTGTGTCCTGGTGTCCCTGAGGTGCAGGCAACCCCCTCCCATCACTAAGGCGTGTTCTGGGGCACTGCTGCCCTCCTGAGAACACCCTATCTGAGGGGTCCCTGGGGACTTTCCGACAGCTGAGCCTCTGGTGGACAAAGGCCGGCCAAGTCTTTCTCCATGAATGGCAGGATAATTCCTGGTAGGGAAGTTGGAAAACCAAGAAAGCCCAGGGGCTCTGCACGGTGGAAGCCAAGAGAATAAGTGACTGACTCACGGGCCTGAAACCGGGAGGATGCCGGAGACCAGCCATTGTCCCTTGCTGCTGTCCTTTTGCTAGCTGGCCCTGGGTGGGGTTGGGGTCAGAGTCACCTCGGGCCCTTTGGCGAATCTGGGGGCTTTCCCAGGCAGTGGGCATGCACAGCAGCTGATGATCAAGTGACCCAGGCAGTCGCGCCTCGCTCCACTGCTCGGTGGTGGCCTCAACTATTAGATGAGTTGAGAAGCCTTTTCCAGGGGGCCTGGAGAGGCAGGCCTTATCCTCTGATAGGGCTGGGCCCTAAGAGTCACTCAGGAGGCTTTGTGGAGCAGCAGCACAAACAGTGACCACGGCAGCTGGTGGGTTTGGGTTTTCCCCAGAAGGCTAAAGATGAGGCTGTCTGGGACAAGCTGGGTGTGAGCAGCTTGTTAGAGTGGAAGCCCTGGGAACTGTCTGCTTCCTCATGACCGCAGACAGGTGCTACTTTAAAAAAACAGGCTCCTCACTGATAGCTTACCTGGGCCCGTGTGCTATGCAAGGGGATGATTTCCTTTGGGCCCCTTGACCACTCTGCAAGACACACAAGGCTCATGGGACTCTTGGGTTACAGATGGGGCCAAGTCTCTCCCAAGAGGGTGGTGGGGCTGGTTTGGAATCATCCCAAGTGCCAGTGGAACCAGAGTCTCCCCGTAACAGAGTCTGGAGAATATAAAGATGAAAGGGACTGAGCGTGGTGATACATGCCTGGAGTTCCAGCCCCTTGGGAGGATCGCCTGAGCCCAGGAGTTCTGGGCTTTCTGTGCTCCGTGCCCATCAGGTGCCCACACTGAGCTCAGCATCAATACGGTGACTTCCCAAGAGGGGAGGTGGGGTTAGGGGGATCACCAGGCTGCTTAAAGAGGGGTGAACTGGCCCAGGTCAGACGCAGCAGGTCAAAACTCCCGTGCTAATCAGCAGTGGGATTTCTCCTGTGAATAGCCACTGCACTCCAGCCTGGGCAACATAGCGAAGGCCTATCTCTAAAAAGTAACAATAACAAAGATGAAAGGGACTGAGAAAATGGAAAATTTGGGAAAAAACCACAAGTCCACAAGAAAACTCTAGGATGCAAACAGGGCTGCAGGGTCTTTTTATGGGTAGTTTTTCTTTACTATTCTGGGTTGCCTTTTTTTTTTTTTTTTTTTTTTTTTTTTTTTTGAGAAGGAGTTTCATTCTTGTTGTCCGGGCTGGAGTGCAATGGCGCAATCTTGGCTCACTGCAACCTCCACCTCCCAGGTCCAAGCAATTCTCCTGTCTCAGCCTCCTGAGTAGCTGGGATTGCAGGCATGCGCCACCACACACGGCTAATTTTGTATTTTTACTAGAGACAGGGTTTCACCATGTTGGCCAAGCTGGTCTCGAACTCCTAACCTCAAGTGATCTGCCCGCCTTGGCCTCCCAAAGTGCTGGGATTACAGGTGTGAGCCACCATGTCCGGCCACCTTTTTTTTTTTTTTTTTTGAGGCTGAGTTTCACTCTATCACCCAAGCTGGAGTGCAGTGGTGCGATCTCGGCTCATTGCAACCTCCACCTCCAGGATTCAAGCAATTCTTGTGCCTCAGCTTCCCAACTAGTTGGGATTACAGCCCACCACTATGCCTGGCTAATTTTTGTATTTTTAGTAGAGACGGGGTTTTACCATGTTGGCCTGGCTGATCTTGAACTCCTGACCTCAGGCAATCCACCCGTCTCAGCCTCCCAAAGTGCTGGGGTTACATGTGTGAGCCACCACACTTGGTCTATTCTGGATTGCCTTTAATTAAAAATATATATGTATATGGATTAAAGTTTAAATTATAGGGAAAAAACGAGCTAAGATGTTGGCAGAGAAGGAGCTGGGAGCTCAGGGGAACTCCAGTAAGCCTGACAGCATTTGAAAGATGTAGGCTATGGGGAGAAAAAGGAAAGATGGTGATCATTTGAAATAAGGAGGGAGGGATCCAGGGTTAGGCCAAGCTTGTGGGGAGAAAGCAGGTCCTGGTCAATTGGGCCCAGGGCTGGGGCTCTGTGAGGCCTCACTGGGGCCAGGGCCTCCCTCCTGGACTGAGGTTGGTCCTCCCTCCCCAGGCCTCCCACTTCCAGGTGCTCCAGGGCTGGGAAGGGCATCTTTGCCCAGGGGAGGGGTGCCAGGTGTGCTACTCCATGGGGTTCCCTTTCCACATGGCTGGATTCCAAATTGCAAGGAATGCGATAGCATTTTCATGGAAGGAGAGGGAGCAACAGACCTTTCAAGAATGAAGAAAACAAATCCACCTTCATTTGCCTTTCCCAGAGGCTCAAAAGTTTGGTATAAGATCTCCTGTTTGCAGGTAGCCTTGTCTTAAGGGACTTTCACATTGCCGTTGCTTGGAGAACCTTCTAGCAGGTTAAAGATAAGTGTTCCCCCTTCCCCCCAGTGTGTTTGGCCCTGGACCCTACCTGGGAGGCTGAGCCCCTCACCCCCAGCTTCCTTCAGCCACACCTGCCTGTGTGATGAGCACATTGAGGATTCTTTATCTTGTTTATTTTCCTTTATCTTTCAAACACCTAACTCCAATACAAAAAATGACAGGGTCCTGTGGTCCCACCTACTCAGGAGGCTGAGGCAAGAGAATCGCTTGAACCCCGAAGGCAGATGTTGTAGTGAGCTGAGATTGCACCACTACACTCCAGCCTCGTCAACAGAGGGAGATTCCATCTCAAAAAACAAACAAACAAAACAAATACCTAACTCCAGTTTCTGTCTTTGTGAACTGTTTTGGAGGGGCAACCTTGGCATGATGAGGACTGACCTGAAAATCAAGTCTCACTTCCCTAAAACCCAACTCCTCTGGCCACATCACCCAGCCTGGGGCAGAGCTGCGGGTTAGGGGGTCAGGCTGGGGGTCGTCTTTGGGCCTGGTGATCTTGTGCTGATGGACCTTGGTGGGCCTGTTTCTCCATCAGCCAAACAGCACCACACCCC
Organism: Papio anubis; assembly: GCF_008728515.1. Lineage (NCBI taxonomy): Eukaryota > Metazoa > Chordata > Mammalia > Primates > Cercopithecidae > Papio > Papio anubis. The sequence goes on from NC_044985.1 coordinate 116,456,933, forward strand.
TCAGAGGAGCCTTGAAGGATTACATCAGATGACATTTATTTGAAGGGCATGGCTGGTGAGACTGTTTCTCTGAATGTCTGCAAGGCGGTAACATCAGCATTCCTCTTGGCGAACAATGAATTCCTTTGCATATGTCGGTAGCCACGGGTCCATGCTTTGAGGCCACAATCAGAATCCACAAATATTCAGAAACATGACTTCTATCATTTCTGTCTACATCTTGAGACATAATTGCCAAATGTCTAACTCTCACAACAGTGACCTGGACATGGGGACACCGAGCACACACTGTGCTTTCTCTAGCCCCTTCCAAGTTCACGGGCACATCGTTCCTACTATACTTGAAAGCTTAGCATCTGCTTGAAACCCCAGGTTCATTCTGATCCCTACGAATTCACTTACTTCAGTTTTCACCATCTATGAAGCGGGGCTACTAATAACCACTTCACAGCACTGCTGTGTTCAGTGAGGTAATTTAGGACAGTGCCTGGCACTTCTAAGCTCTCAGGCACCCATAAAGGCAGGCGGCTGTGATTAATTCTTCACAGGACTGTTGTGAAGATCAAAAGGATCAGTACATGAGACAATGCCTTGTGAACTGCAAGGCCGACCAGTTGTAGTTACTACATGTTTGGAACCCTGTTGTGTGCCGTGCCCTATGTAGACATCGGGCATTTTGAGAGAAGCAGATAAAATAGCGAGATGATAAAGACATGTGAGGTTTTTCCTGCCTGTCTTGCAAATCCAGGCCCTAAAGGAAGTGACTGTAGACAAACCCTCCAAGGGTCACTTTGAAGAGACAAAGACAGGTTTCTGGTGTACATATCCTGGCTCCGTAGGAGAGAGGGTGCCCCTGATGTGGTAGCTCTATTGTTTTTTTCTTTTTATTATTTTTTTCTTTTTGTTTGTTTGTTTGGTTGGTTGGTTTTTTCTTTTTTGAGACGGAGTTTCACGCTTTTGCCCAGGCTAGAGTGAAGTGGTGCAATCTCGGCTCACTGCAACCTCTGTCCCCCGGGTTCAAGCGTTTCTCTTGCCTCAGCCTCCTGAGTAGCTAGGATTATAGGCGCCTACCACCACGCCTGGCTAATTTTTGTATTTTTATTAGAGACAGGGTTTTGCCATGTTGGCCAGGCTGGTCTCGAACTCCTGACCTCAGGTGATCCACCTGCCTAGGCCTCCCAGAATGCTAGGATTACAGGCATGAGCCACTGTGCCTGGCGGTTTATTTATTTATTTATTTTTTTCCAAGATGGAGTCTCACTCTATCACCCAGGCTGGAGTACAGTGGCATGATCTTGGTTCACTGCAACCTCTGCCTCCCAGGTTCAAGCAATTCTCCTGCCTCAGCCTCTCGAGTAGCTGGGATTACAGGCACGCGCCACTAGGTCCGGCTAATTTTTGTATTTTTCGTAGAGATGGGGTTTCACCACATTGGCCAGACTGGTCTTCAACTCCTGACCTCAAGAGAGCTGCCCACCTCAGCCTCCCAAAGTGCTGGGATTACGGGCATGAGCCACCGCGCCCAGCCTGTGGTAGCTTTAGAGTCCTGCCAGGACTTAAATAAAGGGAACTTGGCTGATGCTTCCAGCAGGAACAAAAGAAAGCAGCCCTGACTGAGCAGCTGGGATTGAAGAGGGTGCTTGGCTCAGGATTCCTTTCTCTCCTGCCCTTCTCCCCTCCACATGACACGGTCACAGCTTCACACTCACTTTATTCCTGTGCCCAGCCGGTGGCTCTCAGCAGAACACCAACGGCCCTTTTCCCTCTGCGGGACTTGCCCACTGGGCTGGTGGGCTTCTGTTTCCGGGCACATTCTCTCCAAAGGAGTTGAACCAAATTTTCTTGCCCATTTAAATAAGTTGGGGCCAGGCCTGGTGGCTCAGGCCTGTATTCCCAGCACTTTGGGAGACCGAGGCAGGCGGATCACCTGAGGTCAGGAGTTCAAGACCAGCCTGACCAACATGGAGAAACCCCGTCCCTACTAAAAATACAAACATTAGGCGGCGTGGTAGTGGGTGCCTGTAATCCCAGCTACTCGGGAGGCTGAGGCACAAGAATCACTTGAACCCGGGAGGCCGAAGTTGCAGTGAGCTGAGATTGCACCACTGTACTCCAGCCTGGGCGACAGAGCGAGACTCCGTCTCAAAAAAAAAAAAGAAGAAGAAGTTGGAATTCCTTCAATATTGCCCTGAGCTTGCTGAGGTCTTTTTTGACATATTTGACCTTTTTGTTAGGCCTGGAGAATGTTGCAGGCTTTGGGACCTGAAAGGAAGGTTTCCCAAGTCTTCTAGACTCCTCTCAGTTTGAACCCCAGGGGTAAATGGATGACTTTTCTTTTCTTTTTCTTTGAGACAGAGTCTCACTCTGTCACCCAGGGTGGAGTGCAGTGGCACAGTCTTGGCTCACTGCAACCTCCACCTTCCTGGTTCAAGCAATTCTCCTGCCTCAGCCTCCCGAGTAGCTGGGACTACAGGTATGGGTATCTGCCACCACACCTGGCTAGTTTTTCGTATTTTTAGTAGAGACAGGGTTTCGCCATGTTGGCCAGGCTGGTCTTGAGCTCCTGACCTCAGTTGACCCTCCCATCTCGACCTCCCAAAGTGCTGGGATTACAGGCGTGAGCCACTGTGCCCTGCCCAAGGATGGCTTTTCTCATACCCCTCCCTGTGTTGGGAGAGCCTCTTTCCCCTCACATGCGACAGCCGCTCTGTGTCTGCGGGAGGCTGTGCTAGCTCCGGCTTAGGTGGGCTGGGAAGCCGTCTCCCTGGTCCTTCCTCTCCCAGCTGAGGACAGATTCCTGCCTATTCCCTGACCTTTATTTATCTTCCCATCTGCCTAACCAGTTTGTCTCTTGTTCCTGGGCACTGCTGTCTCCTTACACCCAGGCTTTTCAGTTCCTCCCTTACTCGCTTCACTCTCCTTCCTTTCTGCTCACTCTTTGTTCATGTCCCAAATGATTCGCTTCTCAAATGCACCACATTCATCACTTCAGCCTTTTCTGTGAATTCTGTTGGAACACGCTGTGTGTGCTGGGCAGTGAGCAGTGGGCAGAAGACGTTTATCCAGAATCTTGGCACTGAAGGGACCTTAGTAGTCATGTTTTTCTTTTTTAAGAGATAGATCTCACTGTGTTGCCCAGGCTGTACTTGACCTGCTGGGCTCAAGCAGTCCTCCTGCCTCAGCCTCTGGAGTAGCTAGGATTACAGGTTCAAGCCACTGTACCTGCCCTTAGTGGTCATTTAACTGGGCCGCCCCTGCTAAGGCTGACTTGACCAGAAAAGTGCTTCTCAGAGGGTTTTCTTGAAGCACTGCATTGCCAAGGTGCATCTTCTCAACGGAAAATCCCCAAATGCAGAGGACTGTGTGGTCAGATGAGTCTGTGCGCTCTATTTCCCTCTTGTAAGTTTTGGACACATATGGAAGGCTCTGGAAAGTTCCACACTGAACCTGTTTACTTTGGGACTCCGTGTAACAGAGACTGTCCCTCCCAGCTGGTTTGTGCAAGCTCTTTACTTCTCAGGTCTAGTTCCAGTTGGCCATTTTGCCAGAAGGTACCTCCTTGCACTTAGCTGAAGCCTGTCTCACCCATTTCCATGCACAGAGCCCAGTTCTGGCACCCTTTGGGCCCCTGGGCAACATCTGAAGGCAGCTCTGCCAAGTCCCGCTGGTTCCTTCCACCCTGTCCTTGTGTGGGGTCTTAGGTCCATTCTTCTTCTTGGGTGCTTCCCGCTGGCCAGGCCCATGGCCTCCCTGCAGTGTGAGGTCTGCGTGGAGTGGGGCAGGCCATGATGGGGTAGACAGGACTGTGGCCCCTGCATTCGGGATTCAGGACTTTTTGTACTTGCCACTATGATTTATTTTGCCCACAAGTTTTTGGCAGCCTCCCTGACTCACTGTAGCATCCCAGTCCCCTGAAGGTGTGGTCACAGGTGCAAGTGAGTGCCATTTGTCTCAAAACCTGTGCTGGGGAAGTCAGCTTGTGGGGGTCTCAGTTTTAGTACTTTGCTTTTGTTTTGTTTTGTTTTGTTTTTTGTTTTAAGACAGGGTCTCACTCTGTCATCCAGGCTGGAGTGCAGTTGTGTGAACACGGCTCATTGCAGCCTTGACCTCCCAGGCCTGAAATGATCCCCCTGCCTCAGCCTTCTGAGGAGCTGGGACCACAGGCACATGTCACTATGCCTTGCTAATTTTTTTATATTTTTGAAGAGACAGGGTCTCACTGTGTTGCCCAGGCTGGTCTTGAACTCCTAGGCTCAAACAACCTTCCCACCTCAGCCTCCCAAAGTGCTGGGATTGGAGGTATGAAGCACCACTCCGAGCCAGTACCTTGCATTTTTTAAAAATTGTGGTAAGATATGCATAATGTGAAATTTAGCTATTTTGTTTTGTTTGAGACAGGGTTGCATGCTGTCACCTAGGCTAGAGTGATCACAGCTCATTGTAGCCTCAAACTCTTGTGCTCAGGTGATCCTCCCCCATTGGCCTCCCAAGTAGCTGGGACCACAGACGTGGGCCACCACACTCAGGTACTTTCTTAATTTTTTTGTAGAGATGGGGTCTTGTTTTGTTGCCCAGGCTGATCTGAAACTCCTAGGCTCAAGTGATTCTCCTGCCTGGGCCTCCCAAAGTGCTGGCATAACAGGCATGACTGACTGCACCCAGCAAAATTCACCATTTTTAAAACATTTTTAACCATTTTTGAGTGCAGAGTTCAGTGGCAACAACATTGACGTTATAATGCAACCATCACTGTCATCCATTTCCAGAATGTTTTCACCCTCCTAAACTGAAACTCTGTCCCCATTCAACACTAACTCCGCATTCTCTTCCCCAGCCCTTGACAGCCACCATTCTACTTCTGTCTCGATGATTTTGACTACTCTAGGGACCTGATGAGTGAATTCATACAGTGAGGTGCCCTTTTTGTGACTGGCTTATTTCACTTGGCACAATGTGTTCAAGGTTCATCCACACTGTAGCCTGGGAGCATGTGTCAGAGTTCACTTCCCTTTCACTGCTGAATGGAATTCCATTGTTTGTGTAGATCACATTTTGTCAATGGGCATTTGGGTTGTTTCCCCCTTTTGGTGATTGTGAATAATGCTGCTAAGAACACTAGTGTCAGCCAGGCACGGTGGCTCACGCCTGTAATCTCTGCACTTTGGGAGGCCGAGGCGGGTGGATCACCTGAGGTCAGGAGTTCGAGACCAACCTGGCCAACATGATGAAACCCTGTCTCTACTAAAAATACAAAAAATTAGCTGGCCATGGTGGTGGACCCCTGTAATCCCAGCTACTCGGGAGGCCTGAGGCAAGAGAATCACCTGAACCTAGGAGGCGGAGGTTGCAGTGAGCTGAGATCGCGCCACTGCACTCCAGCCTGGGCATCAAGAGTGAAACTCCATCTCCAAAAAAAAAAAAAAAAAAAAGAATACTAGTGTCCAGACATCCATTGAATCCTATGGTAATTCTTTGTTTAGGACCTTGCATTTTTCTCTTTTTTTTTTTTTTAAAGACTGAGTTTCACTCTGTTCCCCAGGCTAGAGTGCAATGGCGCTATCTCAGCTCACTGCAACCTCTGCCTCCTGGGTTCAAGTGATTCCCCTGCCTCTGCCTCCTGAGTAGCTGAGATTACAGGCATGCGCCACCACACCCGGTTAATTTTTTGTATTTTTAGTAGAGATGAGGTTTTACCATGTTGGTCAGGCTGGTCTCGAACTCCTGACCTCAGATGATCCACCCACCTTGGCCTCCCAAAGTGCTGGGATTATAGGCATGAGCCACTGTGCCCGGCCAGGACCTTGCATTTTTCTTTGCTATATTTTATCTGTGGACATCACACCAGCTTGCTGAGATCTTTTGGGCCTAGATTGTGCCCCAACTTTGTGTCAATAGCAAATCTGAGAGTCAGCACCCTTTCCGGGTGGCTGTAACTAACAGCCATTCCGCCTAAGTGTATCCATACCTGTTTATCTTCCCCCAAAGGCCTGCTATAGGGCATTGCTCACCCTGAGTGGTGACATCAGGTCAGCTGTGGTTTTCCATTAGACCAACTTGACAGTAACGTTTCACAAGTAAATAAGCATGTGACCCAGCATTTCCAATCTTGGGTATATACACAAGAAAATGGAAATATATGTCCAAACACTTGTATATGAACGTTCAAAGCAACACTGTTCATAAGGTGTTGCCGAAAGGTGGAAACAACCAAATGTCCATCACCTGATGAGTGAAGAAACGAAATATGGTATATTGATACAGTGGAATATTGTTGGGCAACAGAATGTCCACAAGAGGCAAATCCATAGAGACAGAAAGGCTAGTAGTTGCTAGGGGGGAGGGGTGGCAAGAGGGGAGTGGGAAATGACTGCAAATGGGTACCAGTTTCTTTTTAGGGTGATGCAAACGTTCTGGAATTACATGGTAATGATGTTGGCACAACCTGAATATATAAAAATCCATGCACTGTACAGTGAGTTTTATGGTATGTGAATTATATCTCAGTAAAGCTGTCTTTTCAAAAAAAAGCTTAAAAAACAGGTAAGTGAGGTCCATGCCCAAGTCATTTTCAGTGAACCCATGGAAATCGTTGCTTCCCTTCTTAAAGTGCTCACAAACCATCCTGTGGCAACGCTAGATCCTGGGCTGATGCATCTGTGATTCACATACTCTGACTACTTCTGGGAAACCCAGAAGCACCTTGCTGGTTTCCAGATCTGGAACACCTGTCTCATCCTTCACGGTTCCTCAAAGCTCACTGACAGCCATCCGGTGATCTTGTCTGTGTCCTTTAGTGCCTTGCAATGTAACTCTGCCAGCGAGGAGGCCGCGCTGAGCACACAGCTGCTTGAGTAAGAAGTAGCCAGCATACTGTTAAAGTGAGGGCATTGAGGAAAAAAAACACAAGAAATAAAAATAGCACCCACCAGAGGAAGGTGGTGAATGCTGTCCCGGAGAAGGATGGACAGCGGGTGCTATTGGACAGCTGAGGAGGAAGCGAGTGGCTCCCTGAGCTCCCGGGCACAGGAAGACCATAGAGGAAGGCACAGAGGGGGTGGCTGGGTGGGAGGAACGGCACGAGTTGGCCACTGTGACTGGAGGGGAGCCTGTCAGGGATTCCTGGGCCTCCTCTCCAGCCTGACCTTGGGAGCCTTAAATAACTCCAGCCCACAGCACTAGATTCCTAGGTGCCCACAGGCTACATTTCTTGGTGGGTAGTGGTTGTTCTCAATAATGGTGGGGTTTTGTTACTGAGGCTGTGTTGGGGGGAATGCAGATGGGTAATGAGTGGATGAGTCAGTTCTCAAACAGCAACAAAGAAAAACCTGAGAGTAACTAATTTATGAGAAAAGTGGTTTAATTGGCTCAGGCACAGTTCCTCAGGCTGTACCGGAAATATGGCAGTGTATGCTTGGCTTCTGGGAAGGCCTCAGGAAACTTACAAGCATGGCAGAAGGTGAAGGGGGAGGAGTACTTTCCATGGCCAGAGCAGGAGCAAGACAGAGCAAGCGGGGAGGTGCTGCACACTTTTGAACAACTAGATCTTGCAAGAACTCACTCACTATCGCAAGAACTCACTATCACAAGAACAGCACCAAGAGGATGGTGCTGAACCATTCATGAGAAATCCACCCCCATGATCCAACCGCCTCCCGCCAAGTCCCACCTCCAACGCTGGGGACTACAATTCGACATGAGATTTGGTGGGGATGCAGGTCCAAACCAGATCAGTGAGGAAGCTTGATTTGTTTAATCTTTAAATTTGTATTTATTATTTATTCATTTTATTTTATTTTATTTTGAGATGAAGTCTCTCTCTGTCACCCAGGCGGGAGTGCAGTGGCACAATCTCAGCTCACTGCAATCTCTGCCTTCTGGGTTCACGCCATTCTCCTGCCTCAGCCTCCTGAGTAGCTGGGACTACAGGCGCCCGCTACCATGCCCGGCTAATTTTTTGTATTTTTAGTAGAGATGGGGTTTCACCGTATTAGCCAGGATGGTCTCGATATCGATCTCCTGACCCCGTGATCTGCCTGCCTCAGCCTCCCAAAGTGCTGGGATTACAGGTGTGAGCCACCACACCCAGCCCCTTTATTAATTTTTTTAGGAGATGGGGTCTTGCTACATTGCCTGGGCTGGATACAGTCAAACTTCTGGGCTGAAGCGACCATCCCACCCCAGTCTCCCAAGTAGCTGGGACTGCAGGTGGCCTATGATACTATACCCAGCCTTATTTATTTAATTTTTTAAATATTGTGGTAAAATGCACTTAACATAAAACTGACCAGGCCAGGTGCAGCGGCTAATGCCTGCAATCCCGACACTTTGGGAGGCCAAGGCAGGCGGATCACGTGAGGTCAGGTGTTCGACACCAGCCTGGCCAACGTGGTGAAACCCCGTCTCTACTAAAAATACAAAAATTAGCTGTGTGTGGTGGCACCCACTTGTAATCCCAGCTACTTGGGAGGCTGAGGCAGGAGGATTGCTTAAACCAAGGAGGCAGAGGTTGCAGTGAGCCGAGATTGTGCCACTGCACTCTAGCCTGGGTGACAAAGAAAGACTCCACCTCAAAAACAAAAATTAGCTGGGTGTGGTGGTGCACACCTGTAATCCCAGCTATTTGGGAAGCTGAGGCACTATAATCACTTGAACCTGAGAGATGGAGGTTGTGGTGAGCAGAGATCGTGCAGCTGCACTCCAGCCTGAGCGACGGAGCGTGACTCTGTCTCAAAAACAAAAACAAAAACAAAAAAACCCCAAAACCTCTGACCACTTTAACCATGTAAGTGGACAGCATTAAGTACATTCATGTTATTGTGCTGCCATCACCACCATCCATCGCCAGAACCTTTTTCTCATCTCAAGCTGAATCTCTACCCGTTGAACACTAATTCCCATGCCCCTGTCTCCCAGCCCCTGGCAACCACTCATCCACTTTCTGTCTCTATGAATTTGACTACTGTAAGAACATCACAGAAGTGGAACCATACAGGATTTGCCTTTTTGTGGCTGGCTTGTTTCACTTAGCAGAATGCCCTCAAGGTTCACCCGTGTGTTAGCATTCCCTTCCTTTTTATTGCCAAACAATATTCCCTTGTATAAACATACCATATTCCATTGTGTGGATATACGAATATACCCACTTTTTGTTTTTGAGACGGAGTCTCACTCTGTCACCCAGCCTGAACTGCAGTGGTGTAATCTTGGCTCACTGCAGCCTCTGCTTCCCAGGTTCAAGCAATTCTCCCACCTCAGCTTCTCGAGTAGCTGGGATTACAGGCATGTACCACCATACCCAGCTAATTTTTGTATTTTTGGTAGAAACAGGGTTTCACCATGTTTGCCAGGCTGGTCCACGAACTCTTGATGTCAGGTGATCCGCCCGCCTTGGCCTCCTAAAGTGCTGGAATTACAGGCGTGAGCCACCGCGCCTGGCTGGCTATACCCTGTTTCATTTCTCCTTTCATCTGTCCGCGGACACTTGCATTGTTCCCACCTTTTGGCTGTTGTAAACTGATTTGTTTTTAGAGCAAGGTATTCATACCTGAGCAACAAGGAGTCTCTGGGTGACGGGAAATGCTTGAAGGGAGGAGAGCCAGGGATTTCTGTGGAGAAATCCTGTAATGGGGGAAGTGGCTTGGAGGAAGCAGAGCACAGAGGGCTGATGATGGCTGGGCCAGGAGGGGATAGGGCCGGTCCCCACCTGGTGAGGCTGGGTTTGTTTCCTGGCTGGGGGCTCGGGGGCCAGTGAGCAGAGGGGTGGCCCTGTTAGAGGATAGTCAGAGCCCTCTTGGCAGACACAGCCGTTCAGAGCTGGAGACAAGACGAGCGAACCAAAGGGGAATCATGAGCCAGAGTCACGGCCGCACACAGGGGTGGGAACCAACTTCCCTAGACCCGGGACGAGCTGTTCAGAATGGCCGTAGGAGAGATCCAGGGGCAGTGACCAGGAGGAGGCTCCTGGAATTGCCAGCCCTTCCCTGCGAATGTGCTGGGCGTCAGGGGCCAGCTCCTGCAACCCCTCCAATGTCCAGCATTAGGAGGAGGTGCTCACTTGATGTTTGTGGACCGAAACTGGGGGAAATTAAGGTAAACAAGGCATGTTTCTTACCCTCCAGAAATTATGGTTTAGTTGAGGAGATAAAAGACATGAAAACCAACAGGTAGTACAAGATCCGCTTTGAGTCATACAAAGCCCTGAGGCTCTCTGAAGAGAGAGGGGTACCTCTGGAGCAGGTGACCCACATCGGCCTCGCAGAGCGGGAGGTATTTGAGTCATTTTTCAATGAATGAAGCCAAAGGAATTACATGTTTGGGAGACTAACAAGTGTCCTTTCGTCCCGGTCATGCATTCCTTTGACCCTGCAGGTATGACGCTGGGCGGGATGGCTTCATCGACCTGATGGAGCTGAAGCTGATGATGGAGAAGCTGGGGGCCCCCCAGACCCACCTGGGCCTGAAGAGCATGATCAAGGAGGTGGACGAGGACTTCGATGGCAAGCTCAGCTTCCGGGAGGTACCTGCCTGCTCTGGCCCTGAGCCCCTGTGGGGTGCCCCTGAGAGGACCTTCAAGTGTACAGCCCCCTGGAGCACAAATGGGTTTGGCATCTCCAGAGTGCTGTTTGCATATCTAACCTGCAATTCTGCTTTCAAAATTACCTTTTAGGAGACAGCTAACCCCAGTTCTGGCCTGGCAAAAGCAGCATGGGTGGTAGTATAACCTCATTTCAATAAAATAATAAGAAATTTGGAGGATGTTCACCACAATATTCATAGTGGATATTTATGGGGACAAAATTTTGGTGGTTTTATAATGTTATTCTTTTTTTATGTATTAAAACTTTTCATTTTTAAACGTATTTTAAAATTATTTTTAATTGTTATGGATACATAATAATTATACATATTAGACATGTGATATATTTTTTTACTATTATTATTTTTTGAGACAGTCTAAAAAAATGTTGCCCAGGCTGGAGTGCAATGGTATGATCTCAGCCCACCGCAACCTCCACCTCCTGGGTTCAAGTGATTCGTGCCTTAGCTTCCCAAGTAGCTGGGATTTCAGTGTGCTACCAGACCTGACTAATTTTTGTATTTTTAGTAGAGATGGGGTTTCACCATGTTGACCATGCTGGTCTCAAACTCCTGGCCTCAAGTGATCCTCTGTCTCGGCCTTCCAAAGTGCTGAAATTACAGCCCGGCCTACGTGTGATATCTCGATATAAGCATACAATGTGTAATGACCAAGTCAGGGTAATCTGGGTATCTGTCACCTCAGGTGTTTATCATTTCTTTGTGTTTGAAACATTCTATTCCTTTTAATTATTTTGAAATATACAATAATGTGTCTTCTTTGCTTATCACCCAGGCTGGAGTGCAGTGGCTCAATCCTCAATTATGGCTCACTGCAGCCTTGACCAGACTGCTCACTGCAGTCTCCTCCATTGATCCTCCCACCTCAGCCTCCTGAGTAGCTGGGACTATAGGCACATACCACCACACATGTCTAATTTTTTAAATTCATTGTAGAGATGAGGTCTCACTGTGTTATCCAGGCTGGTCTCCAACTCAGCCTCAAGCGATCCTCCTGCCTCTGCCTCCCAAAGTGCTGGGATTACAGGCATGAGCCACCTTGCCCAGTTATTTTGAGAATAATACTTCTTTATATTTTCATTTTCATTATTTATTTATTTATTTGTTTGTTGTTTATTTACTTGAGACAGGGTTGCTCTGTTGCCTAGGCTAGAATGCAGTGGCATGATCACAGCTCACTGCGGCCTCAAACTCCCAGTATCAACCCATCCTCCCACCTCAGCCTCCTGAGTAGCTGGGACTACAGAAATGTACCACCATGCCCAGCTAATTTTAATAAATTTTTTGTAGAGATGGAGTCTTGCTATGTTGCCCAGGCTGGTCTCCAACTCAGCCTCCCAAAGTGCCGGGATTACAGGCATGAGCCACCTTGTCTAGCTACTTCTTATTTTTACAGCATGCAAAAATAGTTTATTTTTTATTAAAAAAATTTTTTGTTGTTGTTTATAGAAACAGGGACTGACTTTGTTGCCCAGGCTGGTCTCAAACTCCTGAGTTCAAGCAGTCCTCCTGTCTTGGCCTCCCAACGTGTTGGGATTACAGTGTGAGCCACTGTGCCCATCCCCAAAATAGATTTTTTTTAAATTTTTGAGACAAAGTCTCACTCTGTTGCCCAGGCTGGAGTGCAGTGGCATGATTTCAGCTCACTGCAACCTCCACCTCCTGGGTTCATGTGATTCTTGTGCCTCAGTTCCCACCAAGTAGCTGGGATTACAGGTGTGCACAACTATTCCTGGCTAATTTTTGTATTTTTAGTAGAGAGGGGGTTTCTCCATGTTGCCCAGGCTAGTCTTGAACTCCTGAGCTCAAACAATCTGCCTGCCTCGGCCTCCCAAAGTGCTGGGATTACACGCATGAGCCACTGCGTCCAGCTATATTTTTTAATTTTTTGAGACAGAGTCTCACCCTGTTCCCCAGGCTGGAGTGCAGTGGTATAGTCTTAGCTCACTGCAACCCTCACCTCCCAGGCTCAAGCGATCCCCCCACTTCAGCCTCCTGAGTCGCTGGACCACAGGCGTGTACCACTACACCTGGCTAATTTTTTCAAAAGTAATTTTATAAAGGGTCTTATTCTGTGCCGGTGGAGCCCCCTCACCAACAGTCCAAGAATGGACTTGGTCTTTGAACCTCTGAAATTGCAGGCAAGATTTTGAGGTACTGGCATCTCCCCGGAAAGAGTGCATACAGCATTCACAGCTGATCCCCAAATGGCTAAGAACCTCTGTGAGAAAGCCATTTCTATTTTAGGGACAGTGTCTCAAGACTATCAGATGTCTTCCATGGCAAGGATGCCACCCAAGGGAAGGGAATTTCATGTGTTAGATGTGTTCTTGTGAGTTTTATCTGCCACCTGTATTATATTAACTTTTTTTTTTTTTTTTTTTTGAGATAGTCTCACTCTGTTGCCTAGGCTGGAGTGCAGTGGTGTGAACTCGGCTCAGTGCAACCTCCACCTCCTGGGTTCCAGCGATTCCCCTGCCTCAGCCTCCTGAGTAGCTGGGACTATAGGCGCGTGCCATCATGCCTGGCTACTTTTTGTAATTTTAGTAGAGATAGAGTTTCCCCATGTTGCCCAGGCTGGTCTCGAACTCCTGGCCTCAAGCAATTGGCCTCCCAAAATGCTGGGATTATAGGTGTGAGCCACTGCACCTGGCCTATTATAATAATTTTGATGATGATATCAGATTAAAGGCTCAGAGCATCTGCAGTTTCAGTCATGTCTCAGCTTCAGCCCTTAGGAGCTCGGCGTAGAGGACTCTCCCTGCTTCCTGGTGTTTAACCTTGGTTATTCCAGAAACGTTGGAGTACTGGCATCCTGGTTTTTTCACAGCTCACTGCAGCCTCTCACTTCTGGGCTCAAACAGTCCTCCCACATCAGCCTCCCAAAGTGTTGGGATTACAGACGTGAGCCCCCACACCCAGCTAGCGCCCTGGTTTCTAATGTGAGACTTTGGGTCAAGCATTGGTCTCTCTAGGCTAGAAGTTCTTCCTGGAGCAGAACTGGCAGCCACAAGCCCCTCCCCCAGCCGTGGTGAACTGGGCTTGTCCCTTCTACAAATCGGCTCCAAAATCTTCCACCTTTACTGAAGCTGAGATAGGATTCACAGGGCTGGGCATGGCCCTCTGGATGATCTCATCCAGCTTTGCATGCCAGAGCCAAGGAGCTGAAGGGCCACAGAGATCTGGGTTTGCTGGGTGTGGGCTGTGGCCTCCGTGCCACTCGACCTGTCCTGTCACCACCACACTTGTCTTTACAGCTGCCCCATTTGGCTCCTGCTGGGGCACTGGCTCTTTCCAACCCGAATACCCCTAGAGTATAGAAGGCAGATACTTTTGCCTTGGTGAAGCTTTGGAGTAGGTTCTGGGAAGAGAGCTGTGGTGAGGCTGTGACCTCTGGGAACAGGAGCTGAGAGGGTGTTTCGTGGCTTGCAATTGCCAGATGAACTAAGACGCATTCCCCCATCTGCTCTGTTGTACTCAGGGGCCAACCGCAGGTGCTCTTCCCTGAATCCATGATGCTTGGTTAGCTTTTGTCTAGCTGCTGGTTTGGCCAGCAGATGGTAGACATCAGAGGCTTGGAAATCTCCAAAGGGTTCGTGTGATTTGTTTGCACCCCCATTCCAGAGCTTCAGGGGCATTCACAGTCTACCCTTTGTCAGTTCCAAGCCCAGTCCCATCTCTAGTAGCCGCCCCAGGCATGCAGGCCCTGGGAGTGTAAGGACATGCTGCCACTCACACTTTCCCGTTCCATTATCTCACTGTGCTGGTTTCCACCTCTGCTTAAGGCCCTAGTGGACCAGGGCTGTGTTCACAGGCTGAAAAGAGCATGTGCTCCGTCTGCCATGCAAAGCTAGGTCCCCAGAGTGAGATCTTTTACTTCTGAGACTCAGTTTTTGTGTCTTTAAAATAGCGGTGTGAATAACTCTCCCCGCTGTTGTGACCATTGTGAAAACTAAGTTCTCTTTCTGTGCCCTTTACAAGCTAGGAAGACATTCCTTACTGGAAACCGTATTTGCTGCCACCTTGGTCTTGCACTTCCAGCTTCTGAAACGGTGAGAAAATACATTTCTGTTGTGTGAGCCACCCAGTCTGCACAATTTTGTTAGGGCAGCCCAAGCAGACGAATCCAGTGGCCCCTGGAGCCTGGCTGTGCTGGGCTGCCCGCCCGCCTGACCGTGGCTGACCAGACCATGGATGAACCCTTGGTCTCACCAGGCCAATTGAATTCTCTCTCTTGGGATTTTGAAATTGGGGCTGAAGTGCTCTGAGTTGGCTCTGCAGATGGCTGTTCTTGGAAGGGGTAATGCAATGTGGGGTGCCCACTTTCTACCATGTGGACCAGCATGAGAGATGGAGGGGGAATCTTGCCTCCAGTCCGAAGGGCTTTGCCTCTCCCAGTTCCAGTCCTCCTCCAGGCCACTGCATCTCGTCCTTCGGTTTTTGAGACATCTATTTTATTTATTTATTTATTTATTTATTCATTCATTCATTCATTCATTCATTCATTCATTTATTTACTTTGAGACAGAGTTTTGCTCTTGTTGCCCAGGCTGGAGTGCAATGGTGCAATCTCAGCTCACTGCAACCTCCGCCTCCCAGGTTTGAGCAATTCTCCTGCCTCAGCCTCCCAAATAGCTGGAATTACAGGCATGCAGCACCACACCCAGCTAATTTTGTATTTTTCTTTTTAGTAGAGACAGGGTTTCACCATGTTGGCCAGGCTGGTCTCGAACTCCTGACCTCAGGCGATCCACCTGCCTTGGCCTCCCAAAGTGCTGGGATTACAGGCGTGAGCCACTGTGTCTGGTCAAGACATCTGTTTTAAATAATGAATACCTCCTTTTTGCTTAAGTGAACAAGTTTATTTCTGTCACTTGCAACCTAAGAGTTCTAATACCGAGGGAGTGTTTGCATCACCAGCCGCAGCCATGAAGTTAAAAATTCCCTGCGTGTATCAGAAGCATCCATAGCTTGCGTGTGAAAGGGCTTTTTAGCTTTGTTAGTTCTCTTGCTGTCTCTTTGTTTTCTACCTCTCCTTCCCTCCCCCTCTTTCTTCACAGTCACAGCTAGGACAGTTTCCAATTCTTCTACCACATGCCCGGCTTTGTGGACTATAAATAGGAAGACAAACAAGGCTGGGCAGTTGGATAAATTGTCATTTAGGGTGGTTGGTGATTGTAACAAAATAAATGGAAATGTCTGGCATGCTTCATGGAAGGCTGGGCGCTTTCAGCTTGAGCTGAGTTTTTTTTCCTTCTTTAACTGGCTGGGATAGGGGGGACCCCTGAGGTGTGATGGGGTTGCTGCTGGTCACCTGCTGACCTGGCACAGTGAGTCGATGTGGTCTGGATCTGCCCCAGACCTGAGGGTTCAGAGGAAACAGCTCTGGGAAGGGACCCGTGAGGAGAGCTTTCCCTCATGTTTCCAGTTCATGGAACCCGTCCGTAAACTGTCATCTCCACTCTGGATGTGAGAAGGCCAAGCCTCGGGGATGGCGAAAGTCCCTGAGGTCACCTGGGTGGGCGCTGGCTGGGAGTGGTGCTCCGTCTTTTCTTTTTTTAGAAAATATTTTATTATTTTATTTATTTATTTATTTGAGACACGGTTTCACTCTGTCACCCAGGCTGGAGTGCAGTGGCACGATCTCGCCTCACTGCAACCTCCACCTCTCAGATTGAAGCAATTCTTGTGCCTCAGCCTCCCGAGTAGCTGGGATTACAGTTGTGTACCACCACGCCTGGCTAATTTTGGTATTTTTAGTAGAGATGGAGTTTCACCATGTTGGTCATGCCGGTCTCGAACTCTGGACCTCAAGTGATCCGCCCGCCTCAGCCTCCCAAAGTGCCGAGATTACAGGTGTGAGCCACTACACCCAGTCAGTGCTCCGTCTTTTCACAGCTGCCTGTCTGGGCCCCACAGAGCACTGGCCTGGTGGGGCTGCCTGTTCTGTTTGCCTCGTGGAGCAATGTGGTGGGGCCTTCTGTGAAGGAAATGCTTTAAGGATAGCAGGGCACAGAGCGACTGGTATGTCATTCCCTCTCTCCACATGCCTCTCATCCACAGCCCTGAAGTCTGCTGGTTCGATCTTTCCCACCCCTGTGTCCCCATCCCCTTGACCTCCAACCTATTCTTGGGGGGCCTGGCCTCCTTCAAGAGGCCTGTCTTCTTTCAAATCAGTGTTCAGGCTCTGATAATCCGCAGCAAACTGAGTCTCTGCCGGCCTCTAGTGAGAGAGTTTGAAGCTGCAGGTGGATGAACGGGGCTGACCGTCGGCCTCTCTGTGGGCATCTTGCTGTGTCCCTTGCTTTGTATTTGACCATGTTCACGGTGGCGTTAGGACCCTGAAGGGAGCAAAAGGAAGAGGGTGTCTTACAAGGCGTGTCAGGGTTGCGGCGGTTGAGACTCTCCCCCGCATGAGACTCTCGCCTGCATGAAACACGCTTCCCTCAGGGGATTGAGAGCCTTGGCAGTAACGATACTCAAGTGAGGGTTTGGAAGGCCTGTAGAGGTTGCTTAACATATCACTCTACTTTAAGTAGTGTTCTTTGCCCTTTTGAGAAGGCTTTTTTTTTTTTTTTTTTGGAGACAGAGTCTCGCCCTGTAGCCCAGGCTGGAGTTCAATGGTATGACCTTGGCTCACTGCAACCTCCACCTAGAGTCTCGCCCTGTAGCCCAGGCTGGAGTTCAATGGTATGACCTTGGCTCACTGCAACCTCCACCTCCTGGGTTCAAGCAATTCTCCTGCTTCACGCTCCTGAGTAACGGATTACAGGTGCACGCCACCATGCCCGGCTAATTTTTGTATTTTTAGTAGAGACGGGGTTTCACCATGTTGGTCAGGCTGGTCTCGAACTCCTGACCTCGTGATCCGCCCGCCTTGGCCTCCCAAAGTGCTGGGATTACAGGCGTAAGCCACCGTGCCTGCCTAAAAGAAGGCATTCTTTTAGGGAAGAGGGTTATGAAAAAAGACCTGGAAACCTGAAATTTTCCTGTGGGTGCACACATTTTAGGTAGCACCTGAAAACCTGGAGAGACCCTCTTTTGATGATGGCTTGGAACATATCAGTTTATATTCTTTCCATATGGAAAAATAAATCATGAAACTTAGATAGCAGTTGTTTGATGCGTAAATCAATTAAAATTATTTAAAGAGGAGAACTTAAAAAGCCACAAAATTGCCTTGGGAGAGTACAGGAAGATGGGGGACCTGCCATTTAAGTTTGGCCAATTTATAGCTGGGCATGGTGGCTCATGCCTGTCATCCCAGCACTTTGAGAGACCTGAGGCTAGGAGTTCAAGACCAGTTTGGTCAACATGGCGAAACCCCATCTCTACTAAAAAAACAAAGATTAGCCAGGCATGGTGTCACGCTCCTGTAATCCCAGCTACTTGGGAGGCTAAGGCGGGAGGATCACTTGAACCTGGGAGGCAGAGGTAGCAGTGAGCTGAGATCGAGCCATTGTACTCCAGCCTGAGCAACAGAGTGAGACTCCATCTCAAAAAAAACCAGTTTGGCCAATTTATTTATTTAAAAGTTTGTTCTTTGGAGGCCTGAAGATTAATTCATTCAGGTCACATTTTGAATCTGGAGGAGAAGGGTGGATACAAGGATTACTAACAAATGATACAAGGATTACTAACCAACCATTTGGAAGAAAATAAGGTTAATGATTAACCTCACATGATAAATAAAAATAAATTTCAGAGATTAAATATTTACATGGTTAAAAAAAAAAGCCATAAAAGTTGTAGAAAAAACGTAGGTGCTTGTTTATATAACCTTGCTGCTGAGGAAGGTTTTTCTAAGCATAACACCATATGTAAAATTTTTGAAAGTTGAAAATTAGCATAAACATACTTAAAAGGCAAGTGACAGAGCTGAAGTATTTGAAACATACCAGGTTCTGTGAAGATCTTTAGCAAATGATAAGAAAGGTAAACCATCTAATGCAAAAATAAGACACACTAGAAAAATACAAGTTGTTAAAAAACCATTGGAAATATTAAGTTATTTAGTTTTAAAAAAAAATAGTTTATACAGGTTTATTTGATTTTTCTTTCGTCACTGTAAACTAGGATGCTGCTAATTTTTTACTTTCATAGATAATGTTTAAACCATTGTAGGAATGTTTCTGAAGGATAAATTCCCACCAGTGGAATTAATGGTTGGAAGGCATCTTATTTTCAATAAACATTTCCAGGAGTTTGAGACCAGCCTGGGCAACGTAGAAGACCCTGTCTCTACAAATTAAAAAAAAAAAAAAAAAAAAAGCCAGGTCTGGTGGCACATAGCTGTGGTTCCAGCTACTCAGGAACTGGAGGCCACAGGACTGCCTGAGCCCAGGAGGTCAAGGGTGAGCTGTGATCACACCACAGCACTCCAGAGTGAGACCCTGTCTCAAGAAAATAAATAATTATCGGCCGGGCGCGGTGGCTCACGCTTGTAATCCCAGCACTTTGGGAGGCCGAGACGGGCGGATCACGAGGTCAGGAGATCGAGACCATCCTGGCTAACACAGTGAAACCCCGTCTCTAGTAAAAATACAAAAAATTAGCCGGGCGTGGTGGTGGGCGCCTATAGTCCCAGCTACTGGGGAGGCTGGAGCAGGAGAATGGCGTGAACCCAGAAGGCGGAGCTTATAGTGAGCCCAGATCGCGCCACTGCACTCCAGCCTGGGCGACAGAGCGAGACTCCGTCTTAAAAAAAAAAAAAAAGAAAAGAAAAGAAATAAATAGGCCGGGTGCGGTGGCTCACACCTGTAATCCCAGCACTTTGGGAGGCCGAGGTGGGCATATCACCTGAGGTCAGAAGTTTGAGACCAGCCTGACCAACATGGAGAAACCATGTCTCTACTAAAATACAAAAAAATCAACCGGGCATGGTGGTGCATCCCTGTAATCCCAGCTACTTGGGAGGCTGAGGTAGGAGAATTGCTTGAACCTGGGAGGCAGAGGTTGCAGTGAGCCGAGATCACGCCGTTGCACTCCAGCCTGGGCAACAAGAGTGAAACTCCATCTCAAAAAAATAAATAAATAAAAAAGAAAATAAATAAATAAAAGTTTGAGGGCGGGGGGCAGTGGCTCATGCCTGTAATCCCAGCACTTTGGGAGGCCAAGGCGGGCAGATCACTTGAGGTCAGGAGTTTGAGACCAGCCTGGCCAACATGGCGAAACCCCGTCCCTACTAAAAATATAAAAATTAGCTGTGTGTGGTGGCATGTGCCTGTAATCCCAGCTACTCGGGAGGCTGAGGCATGAGAATCACTTGAGTCCAGAGGCAGAGGTTGCAGTGAGCCGAGATCACACCATTGCACTCCAGCCTGGGTGATAGAGCT
The DNA here is from genome assembly GCF_008728515.1 of Papio anubis. Classification (NCBI taxonomy): domain Eukaryota; kingdom Metazoa; phylum Chordata; class Mammalia; order Primates; family Cercopithecidae; genus Papio; species Papio anubis. The sequence continues at coordinate 116,476,864 of NC_044985.1, forward strand.
AGACTCTGCCTCAAAAAAAAAAGTTTGAATTGGTTTACACTCTCAAATAAATATGAGGGTGCCCATTTCCCTATATCCTTGGGGAAAATGCACATTTTCATTTCTGACAATCTGATAAGGGGAAAAATAATTTGCCACAGGCACACATAAACACCTTTCTTAAGTGATTAGCAGAGTGGCTTCGGCTTGGGCCAGAGGCTGGTTGTGAATCTCTCAGTGACAGCGACTCTGATTCCCTGCTTTCTTTCCCCTGTAGTTCCTGCTCATTTTCCACAAGGCCGCGGCGGGGGAGCTGCAGGAGGACAGTGGGCTCATGGCGCTGGCAAAGCTCTCCGAGATCAATGTGGCCCTGGAGGGCGTCAAAGGTGCCAAGAACTTCTTTGAAGCCAAGGTAGGTGCTTCGTTTCTTCTGTGAGGAGCAACCACTCCCAGCCTCCACCCTGTCCACCAGACGGCAGCTGTCGTTTTCATCTCAGCAGAGCAAACCTGCAGAAACAGACCAGGAGGGTCCTCCAAGTCCCCTGCCAATCAGCACAGTGGGTGCCAGTCCACATGAGCTCAGAGTCGGCCTCCTCCATACCCTGTCCATTCGGAGCTTCAGTGTCTTCATCTGTATGATGGAGAGGTGACAACAGGATTGCCTGAATGATGAAACGAGTTCATGTACATGAAAGCATTTAGCAAGTGCCTGGCTCACTGTGAGCCCTTCGTAGGTGGTATGGGCTGTTGGGACTCTTGTGGAGTTTCGTTTTAGTTTATTCTGGGAGCTTGCCCAGAGACAGAGTGCCTTGGTGACACATCCTGGCCTGCCCAGTCCCCTAAGCAGGACTCTAAATTCTCACTTCTCTTTGAGGCTGCTTGGAGACAGATTTCATCATCTTTCTGCCACGCTGAAAGCCCAGTGCTCTCATCTGACAGTGTCAAGGACAAGCCAACCACTCATTGTGCCTTAAACACTGGCACCATGTGTCCAATTCTGAAAGTGGTTTGGCCCTTCCTTCCTGACTTAGCATTGATTCAGCCCATCTCCAGCAAAGCTGGGCACCACACTGAGCTCTAAGATACAACTTCTGTCTAAGGATGAAGTGGACATAACTGTTGCCCTTCCCAGGGCACACACATAGTCCAGTGAAGAAAGCAAGCTCCACAATGATACAGAGAGGGTAGAGAGGAGGGAAGGGCTATTTTGCAGGAATGGGTCTTCTCCATCCATTGAGTATATAACATGCAGATGTCTTATGATGCCTTGGCAGAGGTGCTAGGTTGACAGCCCGAGCTTAGCAGGACAGTTTTCAGTCCACTGCTCCAGTGCAAGGTGATACGTGCTCTAGTTGAAGTAGGTTTGAGTGTCTGGGAATGTCTTATCTGGGCATTCAAGACCTGTTATAATCTGGCTCTGATCCCTGCTTCAGCCTCATCCATCCCCTTCAAATGCTGCCACGCCTTTCCCAACTGGATCTGCTGTTCCCTCTGCCTGAACGCCCTACCCAAATGCCTCTGCCTAGAAAACTGCTTCTTCATCCAGACCCATGTTGAAGAGTTCCGTCCCCTGGGCTGCTTTCCCTGACTGTCCGTCCTCTTCTGTGTGCCTCTAGTACACGTGGAAGTGGGTTATAATTTATCTTTTTGAGGCACCCTTAGATGCTTTTGGTGAAAGTATGAATTAGCCCAACTTTTTATTTTATGTTTTGAGATGGAGTCTCACTCTGCTGCCCAGGCTGGAGTGTAGTGGTAGGATCTTGGCTCACTGCAACTTTGACCCAACTTTTTGTAAAGCAGTTTGAAACTAACTATTCACATTTTATATTTTTCCCTTCCAGAATTCTATCTCTTGAGACTTCTTCTTTTTTTTTTTTTTTTTTTTTGAGACTGAGTCTCACTCTGTCGCCCAGGCTGGAGTACAGTGGCGCGATCTTGGCTCACTGCAACCTCCGCCTCCCAGGTTCAAGTGATTCTCCTGCCTCAGCCTCCTGAGTAGCTAGGACTATAGGCGCGCACCACCACGCCCAGCTAATTTTTGTATTTTTAGTAGAGATGGGATTTCATCATATCGGCCAGGCTAGTCTCAAACTCCTGACCTCGTGATCTGCCTGCCTCCACCTCCCAAAGTGCTGGGATAACAGGCGTGAGCCACCACACCCATGCAAATGCACATACATGTATGGACAAGGATTTTCATACAATATTGTTAGTAGTATAGAAAAATTAGAAATAACCAAAACTTCCATTATCAGGGAAGTGAGTTCATTGTGATATACCCACACATTTGCACACTCTGGAGCTGTCAGAAAATGAGATGCAGCTGCGTGTCCGTGTGGACAGATGTCCGGAATAAATGAAGCAAGGCAATACGCTGGAAACCTAATTTTGTAAACATGAAATCCAACCTGGATCATTACATGCCAAAGTGTTAGTAATAGTTGTGTCTGAGGGACTTATTTTATATTTTTGTGATGTTTTACAATGAGCGTGTACTCTTTTTATAACTGGAGAGAAGATGAAAAGAATGACAGTAAAAATTCTTGCAGCTCGTTACGTTCATAGGTCTGCCTCCTCACCCAAACTCAAAGGCAGAGTAGCTATGATATCTTTGTAATTACAGTGCTTGGTATATAATGGCCCTCAATTAACATCTGCCTGGATGACAAATGGAGGGCGTCACCGCTGGATTTGGGAGAGGGCCATAAAGGAGCTGCCATTTGTGACAGATGTTCTGAGATGAATGGGGATTCACCTTGTAATCAAGGAAGGGAGGGCGTTGTGATCGTGGGAACAGCAGGTGGAAGGCTCCAAGGCGTAGAGGGTGAGGCTTGTTTGGAGGCTGCAGAGGTGTGGCAATGTGAGGATACAGGATGTGTGAGGGAGCAGGGCTGGTGACGTGTCTGGAGGTGAAAACCAAGATGCAAATATGGTGACCCCAGCCTGGCCAACATGGTGAAACCCGTCTCCACTAAAAATACAAAAATTAGTTGGGCATGGTGGTGCACACCTATAATCTCAGCTACTTGGAAAGCTGAGGCAGGAGAATTGCTTGAACCCAGGAGGCGGAGGCTGCAGTGAGCCCAGACGTGCTACTGTACCTCCAGCCTGGGTGACAGCATGACTCCACCAAAAAAAGAGAGAGAGAGGGACAGAGATGGAAGGAAAGAAGGAAGGAAGGAAGGAAGGAGAGAAAGAGAGAAAGAAAGAAAGAGAGAAAGAAAGAAAATAAGGAAGGAAGGAAGGAAGGAAGGAAGGAGAGAAAGAGAGAAAGAAAGAGAGAGAAAGAAAGAAAATATGGTGATCAGGAAACTGGGCCAGCACTTGCCACCCTCTGGCCCACCATGGCACGTATGGTCTATGACTCTCAGACTGGATGGCTCCCGGCTGCACTAGACAGTATTGGACAGAGAGCTCCAGCCTCCCCAAGGCTGAGAGGAGCTCCTCTCTGGGCACCTGGTTGGGAAGGTCAGGCCTTCCCCAGACTGCTGAGTGTCAGAACCACCTGCACACCAGCTTCTCAGGCCCACCCACATCTACCTGGGATTTCTCCAAGGTGGGTTTCAGGAAACGTGGAGGTGATGGAGCTGTGATGTGATTCCAACGCACAGCCACAGGTGCAGGGGAGCCCTCGAGTGTTTGGGTGGGCACTACGAGTACACACTTGCCTGGGGACAGTTTAGACTCAGGGAAGTTTTCACAGAGGTCCCGAGAAGAATTGTGGGTCCAATAAGTGTAGTGACAACCAGACTAGGGAGGAGGAGGGGACAAATTGAGAATTCTCTAGAAGTCTCAGTGTTCATGACCACTCCATTGGAGGTGAGAGGTAAGTGCCATGAGGTTTGTCAAGGAGGGAAGTTGATGACATTTTTCATCAAGACCAGCCTCACAGGCGGAGTGTGGTGGCTCACGTCTGTAATCCCAGCACTTTGGGAGGGCGAGGGGGGAGGATTACTTGAGGTCAGGAGTTTGAGACCAGCCTGGCCAACATGGTGAAACCCCGTCTCTACTAAAAATATAAAAATTAGCCAGGCGTGGTGGCAGACACCTGTAGTCCCAGCTACTTGGGAGGCTGAGGCATGAGAATCGCTTGAGCCCAGAGGCAGAGGTTGCAGTGAGCCGAGATCACACCATTGCACTCCAGCCTGGGTAACAGAGCAAGACTGTGTCTCAAAATAAATAAATAAATAAATAAAGCAAAAATAAATAAAGCCCGGCCTCCCCCTATTCCCAGAATGGCTGTGGTTTGAAGAGGAGAAGTTATGAACTGGGTTTGGTGTCAAGTGTGAGGGGACTTCAGGCACAGGAAAGGTGTGCCCCTTCATTTGAAGGCCATCGTGTTGGTTACAAATAATTTCTCATCACATCCTGTTTGACCGAACCTGGTGACTCCTGGCTGCATGGGAGGTTAGGGAGCGTCTTTTTTTCTGGGATCTGCCTGCCTGGCTGTCATTATGCCACTGGGGAAGGTGAAGATCCTACATGTTGAGGGTCATGGAGTAATTTCTTCCACACATGCCCAATTCTGAACCTGCCATTGGAAAACACTGGAATATCATTATCTCAACTGGGCTTTCTGGAGCCAGGGGTGGTGTCAGTCTCCCTTAGGCCTCTGGGCCATGTGCTAGATCTCATAGCAAGAAATAAGGCAGGAAATGGGTGCTTCTGGGCACCTCACAACATAGACCACAGGAGCTAACTTCACAAGATATACATTGAAACCAAGGATTAGAGATTGACCTATGGTAGAACAGAATGGTGCCAGGACTGTGGGGAAGGCTGGCATTTAGGCCTTTGGAGAAGAAGAAGGTATAATCAGAGGTACAAGGAAACCCTGGGGAAATGCTATTTTAGAGGACTGGAGCAGTTTTTAGAAGAGATTAGGCTGGGTGCAGTGGCTCATACCTGGACACTTTGGGAAGCTGAGGCAGGAGAACTGTTCAAGCCCGGGAGTTCAAGGTTGCAGTGAGCTGTGATCATGCCGCTGCACCACAGCCCGCACAACAGAGCAAGACCCTGTCTCTAAAACAAAACAAAAAGCAAACATAACAAAATGGAGTTTTTAGTCCCTGCCTCTAGGGATTATAATTCCGTAAGAGTAAAAGTGACCTGGTGCAGTGGCTCACACCTGCAATCCCAGCACACTTGGGAGGCCAAGGTGAGAGGATTGCTTAAGCCCAGGAGTTTGAGACCAGCCTGAGCAACATGGCAAGACCCCATCTCTACACACACACACACACACACCTTTCTGTATAAGCATAACTCTTGCTGTTAATATTCTCAGAGTTACCTGTCTTCCGAAATGGACCCCTGTCAAACGCAGGGGAATTTAGAAAGTGGACACTGCTATTTTTCATTGAAATGGGAGCATCCAGGCCTGGCGCAGTGGCTCATGCCTATAGTCCCAGCACTTTGGGAGGCTGAGGTGGGAGGACTGCTTAAGCCCAGAAGTTTGAGACCAGCCTGGGCAACATAGTGAGATCTTGTCATTACAAAAACAAAAATAGTAGCTGGGTGTGGCGGTGCACGCCTGTAGTCCCAGCTACTCAGGAGGCTGAATTGGGAGGAACACTTGAGCCTGGGAGATTGAGGCTGCAGTAAGCCATGACTGCACCACTGCACTCCAATCTGGGTGACAGATTAAGACCGTGTCTCAAAATAAAAAAGACATTTAGAAAGTTGAGAACTCTGCTCCAACTCCCCCAAAAGACAGTTAAATGTTGGGAAATGTAAGGATTACTTCTTCCTTTGTCCTCCAATGTTATAAAAAGAATGTAAACATTGAAAAAGATCATATCATATTCATTCTCTGAAGCCATTGATTCTGATAAAGTCACATAAAAATGACACATTAGAAAAAAAAATTATAGGCCGGGCGCGGTGGCTCAAGCCTGTAATCCCAGCACTTTGGGAGGCCGAGGCGGGCGGATCACGAGGTCAGGAGATCGAGACCATCCTGGCTAACATGGTGAAACCCCGTCTCTACTAAAAATACAAAAAACTAGCCGGGCGTGGTGGCGGGCGCCTGTAGTCCCAGCTACTCGGAGGCTGAGGCAGGAGAATGGCCTGAACCTGGGAGGCGGAGCTTGCAGTGAGCCGAGATCACGCCACTGCACTCCAGCCTGGGTGACACAGCGCGAGACTCCATCTCAAAAAAAAAAAAAAAAAGAAAAAAAAATTATATCAATGAATGTAGCTCTAAGAATCTTAAAACTTCAGGGGCCAGGAGCAGTGGCTCATGCTTGTAATCCCAGAACTTTGGGAGGCCAAGGTGGGCACCTCACTTGAGTTTAGGAGTTCAAGACCAGCTGGCCAACATGGTGAAACCCTGTCTCTACTGGAAAAAAAAAAAATTAGCTGGGCATGGTGGCGTGTGCCTATAATCCCAGCTACTCGGGAGGCTGAAGCAGGAGAACCACTTGAACCCGGGAAGTGGAGGTTGCAGTGAGCTGAGATCACACCATTGAACTCCAGCCTGGGTGACAGAGTGAAACTCCATCTCAAAAAAAAAAAAAACGGAATGCAGTGATTACATTTAAGGATGTATATGTTAAAACTGCAAGAATGATTTGAAAATGTTGCTATCATAGGTATATCAAGAAAAAAGTCATTTAAATTAAATATCTCAAAGGTATTTGGTAAAGTTTAATACCCATTCATAATAAAACATTTTAAAATAAGAAAACAATGCTTCTTTAGCACGGTAAAAGAATATTGGCCAAGCGCAATGGCTCACACCTGTAATCCTAGCACTTTGGAAGGCTGAGGCGGGCGGATCACCTGAGGTGGAGAGTTCGAGACCAACCTGACCAACATGGACAAACCTCATCTCTACTAAAAAACAAAATTAGCTGGGCGTGGTGGCGCCTGCCTGTAATCCCAGCTACTCAGGAGACTGAGGCAGGAGAATCGCTTGAACCTGGGAGGCAGAGGTTGCAGTGAGCCGAGATCGTACCATTGCACTCCAGCCTGGGCAATGAGAGTGAAACTCCGCCTCAAAAAAAAAAAAAAAGAAAAGAAAAAAAAAGAATATTTATTTTCCTCATAAATATCAAGGCATTCTATAAAGCAGTACTATTAAATCACACAGTATGGGTGCAGGAATCAACAAATCAGTCAGTGGCACAGGATAGAGAACAGAAACATCTCTTTCATGTGGGAACTTAGAATATGAAGAAAATTGGGAGAGTAATGGGCTAGCAATAAAAGGTGCTGAGACAATTAGCTGTGCACTTAGGAAGATAAAGTCAAGTCCCTACTTTATACTCTTCACTAAAATAAGTGCACTTAGATCCTTCTGTGGTTCATAATGTGATGACTGGGTTTTCATGCCCATGTGTGAAGCGTGCCTCCCTCCAATCTTGTTAAGATGTCAGCACATTGCCTTCTGACGGGAAAGAAAAGTGAAATAAGTGAGCTTATTTTTGTGGCTTAAGGGGCCAAATGAGAACACAAAACCATAAAGGTATTAAAAGGAAATTCAGGAAAATGGGTTTAGAACCTCGGGGGTTTAGAAGACCTTCTTAAACATGCCATAAAATGCAAATGGCAGAACGGAAATGCTTGATCAATTTGATTACATCAAAATGTTAAATATGTGTGTCGTCCCAAATGCCTTAGAGCTAAAAGATGAGCAAAAAACTGGGAGAAAGTAACTAAAATATGTATAACCAGAGACTAATACCTAGAATTTATAAGGAAAGTAAATATTCTTTTATTTATTTATTTATTTATTTTTTTGTCTTATGTAAGTCAAATTGGGGCTGAGCTCAGTGGTACATGCCTATAATCCCAATGCTTTAAGAGGCTGAGGTGGGAGAATTGCTTGAGCCCAGGAGTTTGAGACCAGCCCAGGCAACATAGTGCAACCCCATCTCTACAAAAAATTTTAAAAACTAACCTACAGGTGGCATGCACCTATAGGCCTAGCTGCTCAGGATGCTGAAGTAGGAGGATTGCTTGAGCTCGGGAGTTCGAGGCTGTAGGGGACTGATTGTGCCACTGTACTTTAGCCTCAACCTGGGTGATGGAGCAAGACTGTTTCTTAAAAAAAAAAAAAAAGGAACTGCAAATTTTAAAATAATAATATAATAACTGAATAGAAATGTGGGCAAAGGATATAAACGGGCAATTTACAAAAGAAGAAATAAAAACAAGGTTGTTGGCTATCTGATTGGCAAAAAGTAAAAACATTAATGATAACCTTGGCAATGTTGTGGGGAAATGAGAGCTTCCAGTTCGTGATTGTGGGGGTGTAAATCAGAACAGCAGCTTTGGAGAACAATGTAATAGTCTATTAAAATAACATACATAAGGCTGGGTGTGGTGGCTCATGCCTGTAATTCTAGCACTTTGAGAGGCTGAGGCGGGTGAATTGCTTGAGCTCAAGAGTTCAAGACCAGCCTGGGTGACATGGTAAAACCCTGCCTCTACTAAAAATACAGAAATTAGCCAGGCATGTGATGACGTGTTCATGTAATCCCAGCTACTAGAGTGGCTGAGGCAGAAGGATCGGTTGAGCCCCGGAGGCACAGGTTGCAGTGAGCTAAGATTGCGGCATTACACTCCAGCCTGGGCAAGAGTGAGACTGTCTTAAAAAAAAAAAAAAAAAAAAAAAGTACATACTCAACGAGTTTGGAAATTTTACAAATTGAGACACACTCACAGAATCAGTTCTAGAACAGATGATTTTTAGATGGGTTTATCCGATATGATATTATTGAAGACAAATTGTTGATTTAAAATACTCAAATGGCACCAAATTCCATTCACAATACCAGCAAAACCATGTAATATGCAGAAGCAAATATAGGACGACTGATTTAGTGAGCAACATAAAGGCATAAGTGAATGAAAACTGAGGCATTCGGCGAAAACTGTATTTTTAAAAATTATTATTGTTATTTTGAGATGGAGTCTCACTGCAGCCTCGACCACCAAGGCTCAAGTGATTCTCCTGCCTCAGCCCCTGAGTAGCTGGGATTACAGGCACATGTCACCACGCCTGGCTATTTTTTGTATTTTTAGTAGGGACAGGGTTTCACCATATTGGCCAGGCTGGTCTCAAACTCCTGGCCTCAGGTGATCCGCCCGCTTCAGCCTCCCAAAGTGCTGGGATTACAGTCTTGAGTCACCACCACACCCAGCCCACGGAGAAATGTATTTTAAAGGTATCCCTTTGCCATAGGCAGATGGATGCAATTCCAGTCAAAATCCCATGAGGGGACTGGGTGCAGTGGCTCATGCCTGTAATCCTAGCACTTTGGGAGGTCAGGGCCGGTGAATCACCTGAGGTCAGGAGTTCGAGACCAGCCTGACCAATATGGTGAAACCCCTTCTCTACTAAAAATATAAAAATTAGCCAGGCATGGTGATGTGCGCCTGTAGTCCTAGCTACTCGGGAGGCTGAGACAGAAGAATTGCTTGAACCTGGGAGGCGGAGATTGCAGTGAACCAAGATCATGCCACTGCACTCCAGCCTGAGCGACAGAGTGAGACTCCGTCTCAAAAAAAAAAAAAAAAAAAAAAAATCCCATCAGGGGATTCATTTTGGTTTGCCTTTTTCCCTACAACTGAACAATATTAGTGTGAAATTAAAATAATGTAAAAGCGGTTAATAAACTGGGATGTTAAACTGTATCCTGAAAAAAACGTCAAGTAGAATGACCAACCCCAGCAAAAGAAGCACATGGGGGCACAGCAACAAATCCAGTGATGTGTTAGAGATGGTGTCTGTGCCAACAGAAAGCAACTTCTGAAGGCCACACGGAAAGAGTGCTTGCTGGGGTCCTGCCCTCCATGGGCCCACGTTCCCTTGTCCCTAGGTCTGCTGAATGGGCTGTTCACTCAGGTGTCAGCAGCTCCAGGGTCCTCTGCCCTGCCTTACTCTGTTGGTCTGTGTCTGCTGTTTCTCTGCAGGTCCAAGCCTTGTCATTGGCCAGTAAGTTTGAAGCAGAGTTGAAAGCTGAGCAAGATGAGCGGAAGCGGGAGGAGGAGGAGAGGCGGCTTCGCCAGGCGGCCTTCCAGGAGCTCAAGGCCAACTTCAGTACATAGTCCTGCTGACCTTGCCCTCTGCCCACAGCTGTGCCTCACAGATGCCCCAGGAAGAGATGACAGGCATCTTCATCACTGCTGCCAGTCCCCTCCTGAGCCAGCATCTCCACCCATCACCCTGTGCCAGCTCCCATGCCAGCCTTCATTACTCCCAGTGTCCAAGCCCCTCCGGGGGTCCTGGGGTGGGCCAGATGCCTGCCCACCTCTGTCTCCGGCCTCTGCTCCTCCACCCTACCCGTAGCCAGAACTTGTATCTTCTCAGCGACCTTCACTTCGTCCTTGTCCCTTTACCATTCCACATCAAAGAATAGTCTCTGTCAATTTGTAAAGATATGTCTGTCTTTTTGGGTCCTCAGAGAAAATGCCCATTTTCAAGAGGAATTCTCTGCACTCCTCTGCTTCCCATCCAGCTTGCCTGTTCTCATCTTTGGTAGGATTCTGCCAGTTGCTTTTACATCTTCTGTTCCTGGGTAATGGTGGGTCTTAATGGAGGCTGAGTGGACCACTGCCCATTCACTCTTCAGCAGGAGGAACAGCATGCCGCCACGGTGACACACATTAGAGAAAGGACAGAGGTCTGCTCCTTCCTGCCACCTTTCTCCTGGCCCCTTAGCATTCCCCCAGTCCCTCCCTCTTCACCCTGCTCGTCTGTGTCTTCCCAGTTCAGCCTTTTTCCCACTCTTAAATACTGTGCTACTTCACTGTAAGAATGAAAGAACAGTTAGGATACCAATGAGTAAAAGGGTTCCTGGTCACTCTGACTCTGTGCAAATTGTATTACAGTAGACCCCTGACATTCCCAAGTGACAGATCCAGGGCCTTTCAAACATCCCCAAAGTCGTGGCCATGCTCACCATTAGCCAGTTTCTAACATCTGTTTCAGAGTATCGAGCTGTAGATGTTCTTACCCCCCATACTTGTGAGTTCTTGGGGTTGCTCACAAATACTAAGGGTTGTGTTGTATTTTTAACAAATATATCCTGTTGTCATATTTATTCTCTTTTGTAACTGCTGTCTTTACAATAAAGAAATCACCTGCCTTTCTATCTCACAGCTGTTTCTTTTTACATTGTATAAATAATGTGACCATCACATCAACGTGCCTGGAATTTTCTTGAATTAAAGGAGAGAGTAGGGTATTTTCTATAGGAGCCAAGTCCCATCCAGGGCTTCTGTTTGACACCGAGTCCTGAAGTACAGTTAGAAATGGGAACTAGAGGCCAGGCATGGTAGCTCACATCTGTAGTCCCAGCACTTTGGGAGGCTGAGACGGGTGGATCACTTGAGGTCAGGAGTTCAAGACTAGCCTGGTCAACACGGTGAAACCCCATTTCTAGTAAAAATATAGCTGGCCTGGTGGCGCACACCTGTAATCCCAGCTACTCAGGAGGCTGAGGTGGGAGAATCCCTTGAACCAGGGAGGCAGAGTCTGCAGTGAGCAGAGATGGTGCCGCTGCACTCCAGCATAGGCAACAGAGCAAGACTCCATCTCAAAAAAAAAAAAAAAAGAAAGAAAGAAACGAGAACTAGAGGGCTGGTTTTCACTCTATAGGATTCAGAGCACTGAGCTTATCAGTTGCACTCCCCTTCCCTTCTGTGAGGATGCCTTCAGCTGCAGGGAAAAACCACAGCTTCATTTCTTTTGCTTCTTAGATCCCTTGAAACTGTGATGAGAGCCAATGCCCCTCCCTCCTATGTATAATCCAGGATATTTGGGCTACCCATGCAAGGACCTCTGTCCCAAGAGAACACCCTTTGCTCCTCAGGAAGGATCATTCTGCGTTACACAAATCCAAGACCTATGCTTTGCAGACATCATTTTTCTAGCTGGTGTCACCCTCTAGTCTCCCTACCAGAGGGGACGGACATGAAAAAGGAGTAGAGATTCTTACCATATGATCCAGCAATTCTACTCCTTCCTATTTCTTCAGACTACATGAGTGCTTATGTCCACACAAAAACCTGCACATGAAGCTTTTGTTTTTTTATTTTTTTGAGACAAGGTCTAGCACTGTAACCCAGGCTGGAGTGCAGTGGTGCGAAGATGGCTCACCGCAGCCTCAACCTCCTAGGCTCAAGTGATCCTCCTGCCTCAGCCTCCCAAAGTGCTGGGATTGCAAGCATGGGCCACTGTGGCCGGCCTGCACATGAATCTTTATAGCAGCTTTATTCCTAATTTCATAGACTTGGAAACAATCAAAATGTTCCTCAATAGGTGAGTGCATAAACGATGATACATCTGCACAGTTGAATATTATTCAGTGATGCGAAGTATTTACCAATAGAAAGAAATGAGTTATCAAGTAATGAGAAGGGAGGAAACTTACATGCATACTGCTAAATGAAAAGCCAGTCCTAATCTGGGCGTGGGGCACTTGTTCATGGTTCTAGCTGCTCACGGCTGAAGAGGAAGGATAACTGGAGCCTCGGAGTTCGAGTGCAGCCTGAGCAACATAGTGAGACCCCATCTCAAAAAAAAAAAAAAAAGCCAATCTGAAAAGGCTACATACTATTTGATACCAACTATAGTATGACATCCTGGGAAAGGTAAAAGTGTGAAGACAGTGAAAAGATCAGTGGTTGTCAGCAAGGAGAGGGGGAGGACTTTTAGAGCAGTAAAACTTATTCTCCATGATGCTATCGATGCTGCTGGATGAATGTCATACATCTGTCAAAACCTATAGAATGTGCAACACAAAGAATGCACCCTAGGCCAAGTGCAGTGGCTCATGCCTGAAATCCCAGCACTTTGGGAAGTGGAGGCAGGAAGATTGCTCAAGCTCAGGGGTTCGAGACTAGCCTGGGCAATATAGTTGTACCCTGAGTCTACAAAAAACTTTTAAAAAGCCAAGCTTGGCTGGGAGCGGTGGCTCAGCACTTTGGGAGGCTGAGGCAGGGGATTGCTTGAGCTCAAGAATTTGAGATCAGCTGGGGCAATATGGTGAAACTCTATTTCTATCAAAAATTCAAAAAATATTAGCTGGGCGTGGTGGCAGGCACCTGTGGTCCCAGCTACTTGGGAGACTGAGGCTGAGGTGGGAGGATTGCTTGAGCCCAGGAAGTGGAGGTTGCAGTGAGCCGAGATCGTGCCACTGCACACCAACCTGGGTGACAGAGTGAGACCGTGTCTCAAAAAGAAAAATAAAGGCCAAGTGTGGTGGCATGCACCTGTGCTCTCAACTACTCAGGAGGCTGAGGTGGAAGGATGGCTTGAGCCCAGGAGGAGAAAGTTGCAGTGAGCCAGGATCATGCCACTGCACTCCAGCCTGGATGACTGATTGAGAGCCTGTCTCAAAAAGGAAAGAAAGGAATGCATCCTAATATTAACTATGGAGTTTAATAATGCGTCAATATGGGCATGTCAATTGTAACAAATATATCACATTAAAATAACATAATAATAGGGAATGGGGAGTTGGGGTGAGAGGGGTACATAGGAACATGTACTTTTGGCTCCTTATTTCTGTAAACCTGAAACTTCTCTAAAAAATAAAGTCTAGGGTGGGTGTGGTTCATGCCTGTAACCCCAACACTTTGGGAGGCCTAGGTGGGCGGATCACCTGAGGTCAGTAGTTCGAGACCAGCCTGGCCAACACGGTGAAACCCTGTCTCTACTAGAAATACAAAATATTAGCTGGGAGTGGTGGTACACGCCTGTAATCCCAGCTACCCGGGAGGCTGAAGCAGGAGAATCGCTTGAAAACCAGAAGGCGGAGGTTGCAGTGAGGTGAGATCGTGCCACCATACTCCAGCCTGGATGACAGAGCAAGACTCCATCTCAAAAAGATAAACAAATAAATAAACATCTAATGGTGAAAGAGACAGGAAAAAAAAAGCCTATTAATTTAAAAAGAAGGAAGAGAATGGAGATAGCAGTGTCATTACTTGAAGCATCCGTTTGCCTTTCTGGACAAGTGGGCCCACGTGAGAACTAAAACTCTTGATTGCTTATCACAGACTGTGAAAATAAAAATAAACAAATAAGGCTGGGTGCAGTGACTCATGCCTGTAATCCCAGCACCTTGGGAGGCTGATGCAGGTGGATTACTTGAGGTCAGGAGTTTGAGACCCACCTGGCCAACATGTCAAAACCTCATCTCTGCTAAAAATACAAAAAAATTAACCAGGCATGGTGGCATGTGCCTATAGTCCCAGCGACTCGAGAGGCTGAGGCAGGAGAATCCCTTGAACCCCGGGAGGCAGAGGTTGCAGTGAGCCAAGATCACACCACTGCATTCCAACCTGGGTGACACTGTCTCAAAAAATAAAAATAAATAAATAAAACTTTTGATTGCAAGCAATAGAAAATCCAACACAAAAGGACTTCAGACAAAACAGGACACATTGGACTATGTCACTACAAAGGCCAGGGAGAGGATGTCATTCCTCCCTCTTGGCCACAAAGTCCCCCAGAGGCTGCTCCCTTGTGCCTCCCGCCCTCTGTCTCCAGTGCCATGATCACAGCTCAGACCTTCATAGGTTCCTTCCTGGGTCTCTACCGTGGGCTCCTCACTGGTTTCTCTGCCCTCATTATGACCTGATTGTCTACTTTGCAGCTGGAGTAATCCTTAGAAAATGCAAACCTGTTCCTAACATCTCCCCTTCAATTTTTGATTCCCCACTTTCAGGATCTGGCCCCAACTCATCTCTCCAGCTCCATCTCTTGTCCCTCCTCCCTGTCCTGTCTCCTTCCAAACTCTATACTCCTGGTATGTGCAATGCCTAACCGATCCTAGAAAATTCCACACCTCCAGGCTTTTGCATATGCAGTTTCCTCTGCCTGGCACTCCCTCCCTCCCTTCCACAGGTGGGCTACTTCTCACTGTTAAAGACTCAGCTCAGAGATTATCTTCAGGAAGCTTCCTTGATGCTCCCAGCCCAGGTAAAGTGTCCCTTCTCAGGGCTCCCATTTCCCCCAAGTTTCTCTCTACTGTAATCCTGACAGCTTGAGGCAGTAGCCCTCTTTTTGCTTCTCAGCCTCCCTGTTTGGACTGTGAACTCTTTGCAGGGCAGGAAGTTTGCCTTGCCTATGCTATAGGCCCAGCATGCTGCGTGGCATGTAGCAGGCAACCCTTGCATGTTGGTTTTACAAGGACATGCCAGGTTTGTTAGAGCAGACAGATGGGCAAGGCAGGATCATTACCACTGATGTCAGAGATCTTCTGAGTACTCCACCATGAGAGCCTGAGGGGCCAGCTCTGAAAGTGGAGACTGTCCGGGTGCAATGGCTCATGCCTGTAATCCCAGCACTTTGGGAGGCCGAGGCGGGCGGATCGCCTGAGGTCAGGAGTTCGAGACCAGCCTGACCAACATGGAGAAACCTCGTCTCTACTAAAAACACAAAATTAGTCGGGTGTTGTGGTGCATGCCTGTAATCTCAGCTATTCGGGAGGCTGAGGCAGGGGAATTGCTTGAACCCAGGAGGTGGAGATTGCTGTGAGCTGAGATTGTGCCACTTGCACTCCAGCCTGGGCAATAAGAGCGAAATTCCATCTCCAAAAAAAAAAAAAAAAAAAAAGAAAAGAAAAGAAAGAAAGGAAAAGAAAGAAAGTGGAGAGAGCAGAGCTTGTGGGAATATCTTTCTCACTGGAAGAGAGAGAGGTCACTCCCCAGGGCCCTCCTTTGACTGAGCAATAGGAAAAACAACACACCAATTAGTCTTGCCTAGGCCCTGGAGGCTGTGTGATGTAATGGAATTTGGACTCCAACACTAGGCAAGTAACTGAACCTCACTGAGCCTCCGTTTCCTCACCTGTAAAATGGGCACGATGATGACCTACCTGGCAGATTCCATGCCTGCCATATATTTAGTGCTCAGGACACATGGGTCCCCTCTCTCCCCTCCCTCCTCCACTACTGTAACTCTGTCTCCTCCTGAGCCCTGAGTCTCCACAGTTAGGTCCAAGAGTCTCAGGCCAGGGTAGCCCAGAAGTGCTCAGTCCTGGCTGCTGTCTTGGCTACAAGTGCAGATGCTCACGGACCCAGGTTCTCTGTTATTTTAAGACCCCTTTCCCGACCAGCCCAGGGAATTTCTGCCCATCTGCCGGCTCACTTGCATGCTCCTGGCGGCTGCCAGTTACTGAATGTGGCCTGACAGCTGTGGCTTTGTCGCTACTCAGATTTCTCCTTGTCTGCCTGTCCACAAGGCCAGATGCTGGCACATCCCTGCCCACCTGGACTGACTGTACTATACAAGAATGATGATTCCATAGCTGCCTTCTGGGTCCTGTGATGGCAGTGGGGCTCTCAGGAGCCAATTCAGAATTCTACAATTTAGAAGGGCTGGGCATGGTGTCTCATGCCTGTAATCCCAACACTTTGGGAGCCCAAGGCAGGAGGATTGCTTCAGCCCATGACTTCAAGACCAGCCTGGCCAACACGGCGAAACCCCATTTCTACAAACAAATACAAAAAAATTTAGTCGGGCATCGTGGTGGGCACCTGTAGTCCCAGCTACAAGGGAGGCTGAGGCAGGAAGATCACTTGAGCCTGGGAAGTCAAGACTGAAATGAGCTGAGATCACACCACCACGCTCCAGCCTGGTGACAAAGCAAAATTCTACAACTTAGGGAGGCACTAAGGATGAGACCTCAGCAGGGGTCAATTTTTTTTCCTCCACTCCTTTCCAAAACCAGTGGCTTTTGTCATTCTGCCATGGGGTGTTGAGCATGTACATTGCTGTTGCCATCTTGTTATTAGTAGTATTTTTTCTTTTTCTTTTTTTGAGACAGGGTCTCGCTCTGTCACCCAGGTTGGAGCGCAGTGGCACGATCTCAGCTCACTGCAACCTTCATCTTCCAGGCGCAAGCAATTCTCATGCTTCAGCTTCCTGAACAACTGGAACTACAGGCGCATGCCACCATGTCCAGTTACTTTTTGCATTTTTGGTAGAGAAGGGGTTTTATCATGTTGGCCAGCCTGGTCTCGAACTCCTGAGCTCAAGCAATCCGCCCACTTTGGCCTCCCAAAGTGCTGGGATTACAGGTTTGAGCCACTGCACCTGGCCTCTATTTTTCTTTACAGAGTCAATCAAGTTAAAGCTGTTGCCTTGTTGGTTTTTTACTTATTTTTATTTTTGTAGAGACAGAATCTTGCTCTGTCACTCAGACTGGAGTGCAGTGACGTGATCATAGCTCACTGCAGCCTCAAATTCCGGGACTCAAGCGATCCTCCCACTTCAGCCTCCCAACTAGCTGGAACTATAGGCACAGGCCACCATGCTTGGCTAGCTGTTACCTTTTGAAGGGCAATTTGGTAGACTGTTAAAATTAAAAATTGGCCGGGCGCGGTGGCTCAAGCCTGTAATCCCAGCACTTTCGGAGGCCGAGACGGGCGGATCACGAGGTCAGGAGTTCGAGACCATCCTGGCTAACACGGTGAAACCCGGTCTCTACTAAAAAATACAAAAAACTAGCCGGGCGAGGTGGCGGGCGCCTGTAGTCCCAGCTACTCGGGAGGCTGAGGCAGGAGAATGGTGTAAAAACCCGGGAGGCGGAGCTTGCAGTGAGCTGAGATCCGGCCACTGCACTCCAGCCTGGGCGACAGAGCGAGACTCCGTCTCAAAAAAAAAAAAAAAAAAAAAAATTAAAAATTGTATTTGTATTATTTATGTTTATGTTAACAAATCACATTGTGACTTAGTGGCTTAAAACAATGATTAATATTTATTATCTCACACAGTTTCTGACGGCCAGGAATTTAGAAGCAATTTGACTGGGTAGTTGGTTTGGGCTCAGGGTCTCTCATGAGGCTGCAGCGAAATGCCAGCTGGGACTACAGTCATCTGAAGGCTTGACTGAGACTGGGGGACCTGCTTCCAACACAACTTACTCCTGTGATTGATGCTGGCTATTGGCAGGAGGCCTCAGTTACCTGCCATGTGAACCTCTCCATGAGGCTGCTTGAGTGTCCTCACAGCATGGCAGCTGGCTTCCCCCAGAGCAAGTGATATGAGAGAGTAAAGGGCAAGCCTTTTAAGACCTAGCTTCCTGAATCACACTCTGCTATTCTACTAGTCACATAGGTCAGCCCTATTGGCAAAAGTCATTGGGAGTCATCTTAGAGGCTGGCTACTTTGGAATCAGCCAGAGTTCTTAATTGCAAGTAACAGAATCTAAACCAGACTGATTTAAGCAGAAAAGGAATTGATTGAAAAGACAAGGAGGAGTCCCCAGAATCACCAGCAGGGCTGGGGGGTGCAGGCTAAGGAAGCAGGCAGGAGGCCAGGAGGCTGGGACAGCAGCCAAAAGCACACCATGGGAACCAGTTGCTGCCCTGGCTGACAAGCATGCTGTGGTGTCCTGCTTCTTCAGGTCATTTACTCCACATCAGAATCTGAGTCTGAGCCTAGTCACATGCCCACATGTCAGGAGTGGGACAGGAGAGCATCTGGGCTTTTTGTGTTCTGTAAGGGGAGGCAAGCTCTGCCAGCCACCAAGATTCTCATTTTCCACAAACATGGGAAAGAATTTCAGTATTTCAACTGAAAGTAATTCACTATCTTAGTTCAGCAGAACTGTCATAAAGAACGGCAGGTGTCCACTGCAGAGATACTCATGAGCTTTGGCCCAGAAATGTATCCTATAGGTAAGTATAAAAATGAACAAGGATGTATTTAAGGGAATACTCATTCCAGTGTTGTTTGTAATAGCAAAAATGCTGGAAACAATCAGCATATCCATCAGCAGGGGATCGGTTCAGTATATTAGATACATCCACGTAAGCGTGCACTGATAGGCAGCCACTGAAAAAACATGGATGCCACCAAGACATCTTGTTTCTTGGAAACAGGCCAGGAGCAGAACAGCATGCACAGTAATGCTCAGGTGTTCTGTTTTGTTTTGTTTTTTAGTTGGGAGGAATAAAGTCATGTGTATTAGTCCATTCTCATATTGCTATAAAGAACTACCTGAGACTGAGTAAGTTATGAAGAAAAGAGGTTTAATTGGCTCATGGTTCCACAGGCTGTACAGGAGTCATGGCTGGGGCAGGCCTTAGGAAACTTACAATCATGGAAGAAGGTGAAGGGGATGCCAGCACAAAGCAGGAAGTGCTACACACTTTCAAACAACCAGGTCTCCTGAGGACTCTATCATGAGAACAGCAAGGTGGAAGTCTGCCTCCATGATTCAATCACCTCCCACCAGGCCCTCCTCCAATATTAGAAATTACAATTCAACATGAGATTTGAGTGGCGACACAGAACCAAACCATATCACTCTGTCTCTACCCAAGTGGACTGTAAGCTTTATAAGGTGGGTGATCAGGTGGATTTGGGAGCAGCCATTGAATCTCCAGCACTTAGTGGTACTGAGAATGAAGAAAAATGCCATACTTGTTTTGTTTGTTTGAGACGGAGTTTTGCTCTCGTTGCCCAGGCTGGAGTGCAGTGGCATAATCTCGGCTCACCGCAACCTCCGCCTCCTGGGTTCAAGCGATTCTCCTGCCTCAGCCTCTTGAGTAGCTGGGATTACAGGCATGTGCCACCATGCCCGGCTAGGTTTTTTTTCTTTTTTTGTATTTTTAGTAGAGATAGAGTTTCTCCATGTTGGTCAGGCTGGTCTTGAACTCCCGACCTCAGGTGATCCACCCGCCTCAGCCTCACGAAGTGCAGGCGTGAGCCACTGCATCGGGCCTTTTTTTTTCTTTTTTCTCTCTGTTGCCCAGGTTGGAGTGCAGTGGCATGATCTTGGTTCACCTCAACCTCTACCTCCCGGGTTCAAGTGATTCTCCTGCCTCAGCCTCCCAAATAGCTGGGACTACAGGCGCTCGCCACCACACGTAGCTAATTTTTGTAATTTTAGTAGAGACGGGGTTTCATCATATTGATCAGACTGGTCTTGAACTCCTGACCTCAGGTGAGTCACCCGCCTCGATCTCCCAGAGTACTAGGATTACAGGCGTGAGCCACCGCACCCGGCTGGAGAATGCCATACTTGTTAATGCATGCAACATTTTTGGGGAGACCACACAAGAAATTGATGGAAGAAGAACCTGAGGGTCCTAGATAGGTCTTACGGGGGGAAGGATTTAAATTTTTTCCTTTATATGTGTTTGAATTCTAAAAACTATGAAACCATAAACATGTATTGCTTTAGTACTACAATGACTACTACTACCACCACCAGCACCTCAATTGTTAATAACAGTTAATAAAAAAGACAGGGGGCTGGGTGTGGTTGCTCATGTGTGTAAACCCAACAGTTTGGGAGGCCGAGGTGGGTGAATCACCTGAGATCAAGAGTTCGAGACCAGCCTGGCCAACATGGCGAAACTCTGTCTCTACTAAAAATACAAAAATTAGCCAGGCATGGTGGCACACACCTGTAATCTCAGCTGCTAGGGAAGCCATGGCAGGAGAATTGCTTGAACCCTGGAGGCTGAGATTGCAGTGAGACAAGATTATGCCACTGCACTCCAGCCTGGGCAACAGAGTGAGACTCTGTCTCAAATATAAATAAATTAATAAATTAAAAATAAATTAAAAAGAGAGGGGAATGTCTGACTACAAAGAAAACAAGAAGAGCAGTTGAATGTGCAAGTGGGAACCCTCTGGGATAGCAGAAATATGAAACCCTAAAGACGGAAAATTCTCAGATAAAAATGAATAACATTTTGGGATGCATCATGGGACATTAGTTGAAAGGATACATTTATTGTATTACAAGGTTTTTTAAAAAAATGATTTGATGTCTTGTACATTCAGAGGTTGCAAATGAGAACAGAATTAAAAATATGCAATTACGTTTATAATAAAAATGTTTTTCTAACATAAAAATGGGTTTCTTTTCATAGTTATTGTCTGCATAGCCTTTTTTGTTTGTTCAGTTCTCTGGTACAATTACCTTTTTTTTTTTTTTCCACCTAAGCTGGAGTACAGTGGCATAATCATAGCTCACTACCGCATGAAACTCCAGGATTCAAAAGATCCTTCCACCTCAACCTCCCAAGCAGCTGAAACTACAGGTGTGTGCCACCATACCCGGCCAATTTAAAAACATTCTCTTTATTTATTTAGAGATAGTCTTGTTCTGTTGTCCAGGCTGGAGTGCAGTGGCACAATCTCGGCTCACTGCAACCTTCACCTCCCAGGTTCAAGAGATTCTCACGTCTCAGCCCCCAAGTAGCTGGCATTACAGGCACACACCACCATGCCTGGCTAATTTTTGTATTTTTAGTAGAGACGGGGTTTCTCCATGTTGGCCAGGCTGGTCTTAAACTCCTGGCCTCAAGTGATCCACCTACCTCGGCCTCTCTAAGTGCTGGGATTACAGGTGTGAGCCACTGCACCTGGCCTAAAAACACTTTGGTTGTTTTTTTTTTTTTTTTGTTTGTTTGTTTGTTTGTTTGTTTTAAGAGATGAGGTCTAACTATGTTGCCCACACTGGTCGTGAACTCCCAGTCTCAAGCAATCTCCTGCCTCAGCCTTTCAAGTAGCTGGCATTACAGGTGCAAGAATCTGCACCAAGCATGGGGAACACAGTTCAATCCATAACAGTGATGTTCCAGCTACTGTTGCTGTGAACAAATTACCCCAAAACATAGTGGCTTATAACACCCATTTTATGATGCTCACGGTTTTGGTGGATCAGGAATTCAGAGAAGGCACAGTAAGGATACTTGTCCCTGCTTCTTGATGTCTTAGGCTTTGACGTCTGGGTGTGACTAGACAGCTCAGGGCTGGGATCATCTGGTGAGATTTTTCACTCAGACGTCTGGTTGTTGATGCTGTCAGCTGGGACCTCAGTTGGGGCTATTGATGGGACAACAACGTGGACCTCTCCGTGTGGTTTGTGCTTCAGGCAGCTTCAGGGACTGCCAAACTGTTTTTGCTTCAAACAAGACTGTTTCAGGAAGCAAGGTGGAAGGCATATCACCTCTTATGATCTAGCACTGAAGTCAAGTCATTTTACTTCTACCACTTTCTATTGGTGATAGTGTCCAAGGGACTGGGAATTAGACTTTACCTCTAGAAAGGATAGCGAAGGTGCTAGAGAAGTATGTCAAATGGAAGATATTCTTGCAGCCATCTTTAGAAAAATACAATGTTACAGGTGATTTTTTTTTGAGACAGGATCTTGCTGTCTTTTTTTTTTTTTTGAGACAGGATCTTGCTGTGCTGCCCAGGGTGGAGTGCAGTAGTGTGATCCCAGCTCACTGCAGCCCTGATCTCCCAGGCTCAAGCAATCCTCCTGTCTCAGCCTCCCAAAGTGCTAGGATTACAGGTGTGAGCCACCACGCCCAGCTATGTGCTTATGACAAGTTAAACTTGTTTTGGATTAAACTCCTTACCTTCCTACCATCCTCAAATGATCTATTATTCTCAACTTCTGTTTCTATCAATGACGCACTATAGCTAAAACTTTATTATCCCTGACAAAAGTATGCATCAGTCTACAGTTGTAATTTAATACCACTATTTAGTGAAACACTGGAAAGACAGTTACTAAAAGGAGAAGAGAAAAGAAAAGCCCCCTTCCTAAAGAGTAGATAATCAAGAATCGATTGGGTTTTATTGGTGTTTGTTGAGCATTTACTGTGTGTCAGGGTAATACCAGCTGCAGAGGTTGCTGGATGGAATAACGCAGCACGCACAATGGTTAAAAGCAGGGATTTTTTTCAGCCTTTTTTTTAGACAGGGTCTCACTCTGTCACCCAGGCTGGAGTGCAGTGGCACACAATCTTGGTTCACTGCAACCTCTGCTTCCCAGGCTCAAGTGATCCTCCCACCTCAGCCTCCCGACTAGCTGGGACTACAGATCTACATTACCATGCCCAGCTACTGTTTTTTGATATTTTTAGTAGAGATGGGGTTTCTCCATGTTGGCCAGGCTGGTCTTGAACTCCTGAACTCAGGTGATCCGACTGTCTCAGCCTCCCAAAGTGCTGGTATTACAGATGTAAGCCATCATGCCTGGCCACCTGTATATATTTGTCTCAAATTGCAGAACTGCGCAGTAAAAATGCTAAATTTTACTGTGTGCAAATTATATCTTAATTTAAAATAATATACGTATAGGCAATGTACAGATGGCATGACAAGTTGGTTAGGGACATGGGCTCTGCAATCAGCCAGCCTGGGCTTGGAAATCCTGGTTGAGATTCGGAGACGGTAAGCACTTCTCTCAGAAGCCTTGTTGGATCGCTCCATAGCTCTCTTACTAGGATCACAAGAGACAGTGCAAGGAAAGCATTTAATGAGGTGGTCAGCACATAACAAGTATTAGTATTACTTTTTTCCTTAAAAATAACAGCTCAAGGGGTAAACTCTTTGGTCTAATGGAGGCACAGAGGCAGTAACACACAGACTGGCAGGAGTTGCAGGTTGGGGAGAAGTGGGGTAGGTGTTGGGAATGGCATTGCAACAGGATGGAACAGCATGCGCAAAGGCTAAAACAATGTCTTGCTCACGAATCTTCTGACATGGGCCTGTTTGGACCACTTAGTTCAGAGGGAAGATCAAGGAGAGGAGAACAACATGGATGATGGGGTAGAGTTCTTTTGATTGATTGTTTTAGAGACAGGGTCTTGTCCAGGCTGGAGTGCAGTGGCACAATTATAGCTCACTGCAGCCTTGTATTCCTGGGCTGGTGATCCTCAGCCTCCCAAGTAGCTAGGACTACAGGTGCATGCCACCACGCCTGGCTAATTATTTTTTATTTTTATTTTTTAGAAATGGGATCTCTCTCTGTTTTCCCATGCTATGGGGGTAGAATTCTGCAGAATGGGATTGTTAAGGGCTCCTTTAAATTTCTGTATTTCTAACAAGTCTCCACATGATGTTGATGCTACTGTACCACTTTGAACAGTAAGGGTATAAAAGTCAAGGGAAGAAAGTGTTTCAGAACGCCGGGTGCGGTGGCTCATGCCTGTAATCCCAGCACTTCGGGAGGCCGAGGTGGGAGGATCACCTGAGGTCGGGAGTTCAAGACCAGCCTGACCAACATGGAGAAACCCTGTCTCTACCAAAAATACGAAATTAGTCGGGCGTGGTGGCGCATGCCTGTAATCCCAGCTGCTCAAGAGGCTGAGGCAGGAGAATCGCTTGAACCTGGGAGGCGGAGGTTGCAGTGAGCAGAGATCGCGCCATTGCACTCTAGCCTGGGCAACAAGAGCGAAATTCTGTCTCAAAACAAAACAAAACAAAACAAAGAAAGCGTTTCATAAAGTAGGAAGTGGTCAATCATACTGAAGACAGGGAAACACGAAGTCAAGACGAGGACTGAAAGACTCCAGTTATCAACCTGTAGGATGGGGTGTTCTTAGGGCAAGCAACAGGCAGATAGGAAAGGACAGAAGCCACCTAGGAGTGGTTGATGATTGCGTGCCAGGTGTGGAAATGGAGAAAGTGCATATAAACAATTCTTTGGTGCAACCTGGCTTTGAAAGGGAACAGGGTCGCAGGAGGGAGAATTGGAGTTTTTTTTGTTTTGTTTTGTTTTGTTTTGAGACGAATTTTCACTCTTGTTGCCCAGGCTGGAGTGCAATGGCATGGTCTCTGCTCACCGCAATCTCCGCCTCCGGGGTTCAAGCGATTCTCCTGCCTAAACCACCCGAGTAGCTGGGATTACAGGCATGCACCACCATGCCAGGCTAATTTTGTATTTTTCGTAGAGACGGGGTTTCTCCATATTGGTCAGGTTCGTCTCAAACTCCCGACCTCAGGTGATCTGCCCGCATCGGCCTCCGAAAGTGCTGGGATTACAGGCGTGAGCCACCATGCCCGGCCGAGAATTTGAGGTTTTTGTTTTTGTTTTAGACGGAGTCTTGCTCTGTTGCCAGGCTGGAGTGCAGTGGCGTGATCTCGGCTCACTGCAACCTCTGCCTCCCCGGTTCAAGCGATTCTCCTGGGACTGCAGACGCGTGCTGCCACACCCAGCTAATTTTGTTGTTGTTGTTGTTGTATTTTCAGTAGAGACGGGGTTTCACCGTGTTAGCCGGGATGGTCTGGTCTCGATCTCCTGACCTCGTGATCCGCCCGCCTAGGTCTCCCAAAGTGTTGGGATTACAGGCGTGAACCACCGCGCCCGGCCTGAGAATTGGAGTTTTTAACATTCCATTTTAAGACGGGAGACAAAAGTAATCTTTAAAACTGACAGGAAGGATCCTGTAGGAAGGAAGAAGTTGGAGACACAGGCAAGAATGGGATGCCTAAGGATAGAGTTGCTAGATTTAGCAAACACAGGACGCCCAGTTAAATTCGAATTTCAGAAAAACAACGAACAGTTTTTCAGTGTGTGCCCCAAATATTGCTGGGTGTCTTATATTTTATCTGTCCATTCCAAAACAGTTCATCTCTAGGTAAAAGGGCTATAGCCTCAGATGTCCTAGGAAGGAATCAGAGCGCTCAAGTCCTTCCCAGCTGTCCCAGTACAACACTCTGGAATGAATTCCCAGTTCTACCAGAACTGTTAACAAGTAGATAAGCTGGTTTGAATTTCAGCTTTTGCGGCTTTCCCATTCGCTCTAGGATGGCAACTGGGAAGGAAAATGCCTGACTAAAAGCTGTGGAAAAGTTCTAATTTGAAAAACCAGTCCGTAGGTGATGCAGAGGCTTTTGAACTGCAAAAGGGCTCTGGGCATACAGGACAGTGAGTCACAGGGTGCCTGGTCCGGGCCCAACTCTGGGCACCAAGTCCACTCAACTCAAGGGCAGGTACCCAAATGCTGCCAAGGGGTCAACAGGCGCCTGCGCATTGCCGCGACCCCGCCCTCGTCCAACCTTTCATCCGGGTCTCGGGCAGGGGCGTGTCTGGGCAGAGGGGCGGGTGGCGGTGGAAAGGAAGGATGTCGTGGGAGACTGGAGAGTGGGGAGGGAAGCGGGAAGGGGCGGGGGCGGAGCAGGGGGCGTGGCGGAGCGAGCGCGCGGTCACGTGACGTACGTGGCGACGTGTCGGCCATCTTGTGTTGTTGAGGCTGAGGACTGACTTGGGTTCTGAGACTCCGTGTCCCGGACCGCAGGTAACGAGCCATTCCGTGTCGCTACCCTGCTCGGCTCTGCTCCGCGCCCTGGCCCCGCCGCCTCGTCCCGGGCCGTCTGTGCCTCCGGTCCGCCCTCGTGTCCCTGCCTCTCCTGCTTGAGCCGGCCCGGCCGCATGGACACCCACAGGCCGCTCTGGCCGGCTTGGGCCGTCAGGCGACGGGACAGGTCAGGTGCAGGGCCGGAGAGAGCCTCCTCTCGGGCGAGGGGCGCTGAGGGCGCTGAGGGCCCTGGCGCGTCACGGCCGCAGGGATCCGAGGAGCCCCTTGGCCAGGGCCTCTTGGCATTGCGAGGGGAGCCGAACAAGGCAGGAGGGTGGTGGGGTGGGCAGTGTCAGGCCGGCTTGTTCGGAGCCGGAGGGCTCGCCTTCCTCTGCCTGCTTTTCCGGGCCAGCCACCCGCCCAGCCTCGGGGTGCCCCGCTAACAGCTGCTGCGGCCAGACAGCTGCTTCTGCCGGCTCTCCTGTCCACACCTAGCTCCTGGGAGGTGCGCTCCTGCTTTCTCCACGGAGCATCTGGACGAAGGAGACTCCTTCCGTGGCGAGAGTACTGGGTCTGGACCAGGCCTGAGGCGAGGTGGAGCCACCATGATCGGAACCTTGGGACCGAGGCTGGGAAAGTAGAGCCCATGGCAGCCTTGGGGACCCGAATGTTCACATCAGGTTGAAATGGGCATTAACCTTAAGTGTCAGCAGTTTCCAAAAGCACTCTGAATACTTGTTTTGTGACTGAAACATAAATCAAGCGAACAGGGAATGGGGGCCTGAAAGAAGCGGAGTGTATGATCGTATTCGAGAAGCAATAACGTTGTTTTGCAGTTAGTTATCTAGTACTGTGTTTTTTATTTTGTTGTTTTCATTTTCCTGCAAGTCAAAGCACTTAAACACACGTAGTCTCTGTAAGAAAGGTAAGTATTCCAGTTTAACTTGCAAGAAATTGAGTATGGGGCCAGAACCTGTGAACATCTTCCTATCTAGTGCTGTATACCTTGAATTAAGGCAGTTTTGATTCCCAGTGTTGTGTCTGGGGAAGGTATTCTTTCCTTATATAGTATTTCCTTTTTAGAATCAAATGACTTCCTAGATTAGAAAAAATTTTTTGTCATTCTGTACTTTAATTTTGATCCTTTTAATATTTGTAGCTTTGGCCTTACAAATTTTGTCCATTTTGCCTAGAACACAAATACTTTTCTCTTATTCATTGATGATTTTACGTGTTTTACTAGTTAGTATAGCAGTTTCTGGTGTGCTCAAACTGGAATATGTACTTTGCTTTTACATCAGATGTTGACATCAGAAGAGGACACTAGAAAAGTATTTAAAAGTGGCACGTAACTGGAAAAATGTCACATGGTGTTTCTTTCGAAATTTAACATCAATGAATACACTGGTGATGGTAGTGATTCACCAGAAAGGAGAAGGCTTCATGCCTTTTTGATATCTGACAAAGCATTTGAGAGTCTTGAGGCTGGAGAGGGAGAGAAGGGACTATGTGCTTCCATTCATTTGTTTATTCATTCATACATGCGTTTATTTGACAGATACCCTATTGAGTACTTACTACACCGTTATGTGCTGGGAGCAAAACAGACCAAACAATTCCTGTCTGTATGGAATTCATTTCTAGACAGATAGGTAAAATACATGATGTAGTGGTAAGCGATGTGAAGGAAAAAAATGAGTCAGAGAGATAGAATAATAGGGATTTGAGGAGGGGTTAATTTTAAGTGTCCCGAGAAGGCCTCATGGAGAAGCTAACACTGGAGGAAAAACCCAACAGAGGTGAAGGTGCTGTTTCTTTAGCTTTACTGGGGTAGAAGTGCTCTAGGCTAGGGAGTAGCAAGAGCGAAGACCCAGAGACAAAAACTTAGTTGGGAGCGACTCAGGAGTAGACTGGGAAAAGCATGGAGGCTAGCCTAGGCCGAGAGGCAAGGGTGAGAGGGAGACTGGTGGGAGATGTGTGTACTTACCTCTTTGGTACTAAGATGAGATGGATTATTTGCTCTCCTGAATTCTTTTTTCTTACCTCTTGTGATTCTTGGAAAGGGATATCAGATGCTGGAGATGTGGGCCAGCAGTCAGCCTATGCAACCCCCTTCCCCTACGTAATTCCCCTCCCCATCCCCTAATTTGGAAAAATTTAGGATGCTAAAATATTTCAGGAAATTAATTCTTATCTTTCTCAAAAGTAAACGTTTTAAAATGAGATTGGTGATAAACTGCTTGAAAGTGCTTTTCAAAAGCAATAGCTTTACAAGAAGGGGTATCTTTGGAAATTTCAGGATATTTGCAAATGTAGGGAAATGAGAAATTTTCCGTTGACATTTAGACATATGATTAAGGAACATAACCAGGAAGAAAGGTGGAAACAGTGTATTAACTCAAATTATCCTTAATCTGGTTAGTAAAGAATTTCCTTTAATACTGTGCTATCCAGCCCAGAGACTCTTCCTCTAATTCGTGTGCATATCCTTTACATTTTACACGTGTAGAACTTTGTGTGCTGAGTTTTATTCCTCCACTTTTACCTTTCAGACTAGTTCTCTAATCTGATACTTAATAGACATTTTTTTTTTGCAAAAAACATTTTCTGATTTCCTTCCAGCTTATCTCTATATTCTTTTTACTGAGCTTTCATAAATGTCCTCGTCATTTTAGTTCAGCTGAGGAATTTTAATATTTTGGGTTTGAAATGCTTTTGCTGGTGAGATGCACATGTGAGAAACACTTTGGAGTAGGTTTGCCTCAAAATCATGAGAAGATGGGAATTACAAGGTCAGTGTGTGAATGCAACTCCTTGTCTAAAAGGGAGGCATAGTGATGGTAGTGATGAGGTAGTGTTTTAACTAATTACCTTTCTCTCTCTTGTTTTTCTGTTGTGTTTTTGAAATGACATTTCCAAATTATAATGTCTTTGATGTCGTATCAGCTCATTTGTTTTCATGACTCTGCATTTTAATACTCCATATGTCTATTCTCTTTTTGTTGACCTTCACGTTGGAAGATGAAACTGTTGATAGTGATTGCTATCTGGGAGAACCTTTTTGGTTAAAAAGATTACTACTGTTGCTTTTATGATTGCCCTTCTATAGGATCTTTGACTTGTGCCATTTTCAAATTCTGACTTTGTTTGCAATTCTCCATTAGCCTCTGCTGATTAAATTTTCCATACTTTCTGTTTTATTCTATTTCTTATAGATTATAGTGGGACCAGTCTCATTAGGTTGAATCTACAGCCTATGTTGGTGTTAACCCAGGTCTCTTAGAGGCAAGTTAAATGTCCATTTTCCTTCAGTTTAAATTACCATGACATATTGTTTGGTCATTGTTGTAAAAGTCTGAACTCAAGCTTTTTTTCACTGCTTGACTCCCACTAGGGTTTTATGGTGATAAAGTCCTATGGTTTTTGCATGGGAGAGTATTTAAGAATAAAAGGAAAAATATATAAAATGAAAAAGAAAGAAATAGAAGTTTAAAATAAGGTTAAAAAGTTCTAGAGTTTCCATTGGTTTTTAATGCTTTGAAAAATTACATCTCTTTAAAACTAGAGATTTTTATTTCATGTATAAACTTGCTAATAGTTAGCATTGCAGTGTTTCTTGACCAAATATTGTTTTTACATTTTATTCATGCTCTCAGATGAATGAGAAATATACTAAATTAATTATGTAGGAATGTAAAGTGATACGTTTATTGAATTGCCTATAGTTTTGTGTGAGGTTGAAAGAGGAGAGAGGTTTGAAAAACAAAGAATGTTCTCTTAATTGACCAAACTTCATTTTATAAAAATATTTCAAAGTATTACATACTTCCCTACTTTAAGTAAATGAGGAACACAATTTTCTATTTTCTTATTAACTATGGGGTTTCGTTACCTTAATTATTATTATTTGAGATGGAATCTCACTTTGTTGCCCAGGCTGCAGTGCAGCGGCCTAATCTCGGCTCACTACAGCCTATGATAGAGCAAGACCCTGTCTCTTAGAGGGCTGAGGTTGCAGTGAGCCGTGATTGCACCGCTGCGCTCCAGCCTCGGTGATGGAGCAAGACCCTCCAAATAAGACAGAGTCTTGCTCTGTCACCTAGGCTGGAGCGCAGCGGTGCAATCACTGCCCACTGTAACCTCAACCTCCCAGGCTCAAGCCTTTCTCCTACCTCAACTTCCTAAGTGTCTGGGATTACAGTTCCATGCCACCACATCTGGCCAATATTTTTTGTAGAGATGGGGTCTCGCTGTGTTGCCTAGGTTGGTCTTAAACTTCTGGTCTAAAGTAATACTTCTGCTTCAGTCTCCCAAAGTGTTGAGATTATAGGCATGGGCCACTGTGCCCCACCAAGAATGCAATTTGAAAAAGTCACATCCACCTCTGATTTAATTTTGCAAAAAAAGTAGCCATGTTATAATTTCCAAAGGTCATATAACTTTACCCACTGAATTGTGTAATTTTTTAAGGGCAGGAAGAAAGGGAAGGAGAAGTGGATAATAAATAAAGTCTTCTATGGCTGGGTGCAGTAGTTCACACCTATAATCCCAGCACTTTGGGAGGCTGAGGTAGGAAGATCACTTGAGCCCAGGAGTTTGAGACCTGCCAGGGCAACATAGAGAGACCCCCATCTCTAAAAAAAGATTTTTAAAAAATTAGCTGAGTATGGTGGTGCACGCTTACAGTCCCAGCTACTCAGGAGGCTGAGGCTGGAGGATTGCTTGAGCCCAGGAGGTCAAGGCTACAGTGAGCTCTGATTGTACCACTACACTCCAGCTGAGGGAACAAAGCAAGACCGCATTTTGAAAATAATTGGCTAGGTGCAGTGGCTCATGCCTATAATCCCAGCACTCTGGGAGGTCAAGGTGGGCGGATCACTCAATGTCAGGAGTTCGAGACCAGCCTGGCCAACATGGCGAAACCCTGTGTCTACTAAAAATACAAAAATTAGCCAGGCATGGTGGTGCACACTTGTAATCCCAGCTACTCAGGAGGCTGAGGCAGGAGACTCGCTTGAACCTGGGAGGTGGAAGTTGCAGTGAGCTGAGATTGTGCCACTGCACTCCAGCCAAGGCAACAGAGCGAGAGTCTGTCTCAAAAAAAAAAAAAAGAAAGAAAAAATCTCTCTCTCTCTCTCTCTCTCTCTACCTAGTTGCTTTCCTGTAGTTAATGGAATTGTCAACTTTAATTGTTAATTATTATTCTTTGACTTTGTATAGCAATAAGGTATCATTTGATTTTACCTGAGAAACTACTTGAAGATACTATACTTAAGTTCACTCCTTGTCACTTGGAATATCACCAACTTGTGAATTTCTAAGATACTGCCCCAACAGAGCATTAAAGGCAGGTTGTGATTTTGCAACTGAAAGCACACTTGGAGCTTTGCTCCCTGGACATTTTGGCAATAATCATATTTCTGAGGGTTCAGTGATTATTTGTGTAGGATGCATATTGCTGTGATGCGGCTTTTGTTTTTCTGTTAGATATATATTTTTTGAGATAGGGTCTCACTCTGTCACCCAGGCTGAATGCAGTGGTGCAGTTGCAGCTCACTGCAGCTTTGACCTCCCTGGGCTCACGTGATCCTCCTACCTCAGCCTCTCGAGTAGCTGGGACTACAGGCATGCGCCCCATGCCTAGCTAATTTTTGTAGAGATGGGGTTTTGCCATGTTGCCCAGGCTGGTCTTGAACTCCTGGGCTCAATCGATCACCTGCCTTGTCCTCCCAAAGTGTTAGGATTATAGGCATGACCCACTGTGCCTGGCAGTAGGTTTTAAAAGTTAATACCAAGTCCCTATAATGGAGTTTTGAATGAAAACCCCAAATAATCACTTCCCTGAAACCCCATGGTGGTCTTCATTTGTCAGCTTCATAAGAATCACTTGGGACTTTTGTTAAGAAATACATAGTTTTCATTCCCACTGTAGAACTACTGAGACTTTTAGATGTTAGGGAATCTAGTTTATAAATACACCAGCTGAGCTAATCTTTTAACCAGGTTTGGAAGCCATTTTCTGCAGAATATATTCATGATGAAAAATTGTGCTTTTAAAGTTTCCTAAGAGGTTGCTGGGTGATTTATATTAATATTTTTATTATTTACAGTGTTAAAAGGATCTGAACAAAGTCTGCTCAAATCTCCTGCTGTGAACCAGCAGAATTTTTGAACAGGTAAGTGTGGAAGGGAAGCACAAAGCCTGAGGGCTTTTGCAAATAGGTAATTTCTGCTTTTAGGTTTTAGTTATTTTTGCCCTATTATTTCTCCTGAGGTTTTGGGTAGTGAGTAGAAACCTCTTCCCTGGTGCCTGTCAGATCTTTTATGAACAGTAAGAGTAACGTACCCTTTCTGCATTGATCCTGGTGTGAATTTATGTCTTAAATTGTTATAATAATTTTTTGTTGGCAAGAAACAAGGAGGAATGCTTTGGAGGCAGGGGTACTCTAAAGAACCAAAGAGCAGTTGACTTCATGAGGGATGTGAACCAGAAACTGGGAAGCTTTCAGGAGCCATAGTACTTGTAGATAGCACTTTTCTACCAGCTGGCCAGTGTCCTCTCTTGTCTCTTTTTGTCCTGCTTTAGTTGTGTTTGTGCATTCTGACCTTTCCCCCTTTAACAAACACAAACTCATGGTAGCAAGTGGCCACTTAATTCTTGGAGCCACATATGAACTTAGGCTCTAGTGCCAGTAGCCAACGGATTGCTAACACAGTGTTCATGTTTCAGATTCTTGGGAGGGGAGATTTGACTGGTTGAACTTGGCTCAGTTCTCCATCATTGATGAGACTAGTTATGGACGTAGGGTTGGAGTCTAGAAGTGCACACACAGTTAGCTGAAAGGTCCCACTCCTCATGGCGGGGGCAGGTCTCAGAGAAGGTAGAATGGTGACTGTTCTAGGTAGACTCCCAGAGAAGCTTTAGACATTTTTCCTTTTCTAGCATTCTAGAAAAATGTCCTGTGTATAGCTCTGCAGTTTCGATTTCTCTGTTCTAAAGAGTTAACGTATATGCCTATCTATCTTTTGGTGAATGAGGCCAGTAGGTCTCACCAGCACTTGTTGAAATTTATTAGTGTTGTTTTTGTTTGTTTGTTTGTTTGTTTTTTAGACAGTCTTGCTCTGTTGCCTGGGCTGGAGTGCAGTGGCACAATGTCAGCTCACTGTAGCTTCTGCCTCCCAGGTTCAAGTGATTCTCATGCCTCAGCCTCCTGAGTAGTTGAGATTACAGGTATTCGCCACCACATCCAGCTAATTTTTAGTAGAGATGGGGTTTTGCCATGTTGGCCAGGCTGGTCTTGAATTTCTGGACTCAAGTGATCCACCCGCCTCGGCCTCCCAAAATGTTGGAATTACAGGTGTGAGCCACCACACATGGACTTCTTAGTGCAGTTTTTTAACAAAAATTCTTGATTTTGGAGGTTCAGAGGAGTGGCTGGGTAAAGGTTTAGCAAGCAGACATAAGCAAAGGAGAAGCTTTATGTGGACAAATTCGTTGGTTATTTCCATTGTTTGTTTTTTATAAATTTTAACTTCTCGATACTTTTTATAGTATTAAGCTACACTTGAGTATTAGGAAGCCATATAGAATTCGAAAGGTCCAACTTCATAGACTCTATTCACATTATTAGAGTAGTAATGGGGACCGTTACATTTGGGAAATGATCAGTGAGACAGTGTAAACTTTTGAAATAATACATTTTTGTATTCCAGAATTATTAAATAATACTGAAGCAAACTTTTTTAATGGAACATTTTGAAGTCCTGTGTATTTTTTTTATTTTTGTTTTTTTTTTTTTTTTTTGAGACAGAGTTTCACTCTTGTTGCTGAGGCTGGAGCGCAATGGCGCCATCTCAGGTCACCACACCGTCCGCTTCCCTGGCTCAAGCAGTTCTCCTGCCTCAGCCTCCCAAGTAGCTGGGATTACAGGCATGCACCACCACACCACGCTAATTTTGTATTTTTGCTGGAGACAGGGTTTCTCCATTTGGTGAGGCAGGTCTCAAACTCCCGACCTCAGCTTATCCGCTCGCTCGGCCTCCCAAAGTACTGGGATTATAGGCGTGAGCCACCGTGCCTGGCCTTAATTTTTGTTTTTTGAGATGGAGTTTCACTCTTGTTGCCCAGGTTGGAGTGCAGTGGCACGATCTTGGCTCACTGCAACCTCCGCTTCCTGAGTTCAAGCGATTCTCCTGCCTCAGACTCCCAAGTAGCTGGGATTACAGGTGTGTGCCACCACACCCAGCTACTTTTTAATATTTTTAGTAGAGACAGGGTTTCACCATGTTGGCCAGGCTGGTCTCGAACTCCTGACCTCAGGTGATGCACCTACCTCGGCTTCCCAAAGTGCTGGGATTAGAGGCGTGAGCCACTGTACCCAGCCCCTATTTATTATTGTTTGTAGCTCGTATATACTTGGTGACACCTAATTGCTTAGCTAATATTTTATTACTTACATTTTACTGTATTATTATGTCTAGATTTTTGATGCAAAGGCTAGGAACTAATAAAAGTGATTTATTATAGAGCGATATGTCTAATGACAGCCCACAGATGTGACCTCTGATTCCTTTTTTTTTAGCTGCGGTGGTTTTTAGCAGATGGTAGCTGAATTCATTTTTAAGGTAGAAGAGTTCTTTCTTATATTGTACATTTTCTTAAATCTGGATGTTGACATAAGACGTATTCAGAGCTTTGTGAGGTTTAAAAGGATTTCTGCATAATTTGTGTAAAATTTTCACGGGCTGGGTGCAGCATGGCTTACATCTGTAATCCAGGCATGTTGGGGGGTTGAGGCTGGAGGATCACTTGAGTCCAGGAGTTTGAAACTAGTCTGGGAAACATAGGGAGATCATGTCTCTACGAAAATAAAAAAGTTTGGCTGGGCATGGTGGCTCACGCCTGTAATCTCATCCCTTTGGGAGGCTGAGGCAGGCGGATCGCTTGAGGTCAGGAGTTTGGGACCAGCCTGACCAACATGGTGAAACCCTGTCTCTACTGAAAATACAAAAATTAGCCGGGTGTGATGGCACGCGCCTGTAGTCCCAGCTACTTGGGAGGCTGAGACAGAAGATTATCTTTTGAACCTGAGAGTGGAGGCTGCAGTGAGCCGAGATTGAGTCACTGCACTCCAGCCTGAGTGATAGAGCAAGACTCTGTCTCAAAATAAATAAATAAAAATAACTAATTAGCTCCGTGTGGTGTAGTGCATGCCTTGGTCCCAGTTCCTTGGGAGGCTGAGGCTGGGAGATCCCTTGGCCTGGGAATTTGAGGCTGTACAGCGCTGTGATTGCATCACTGCATTCCTACCTGAGTAACAGAGCAAGACCTTGTCTCAAAAAAAAAAAAAATTTTTTTTCACAGGATCTAGGGAATTCCTCTATGGAAAACATTGGCTTATGGTAAGATTATCAAATGATGTGGCAATGTTGATGGCATTGTATTTTTTCCTAAAATATTTCATTTTTGCTGATTTTATTCTTTTCACCAAAAGGAGGAAGAAAGAAGGAGAAATGTTTATATTGTTCAGAAACAGTAGGAAGAATGATAATATTAGCAATATGTTTTCTTCTGTGGTGATATTGTGGCTAGTATCTTCTTTGGGAACAAAGCGCCTTTTATTCAAGTTCTCCTGGGCATGGAGGAAGTCTTGGGAGCTCTGGTCTCTTCAGTATTGGTCCTTGGGTTATACAGATTGACGAGGAATTGGCAGAAGTTTTTGAGGTTTAAAATTCTTCCTGTACAACAAGAATTTGGTTGTACAGACTGACAAGGAATTGTCTTGGTACTTTCTATTTGATAAATCATGGCTTAGGTCTCAAAGAGTAGCCATAACCAGGGGCTCTCATGATCAGTTTCTTGGGAATTGATGTGTGGTGCTCCCCAAACCATGACCAGATGTTTTCAGTGTAACTGGATTAGCAGCCGTCCTGCAAGATCAGTGAATCAGAGAGCCCTACTTTAGTTCTGGAATCTGACCCTCTTCTTAGCTTTTTATATTACTTCTACCATTGGTATTTTTTTTTTTTTTTTTTTTGAGATGGGGTTTCGCTGTTTTGCCCAGGCTGGAGTGAAGTGGAGCCATCTTGGCTCACTGCAGCCTCCATCCCCTGGGTTCAAGTGATTTTCCTGCCTCAGCCTCACTAGCAACTGGGATTACAGGCACGTGCCACCATGCCTGACTCATTTTTGTATTTTTAGTAGAGACGAGGTTTCATTATGTTGGCCAGGCTGGTCCCGAACTCTTGACTTCAGGTGATCCACCTGTCTTGGCCTCCCAAAGTGCTAGGATTACAGGCATGCGCCACCACTCCCAGCCTTTTTGTATATTTTTTTAATTAAAAAAAACTTCTTTTGAGACAAGGCCTTGCTCTATCCCTCAGGCTACAGTGCAGTGTTGCAGTCGCAGCTCACTGCAGCCTTGACCTTCTTG
Source organism: Papio anubis (assembly GCF_008728515.1). Lineage (NCBI taxonomy): Eukaryota > Metazoa > Chordata > Mammalia > Primates > Cercopithecidae > Papio > Papio anubis. The sequence continues at coordinate 116,513,289 of NC_044985.1, forward strand.
CACTCAGGTGATCCTCCCACCTCATCCTCCTGAATATAGGAGTACAGGCATACGCCACTGCACATGGCAAAGTTTTCTATTTTTTATAGAAACTGGTTTTTGCCACATTGCCTAGGCTGGTCTTGAACTCCTGGACTCAAGCTATCCTCCCGCCTTGGTCTCCCAAAGTGGTAGGATTACAGGCGTGAGCCTCCATGTCCAGTGTTTGTACCTTTATTAATGAAGTTTCCCATAATGTATTATAAGAACATACACTCTTCCTTAATTGAGGGCAACTATATTGTTTAATTGTGTGGTGCAAGGGGGTGGGAGTTTGGGGACAGTGAACAGAATGGAGATTGAGAAAAGGAAAGAAAAGTGACTTTGTACAAAATGAATTCTTCTGAAAATTGCAAGGAATTGGGAAAAAAAGCAATATTGAGTACCATATCAGTATGTAGTGAAAAGCTTGAGGGCTTTTGAGCAGGGAGATGTGGGTTTGATCTTTTGTCGCTTGGCCAGGTGCAGTGGCTCACGCCTGTAATTCCAGCACTTTGCGAGGCTGAGGCAGGTGAATTGCTTGAGTCCAGGAGTTCAAGACCGGCCTGGGCAACATGGCGAAACCTCATTTCTTTAACAACAACAACAAAAAAGTAGCTGAGCATGGTGGCATGGGCCTGTAGTCCTAACTACAGCCTCACTGCAGCCTCAGCCTCCCAGGCTCAAGTGATCCTCCCATTGCACTCCATCCTGGGTGACAGAATAAGACCCTGTCTCAAAAAAAAAAAAAAAAAAAAAAAAACCAAAAAAAGAAAAAAAAATTCTGTTACTTATTACATGTAACTTTAAACAGGTTAACCTTTTGGAGCCTAACTATCCTTATCTGTAAAGTATGTCCTATGGTTATGGTATCAATGAAAAATCTAAGTATAATAGCTGGCATGCACTAAGTAGGCCCTCAGTGAGTGGTGGCGTTTATGTTGCTGTTACTATGTAAATAGGTAAATTTTGATTACAAAATTTCATCTTTTAAATTGATTTTTTAGATACAGGGTCTTGCTCTGTCATGCAGGCAGTTTGCTGCAGCCTGAAACTCCTGAGCTAAAGTGATTCTCTGGCTTCAGCCTCCTAAGTAGCTGGAGCTATACATGCGGTCCACCACACCAAACTAACTTTTATTTCATTTTACTTTTTAAAAATTTTTTGTAGAGGCCAGGCGTGGTGGCTCTCACCTGTAATCCCAGCACTTTAGGAGGCTGAGGCAGGCAGATCATGAGGTCAAGAGTTCGAGACCAGCCTGGCCAACATGGTGAAACCCCGTCTCTACTAAAAGTAGAAAAATTAGCCGGGTGTTGTGGTGCGGGCCTATAATCCCAGCTACTTGGGAGGGTGAGTCAGGAGAATCCCTTGAACCCGGGAGGTAGAGGTTGCAGTGAGCTGAGATTGCACCACTGCACTCCAGCCTGGGCAACAGAACAAGACTCTGTCTTGCAGGGGGAAAAAAAAATTGTAGAGATGAAGCCTTAAGCCTGGTCTTGAGCTCCTGGGCTCAAGTGATCCTCCTGCCTTGGCTTCCCAAAGTTCTGGGATTAGAGACCTGAGCCACTGTGCCTGGGTTACAGCTAATTTTTTAAAAGTTATTTATTTATTTATTTAAGACGGAGTCTCGCTCTGTTGCCCAGGCTGGAGTGCAGTGGCGTGATCTCGGCTCACTGCAAGCTCCTCCTCCCGGGTTCACACCGTTCTCCTGCCTCAGCCTCCAAGTAGCTGGGACTACAGGCGCCTGCCACCACGCCCAGCTAATTTTTTGTATTTTTAGTAGAGATGGGGCTTCACCATGTTAGCCAGGATGGTCTTGATCTCCTGACCTCTTGATCGCCCGTCCCGGCCTCCCAAAGTGCTGGGATTACAGGTGTGAGCCACCATGCCCGGCCTAAAAAGTTGTTTTAAGAGGGGGTCTCGCTGTGTTACCTAGGCTGGTTTAGAACTCTTAACCTCAAGCAATCCTCCCACCTTGGCCTCCCAAAGTGCTTGAGGTTACAGGTATCAGCTACCATACCCAGCCATCTTTGTGAGTTTTGAATAGACATGTCAGTGAGTTCTGTTTGTGGGTCTTTTGTCTTTAAAAAAAATATTTAAACCCAGCAAATATTTGAATGATTGCCTTGTGCCAGGTGCTGGACTAGCCCTGGTGGTTGAGCAAAACACATGCTGTTCTGTCTTCACAGGCCTTACAGCCCAGTGAGAGAGGCAGCCAAACAATCATTTAAGTAAAATCCAAAATGTGAAAAGTCTTTTTGTCCTTGGAAAGGGTACAGTTTGAAAACACTAGACACTTTCTGAATAAGTGTCACGTTTTGGATCTTGGTGTTCTTTTTTTTTGGAGATGGAGTTTCGCTCTTGTTTCCCAGGCTGGAGTGCAGTGGTGTGATTCTCGGCTCACTGCAACCTCCGTCTCCTGGGTTCAAGCAATTCTCCTGCCTCAGCCTTCCAGGTAGGTGGAATTACAGGACCATTACATGTCCGGGTAACTTTTTGTATTTTTAGTAGAGACAGGGTTTCACCGTGTTGGCCAGGCTGGTCTCGAACTCCTGACCTAGGTGATCCACCCACCTCGGTCTCCCAAAGTGTTGGGACTATAGACATGAGCCACCGCACCTGGCCAGATCTTGGTGTTCTTATTGTCAGTGATATTGTATGCCCTTTGATATGCTCTATAGGGTATTTATGTATGTTTTAAGTTTATGTGTTTTTAAATTTTTGTTGTTGTTGTTTGTTTGTTTTTAAAGAGAGTGTCTTGGTCAGTCACACAGACTGGAGTGTGATGGCACAGGCTTGGCTCCCTGAAACCTCTGCCTCCTGGGCTCAAGCTGTTCTCCCACCTGTACCTCCTGAGTAGCTGGGACTCCAGGTGTGTGCCACCATGCCTGGCTAATTTTTTTTTTTTCGGTATTTTTTTGTAGAGATAGGGTTTCACCATGTTGCCCAGGCTTTATTTTTGGTTTTCATTTTTTCTTCTTTCTCTGAGATAGATGTTAATCAACTTTTTGATCTTAGGACCTCTTTACCCTCTTAAAAGTTATTGAGGGCCCCAAGGAGCTTTTGGTTTTTTAGTTATATCTGTTTATCATATCAAGAAATTTAAAAAGTATTAGTTCATTTAAAAATAACAAACTCATTACATGCTAACATAAATATATTTTTAGTATGACATACCTATTTTCTACACCATTTCTAAAAATTTGTTGATAGGATTGGCATTGTTTTACCTTTTTACAGATTTCTTTTATGTCTTGCTTTATGGAAGGCAACTGGGTTATATTTGCTTCTGCATTCAGTCTGTTGCTATTTATTACTTTGGTTGAAGTATATGAAGGAAAATTATCCTCACAATGATATTTTATATATATAATATATATATAGTTGTAATAGAGAATTTTAGTAGCTTTTACAGATAACTGCAGATATTCTTTGATATTACACTAAAATTCGACCAGCAGTGTTTTTTTTCTTTTTTTGTATTTTAAATTTTTATTGCTTTACTTTAACACTGGGTAACCAAGTAGTGTTTTTTTAAAAGGTTAGTTGCGATATGAAATCTGAATTATATCAGTAGTTTGTCCTCTGTAAATATAAAATCCATTTGTCTAGCTTCCGTGTTGAATGGATATCTTATACAGTATCAAAAAATCACTTTCATTGAAATCAGCACTTATCAGAAAAGCCTTTAAATATTGGAAAACTTTCTGACTCATGGTGGCGAATAGAAACTTTAACAAAATTCTAATTTTTGCTTGAAAGGTCAAAATTTTTTTTTTTTTTTTTTGAGACGGAGTCTCGCTCTGTTGCCCAGGCTGGAGTGCAGTGGCCAGATCTCAGCTCACTGCAAGCTCCGCCTCCCGGGTTCACGCCATTCTCTTGCCTCAGCTTCCCAAGTAGCTGGGACTACAGGTGCCCGCCACCTCGCCCGGCTAGTTTTTTGTATTTTTTAGTAGAGACGGGGTTTCACCGTGTTAGCCAGGATGGTCTCGATCTCCTGACCTCGTGATCCACCCGTCTTGGCCTCCCAAAGTGCTGGGATTACAGGCTTGAGCCACCGCGCCCGGCCAAGGTCAAATTTTATAATTGGCCACAAGTACTCTGAATTGCTTTTCTTGAAGTCTCATTCGTTTTGAAAAAAATATCTGCTACATACACAAGTCTGGACAGCCGTATTGTGTGCAGCTATTCTTTCAAGTCAAAATTATGTTCTGTGGAAAAAAAGCAACTAATTCAGCTTGTAACCCAAAACAGTTGCATTAAATATCATTCTTCATGACTTTGTATGCAGTAGAAATGCATATTTCCCATTTCATCATGTAGAATATTAAAAAGATGTGTTCCTAGGGATCAAGATTAATACAATTAATATTTTTTTACTCCTTCGTCATGGGCATTCGTAATAAAAGTGGCTTTTCCTCCCTCTCTCTTATGAGTACGTGCCACATGGCAGTGAAGAATACAGTGACTGCTGGTACAGTTTGTTGCAATTAACTTCAGTCATGCTGTAGTGCCAGCAGTTTTCCCCATCACTATACAGTCTGTGCAAGTGTCAACACATTGAAAAATGCAAATAATATTTTAGTTTTTGCAATAGAAAATTCTCAAACTAGCAAATGAGATCACAATAGTATTTTGTAATAGTATTATTAAGAAAATACATCATGGATGCCCTGAAAGAGTTTGGAGGTCCATAGATTGTACTTTGTAAACTGCTGCTTTGAGGAGTAGAACACTTTTCAGTGTTACATTTACATATGTTACAATGATTTTTTAAAAACTGACTTTAAAACATAAGTGTTTGAAATTAGAATAAGCACATCACTGAAGGTTTTTAGATATTACTGAGAATTTTTAGTGCTGAGTAGATAAGAATTTGTTTATAAGTTAGGATGAGTTGTAATTTTCTGCTATGAAGAAAATGTTCTATGAATCTCCACCATCCAGTACCGTAACTACTAGCCACTTGTTTCTGTTGAGCACTTGAGATACTACTAGCTGGTGTGACTGAGGAACTGCATTTTTAAAAAGTGTAGAAAAAAACTTTTTTTTTTTTTTTTTTTGAGAGGGAATCTTGCTCTGTTGCATAGGCTGGAGTGCAGTGGCACGACCTCTGCTCACTGTAACCACTGTCTCTCGGGTTCAAGCTATTCTCCAGCCTCAACCTCCCGAATAGCTGGGATTACAAGCCCCCACCACCGTGCCCAGCTGATTTTTTGTATTTTTTATTAAGAGACAGGGTTTCACCATGTTGGCCAAGCTGGTCTTGAACTCCTGACCTCAAGTGATGAGATCGCCTTGGCCTCCCAAAGTGCTGGAATTACAGGCGTGAGCCACTGGGCCTGGCCTTAACTTTTAAATTGTAACTTTTTTTTTAAATAATAGGCTTTAGTTTTTAGAACAGTTGTAGATTTACAGAAAATTGAGAAGATAGTGCAGAATTCCAGTTATTAACATCTTACATTACTAGGGTACATTGTTATAATTAATAAACCAATATTGATACATTGTCATTAATTAAAGTCCCTCATTTATTTACATTTCCTTAATTGTACCTAGTGTCTTTCTCTGTTTCAGAATTCCATCCAGGATACCACGTTATACCTAGTCATGCATTCTTAGGCTTCTCTTACCTATGACAGTTTCTCTGACTTTCCTTGTTTTTGATGACCTTGACAAGTTTGAAGAGTACTTGTTATTTTGTAGAATGACTCTCTCTCAGAATTTGATGTTTTTCATGATTAGACTGTGATTATGGATTTTTAGAGAAAGATTACAAAGTGCCATTTTCATCATATTGAGAGTATATATGTCATCATGATTTATCATCCTTGATGTTGACTTTCATACGTTGTTAGGTTGTCCACTGTAAAGTTATTCCCTCTGGTGCCTTTGAAGAACTGATTTTTTTTTCTTTTTTTTTTTTGAGACGGAGTCTCTGTCTGTCACCCAGGCTGGAGTGCAGTGGTGCGATCTTGGCTCCCTGCAAGTTCCGCCTCCCGGGTTCACGCCATTATGCTGCCTCAACCTCCTGAGTAGCTGGGACTACAGGCACCCGCCACAATGCCCGGCTAATTTTTTCTTTATTTTTTAGTAGAGATGGGGTTTCACCATGTTAACCAGAATGGTCTCAATCTCCTGACCTCGTGATCCACCCGTCTCGGTCTCCCAAAGTGTTGGGATTCCAGGCGTGAGCCACCGCACTGGGCCGAGGAACTGATTTTAAAATTTTAGTTAATCTTAATTTAACTTTACATAGCCATATGTGGCTAATGGGTGCCGTGTCAACAGTACAATTGTAGATAATGTTCTTCAGTTTTAAATTTTAGTTAAAACTTTAACATCTGTTTTAATACCTTTAAAGAAGGCAGTTTAACATAAAAGAAATATTAAAGCTTAGTCTTGGAATACATTGTTTTTTGGGGGGTGCAGTCTGTTTACTTTTAGTAAGTTTAGTCTTTTTAAAAAAAGTTTTCTGAGGTAAAATTTACAATAAAATACCTTCATTTTAAGTATGCTCATTAAGTGTACATTTTGATGAGTTTTCAAAAATGCACACACTGATGTAACTATTACTGTAATCAAGATATGTAACATTTTCATTATCCCCAGAAGTTTCCCCCAGCTGTTTTGTAGTCTTTTTTCCTCCTCTACCACTATTTTCTGTGACTTACTGATTAATAGTTGCATCTTCTAGAATTTCATGTAAATGGAAATCATTTTTAGGTCTGGCATTTTTTTCCCCCTATTTTAATACTTTTATGTTCGGGGGTACATGTGCAGATTTGTTACATAGGTAAATATGTGTCATGGGAGTTTGTTGTATAGATCAGTGCCCATTAGTTATTTTTCCCAATCCTCTCCCTCCTCCCACTCTCCACCCTCCGTCGTCTGAGAGGCCTCAGTGTGTGTTGTTTCCCTCTGTGTGTGCATGTGTTCTTATTATTTAGCTGCCACTTTTAAGTGAGAACATGCAGTATTTGGTTTTCTGTTCCTGCATTGGTTTGCTAAGGATAATGGTCTTTAGCTCCATCCATGTTCCTGCAAAGGACATGATCTTTTCCTTTTTTATGGCTGCAGGATCTGGCATCTTTTGCTTAACATAATTATCTGTGATTCATCCATATTGCTGCATGCAAATAGTTTGTTTTTTAATGTCAAGAATATTCCAAGGTATGACTTTACAGTATTTGTTCATAATATTATTTATGAACATTTGGATTGTCCTCAGTTTTGGGCTATTAGAATAAAGCTGACCTTAATTTTATGGCATAGGTAATGATTCAGAATTATATTGGGTTGCAATGTTTATCACAATACTATAAATAGAAATTTAAATTCCTGTTAGGAAGGAGAAAAGGCAGCAGAGTATCTGTAATTTTTTTGAAGACATGCCATAGAAAGGATAATTCACATAGAAATAATGTTTTGCAAGGTTTTATGAATAGTGTATGGGCCAGGTAGGTGTAGACAATTCCCACCTTTGTTGGCTTGGGGAAAAAGTCTTTGTTAATCTTTAGGTGAAAATGTTTAGGTAATAAGAATATTAAAGCCTAAGTTTGTCACATGAAGTTTGCCCGTGGAGTAAAATGTGTTAACAGATCATATTTTAAAAATTACTCAAAAATGTTGGTGTATTTATTAGTGAAGAGATTTAGTATTGCCAGATTAGATGGATGCATAAGGAAAAGGTGTTTTCTGCTATAAATAGATATTGAGAAGATTCTTCCTTTTTTTTTTTTTTGAAAGACGTGAGTCTTACTGACGCCTCAGGCTGGAGTGTGGCAGTGGGTCGGATTCAGCTCACTGCAAGCCTGGGCCTCGGGTTTACGCCCATTCTCCTGCCTCAGCCTCCCGAAAGTAGCTGGGACTACAGGCTTCAACACACTCCGCTAGTTTTTGTATTTTGCAGACGGGTTTCACTGTGTTAGGCCAGATGGTCTGCTGGATCTCCTGACTACGTGATCCGCCTGCCTCGCCTCCCAGTGCTGGGATTACAGGCTTGTCGCCGCCTGCCTTTTTTAAACCGCCAAATTTTTAAACCAAGTTAAAGTTGAAAAGGGTGATAACTTTCTATGACATTTATGTTGGGACTGTAAAAGTATTTCAGCAGGCCAGGCCTCTGCTTTTTGTGATAATTAAAATACATTTTGTTATAAAGTAATGAAAGAATATTATTTCAAGTTTTGAGAGTAGCGGGCAAGTCATTAATTTCACCTCACTAATATTCCTTTGTCTTGTGTTCTTTTCACCTTTTTTTGGACATATATATAACTGTACTGTGTGCAGATGTTACGATAGCTGTCTTTTGTTGAGTGAATGTGCCACTTTTACAAGATTGCTTCCAGTCTTTTACTATTATAAGTAATGTGGGTCCCCCTCATGTTTGGACTTTTTCCTTTTCATCTTCTTACTTAGCTGTTTTCTGACATTTGAAAAAAAGCATTCGAAGATCTACATTCTTTTAGCCTAGTACATGAGTCTTGCTTCATTTGAATGTAGACCTTTTTATGGTCTTAGGAGCTGACGGATTTGAAGATTATTTTGTCAAGATAATGGTGTTTTTTGTTTTGTTTTGTTTTTTGAGACAGAGTCTTACTCTCACTCTGACAGCAGTGGCACAATCTCGGCTCACTGCAACCTCCACCTCCCGCGTTCAAGCAATCCTCGTGCCTCAGTCCTCCCTACTAGCTGGGATTACAAGCATGTGCCACCACATCCGGCTAATTTCTTTTTGTATTTTTAGTGTAGAGACGGTGTTTCACCATGTTGGCTAGGCTGGTCTTGAACTCCTGGCCTCATGTGATCTGCCGCCTTGGCCTCCCAAAGTGCTGGGATTACAGGCATGAGCCACCGCGCCTGACCGGTGTTTTTTTGTTTTGTTTTTTAATGGCAAAAATTTAAGCAGGGAATGCATTTAATATGTTATTGGAAGACATGCATTTAAAATAGTTTAGCCGGGCGCAGTGGCTCACGCCTGTAATCCCAGCACTTTGGGAGGCCGAGAAGAGCGGATCACGAGGTCAGGAGATCAAGACCATCCTGACTAACACGGTGAAACCCCGTCTCTACTAAAAATACAAAAATTAGCCGGGCGCAGTGGCAGGTGCCTGTAGTCCCAGCTACACGGGAGGCTGAGGCAGGAGAATGGCGTGAACACGGGAGGCGGAGCTTGCAGTGAGTGGAGATCGAGCCACTGCACTCCAGCCTGGGCGACGGAGCAAGACTCCTTCTCAAAAAATAAAAAATAAAATAGTTTAGATACCTTTGTTCATGCTCACTGAAGTTTTTTTGATCGAGGGTCTCACTTTGTATCCCAGGCTGGAGTGCAGTGTCATGATCACAGCTCACTGCAGCCTCGACCTCCTGGGCTGAGGTGATCTTCCCACTTCAGCCTCCCCAGAAGCTGGGACCACAGGTGTGCACCACCACACCCAGCTAATTTTTTTTTTTTTTTTGGAGAAATGGGGTTTTGCCATGTTGCCCAGGCTAGTCTGAAACTCCTGAACTCAAGCAATCCAACTGCGTCGGCCTCCCAAAGTCCTGGGATTACAGGCGTGAGCCACCATGCTTGGCCTTGAAGTATTTGTAATTGCTAAACCATTTATGGTTTATTTAACCTTTATTAAAAACAACTGGAGCTGGGCCTAGTAGTTCATACCTGTAATCCCAGTGCTTTGGGAGGCTGAGGCAAGAGAATCGCTTGCACCCAGGAGTTTGAGGTTACAGTGGGCTATGGGTGCAGCCCTGCACTCTAGCCTGGGCAACAGTGAGACACTGTCTCTAAGAAACAATAATAATAATTGATATGTAAAATATGGTAAATACATGCACAAATGTGAAGTTTATAGTTCAATACATTTTTACATGTGTATATACTTTTGTAGTCACCACTTCGATCATGATAGCGAACTTTTCCAGCACTCCAATTCCCTCTCCTTCCTGTGTAGTAGTCCCCTCTTCCCATGATGAGTACTTTCCTGACATCTGTCACCATTTATTATCTATTTGTCTTAGTCTGTTTGTGTTGCTATAAAGGAATACCTGAGGCTGGGTGATTTATAAAGAAAAGAAGTTTATTTGGCTCATGGTTCTGTAGGCAGTACAAGAAACATCTACTTCTGGTGAGGGCTTCAGGCTGCTTCCACTCATAGTGGAAAGCAAAGGGGAGCCAGTTTGTTTAGATCTCATGGTGAGGGGAGTAAGAGAGAGAGGAGGGAGGTGTCAGGCTGTTTTTAACAACTAGGTCTCTTGGGAACAAATCAAGTAAGGACTCACTCATTACTGTGAGAGTGGCACCAAGGCATTCATGAGGGATCTGCCCATAATCCAGACACCTCGCATTAGACCTTGCCTCCAGCGTTGGTGATCAGATTTCAACATGAGATTTGTAGGGGTCAAATACCCAAACCATAGTACTCTTCTTGAACATCACATAAAAGGAATCATACAGTATATATTTTTTCCTAGTCAGCTTGTTTTTCTAAACATGGTATCTGGGTGATTTTGCAGTATCATTGTGAATATCAGTAATTTTTTTTGTTGTTATTTGTTTTTTGAGACGAAGTCTCACTCTGACCAAGCTAGAGTGCAATGGCATGATCTTGGCTCACTGTAACCTCACTACAACCTCTGCCTCCTGGGTTCAAGCAGTTCTCCTGTCTCAGCCTCCCGAGTAGCTAGAATTACAGGTGCTCACTACCTTGCCCAGCTACTGTTTGTAATTTAAGTAGAGACAGGGTTTCACCGTTGTTGGCCAGGCTGGTCTCGAACTCCTGACCTCACGTGATCCTCCCACCTCAGCCTCCCGCAGTGCTGGGATTACAGGCGTGAGCCATCACACCCGACTGGTTCTTTTTTAAAAATTGCTGAGTAATATTTCATTATGTGCATATACTGCAGATTGATTTGCCTGTTGATGTACGTTTTCATTGATGGACGTACTACCCAAATGTCAGTTTTTGACAATTATAAATAAAGCTACTATGAATCTCTTGTCTTTTGGTAGAAATAGAACTTCAGTTTCCTTGGGCGTATGTGTAGCAGTTTGTTATGGGATCACAGGATAGGCATACAGTTTAGATTTAATGGATATTGCCAATTTTTTTGAAGTAGTTGAACTAATTTGCACTAATAAAGTTATTAATCTTGTGTTATCTTAATTCATGTCTGGCTAAACTAAAAATCACTGACTGCTGTAGTGGGGACAGAACTACTAATTTGTTTAGTATATGTGGAGAGTGCTAGAGGAGTTGTTTTTTCAGCTTTTGGAAAAACGTAGGTAGGGAATGGGAATGGGGGCAGATTCAGGTTCCTTGGTATTCATTCTGTGTTAGTCTTGTGGCAGACTATACATAGTACTGGCTGGATTCCATCCCAAATTTCACCATATTTTTTCTGGGTAAGTTTTGTGTAGCTAGGAAGTAGAGATTTGTAGTAGCACTTTTTTTTTTTTTTTTTTTTTTGAGACGGAGTCTTGCTTTTTTGCCCAGGCTGGAGTACAGTGGCGTGATCTCAGCTCACTGCAACCTCTGTCTCCTGGGTTCAAGCAATTCTTCTGCCTCAGCCTCCCAAGTAGATGGGATCACAGATGTGAGCCACCGTGCTAGCCACATAATTTTTATAATAAAGATCCAGGGGATTTTCAAAGGTATGTATGTTTTGAGTTCTTAGTGAAATAGTGGTGGTAGCTAATCTGTCTTCAAGACTTCTGGGAAGCAGTATTCGGGAACACTGTCAAAGTTGAAATATCAGACACTGTGCTGGAGTCTGACTCAGCATCTGCTTTGGCTTCTTCTTGCTGATTTTACCCACATGGGACTTACTATGTAGATTTGCTACCTTTTTTGTTGAAAGTGATTTCCTGAGATCAGAAGTTGCTTCGTTCCTCTAGGCTGTGCCAGGCTGTAAGAAAATGGCAGGCTAAGAGGGAGAGGTCAGAGTCTGTCTTTTCTTTATAGTAAACTCAACAATAAGAAGGACCTAGGTTGGCCGGGCGCGGTGGCTCAAGCCTGTAATCCCAGCACTTTGGGAGGCCGAGATGCTGGATCACAGGTCAGGAGAGATCAGGACATCCTGGCTAACACTGTGAAACCCCTCTTCAAGAAATACAAAAAATAGCCGTATGCAGGTGGCAGCTTCTGTAGCCCAGCTACTCGGGAGAAGGAGTCGGAGAATGGCGTGAACCTCGGGAGGCGGAGCTTGCAAGTGAGCTGGAGATCCGCCACTGCACTCCAGCCTGGGCGACAGCAGACCCGGCCTTCCCAAAAAAAAAAAAAAAAAAAAAAAAAAAAAAAGAAGGACCTAGGTTGATTTCTTTTTTCTCCTGTGAAAATGTACTTAGGCCCACAAAGTGATAGATGAGGTCCCAAAGAGGAGATGAACAGTCTTAAAGAGGAAGTCATGAAAATTATAGAAAAATACAGGGAGAAAAAGAAAAATAATTATACTAATAATCAGATAAAATAACTTATAGTAAGGTCTAAATTTAGCTCAGTTATTTAGAAGTTGACAAAAAGTCTAGCTTATATAATATTCACTGTCAAGTACAAGGATACAATTTATTGAAGAAGACAGCTTATTGGTATTATTGCATAAGGAATATATTACTTGAAGTCACTTATGTGTAATTTTGAGTAATGGACAAAGTCTGAAAAAGCAGTTATGTAGAAATATTCTCTCAGCTGTTTTTTTTAAAATTATACTTTAAGTTCTAAGCTACATGTGCACAACGTGCAGGTTTGTTACATAGGTGTACATGTGCCATGTTGGTTTGCTGCACCCATTAACTCGTCATTTACATTAGGTATTTCTCCTAATGCTATCCCTCTCCCAGCCCCCCATCCTATGACAGGCCCTGGTGTGTGATGTTCTCCACGGTGTGTCCAAGTGTTCTCATTGTTCAATTCCCACCTGTAAGTGAGAACGTGTGGTGTTTGGTTTTCTGTGCTTGTGATAGTTTGCTCAGAATGATGGTTTACAGCTTCATCCATGTCCCTGCAAAAAGGACATGAATTCATCCTTTTTTGTGGCCGCATGGTATTCCATGGTGTATATGTGCCATGTTTTCTTAATCCAGTCTATCATTGATGGACATTTGGGTTAGTTCCAAGTCTTTGCTGTTGTGAATAATGCTACAATAAACATACGTATGCACATGTCTTTATAGTAGCATGATTTATAATCCTTTGGGTATATATACCCAGTAATGGGATCACTGGGTCAAATAGTATTTCTAGTTCTGTATCCTTGAGGAATTGCCACACTGTCTTCCACAGTGATTGAACTTGTTTACACTCCCACCAACAGTGTAATTTTTTTATTGTTGTTGTTGAGACGGAGGCTCACTCTGTTGTCCAGGCTGGAGTGCAATGGCATGATCTCAGCTTACTGCAACCTCCGCCTCCCAGGTTCAAGCAATTCTGCCTCAGCCTCCTGAAGAGCTGGGATAACAGGCATGAACCACCTCGACTGGCTAATTTTTGTATTTTTAGTAGAGACCGGGTTTTGCCATGTTGGCCATGCTGGTCTTAAACTCCTGGCCTCAAGAAATTCACTCACCTTGGCCTCCCAAAGTGCTGGGATTACAGGCATGAGCCACCGCGCCCTGCCTCTCAGCTGCTTTTAAGTCATGTCTTTAAAGTATGCGATAAAACTTTCTTTGAAGTCCTTATCCCTAGTGTTGGAATAGCCAAAGAGAAAAGGCCAGAAGAGGGAGAGAAGAACCCGATTATCTTCTCTGTCAGAGTTGCTTTCAGCATGAGAAAGATATGCTAATAGAGTGGTTTCAGAACTAACAATATTTTGCCCACATTCCTTCAGAGGCACTGTCTTTTTCTGACTCCTTCCTCAGAGATGTGAGGGTAAGTTCTCAGAATTCCTGAGACCTGCCACTTCCACTATGTGATGCATTCCTGTCATCATCTGTCCTTGTCCAGAATGAAAGTCTTTCTATTTATTCATCCTTTTTTGTAGTCTGATCTTCATACCACTCAGAGTTTCTTCTTCCCTTGACCAAATCTCTTGTTTAATTCCTAAGACTTTCCTCTTGAATTCTCTGAAATGTTATTTTTGTGTTAAACCTCTCCCTCGTGTTCATAAGATGTTTTTCAGCTTTCTTTTGGTAACTGAAGCCCATCTGCCCTGGTAATCTTACCTTCCCTTTAGTCCTCTGAGGTTAACAGTAGATTTTCTTGCACTGTGATATGTCAGGATGCAGAATCAGGGTCTTCATCCTTCTCCATTCACAGACTCATTCTATTCCTTGATTAGTGTGGCTCTTCTGCCTAGCTTGCTGCTGTTCCTCTATGCAGTTCTTAGTATCCTTTCATACATTTTCTAGTTTAGGTGATAGATCATATATGGTCAGGTTAGCCATTTTTTCTCTATCTTTGTGCAAAACTCTCTTTCTTCTGAAGTTCATGCTGTCTGACAATGCATCTCTCTTCCCTTCCTTAGTATCAGAAAAGGACCCTGTGGTCTTACCCTTTGATTCATTGTTTTTTCTATTTTCCTCTCTGCCATTATCCTGAGGTTACTTTAGAGTCTATGTAGCTGATCCATCCAGTCCTCCCAGGTTCCTGGTTTCTTGTCTTTTACTTTCATCTCTAGTTCTGGTAGTGCATTCATTTTTATTCCTACTGTACTTGCTTTTTGGCATTACCAACATCTTAAATTTGTCAACTCTCTTCTGTTTTTACACCCTTCCCCATAGTGTCTAAATCACACTTCTGCCAGCACTCTCTACTTTGCCTCTTATTCTTCCCTTTACCGTGCTGACAAAACCCTAACCCTGGTTTCCTGTGGGCTCTCTGCCCCATACCCAGGCTGCTACGTTGGAGAAAGAAGCCCACAACCTTGCAGATTAGCTTCCCTCTTGTATTAGCCCATTTTCATATTGCTGTAATGAACTGCCTGAGACTGGGTAATTTATAAAAGAAAGAGGTTTGGCTGGGCGCGGTGGCTCAGGCCTGTAATCCCAGCAGTTTGGGAGGCCAGGACAGGTGGATCATGAGGTCAGGAGATCGAGACCATCCTGGCTAACACAGTGAAACCCCGTCTCTACAAAAAATACAAAAAACTGGCCGGGTGAGGTGGCAGGCGCCTGTAGTCCCAGCCACTCGGGAAACTGAGGGAGGAGAATGGCGTAAACCCGGGAGGCGGAACTTGCAGTGAGCCGAGATCTGGCCACTGCACTCCAGCCTGGGTGACAGAGCGAGACTCCGTCTCAAAAAAAAAAAGAGGTTTAATTGACTCAGTTTTTCATGGCTGGGGAGGCCGCAGGAAACTTACAATCATGACAGAAGGAGAAGGGGAAGCAAGGCACCTTCTACACAAGGTGGCAGGAGAGAGAAGTGCCAACGGAAGCAGGAAGAGCCCCTTATAAAACCATCAGATCTGATAAGAACAGCATGGGGGAAACTGCCCCCATGATTCAGTTACCTCCATCTGGTCTCTCCCTTGACACGTGGGGATTATAGGGATTACAATTCAAGATGAGATTTGAGTGGGGACACAAAGCCTAACCATATCACTTCTCTATCTTTATTGGGTCTTTAGAGATACTGTAGCTAAGTGCAACAAGGTGTCCTGAATTGGAGACTGGCACGGAACAAGGATGTTGTTGGAAAAACTGATGAAATCTGAATAAACTCTGAAATATAGGTAATAGTGATGTACCAATGTTGGTTTCTTAGTTTTGACAAAGTATTGTGTAACCTAAGTTGTTAACATCAGGGGAAACTGACGGTACTTTCTGTATTATCTTTGTAACTTTTTAATCTATAATTATTTCTCAAGTTTATTAAAAAAAAAAAAATCTCTAGCATAGAACACAGCAGCTATCAATTTCTTTAGTTTCCTCAAACCCTACCTTATCTTCTGTGTCGTTTGCCTACTTTTCTGAAAAGATTGAAGCCATCAGTTTGATGAATTCCCTTCTGTTTCCTTTATTTTTGTTTTTGTTGGTTTATTTTAAAATTATTTTTTATGTAGGTTTTGTAGATACAGGATCTTGCTGTGTTTCCCAGCCTAGTCTCAAACTCCTGGGCTTAAGCAATCTGCCTACCTCAGCCTCAGTGCTGGGATTCCAGGCATGGGCATTAGCTGGGTCTCAATTTCCTTTTAAATTCCCCTACCCCCTTCAGTAAAACCCTACATAACCTTGGAAGCATTCTAAGTCATTTGGATCTACTTTCCTCTGGTTACAAGTAGATAGGAGTCGTTTTTGTTTCTATTTGTTCTGTGAAACCCTCATACTTCCTGCCTTCTCAGAGATTTCATTTACATGACATTTTTGTTGAATTGTTTCTTCACCTTTTGACTCTGCTAGTAATTTTTCACTGGGGATATATCTAAAACAAAAAAAAAATGGAAATTTTCTTTCCATTCTACTTTATTTCTCTTCTCCCACAGCTAAGAATCTTTTTTTTTTTTTTTGAGGTGGAGTCTCGCTCTGTAGCCTAGGCTGGAGTGCAGTGGCATGATCTCGGCTCTCTGCAACCCAGCCTCCTGGGTTCAAGCGATTCTTCTGCCTCAGCCTCCCAAGTAGCTGGGAGTACAGGCGCACGCCACCACACCCAGCTAATTTTTGTATTTTTAGTAGAGACGGGAGTTTAATTTTTAGTAGAGACAGGAGTTTCAACATACTGGCCAGGCTGGTCTCAAACTCCTGACCTCATGATCTGCCTGCCTCGGCCTCCCAAAGTGCTGGGATTACAGGCGTAAGCCACCGCGCCTGGCCGTTTTCTTTTTCTTTTTTTTTTGAGATGGAATTTCGCTCTAGTTGCCCAGGCTGGAGTGCAGTGGCGCTATCTCAGCTCACCACAACCTCCGACTCCCGGGTTCAAGTGATACTCCTGCCTCAGCCTCCTGAGTAGCGGGGATTACAGGGTTTTGCCACCACGCCCGGCTAATTTTTTTTATTTTCAGTAGAGACAGGGTTTCTCCATGTTAGGCTGGTCTCGAATTCCCGACCTCAGGTGATCCTCCCGCCTTGGCCTCCCAAAGTGCTGGGATTACAGGCGTGAGCCACTGCACCCAGCCTTCCACAGCTAAGATTCTTAGTTTTGAGATGGAGTCTTGCTCCGTCACCCAGGCTGGAGTGCAGTGGTGTGATCTCAGCTCACTGCAACCTCCGCCTTGAACCTTCTGGGTTCAAGAGATTCTCCTGCCTCAGCCTTCTGAGTAGCTGGGATTCACGGGCGCCCACCGCCATGCCCGGCTAATTTTGTTTTGTTTTGTTTTGTTTTGTTTGTATATTTAGTAAGACAGGATTTCACCATGATGGCCAGGCTGGTCTCGAACACCTGACCTCGAGTGATCCACCCGTCTTGGCCTCCTAAAGTGCTGGGATTATAGGCATGGGCCTGTGCCGGCCTCACATGTAAGATTCTTGAAAGAGTTGACTGCATTTGTGGTCTTCCCTTCCTCACCTCCCAGTCATGCCTCACTCCATTGAAATCTGGCTTTGTCCCCGACGGTACTCCTAACTGCATTCTTGCAGGTCATCAGTGAGTTCGTTTCTGAAGCCAGTGAAGAATTTTCAGTCTTTCTCTTTTTTGACTTAAATATTTGAAACTTTTTTTTTCTTTTGGAGACTGTCTCGCTGTCACCCAGGCTAGAGTGCAGTGGTGCTATCGTAGCTCACTGGAGCCCTGAACTAGGCTCAAACCATCCACCTCAGCCTCCCAAGTAGCTGGGACTAAGGCAAGTGCCACCATACCTGGCTAATTAAAATTTTACTTTTTTGTAGAGATGAGCTCTCACTATGTTGCCTAGGCTGATCTCAAACTTCTGGCCTCAGGTAATCCTCCTGCTTCAGTCTCCTAAAGCTTTGGGATTACAGTCGTGAGCCACGGCACCTGGCCTAATATTTGAAACTTTCAAATATTTTCCTTAAAAAAAATGTACCACTACCATCTTTGTTGTATGCACAAATTAGAAACTTAATAGGAAAAGAGAATTACCCACAATCCTACCACTTAGAAGTATTAACATTTTGGGGCATATCTATATATATCCAATGTATTTTAAAATGTTTTAAATATAATCATATTCTCTGTATTCTGTAACTTGCCTTGAACACTTAATATGTTGTTGGTATCCTTTCATGTTAGTGAAGTTTAGTTACTCATCACCTCACTCTTCCCTACTAGATCGAATTCATTCTCCTCCAAGTAACTATCCTCAGTCATCTTTCTAAAGTACAAATTTTATCCTGGAAATATGAAATGCAAAGACTTTTGTGATGTAGCCACTGTTTTACCAGTCTTCACATTAGTTTTTTAGCCTGTTGAACAAATTATCTTCCAAAAGAACCTAGGTCTTTCTCCTTTACCCTTTCCTGCACCTCTCCCTCTCCCCCTTTACCCTTAAAGACTGCCTCATTCTTAGTGTCTGGTTTTTGGAGTCCTTATAATACGATTTGACCTTGTGCAAGCTGCTTAACTTTTCTCTGTGCCTCATTTCCTCATCTACAAAATTGGGCCAAAGAATCTATGTCAAATTAAAAGAATACATATAAAGCACTTTGAACTCTTAGTAAGCACATAGTTAGCTCTCAATAAATGCTAGCAAATACTATAATTCAACAGATCTTCAGTGTTATGCTTCTCATTTTAGGATAATCTTCCCAGTATTCCCAGAGCTTACTTTGCATAGTTCATTGTAGTCCTTATCAGGTGGTACTCATTGTTTTTTTTATTAGACTGGCGCCTAGAGGACAGGAGTTGTCATTGTATTCCTTGTTCATAATGCATCCAAGTAATCTGGTTGGGGTTACCAGATAATATTAGCAGTATCCATTAGATTTTTGTATTGGATCAAAGAAATTATTTCATGGGATTTTGTTTAGAAAATCTGCTCTTACTTATATATTTCTGTATATGAAGTGTGTTACTCTGTAGAAGAGGTTGGGGTTACTAGTAAAAGTTTGGGACTGGGAGAGTTTAGGACATGGATCCTTTGGCCAGCCCTTCAGGTGGCCAGTAGTAGTAATGGCTTTTAACTTTTTGCAGTTTGGAGTTTAAAAAGTAAGCAAGATGAGGCTGGTCACCGTGGCTCACGCTTGTAATCCACCTGTAATCCACCATTTTGGGAGGCCAAGGCGGGTGGATCACTTGAGGTCAGGAGTTTGAGACCAGCCTGGCCAACATGGCAAAATCCTGTCTCTACTAAAAATACAAAAACTACCTGGGTGTGGTGTTTGGCACCTGTAATCCCAGCTACTGGGGAGGCTGAGGCAGAAGACTTGCTTGAACCTGGGAGGCCGAGATTGCAGTGAGCTGACATTGCATCACTGCACTCCAGCCCCGGTGACAGAGCAAGGCTCTGTCTCAAAAAAAAAAAAAAAAAAAAAAAAAATTCATATGGGAGCACACCCTTCTCCCCATCCCCAAATACCCTTTGTTAAAAATTTTAAAAAGAGTAAAGTAAATAAGCCACAGTGGTGCATGCCTATAGTTTCAGCCACTGTGGAGGCTGAGGTGGGAGGATTGCTTGAGCTGAGGAGTTCAAGTCCAGCCTGGGTAACAGTGAGACCCTGTCTCAAAAACATAAAAGTTAAAAAATAAATAAATAAAATAGTTGGTTTTTTAAAAAAATTTTTAAATAGGTCTCATAGCTTTTGAGGATTTGAGATTTCTTCTAGGTGAAAATTTATTTTCAAATATACGTGACAAGATTTCAAAAGTACAAAAAGGTAACTCAATGGAAGATAGATCTTGCCCACTCCATACTTCCAGTTCCTCTTTCTAGAGGACTATCACTTAGGTGAACTTTAATTTTCTGTAAAGAAATCATATTATACACTAAGCAACTGTGATTTTAGATTTCTGTCTAGTAGAGATAAAGGCATAAATATATGAATAAAAGGTTGTTTATTGCAGCATTGTTCATAAAGGCAAAAAAGTAAAAGTTATCCATTTCTATGGAATGTTACACAGCTTGCTTTTTTTTTTATTTTGGCACAGAGTCTTGCTCTGTTGCCCAGGCTGGAGTGCAGTGGTGCGATGTCAGCTCACTGTAGCCTCTGCCTCCTGGGATCAAATGATTCTCATGCCTCAGCCTCCTGAGTAACTAGGATTACAGGCGTGCACCACCACACCCAGCTAGTTTTTTGTATTTTTAGTAGAGACAGGGTTTCGCCATATTGGCCAGGCTGGTCTTGAACTCCTGGCCTCAACTTGATTCACCTTTCTTGGCCTCCCAAAGTCCTGGGATTACAGACATGAGCCACTGTGCCCGGCCCATTTTAGCTTTTAAAAACTGCAACTTAACTCTGTATCTGTTTATTAGAAGTTTGTCCTTGCAAATATATTGAGAGAATTGCCTGTCTCAGAATAAGGTATATAGTATGATTCTTGCTTTATAATAGCAAATAGCTAATCCCCTTTCCCCACCACATATATATGAACATGTTTGAGTGTGAAGTATGGAGGGATACACACTAGTCTGTTAACATGTTTACCTCAGGAAATGGGAAGAGCGGAGAGGCAAGAGGAATTGTGAACTTCTTGGAGGTTAGTATGGGTTCTATTTTAGTTATAGAGAATGTGGTGAGAATAGTACCTCGGGGGAGAAAACTAGAGTCAGTGAATTTGAGTTTAGTGAAAGGTTTGGGCTAGAGATCTCTACCTCTGTGGTCTTTCTCTTTCTTCCTGTATCAGCCTGTACAGTGATTGCTGAGGCTTTGTTCTTGTTCTTTCTTAAGATTTCTGCTTTGGGGTAGCCTTATTCAATTTTTGATTGTAACTTTATGGATTCACTTCCATTAAATCTGTATCTTTCTATTATGACTACTCTTCAACTCTAGGTCTTTTGGATACCTCCTCAAGCCCCTTGCACTTATTTTGTTCAAAACCATCCTCAGTATCCATCCCCCCAAATTCATTTTGCTGTTTTCTGCTTCCTTTTAAGCTTTATAATACATGTTTGAAAAATACCCCAACATTCAGTCCTGTAGATTCCATTCCATGTATGTTATCCTGTGTTTTAGATTTTCCCTTCCAGAGGGAGCAGTGCTTTTACTGCTTTGGGAACTATTTTATGGAGTGGGTGTTTGAATAGATCCTTGGTTTTGTACGAGCCATTCTAAGGGAAGGAGGTCGGGCTTCTGGGGGAAGGGTATGTCATAGCACAACTAAAGAGGAAGGAAAATTCAGTGGACAATAGAAAGTTCTCATTTGGCCTTGAGTTGGGAGGTGAAACAATAGGAGATTGAGTTGGGGAGGGAGGCATGAGTTGTCAGATTGATGGTACATAGTAGGTGTGATTGGACTTTTTTAGAGGAGTATAGGCCATGATCAGAAAGGTGCCTTAGGAAAATTGATCTTGAGGCCCAGTCAGGGAAGTGAATGAGAACTTTTGTTATAATAATCCAGACATGCATTAATAGAGTTTGGACTATAATGAAAGAGGAATGCAAGAGGAATCTTGAAGGAGAAATAGGCTAAATTTGAGACAAAATGACTGGATATAAGGGATGGAGTAGAGAGAGTTTCAGATGATCTGGGCTTTTGAGACTGGCTGACCAGTAAACTGAAAACAGTAGTGCCTTGATGATGTGATCAGTCGTTGATCCCATGCCACATTGGTCATGGGAGAGAAAAATCAGATTTGTGATTAATTGCAGGGGTGGGATCATCTCTCCCAGCCAGTGGCCAGTTAGAAATTTGTGGGCAGATTTTTAATTGCTGTTGTTAAAATGACACTCCTACTCTCTGCATGTCCTCTTTGCCATTCTGTAATTTAGAGGGAAATAAAGATGGGCAGAGAAATACCAGGATAGTGCTGGTAATGGAGGAAAAGGGAGGTCATAGTTTCAACAAAAGACAGTCTGCAGAGGCAGGATAGCATGATGGAGCAGAGCGTCCAGAGTCTGGTTCAAATCCTGAATTGCTTTATAAACTCAGAGCCCTTTTCTTTTCCCTTTCCTTTCCCTTTTATTTTTCTTTTCTTTTCCTTTTCCTTACTGGATCTGGCTCTGTTGCCCAGGCTGGAGGGGCTCACTGCAGTCTCGACCTCCTGGGCTCAAGCAGTCCTCCCACCTCAGCCTCCCAAGTAGCTTGGACTACAGGAGTATACCACCACGCGCGACTAAGTTTTGTATTTTGTGTAGAGGTGAGGTTTTTGCCGTGTTGTCCAGACTGTTCTTGAGCTTCTGAGCTCAAGTGATCTTCATCCCTCCGCTTCCCAAAGTGCTGAGATTACAGGTGTGAGGCACTGCACCCGGCCTCCAGAGCTGTTTTCTAAAGGTCACAAGTCTTCTAGGAGTTTAAACTGAAAACATTTGGATAGTTGGAGTTTAAAATGTTGCCCTAAGCTCCTTTGAATACCTCATTACATCCTTAGAAAAGACTATTCAGAGATAATGCACAGTTTCCATTCCAACTAATTTATAATTTAGAGGCAGAGTGTAAGCCCATGCCTCCAGTACATGTAAATACATTAAACCTGGACTCATTGAAATTGATTTGGAAGGAGCTGTCTGGGATGAGCAACTCAGAATTAAGAGAATACAGTATTTTTAAGTGCATAATTTAGATTTCTCCAGCATTCATGCCTCTTCGATTTCCTGTTTTGAATCATAAAGAAGAATGAGCAGAACACTGTTCTGAGTAATGCAGGTCTCTTTATTTGATAATTAAATCACTTGGTTTATTATTTTTAGGTTTTTTTTTTTTTTAGTTAACCTTTCAAGCTTTTATTTAAATGACATGATCCAGGATGGATTTTAGATTTTGTTGAAAGCAGCCACATCCATGGACTGCATGCACATAGTCCTCAAAAGCAGTGATCTGCTTCTTCAGCATATCTGTTCCAACTTTATCTTCAATTACGCAACGTATTTGAAGTTTCTTAATTCCGTATCCCACTTGAACTAGTTCACATGAGCCCCAGACTAAGCCATCTGCTTGAATGCCTCTGATGCACTCCTCTAATTTCGCCATAACTGTCTTCTCATCCCAAGGTTTCACATCTAGTAAGATGGAAGACTTGATAAGTGCAGGTTTTTTGGCTTTCTTCGATTCATATTGTGCAAGGCATTCTTCCCTTAGCCTCTTCGCTTCTTCACTTTTCTCCTCCCATCAGATCCAAAGAGATCAATGTCATCATCATCTTTACTATTTAGCTCCTCTTCCTATAGTGTCTTCCACATCCACAGGACCATACTTGCCCAAAGCTTTCTTCAGTCCTGGAAGGCTGGCCTTTTCTTTTTTGTAAGACTTGATGTGATTATACCAACCAAGGGCATGACACAAGTCAGCAGGCGGTAGGCTTTGCTTCAAATACTGCCACATCTTCTTGTGATGGCAGATACCCCTCGATGTAGCTCTTGTCCACCAGGTAATTGTTGAGCACCTGGAGGCTGGCAGGACTTTTCAGGTCTCCAAAATCCATGGTGTCAGCTGTATCTGAGAGCTGGGGAGCAGCAGAAAGAGCGCAAACTGTGGGCACCTTGCACTGAGAAAGGAAAAAAATATTCTTAGGTTTTTAAGAGTTCTTCAGAAATCTTTACTTTAGGGGCCAGGTGCAGTGGCTCATGCCTGTAGTCCCAGCATTTTGGGAAGCTGAGGCAGGTGGATCACCTAAGGTTGGGAGTTCGAGACCAGCCTGGCCAACATGGTGAAACCCCGTCTCTACTAAAAATACAAAAATTAGCTGGGTGTGATGGTGCACGCCTGTAATCCCAGCCACTCAGGAGGCTGAGGCAGGAGAATCACTTGAACCTGGGAGACAGAGGTTGCAGTGAGCCAAGTGCAGAGTGCCACTGCACTCCAGCCTGGGCAATAGAGTGAGACTCAGTCTTAACAAAAGAATAAGTCTTTACATTAGGAAATAATTTTCTTATGGAAACCATGTTGTAAATGGTAGTTGGTTTCCCAGCTCAAGACAGTGAAAAATCTTCTGAGCTCTTAATGGTTGTGCATTGTAGTAGTTTTGCAGTACTTAAAGATTTATAGGTGCAACGGTAAAGTGGACCCAAACAGGATTTCCTTGCTTGTTGTTCCTTAGATGCTGCTTAAATCTGGGGCTTCGTTTATATTTCAAGACTGCTGCCTGTAGGGGCTTCATCTGTATCATTTGTGTTAATAGTGACCCTGGAGTTTTGTGCTTTGCAGAACCTATGTGGGCATATGTGATGGCCTTGTAATAAGTTAAAGGGGAAAATATTAAATCACTAACAATGAATTTAGTATTTTCACAAATAGCAAATACTTTGAATTTTAGTTGAGATTTACCTGCTTTATAAATGCAGTCTGATTTAAATCCTGACTTGCTTTATAAATGCAGAGCCATTATTCAATGCTCTAGAATCCTTTACGGGTTTGAGTTTAAAACGTTTGGCTAGATGGGGCTTAAAATGGTGGTAAAACCGTGCCTTCAGGATGTTTAGTATTAAAGAAAAACATTACAGTTGATGTTGTCTCTACAGCTCTAGTTGATGTAGTCTCTTCAGTTCTATTTGTCATCCAGATAGGTCCACATACTTTTCGAAAACACACTGAATTGATTTATGTTACAAAAGGTCATAAGGCTGATTTGTAAGCAGTGATACCTGTTTTAGTTTAACAGTGGGCACCTTTCCTGGGGTCTGATCATTGCTACCTTGACAAGTCATTCATTCATTACATTCAATTAAAATGTACCATAATTTTAATTGAATCTTAACATGTGTCAACTATAAGATTAATCATTTTGTGCATTACTGAGAAAGAAAGGAATACTGCCAAGAAGACTCCGTTGCATCTGGCACAGGCTTTTCTTGTTAGAATTATTTTGTATTTTTAAAAAAAGCTCTTTTAAACTTATTTAGCAAATAAGAATGGATTTTTATTATATAGTGTATCCTTTTATTGCATGTATGAAAATGAAAATAGAAGTAAAATACATTTGTTAAGATAGTCCTAAGATATCTGAGTATTTAGAGTCTGACTTTTCTAAATCGCTTTTCAACTTGGCGTTACAGAAGTCTTCTTGTGCTTTCTTCCTCCCTCTCCCCACCAGTCATTCAAAGTATTGGTGATGCAGTAGTTAAGAGAATGCTCTATTATTCTGTCATCAATTTAAAAATTAGTCATTTGATGTTTGTGAAGATTTTAAGAGCAATATAAGCTGTTTAGTTTTTAACCCCTTTTAGTACTTCAGGGCTACTGCATGTGGTCATATGGGTTGTGCAGTGTCATGTATCAATATCAATAGCAAACCATAACAGACTCCATTGGCTTGTGTGGTTTTTCCCCCCTTTCTTTCTGAGGTCCTGTAAATCACTTGGAATCATTCTCTGAATGATGAATAGTTACTTCACTAATATTCCATGGCTGTATTTGCTTCTTTTCTGTTATACAATAAATTTAGTTTTGCTATAGAATCATATTATTTTGAAGACATTTAAAGTGGCAGTTTAAAAATTGGCCCTTGTTCAGACAGCTGTAACACAACTCACACCCAGCCAGTAGCAGTTGTAACTTGGCATCAGTTTTAAGATTCATTCTAATTTCAGAAAATTAAAATGTTAAAGTGTGTTTTCTTTTTTAATTTTAATTTTTTTTTTTTTTTAATTGAGACAAGGTCTTGTTCTTTTGCCTAGGCTGGAGTACAGTGGTGCAATCGCGGCTCGTTGTATTCTCAACCTCCATGGCATAAGTGATCCTCCCACCTCGGCCTTCCTAGTAGCTGGGACTACAGGTTCACACCATCATGCCCAGCTAATTTTTGTATATTTTTGTGGAGACAGGGTTTTGCCATGTTGCCCAGGCTGGTCTTGAACTCCTGGGCTCAAGCGATCCACCCACCTTTGCCTCCCAAAGTGCTGGGATTACAGGTGTGAGCCACCATGCCCGACAGTTATGTTTTCTTTGAATCACCAGTTGTTTTAAGAGGTGAGGAGGGGCTGGGCGCAGTGGCTCATGCCTGTGATCCTAGCACTTTGGGAGGTCAAGGCAGGCGGATCATGAGGTCAGGAGATGAGACCATCCTGGCTAACATGGTGAAACCTTGTCTCTACTAAAAATACAAAAAAAAAAAAAAAAAAAAAAAGCTGGGTGTGGTGGCACACACCTCTAGTCCCAGCTACTCAGGAGGCTGAGGCAGGAGAATGGTGTGAACGTGGGAGGCGGAGCTTGCAGTGAGCCTTGATCGCACCACTGTACTCTAGCCTGGGCGACAGAGCGAGACTGTCCCCCCGCTCAAGAGACCAGGAGGGTACTAAGTTTACCTCAGTTTTAGTCTGGTTTGCACCTTTTGTGTGGTGGGGGAGCAGGGAGTCAGGGTCAAGTAAGAACATGATAATCTCCCTTGGAGTCTGCTTGGTTGACATAGGACTGGAAGTACCTTTCAGAAGGAAGGCAGATAAATGAATAGCTGATTATGAAGGTTAACACACTTTTACTTTGCTGTTTCTAAGCTTTAGACATTTGTAGTTTATTATTTTTTAGATCATTTAAACAGAGGCAACAGCGTGATAAAGGGAGAGACTCCTTAGCTTGGTCCCCAGTGCCCTGTATGATGTATATTAGAGATATTTTACAGTATACAGTTGTCCCTGAGTGTCCATGGGGTTTCGTTTTAGGACGTCCTTCAGATGTTAAAATCCTTGGATGCTCAAGTCCAAGGATAATGTAAAATGGCATAGTATTTGCGTATAACCTGTGTACATACTTCTATATACTTTAACACCTCTAGGTTACTTATAATGCTTAATACAACAGAAATGCTGTGTGAATAGTTGTTCCGCTGTATTGTTTAGGGATTAATGACAAGGAAAACAAGTATCTATATATGCTGGTACAGATGCAGTTAAAAATTTTTTTTCCATCTGAGGTTGGTTGAATCCATTGACCAGAACCCATGGATATGGAGGGCCAGTTATGTTTACAATTTTTATAGTATTTTCCATTTTTAAGCTCCCATATCTTAAAATTACTTTCAAAATGTCACTTGTGAAATTCATTCGTTTATTATTTTAACTTGACAATCTGAGGCAACTTTTAAAAAGTTTGTATTTTTTTTATTTAAAAACTTTTTTTTTTTTTTTTTTAAGAGGTGGAGTCTCACTATGTTGCCCAAGCAGGTCTCGAACTCCTGGGCCCAAACCATCAGCCTGGCTTGGCTTCCCAAATTATAAATTTATTTTTATTTATTTATTTTGTAGAGACGGGTTCTCACTCCATCACCTAGGCTGGAGTGCAGTGGCAGGACCACACCTCACTGCAGCCCCAAACTCCTGGGCTCAGGTGATCCCTCCACCTCATCCTCCCAGGCAGCTAAAACTACAGGCATATACCACCATGCCCAGTTGATCTTTAAATTTTTTTTTTAGAGACCACGTCTCCATCCCCTGGGCTCAAACAATTCTCCCATCTCGGCCTCCCAAAGCGCTGGAATTACAGGTATGAGCCTGTAATACAGGTACTTGCCTGGTGGTTCCTGGCCTGATCCAAGATAATTTTTAAAAGAAGCACTAGGCTCGAGAGGCTGAGACAGGAAGATCACTTGAGGTCAGGCCAGGAGTTTGAGACCAGCTTAAGCAACATAGTGAGACACACTGTCTGTTAAAAAAAAATCACTAGGGGGTAAAATGCTAAATGCAGAAAGTGAGGAGAGTTGAAGCTCTGTGATAGGTAAGGAGGGTCCTTATTTTAATAATCTTTGATGAACCTCATGGTGAGAGGGGAGCCATTACTAGGAAGTAATAGAAACTAAAATGTAAATATATTACCCTTCATTCACTCCCCATTGTTCCAGAGATAAAGGGAGAGAATCCTTAACTTAGTCCCCAGTGTCCTGTGTGGTCTGTTCCTACCTGTCTCTCTAGCTTCATCTTAAACTATGCCTCGTTCCCCCAGATTAACATAGAAAGGTGGGGAATCAGAATATAAGGGTTGATTTATTCATTTCATTTTGCCTGCTATATTATTGTTTTAAGTAGTAATTTTAAAATCTCATTTTTGTGACTCTAGTTGAGAGGAGCATAAATAAAATGCTCTCTAGCTGTACTTTCTGGCCTGGAATTCCACATTTAATCTCAACTAATTGTATGGAGATATTTTTCTCGTTAACAGGTTTCTCCTCATAGAAAAATCTATTGTAAAAATACGGAAAAGAATGGCAGCGGAAACGCAGACGCTGAACTTTGGGCCTGAATGGTGAGTTTTCAAAATCTCATCCTCTTTGATATTGGATGACTAATACAGTAGTAAAGTATTTGACAGGTGCTAGGTGGTTTATAAATGTGCATGTTTTTGAGACTTTTGCTTTATGTGCCTTGCTGAAAACAATGTGTTAGTTCAGGAATAAATTATATTTGGTAAATGAGTGTATTCTATACTTAATTAAAATTTTTTTTCTTTGTCTGGTTATATATGTAATGATGGCGGGAGTCTGATCCTCCTAGAAAATTATTTTCTGTTTATTTAAGTCATTGTCTAGGTGCATATACAATTTTATGTAAGTATAATTATAACATTTTTATGTCTGTATGTTTTCTGCTACATTGTTTTGTCATTGCTATTCATAGATTCATTTGAGAAATAGTTTTCATTGAAGTATTATTTGAAAGATGGCCTAGGCAGGTAGTTCAGTGTTATACTAGCTGTTAGCAGTAGCCTGTCTAGGATTGAGTTAGCGTTGGACATGATAACAATTAATTGACCTTTGAGTCTCTTACAGATGTGTTTGGACCCCGAATATGGAATTCTCATGGAATTTTGAGATCCATCACATTGTAGTGTGGCTTTCCCCCCTCCCCTCCTTTCTTTTTCCCCAAAGTTGGTGATTGAAGATCCTCTCTTCAGTGGCATCAATAATAATAATTAATTTTTCTATTCAAACCTTGGGCAACCCCTTTGGTAATATCAGAAGCAGTATCTAAAATAGATAAATTGGATTTATGTCTTAAACTCTTGGTTGTTCAGGTGGGTGTGGTTCAATAAATGATATAGACTTCCTAGACTTCCTGTAGTAACTCTGTTTGAGGAGTCTTATTAACTTACCCTATTAGAAACATTTCTTTTTATTAATATATGTGATCTTGAAGTTTTCTTAACCTTTATAGCCAGCATTTGGAGACTGAGGAGAAATCACTGTTTGAAGTTCTAAGAACTGATGGAACTCCTGTATTTTGAGAGTTTATTTAGAACATGTTAACCTAAGTAATGCTGTACTTGTTTCAGTTATTCCTTTATATTTTAAAAATGATTTTATTATCAAATTAATATGTTTCTAAAAAAATTAGAAATAACTAGTAAGCCAGAAAATACCATCGTAATTTCAACATCCATGGTACACACTGTAAATATCTTGGTGTATCTTTCCAGGTGGTTTTATGTATGCTTATTTGTGTATATATACATTTATTTTTTACAAAAATGGGATCATATTGTACCTTTAGTTTTGTAGCCTGCTTAAAGAAATAACCAAATCAGAAACATCTTTTTTTAATCAATAAATATTTTGTGTTGTATTAAACGGTTGCATTGTATGGATGTACCATCATTTATTCAACTAGTCCTCTAGATGTGGCATATAGAAGCTGTTCTTGATTTTTCATTATAAAAATATTTTTAATGAACATTCTTATAGTTAAATCTTTATTTCTACCTTAATTCTTTTTATCAAGTGGATTTAAATTCATATAAGTTACTTTTTAAGCCATTTTGTGTGCAACTCATCCACCTTTATCTAGAATTTGTAACTGCTTCTCTTTTATATTTACATACCTTCATGTCTGTTTCTTTATAAAAACATGGTTAAAATTGTCAGCTAATTTAAGGAAGTTGTTTTTTTCAGCATCCTGCTGTTTATAGGTAACAGAAAGGGAACACCAGGAATTTAGACACATCAAAAGGGAAAAGAAAAACTGATGATGTTTTAGAATCAATATACATTCAGCTTGATGCCCTATAGTATGGGTTGGCAAATTGTGGCCTGTGGGACTGTAAAGTTTTTGTAAGTAAAGTTTCATTGAAAGACAGAGACGTCCATTTGCTTCCATATTTTCTGACTGCTTTCATGCTACAGTGGCAGGGTTAACAGAGGCCATTTGGTTCACAGAGCTTAAATATTCTCTGGCCCTCTACAGAGACAGTTTGCTGGCTCCTGCCCTATACCATGAGTTCTCAAGGTCATCTCAGTGTAGTATTGAGCATCTTTGAATAGCATCTTACACATCCTCCTTTTTATTGATACTCTGAAGTTTTGTTTGATGGTATTTCACCTGAGTGGCTCAGTGTTTTGTACAAAATTTGAATTGAGGTAGCCTTAAACAGAGGGCAATCACCATTTCCATGCTTAAACAGTAGACTCACCTAATTGTATATCTGTTACCTTGCGGACTAGAGCTTAGGAGCATTCCCTTAGTCATCTGAAATGCTGATGAACTGAGGAATGCAGGTGTACGTAGGCATAGTGCCCTATGTGTATCATCTGTCACAATTCCTTCTGGCAAAGGGAATATATGAGGCCCTTTAAGTAATCCTGAGCTGGAAAGTTACAGTAGGTGTAGAGAGTACTACCTTATTTTTCTTCATGTATGACGTTCTTTGTGAAACTTGAGGTAAAGAGCTGTGCCCAGGGTACTTGAGAATCAAGATTTAGATTGATGACATCGAACCAGTGTGCAATTAACTCTAAATGAGACAGAAGCACTAAGTGATACGGTGTTTACTAAGGTCATCATTTTTGTGAATAATGTAAAACATAATGTTCAATAAGGAATACTTAAAATGAACCAATTTATTTGTATCTTGGGGCAGTTGTGAAGATGGGAGAACATTTAAAATTTCGGTAGGGACAGACCATGAGTGGCTGTAAGCTTTAACTTTTTTTTTTTTTTTTTTTTTGAGATGGAGTCAACCTTGCTCTGTCACCCAGGCTGGAGTGCAGTGGCGCAATCTGAGCTCACTGCAACCCCTGCCTCCGGGTTCAAGTGATTCTTCTCCCTCAGTCTCCTGAGTAGCTGGGATTACGGGCACCCACCACCACGCCCAGCTGATTTTTGTAATTTTAGTAGAGACAGGGTTTCACCGTGTTGGCCAGGCTTGTCTTGAACTCCTGACCTCAGGTGATCTGCCCACCTTGGCCTCCCAAAGTGCTGGGAGTACAAGCGTGAGCCACTGCGCCCGGCCAAAGCTTGAACTTTTTAAGGTCTGTGGAATCATTAGGTCTTAGATTATTTTTCTGCATAGAATAAAAAAGTATATTACGTTATCATCAGAGCAGTTTAAAAGGGTATGATACATTCAATGCCAAGTATATCCTTTCTAGATATAAAGCAATAGGGTCTTTCTTTAAGCCTTTCCTCAAATGCTACCACCTTAGACCTTTCCTGACAATCTGTATAACTCTCCACCCTTTACTCCCTTCCTTGCTTAATTTTTCGTCATGTTTTTATATCAAAATGTAACATGCCAAATATTTTATACATTCATTTTGTTATTTATATCCTATCTTTCAACCCCCACTAGACTGTGAGCTCCACTGAGGGCAGGTACTTTGATATAGATTTTTGTACAGTTTGTTAACTGCTGTATCTCCAGTGCCTGGCACATAGCTACTGAATAAATATTTATTAAATGGATGAATTGTTGGAAAGTAAAGTTGTTTTTAATGTTTTGCTCTTGTAAATGATATGTATGTATACCCTTGAACAATTTTGTTTTTATCACTGATCATTTTATTTGGATTAATTTCTTGGAAGTGGAATTATTAAATCAAAAGTTTTATTTTTAAGACTTTGGATGATATATGGACAGTTTGACCACTAGAAGGATTGTATGAATTGAATTATCATCTGTGTGTTTGCTCTTGACAAAACACTAAGCACCGACTTGATAATTTTTGTGGTGCTAAATTCCTTAGATTTAGGTCTTTTAGAGTTTTTTGTTGTTAGTTTCATTAACAAAATAAACACACTTATTCCAGAAAATCTGGTGGAAACAATACAAGAGGAAAAAGAAAAGGGTTAGGCATGGGCTGGGCGTGGTGGCTCACGCCTATAATCCCAGCATTTTGGGAGACTGAGGTGGGCAGATCACCGGAAGTCAGGAGTTTGAGACCAGCCTGGCCAACATGATGAAACCCCATCTCTACTAAAAATACAAAGTTAGCTGGGTGTGGTGGTGTGTGCCTATAATTCTAGCTACTCAAGAGGCTGAGACAGGAAAATCGTTTGAATCTGGGAGGTGGAAGTTGGCAGTGAGCTGAAATCGTGCCATTGCACTCCAGTCTGGACAACAAGCCTGGGCAACAAAAGCAAAACTCCTTCTCCAAAAAAAAAAAAAAAAGAGAAAAGAAAAGGGTTAGGCATGGTGGCTGGCCCCCAGCTCCCAGGACTTTGGGAGGCAGAGGCACGAGGATCACTTTGAGCCCAATAGTTCCAGACAAGCCTTGGCAACACAGTGAGACACCCTTCTCTACAAAAAAATTTAAAAAATTAGCTGGGCTTGGTGGTGCATATGTTTGGTGTCAGCTACTTGGAAGACTGAAATGGGAGGATCATTTGAGCCTGGGAGATCGAGGCTGCCATGATTGTGCCGCTGCACTCCAGCCTGGGTGATAGAGCAAGACCCTGTCTCCCAAAAAGGAAAAGAAAACAAAAAGACCACCAAAGGGAAAGATCTAGGTAGGACCCTAATCCTATCACCCAGAGTAGCTTTGCTAACGTTTTGGTTTGTATCCTGTTTGCAAATGTATCTTCAAAATATTAAAAAAAAAAAATATTGGCCGGGCGCGGTGGCTCAAGCCTGTAATCCCAGCACTTTGGGAGGCCGAGACGGATGGATCACGAGGTCAGGAGATCAAGACCATCCTGGCGAACACGGTGAAACCCCGTCTCTACTAAAAAATACAAAAAACTAGCCGGGCGAGATGGCGGGCGCCTGTAATCCCAGCTACTCGGGAGGCTGAGGCAGGAGAATGGCGTGAACCCGGGAGGAGGAGCTTGCAGTGAGCTGAGATCCGGCCACTGCACTCCAGCCTGGGCGGCAGAGCGAGACTCCGTCTCAAAAAAAAAAAAAAAAAAATATTTAGGCTGGGCGCGGTGGCACATGCCTGTAATCCCAGCACTTTGGGAGGCCGAGGGGGGTGGATCACTTGAGGTCAAGAGTTTGAGACCAGCCTGACCAACATGGTGAAACCCTATCTCTGCTAAAAAAAAAATTACAAAAATGAGCTGGGCACAGTGGTGTGCGCCTGTAATCCCAGCTACTGGAGAGGCTGAGGCAGGAGAATTACTTGAACTTGGTAGGTGGAGGTGAGGTTGCAGTGAGCTGAGATCATGTCACTACACTCCAGCCTGGCTGACAAAGCGAGACTCTGTTTGTAACAAACGAACAAATATTTGGTGATTTAAAACACTTTTGAGCATCAAAAATCTATTCAAGTCGAGTGTGGTGGCGTGCACCTGTAGTCCCA
Organism: Papio anubis; assembly: GCF_008728515.1. Lineage (NCBI taxonomy): Eukaryota > Metazoa > Chordata > Mammalia > Primates > Cercopithecidae > Papio > Papio anubis. The sequence continues at coordinate 116,546,721 of NC_044985.1, forward strand.
GCTACTGAGGAGTCTGAGGCTGGAGGATGACTTGGCCTAGGTGTTTGAGACTAACCTGGGCAACATAGTGAGAACCCATGTTTAGAAACAAAAAACAAAACAAAACAAAAAAACAGAAAACAACAACAACAAAAACCTACCCGGATAAGTCTAGATAAGGACTTTATTATAGGGAGAATAATTATAGACATTATCTGGCTTTCTTGGAAGGAGCCAAGAAAGCTCCTTTGGGAGTTTCCTCTGTCTCATCTTCTTGGTCTTAAGGAAGTTTTCCCAGGTTTTTCCTTGCAAAGATGAGGGAAGTACTTGTTTTCTTCCCCAAAGTATTTTATTTATACATTTGTTAAAATAGTTATGGCCTTGTGACGTACCTGTATATGTATTTGCGCCTTGCTCAAGAAGAGCTAATTCCATTAAGAAACGCACTGTATTTCTCTCTTTTGGTAAGCCCATTGTTGAGCTTAGTGTACTGGACATTGGCATTAATATTTAGTTAACTAATTTAGTTAATAAATGAATGTTGAATGAAACCATTAGGGTCTTATGGGGGGCGGGTAAGAGAATGCAAACCTGAGATTGCTAGCTTACTGTCGATAATTGTGGGATTATGTGAAAAATGAGACACATTCTGGAGGATGAGATGTGTTAATATTTCCAGTTTTCAGACAGGGTAAAATATTTCTATGTGAACTGAAGGAGTAGTAAATTAGATGTTTTTGAGGGGTATATTTTGGAAGAGAATATTTGTTCAGAAAACATTTTATCGAATGCTTGCTCTGTTTTATGTCTTGGGTTAGGTGCTAAGGCAATAAGGATGAAAATACACAGTACCTAGTTTTGAATTTCATGGGGAAGCTGACACTAAATAATTTCACTATGTCATAATGCTGTAAAGGAATTATAATGCAAGCACAGGATATTCAGCTGCCTATTTGATTTTTCCACTTAGATTTCTTACAAGCATCTCATACACCATATTTCCCAAAACTGATCTCGTTAGTTTTGCCTTTATATATATTTCATCTTAATACCATATGTGCCCATTTGCTCAAGCTAGCAGTCTCAGAGTTATCTTTGATAATTCGTTTTACTTCTCTGTTCCTATATCCAGTCTGTCACAACATCACGTCAGTTTTATCTCTACAGTATCTCTGGAATCTGTTCATTTCTCTGAATCTCTGTTGCTATCACCTTAGTGAAAGTTGCCACCATCTCTAACAAATTTTGCACCAGTGGCCTACTGATGTTTCCTGGCTTTTTTTTTTTTTTTTTGCTGGGGGAGATGGAATCTCACTGTGTCGCCCAGGCTGCGGTGGTGTGATCTCGGCTCACTGCAATCTCTGCCTCCTGAGTTCAAGCGATTCTCCTGCTTCAGGCTCCTCAGTAGCTGGGACTACAGGCATGTACCACCATGCCCGGCTAATATTTGTATTTTTTAGTAGGGATGGGGCTTTACCATATTGGCCAGGCTGGTCTTGAACTCCTGACCTCAAGTGATCTGTCCTCCTCGGCTTCCCAAAGTGTTGGGATTACAGGCGTGAGCCACTGTGTCTGGCTCCTGGCTTCCATTTTTATTTGTCTTCTATTTGTTTTCCTCACAGCAGCCAGAGTAATCTTAAAATGTAAATTAGAACAAGAATTCTCTAAAATCCCTTCAATATCTGTATGTCCACTTACATGACTTTATTATTTTCTTCCACTAGCCTCTTAGTTTCATGAAGGCTGTACAGGAACTTGTGTTTATCAAGGCCTTGAGGATCTCAAATTCTCTTTTTCCTTCCCTTCCCCCTGACTCTTTTTCCAGCTCTCTATCCTCATTCTTCCTTTCTCCTTCCACTTAACCTCTCTTCTTCCCAGCACCTCTCTCTACCCTGTTGGTGAAAAAGATTAGGAAGAATATTCCTGATAGCAGAAAGGACGCATGTGAAGATAAGGCAAGGAACTGATTTAAGAGAGGAACTTCATGATGCATAATGTTTACCTTTGTTATGTGAAGTGTGGGAGATAGGAGCTTGGAGGCAACCCTTCTGTGTTAACAAGACTTGGATTTTATTGGTCATTGTATGCCAGTGAAAAAAGAATTGGGGCTGGGCGCAGTGGCTCACCCCTGTAATCCCAACACTTTGGGAGGCTGAGGCGGGTGGATCACCTGAGGTCAGGAGTTGGAGACCAGCCTGACCAGTATGGTGAAACCTCGTCTCTACTAAAAATAAAAATAATTAGCCAGGTATGGTGGTGTGTGCCTGTAATCCCAACTACTCAGGAGGCTGAAGCAGGAGAATTGCTTGAACCTGGGAGGCAGAGGTAGTAGTGAGCCGAGATTGGAGTGCACTGTGCTCCAGCCTGGGTAACAGAGTGAGCCTCTGTCTCAAAAAAAAAAAAAAAGAAATAAATAATTCTTAATAACGTAGGGGAGTAAGACTAGTAAAATCGTTTAGGATGCTTTTGCAGCAGTCCAGGCGGGAAATAAAAGTGTGTGAATAAAAATTAGGTTAGTTGGATCAGGGGAAGACTTGAGAGACGGAGAATTTAAAACTAGTAGGATGTGGTAGTTGGGTATGAGAGATGGTAGGTGAGGAGTAAAGTATGAATCCCAGATTTTTAATCCAGTGGCTGATTAAATTGGGATATCCTTAACTGTGTTTGAGAATATGGGCAGTGAAGGGGTTGGATGAATAAATTGATGAGTAGGGTTAGGGTTTTGGACATATTGAACCTGATGGGCTTTACATGGTTGTGTATGAAAACCTGACTATAGGAGAGGTCACAGCTGGACTTGAGAATCACAAGCTTACATAGAGGTGCCTTTTGACTCCCACACTTTCACACTATTGATTGACTATCCAAATTGCTTTCATAAGCTGAAGTTTGGATTTTGATCAACACTTACCAAGCGAAGATTTTTGGGAGTATCATGGGGCTTTGACGGGCCTGCTGCTACCACTTATTTACTACCCATGGTAGAACTGGGCCGGCCTCCTTTGTTAAACAGATCTCATTATAGGCCAGAAAGATGAAGGCGATGAGGACAGAAAATTTTCCCGTGAATTTGGCAGTGTTGAGGTTGTTGATGAGCAGTGCAGGAGCTAGTGGAGTGGCAGGAGAAGCCAGGCACGCTGCGTTTTGAAGTGACTAAGAAGCGAGGAAGTAGAGATGTTTCTGGATGAAGAGGAAAGATGAACAGTGCATAGCTAGAAGGGAGATGCTGCATCAAAAGTTTTAAACAAATGAAGAGATATGTTTGGAGACAGAAGAAAGCACATAGGGGTTAAATTTGTAGAAGAGAGGGTTGTATGGAGGAGATAAAGATCATATATAGATTTTTTTAACTTTTAGGTTCGGGGGTACATGTGAAGGTTGTGTAGGTAAACTTGTGTCATGGGAATTTGTTGCACAGATTTATTTCATCATCCAAGTGTTATGCCTAGTAACCAGTAGTTTTTCCTGCTCCTCTCCCTCCTCCTGCCTTCCACTCCCCAAGTAGACCCCAGTGTCTGTCATTCCCTTCTTTGTGTTCATGAGTTCTTAGGTGGATTTTTAGTGAAGAATATTACACAAATATGTTTTAGCTTTTCTAAGTATCTGTAGGTGAAGAGGGACTTGGAATTGAATTTGTCAATTATTGAATCATAGTACAGCCATTATCCTAATTCAGGCAACTGTGTTTTAGTTTGAGTTACTGCCAGTTTGCCTCAGTTTCTTTTTATAGCACCTGAAGGAAATCTCTGATTGTGTTATTATGTTATTTTTGTATTTTTTATTTTTTGTAGATAGAGTCTCACTCTCACCCAGGATAGAGTGCAGTGTTGCGATCATGGCTCACTGCAGCCTCTACCTCCTGAGGCTCAAGTGATCTTCCCACCTCAGCCTTCCAAATAGCTGGGACTACAGGCATGCACCACCATGCTCTGCTAATTTTTTGATTTTTGGAGAGATAGGATCTCACTGTGTTGCCTAGACTGGTCTCAAACTCCTGGTCTCAAGTGATCTTCCCACCTTGGCCTCCCAAAGTGCTGGGATTACAGGTATGAATCACCATGCCCGGCCTTTGTGTTACTCTTTTTTTTTTTTTTTTTTTTTTGCGATGAAGTCTCGCCCTGTTGCCAAGGCTGGAGTGCAGTGGCAAAGTCTCGGGTCACTGCAACCTCTGCCTCCTGGGTTCAAGCAATTCTTGTGCCTCAACCTCCCGAGTAGCTGGGACTATAGGCACGTACCACCACACCTGGCTTATTTTGTATTTTTAGTAGAGATGGGATTTCACTATGTTGACCAGGCTGGTCTTGAACTCCTGACCTCAAGTAATCCACCCGCCTTGACCTCCCAAAGTGCTGGTATTACAAGCATGAGCCACTGCACCTGGCCTGTGTTACTCTTAATAGATCTGGTGACTATAAGAAATATTTAGTCTTGGACATTGGAAAACCATTGGTGATACATTGGAAGGGACAGGGTGGTGAATACATTTGAAATTTTATTGTGAGCAGCAATTGAAGAAATTAGGAATGTTCGGTCATGGGAAGGAGTCTTTGAGGAGTAATGGTGATTATTTGCCAATACCAGAATGATTTTCATTTGAAAGAGTGCTTAGATGTGTACTCCTCTGGTAGAAACTGTTGGGAAACATTGGTTTGGTGTTAAGGAAGATATTTTAAAACAATTTCTAATAAAATATGTGTATATTGTAAACTGGCTATTTTAAATAGAATTTTGAGACCTAATTGTTGTAAAGATTGTGGTTTCTTTTTTTTTTTTTTTTTTTTTTTTTTGAGACAAGGTCTTGCATGGTCACCTAGGCTGGAGTGCAGTGGCTGTTCACTGCAGCGTTGACCTCCCAGGCTCAAGCAGTCCTCCCACCTCAGCCTCCTGAGTAACTGGGACCACAGGCATGAGCCACCATACCTGGCTAATTTTTGTATTTTTAGTCAAGGTGGGGTTTTATCATGTTGCCAAGCTGGTCTTGAACTCTTGTACTGAAGTAATCCACCCTCCTTAGCTTCCCAAGTGTTGGGATTACAGGTGTGAGCTAACCTGCAGCCGGTCAATTGTGGTCTTTTTAGTAATAAAAACCTCAGTTTGAATCTTTGTTCTGCTGCCTGTGACTGTGGACAAGTTGTTTAACCCTTCAGCTTTATTTTTATCTGTTACATTTGGGTTGTTGTGAAGGTTAAATTAGATTAAATGAGCTAGTTCCTATGTAAAATTTTCAGCTTCAGTGTTCAGTGGATGTTAATTCTACTACTTTAGTAAAGAGCCCAACTTTACAGGAATCTAATAGAAAGCAGTTTCTTGGAAGGTACTGGAGTAGTGCCTTTCTTCTTGGAAGGAGTGATTGGACCACTCCTTTGTGGGTATGTTGTTTTCTTACCTGGTTGTTTAACCTGTTTTGTGGGGGTTGAAGTAAATGACCTCCAAGCCCACGAATATTTGGAAAGGAAACAAAGAGTAGCAATGAGCACTCCCAGAACCCAGGTTGTGGTATTTCTATAAATGAAAGCGAATCCAGACCCCCTGGAAATGATTGATTTCAGGTCTGAGGCAAGAAAAATACAAGATGATCCTGGAACGTTCTGACATACCAGATAGAAAAAAGCTGTTAAAGACTGCTAGGGTCATGTCAAAAGGACCCAGGAGCCAACCTGAAGAGTCTCCCACTTTTCAAAGATGAGACGATTGAAACACTGTTAATAATTGCTGTGAATTGAAATATATTAATAAAATAATGTGTTACTGTTGGACACTGTTGGACTGTTGTGCAAGTGAACCTAGTCATTATTTTGAAAACAAATAAGACTTAAGGCTTTTTCCCTCCTTTCTTGTATTAAGCAGTATCATTCGGTAACTAGACCAAGTAGTATAAGAGGAAAATTTCTTTTTGCAGAAGTATTCCAACTAATATATAAGGGAGGAATGAAAGAATATAATCACTTACAACCTTAGTGAACTTAGGGAACCAAGCATTGATCATCAGTTACTGCAAGTATCACAAACACATCATCACAATGTGTGCCTCTTGATGGAATAATATACCCCTATATATGAAGTATTGCCAAAAAAGAACTCAAATTAATGAAAATCTCAAAATCTCTATACCCAGTCACCAATTTACATGAAATGCAAAAGACAGAAAAACGTTTAATTATATCATGGATAAAATCAGCAAAACCCAGACTTTAAAAAAATGTTTTGGGTCAGGCATGGTGGCTCGTGCCTGTAATCTCAGCACTTTGGGAGGCCAAGGTGGGAGGATTGCTTGAGGCCCAGTTGGACAATATAGTGAGACCCTGTCTCTACAGAAAATATAAAAAGTAGCTGGGCATAGTGATATGCGCCTGTAGTCCTAGTTGCTCAGGAGGCTAAGGTGGGGGAATCCCTTGAGCTCAGGAGGTCAAGGTTGCAGTGAGTTATGATCGTACCACTGCACTCAAGTCTAGGTGACAGAGTGAGACGCTGTGGGGAAAAACAAATTCTTTGAGAAATAACATTCTTAAATATTTGTGTATGGAATGCTAAGCCAAAACTTTTCTTCAAAATAATATCAAAGGAAGCTTAGATAAGGTGGTGGAAAGAGCAGGATTTGCCATGGATTGTTAGTTTTGGGACTGAGTGATTGGTACACGGGAGCTTATCATCTGCTTCTTGGTGCATTTATGAAAATACAAAAATTTTCCATAATCAGTAAAAAAAAAAAAAAAATTCCACCCCAACAGTCTCACTTTACTAATGCATATTTTTTCTTTAAATATTACTTTCTTCTTGTAAACACATTTTACTGTTTACTATGCGTACGCTATTTTTAATGTGCACATATTTACTGTGCTTTACTTGGCCTTCATATTAATATTTAATGTGTCATAGTTTAATAGATTGTTCCCTTTTTTGTTTTGTGAATAAATCTTAGCAATTTGGGGCACATATTTCGATGCTTCTGTTGAATTTTCCCTCCATCTAAACGAGAATTAAAGTAGCTTGGTCCCTTTAACCTTTGATACCAGCTACTCCTGATGTTAGTTTTTCCACTTGCTGTCTGACACAGTGCTACAGTAGAATCTTACTTGCCATTTTTTGCTGAAGTTTTCTTCCCTGTCTTTTTCCCCATAAAAATACATTATTTTAAAATTAAAATAGTCCCTCTTCCCCAAGTTCTGTTCTTTAGAGGCAACTTTTGTTATCAGTTTGGAGTATATTTTTTGTCTTCTTAGCAGTAAATGTAGTTTTCACTTTCTCTTTGTACTTTACTGCATTTTCAGATTCTCTACACTGACCATTAATTGCTTTTATTAAAAACATTGTGAAATATTTCAGGCATATAAAAATATAAATTGTGATAAACACCTGTGTATTCATTGGCAAGCTGCAAAAATTAAACATCGCAGGTACAATTAAGGCTGCCTTTATAGTCTTATCTTTTGTGGATATAACCTTATTCTCAATGTTGTATTTGTCAATTTCATGTTTGTTTCTATGCTTTTGCTGCAGTTTGTATGTCTTGAAACAGTATAAACCTACTTGCAGGTTTATGCATTATATATACAAATTATTACTATAGGCTGTGTTTTGATTTTTCTTTTGTATAGCATACTTTATTAAATATTTTAGCCATTATCAAATTGCCAAATAGGTAATTAAATAATTAACTATTATCAAATCATTCTTCGAAGTGATTGTTTCAGTTTATAATACCATAAACACTACTTGAAAGTTTCCATTGTTGTACATCCTTACCAATACCTGGTATTATCAGACTTATTAAGTTTTATGAATCTAGTGAGGATAAGGTAGTATCTCACTTTTGTTTTAATCATATGTGCCTTTTAAAATTTGGAAAAATGTGTCCCTTTTTCATTCTCTAAGCTTCTGGGGGACACAGCTATGATGCTTTTTAAGTTAAGGAATTGCCACATGGTTGTCTAGTTATCTCTCAGTAAACTGCCCTCTTAGTGTGCCATGACACACTAAGATTGTTTTAAAGCTAGTCTGATACTTTGAGATAGTAGGATTTCTTTTTGCTCTTCTAAAGAACTAAAATGATTTTTTTTTGACAGTGTATAGTATAAAAAGTCTGTAGCACCAGAACATTTGACATATTCTTTGTCTTTTCTATTCTAGGCTCCGAGCTCTGTCCAGTGGTGGGAGTATTACATCCCCTCCCCTTTCTCCAGCATTGCCGAAGTATAAATTAGCAGATTATCGTTATGGCAGAGAAGAGATGTTAGCACTTTTCCTTAAAGACAACAAGGTAAGGAAGTAGGAAAAGAGTTCAAAATTATGAATGAGACTTTGGGATATATACCATGATGTATTGATACATGAAAATTGATTTATTTTACTAATGTATTGACCCATGCTTTTTCTTTCCACCTTACTATTTCCCTGCTTTGAAGCCTGCAATGGTTAACAGAGGATCTTCTGAGTGTTATCACACACTATATTTTAGGCAGCTTCATGGAAACAGGAGAGTAGTCAGCACTTACTGCCTTCTCTAGCTAACTTCCTCTTAACCCGCCTTTCAAGTCTATTTGTATCCTAGTTCGGTGGCTAAGAAATGAAGAATTTTTCCTTTCTCTTTATTGTACCTCTTATCCTACTTTCCAGTTAAGAGGAGGAGCACCTTCGACTATATAAAATTTTTGGTGGAGAGAAAACCTTAAAATGTAACACTACATTTGTGTCACTTAGATCAAAACTGAAACAGTGTGAAGTATACTTTTATTATGACTTTTATCTTACTCACTGAGTGACTAGTAAGAAATAATATTTTGTGTTTTTTCCCAATATGCTTTTTTTTTTGAGACAGAGTCTTGCTCAGTCGCCCAGGCTGGAGTGCAGAGGTGTGATAACGTCTCACTGCAACCTCTGCAACCCAGGTTCAGGTGATTCTTGTGCCTCAGCCTCCTGAGTAGCTGGGATTATAAACATGCGTTACCACACTTGGCTAATTTTTTTTGTATTTTTAGTAGAGATGGGGTTTCACCATGTTGGCCAGGCTGGTCTCCAACTTCTGCCCTCAAGTGATCTGCCTGCCTTGGCCTCCAAAAGTGCTGGGATTACAGGCTTGAGCCACAATGCCCCACCTCCAGTATACTTTGTTTTTCAATGATCTAGAATTTCACATTTTAATGGTGGTTGCTAAGGACACATACAATTGCTTATAAAACTCTCCTTATCATCTTCTGCTTTGCATTAAATGTAGAGACTTTTATTCCTCTACTTTGTGCTCTGGAATAGCAGAGTTAGTGCTAAATCCAAAAGTGGCAATCACTTGAGAAAGCTGGGGAGTATTGACTGGGGTTTTTAATATTGACTCTCTCAAAATGTGTAAGGACTGTAGAAGTCAATTATGGCTGAACAAGCTTTAATCTGTATTTGTAATAACAATAAACAGAAGAGTATTTTTTCTTGGATTTATCTTCTTGTATTTCTTCTTATTGCAGGAATAGCGTTAATCTCATAATCATGTGTTTGGTCCTACAGATACCTTCAGACCTTCTGGATAAAGAATTTCTGCCTATCCTCCAGGAGGAACCCCTTCCGCCATTGGCTCTGGTACCCTTTACAGAAGAAGAACAGGTTTGTAATTAGCTCTGAGCCCCAGCAAACCCTTATTCTTTTCCTGCTAAGGCATGAAAATAGGAAGTTACTATTTATGCGCTAAGGATTATCCTGCATCCTCATAGGTCTGCTTTCTTCTATTGGCATGTTGATGCTTATTAGTTGAGTAGATTTTGCTGTAGTATCTAGCTGTTGAGTATTATTTGGAAACGTTTGTAGATCCTTAAGGACATTGGTAACCATCGTTTAAAACTTAAGTAGCACTTTTGGAGGCCGAGGTGGTCAGATCACAAGGTCAGGAGATCAAGACCATCCTGGCTAACACGGTGAAACCCCGTCTCTATTAAAAAATACAAAAAATTAGCCGGGTGTGGTGGCAGGTGCCTGTAGTCCCAGCTACTCAGGAGGCTGAGACAGGAGAATGGCGTGAACCTGGGAGGTGGAGCTTGCAGTGAGCCGAGATCGCGCCACTGCACTCCAGCCTGGGCAACAGAGCGAGACTCTGTCTCAAAAAAAAAAAAGAAACTTAAGTAGAGGAAGAGTGATTTGCGGAGAGGGGAGGAAATCATCTTTGCAAATAAACAGATGTTCAGAAGTAATTGCCAACTTGAATTCTTACCAGTGCATTTTACCACTAAGGGAAAAATGTAGATCTTCAGCTCAAAATGCATTCAAAACTCTTCTATCACCACTTTGTGTGTGTGTGTGTATGTGTGTGTGTGTGTGAGAGAGAGAGAGAGAGTGATGTGAGAAAGTAACACTTGTGGGCTGGAAAGTAGTGAATTTAGTGTTGTTCCTGTTTATAGTATACCTTGTCCTGTGCAAAGAAAATAAAAGAGTTTCTGATTTTAAGGAACTTAGGAGGAATGTAGAAAAATGGAAAAATAAGCCTTGTTGGAAAGCTTGAATGTTACTTTATGGGCATCCATATGGGAAGAAGAGAGTCCAGGGAGCCAAAAATATATCTGTTTGACTCTTAGGAAAAGCTAAAGCAAGAGGTAATAAAAATCTTTTCAAATACTCTATGAAATATTAAAATCCTGGGCATTTGAAAGAGAATTTTTCAAGAAGGTTTTAAACTATGAAATGTGTTGAACTATAAAAATGTTGGGGCCAGACGCATGACTCACACCTATAATCCCAGCACTTTGGGAGGCCGAGGTGGGCAGATCACCTGAGGTCAGGAGTTCGAGACCAGCGTGGCCAATGTGGTGAAACCCTGTCTCTACTAAAAACAAAAAAATTAGCAGAGCATGGTGACACATGGACGTAATCCCAGCTACTTGGGAGGCTGAGGCAGGAGAATCACTTGAACTCGGAAGACAGAGGTTGCAGTGAACTGAGATTGCGTCACTGCACTCCAGCCTGGGCAACAGAGCGAGACTCCATTTAAAAAAAAAAAGAAAATGTTGGCATGTGTCCTTTACACTTGGTACAAAAATGCAGAAGTGTGATCACAGGAAAATGCACCTCGGACATGGCTGTAGCCAAAGGTCTTCCTGGCAGAGGGGTAAAAACTGAGCCTTAGGAATTAGGGTAAAAAAGAATCCTGCAATTCAACTAATATTGTAATCCTTTCCATGCCAGCTGCCGCCTTTCCCAAAGGCAGCGAGTGTTGGCCATTTCTTATGTATTTTTCTGAGTAAATATGGAAATATATTTTCCTCCTTTTAATATAAGTGGTGCAGTTCTGTACTTCCAACATCAAGTATTTTTATTCAAAGACTTCCCTGCAGTTTTGGAAAAATTTTTTTCCATCGTTTTTGTTTGCATTTCTTTGCCTGTAGCAGTAAACAGTTGTTTTTCAGATGTTTATTCATCATTTATATTTCTTTTAATATTTTTCGTACCTTTGCCAATTTTTCTTTTGGGATATTCATCTTTTTCTTGTTGGTTTATGCTATTTATATGAGCTCTGTGTGTGTGTGTGTTTTGTTTACTTATTTAGATTTTACTTTTTGAGATAGGGTCTTTCTCTGTCATCCAGGCTGGAGTATAGTGAGGGTCTCAGTCTGTCACACAGGCTGGAGTACAGTGGCATGATCATAGCTCACTGCAAGCTTGAACTTCTGGGCTCAAGGGATTCTCTTGCCTCAGCCTCCTGCATAGCAGGGAGTACAGGTGCATGCCGCCACATTTGGCTAATTTCGTTTTTTGTAGAGACAGGTCTCGCTCTTGTTATCTAGGCTGGTGTTGAACTCCTGACCTCAAGCGATTCTCCTGCCTCAACCTCTCAAAGTGCTGGGCTTATAGGCATGAGCCACCATGCCTGGTCTGGCTCCTCATATTTTAAGGGCATTGACCATAGCTGTGCGCAGTAAGTTTTCTAAATGTCAAAATTGCATTTATGATTTTATTTATTTCTTTTTCTTTTTGAGACTGAGTCTTGCTCAGTCACTCAGGCTGTAGTGCAGTGTCACAGTCTTGGCTCACTGCAACATCTCCCTCCTGGATTCAAGGGATTCTTGTGCTTCAGTGTCCCGAGTAGCTGGGATTACAGGCATATACCAACACGCCTGGCTAATTTTTGTATTTTTAGTAGAGACAGGGTTTCATCATGTTGGTCAGGCTGGTCTCAAACTTCCTGAGCTCAAGTGAATCCTCCTGCCTTGGCCTCCCAAAGTCCTGGGATTACAGGCATGAGCCACCATGCCCGGCCACATTATGATTTTAAATACAAAAGCTAATTTTACGAGCTTCTTATACCAGTTTTATTCTTTTGTGATTATTCTTTTAATTTTTAGCTATTTATATATTATTTTTTAAAATTTCCTTTTATGTTTCTTTAAATGATTTCCTAGATGTCTCAGAGACTAAATGTGTCAGAAGAGGGAGAAGGACATGCTGCTACTAGTTACCAAAATGAGGTAGACTTTTATTCAACAGAATGAATAATTGAATTACCCGGAAACATCTTGTAACATTTTAAAGAAATTAGTGTGTAGTAAGTACAGAAATCACTTGGAAAATCAAAAATTATTTTGCAGATGTTGCTTGGAATCTGTTGGTTAACTGCAGCTGACCAGTAATAGTTAGTTAACATTTCAGAGAAGAATAAAATTCGATATACACTACACCTATACACCAAATTAGTTCTAGAACGACTAGGAGTGTGTTTAATTTTGTTCTTATGATGGAAATGTTTATCTTAAGGTCTGTATTCTGTGATCACAGCATCTTGATGCAAGGATTGGGAGGTTTTCACTGTAGCCACAGAAGATCATCAGGTCCATTTTGAAGGCATTTAAAAATGCATCGTTTGGGATTTCCTGATGCATATTTGGTAGCCTTCATCATTTACCAAATATGTTGGAGTAGGACAGTGCTTAAAGATGGCAAAAAAGTCATCAAAAATTTGATGTTTGTCCTTTGAATGATCAGGTACCCCTTCAGAGATTAGTATTGACTAGATCTTCTAGACTAGAGTTTTGTATACTTTTTCTTTTGGTACTCCTAGGGAGGTAAATACTTTAATAACTTAAAGCAGGCTTCTTGCTGCATGTCTTTTTCCTGAAGTTAACTGAATATACTAACATACTCATTATACTGACATACTCATTCTCCTTCTCCCTCCATGTATCTGTGTATCAAATATACTGAGGAAGAAAATGCATTACTCCTGCAATTTAGGTAACTGTTACAAGACTGGTGTATTTTATTTATTTGACATTAAAGAAATTACTTTATTTATTCATTCTTGAATAGATAATACTTGTATGTATACATAACAAAATTCAGAAAGCACAAAATGAAAAACAAGTCTGTGACTCACCCAAACTCTGCCACCTATTACTCTTCCTCAGAAATAACCACTATTTCCGTTTTCTTGTATTCCCTTCCAGGGGTGCTTATGGTGTCTGCAACTATCTGTATTTCCCTTAAACACTGCTTCACACACACATACATACACACACACACACAAATGGTAGCATGCTATGCACACAGTTCTATACTTGACAGCTTCTATTTATTTATTTATTTATTTATTTACTTATTTATTTTTTGAGACAGAGTGTCACTCTGTTGCCCAGGCTAGAGTGCAGTGGTGTGATCTCGGCTCACTGCAACCTCCACTTCTTGGGTTCACGTAATTCTTCTGCCTCAGCCTCCCAAGTAGCTGGGATTACAGACACCTGCCACCACACCCGGCTAATTTTTGTATTTTTAGTAGAGATGGAGTTTCGCCATGTTGGCCAGGATGGCCCCGAACTCCTGACCTCAAGTGATCCACCTGCCTTGGCCTCCCAAGGTGATGGGATTACAGGCGTGTGCCACCATCCTCGGCTATTTTTTGTAATTTTAGTGGAGATGGGGTTTTGCCATGTTGGCCATGCTGGTCTTGAACTCCTGGCCTCAAGTGATCCGCCTGCCTTGACCTCCCAAAGTGCTGGGATTACAGGTGTGAGCCACTGTGCCTGGCACTTTACAGTTTTAAGCTAAGCGTCTAAGAGGTCATGACATACTTACTTAGCTTTTAGTATGTATTAGACACTGTTGTAAGCACTTAACATTTAATGTGTTGAGTGCTTGCAGTGACCCGTGAGGTAAATAAAAATATACCTATCTACATTATATAGATGAGGAAAATGAGGCACAGAGAAGTTGAGTGAGTTTAGGGGCCAGAATTCAGTCCCAGGGAGTTTGGCCTCTCCGTGTTCCTAATTACAAGTATGCTCCGTATCCCTGTATATTAGGTTAACCACAGGACATTGCAGTTTTTGTTATACAGTTCTGCCTAAGAAATAGAGTTGTGGCTGGGCACAGTGGCTCACACCTGTAATCCCAGCGCTTTGGGAGGCCAAGGTGGGCAGATCACAAAGTCAGGCGATCGAGACCATCCTGGCCAACGTGATGAAACCCCATTTATACTAAAAATAGAAAAAATTAGCCGGGCATGGTGGCATGCACCTGTAGTCCCAGCTACTCTTGAGCCAGGAGAATCGCTTGAACCTGGGAGGGGAAGGTTGCAGTGAGCTGAGATCGTGCCACTGCACTCCAGCCTGGATGACAAAGCGAGAAAGAATTGTTTCTTTCTTTCTTTCTTTTTTTTTTAAAAAAATCAGCAGTACGGAATTTTACATGTGGAAGACCATGATTTTTAAATTAGGATTGGCTAATATGTAGATGGCTTCCATATTTTGCCTTTATAAACAGTACTGTAGTTAATGATCTTTCTATTTATGTTAGTTTTTACTTGGGTAAGAAGTAGAATTGTGTCGAAGGGGATGGACATTTAAATAATTTTTAGAAATTGCCTTCTAGAGAGATTATACTAGTTTATACTTTCATCAGCAATGTATGAGAGTTTGTGAAAATATATGAGTTTGTCCCCACGTGTACAAATGGGTGCATTTGGGTTTTATATATGTGATAGTTTGGTTAATAGGTGTTCAACTGCATGGGATCCTAGCATACATAATGCAGTTAGCTCTGACCACCATTATTTCAATATTAGAGTATATTAATCTGGATTTTGGGACTTCATACTGTTGTTTAATTATAATAATACCCAGAGACATTATTCAGTACCCCACTGCTGACTCTGTTCTAAAAGGTAAGTTAATATGTATGTTTCAATCAGCTTTCTTTTTTATTAAGTACATTTTATTATAGTTTGAAATAGAAATATAATTTTTGAGTTTGGTGTCTTTCTCTTATTTTTGGTTGTCAATTATATCTTAAGTCTTTAGTTTTGAAGTTACTTGATTATATAATTATATACCTATGAACTGAAAAAAAAAATCTTATTTACACTGATAAGTTCCTAAAACTTATTGAACAAATTGTTGTGAATATTCTGAAAAAAGCAGCTAGGAGAAAATGACCTATTTATTACAACAAATTGAATAATGAAAGTAGAAGTTTTTTTTTTTTTTTTTTAACAATTAGGTGTTGACTTCTTCAAAAGAAGGTGGTATAGACACTATATAGTCAGTTGATTTTGAATCAAAATAGAAAGTCAGTGGAAACCAGTTTGGCCTAAAATATTAGTTGAATTGCAAGATTCTTTTTTACCTTACTTCTTTCTTTTTTTTTTTTTTTTTTGAGACAGAGTCTTACTCTGTCACCCAGGCTAGAGTGCAGTGGCGTGATCTCGGCTCACTGCAACCTCCGCCTCCCGGGTTCAAGCAATTCTTCTGCCTCAGCCTCCCAAGTAGCTGGAATTATAGGCGCCCGCCACCGTGCGCGGCTAATTTTTGTATTTTCAGTAGAGACAGGGTTTCACCATCTTGGCCAGGCTAGTCTCGAACTCCTGACCTCGTGATCCACCCGACTTAGCCTCCCAGAGTGCTGAGATTACAGGCATGAGCCACCGTGCTTGGCCTTTTACCTCAACTCTTAAGCCTAAGGTTTTCTTTCTGCCAGGAGAACCCTTGGCTACAGACATACCAAAGGTGCACTCACTATCTCTTTGTACTTGACCCTGTTCCAGATTGGCTGAAGTGCAAATGCAGGTTAATAACTGAGTGATTGGGTTTTACTTTAATTTATTAAGTATTCCTTTCATCTTCCCATTAATGTGTTATTTAGATGGTTGGTCTTATTTAGATCCTTGGCTCTTTCCCAGTCACTTCTGATTCCTGTCATTCTATTGAATACTACTTGGAGTTGCTAATTCACATTGATGTGCAGAATGTGCTATCCTCGCATCAGACCTTTTGGTAACTCCCTTTCATTTTCACCTTTCACCAGTTAAAGGCTTACAGGACCCTTTCAAACTAGATCTCTTTTGTAAAATTTTCTGTATTTATTCTGTTGTGTATTTTCCCTATCTACTTCTGCATACATAGAGCATTTAGTTTGTTTGCTTGTTTCCTCATCAAACCTAGCATAGTGTAAGACACTGGTTGTCAATTTTGTTGATCTGAAATGTTAATTTGCAATTATCAGGTAAAGTCAAGTTTTGGATCATCTCGTATGTTGTGCAGTTATGGTTTTCCATTGCTAGTAGTTAAAATTAGATGCCATTTTATAGATGCAGTGGGAATGTGGGGAGAAGCAACATATAGTTTTATCTGTTTCATCCATTTTTTTCTTTCTTTTTTTCCTTTTTCTCTCTCTCTCTTTTTTTTTTTTTGGCAGAGAAACTTTTCCATGTCTGTAAATAGTGCTGCTGTCCTGCGATTGACAGGACGAGGAGGAGGAGGAACAGTGGTGGGGGCTCCTAGAGGTCGAAGTTCTTCAAGAGGGCGAGGTGAGCTTTCATGTGAAAAAAGTAATAATGGAGGAGGAGGATAGAGAACTTACTTTTAAAATATTTTAATGCCTGATTTGATAAAAACTGTTCTTTGACATTAACTGCATACTAAATGGCCTGAACATTTATATTCAGAACCATTTTTTTAAGGTATCTCCTCTATAATCCCTGATTTGCAACAGAGGAGTATAATTCTAGCTGTACAGATTTGAACATGAGGGAGTCTAGACAGTCCCAGTTCACTCTGAGAAATCCATGTTCCTCATCCATGTTCCATGTTCCTCATCCCCAGGGAGCCTTATACTTTAGGAGCCAACGCTTCCTGAAGTGACTTAACTATGGAAGCAGCACTGAAGTACCTGCAGTCCTCTGTGACAGTTTCTGTGTGAGGGGCATGTGCCAAGAGCTTCTCCAGCCAGAGAGGGGCTTTAACAAAAACCGCCTCATCAGGACTAGGTCCTTTAGGGGTAGAACAAAAGATAATTCTGCCACATTCATTTATTTAACCTATAGTTTTACAGATTTATGTCTTGGAAAAATAGTTCTTATTTTGATATTACTCGTTTCTTTGATATCTGCCCCCCATTTTGGGTTTGTTGATATTCTCCTGTATGAGGACATTCTTAATATTTGTAATATAAATATTTGCTTAATCATTTTGCCCTTACTTTGACTAAATCATAACAGTGGTCTAAATACACCTTGTAATTTTCTCTAAGAGATGCTTTAGAAATGGAAGAATTGGATGTCTGCAATGAGTGAGACCATTTTCTCTGCATATTGTGCCACCAAGATTGGCATGATCATGAGTATAGAATATTTAAATTCTTTATAAATAGAGTAATTTATCTACAGTCTTTCTAGAAAATGCATTCAATTGTGCATTCCTGGGAAGAAGTTTCTTTTAGTAGTCCACTCAGAATGTGGGAATCCAGGTGTGAAGTGTCTGATTCAAACTCTCCACTTGTTTTACTAGCAACTATTACCTAGTTGTGTTTTTTCCTACTGGCTTTATTTGTCCATCTTTAGAGAGTGTTTTTTTTTTTTTTTAAACCTGAGGAGAGGTTAGACTAATCTGTAAAACTTACAGGAAATACCTGTGCAACAAAATTTTGGGTGGTGGGATCTAGGCATGTGTATGCTTCAAAAGCTCCACAGGCAATTCAGATTCATATACTGAGTTAGGTTCCATTGGTCCAGAATTTGAGATCCATGCATTTTAGTGGCATGGTGGTGGTTTCGAGTTGGGACTGACCACTTATGGCTCTGGCCTGCTACTTGGGCATTTCCTGTGTTTTTCCGCTGTGGGTTGGTGGCAAGGAGAGGTTGTACTTGGGCAACTTTGCCTCCAGTGCTTTTCAGGGTGAGCCAGGGAGAGATCGTCTTGATGAAGAAGTGTGAATAACACCGACTTTGTGTGCTGCAAATACCAACCAATCTCTAAACAGCACCCTCCCCCCCAATTACTTAATCGAGAAACAAGTGAATGATTGAATTTCTCCTTGCTTTTTGGTTTATGATTGAATTTCTCCTTGCTTTTTGGTCTCTTTGAAATGAAGGGTTATCACATATGATAGAAGGCTTACATTCAGAATTTAATCAGGCTGTGTTAAAAAAGATAGATGTTGTGACATGTAAGAAGTCGTGACTTTTTTTACATATTGATGTTGAAGAATGGCATGAAACTAGTCAAGTGACTGAACTGAGTTGGTGTGAAAAGTACTTTTAACATTATGTCAACCACCCGTTGAGATCATTCTTTTTAATGATCTCAGTAGCTCATTTTCTAAAACAAGGTTGTAATTATAATCTGTGGTATTGTGTTTTCCACTCATTACTTAATTTTAACTTGCTGGTTAAATAATGATTATTGTGGTTTTTCTTTGTATAGACAGAGCTAACATTAGATGATTATCTTGGCTGTTTGCAACTTTCGGAAACTTTGATGTGGAAATTGACTGATTTCCAGACTGCTAAATATCATGTACTAGTAAAATTTAAATAAACTTAAATAGATGGTAAGAACAACATGAAACTGTCATCTTATTTTATTTGGTTAGGTTGTTTAAAAATAAAGCGGATTGACACAACTCTCAACCATTGTCTTCATCATTATTAAAAGGAAGTGTGTTTGAATTCCCAAAAAGAATAGGGTGAACTCTCAGTAGAACAGTTCTTTATTGAGTTTTACGATAGGTTCATCATGTTATATTTACTTCCTTATTCATATATGGGAACCACTCTATAGAAGAATAAAATTTTTTCAAGTTGGAAACCTTTAGAACCTGATCGTTGTAATATGTCCCACCATAAAGTTTTAGTATCATTAGCAGGGCCAGTGTCAGTGCTAGTCACAAGTGAGAAAATATTTTATATGTGTTTTGCTTGTTTTTCTGGTAAGCTGGAGGCTATTTTTTATATTTGTGTGTTTCTGGAATAAAACATTTTCTTCAAGGTGATACAAGTGTAATGGCCTTCCTGAGAAAATGGCTTTCTCTAAAAGGCGAGGAGACTTTTGTCCCCATCCTTAAATCTTCCTGTAGAGGACAGGTGTTGTATGACAATTTGTATTACATTATTTTAGGATCTTAAATACAGTGTATACATTTTCTGAAGGGGAGAAGTACTTAAACTGTGAGTTGACTTTAAGTGAAGTTGACACAAGTCAACTTCACTTAAAGGGTAACTTAAAGGGTAACTTTAAGATTATTATAGTTCCACCGTGCTTCTTACTTCCATTTGACAAATGAAGAAGTGGATACTTGCACTAGTCAAGAGGGTATCCATTGTTTCTAAGATTACCCACAAAATAATTTGGTGCATTATTTTGATATTTCATAATATAGCCATATAAAAGTACAAGTGTATTCTGAGTTAATTCTTAATAAATTACAAACAAGAAATAAAATACTGCCTGGATATTTGAAGTAATTAGCTCAATTATATTTAGCTTTGGGATGCATTCATCAAGATCCATCATCATTTTTCTTTGGGTCATTGTGCACTGTAAGAAAAATTGAGCTAAGGATGATGGCTAAGATTTCACCTGGTTATAAATACATCCTTAGACCCCTCACCCCCCTCCCCTCCTCTCATTTTCTCACCTGTGTATTGAATACAAATGTTTGTTGGGAAAACTGTACATAAAGTATAAACCTAAAAAGCTGAAAGTGCATATGGTCTTCTGCCTCCAGACCTAACAATTGGATATATAACCTTCCTGACCCTAATGGTGCAGCTATATCATTTATATAAATGGGGTAATTTTTATATACATTGTTCTTCAGTATGTTCTTGTTCTTGAACAGAATAATGTTGGTATTTAATCCACTGTGGCATCATTGTGTTCTACTATATCGTTTTATCAGAATTTATATAGCTCATCCTTTATTGATTAGATTTCTAGTTTTTTTAAAATTACAGTGGACATCTTCATACATATATATTTGCATTTTTGTACAACTATTTCTATTAGGATAAATCCTAAGTAGAATTGTTGAGTCAAATGTCAGTAGATCTGACCAAATTGCCTTCAGTAAAGGCCAGTTTACGCTTGAACCACCCGAGAGAGCCTTTAAATCCCTGTACCCACACACTCTACCAGCTTTGTTTGTTCAAGTTTAGTCCTGATACATTTCTTTTTAATCTCAAGATTTGGGTAAACTGTACCTTTGGTTACTGTGGAATATACCCTGTATGGCGTTCATGAGATTTGATGGTTTTAGAATTGATCTATTAAGTTATCCTTTTTCTGGGATTAGATAAATTATTTTAACTTTTATGCTTGACTTTTTAACTTTAGCCCCTGTCGTCTTAAACTCTCTAAACCAAGATTTCTTCCATTTTTATGAAAATAAAACAGTAAAAAATTTAATCTACGGTAGTGTTTTATTGAACTTCTTAGAATTTCACTTTTCATCTTTTTGTTAAATAACTTAATGTTTATACTTTCTTGTTCAGGACTGGGTCTATTACATTATATTACTTTAGTTTTTTAACTTGTTTTTTTCAGCCTCTTGTGGTCTACCTACTTCAATGCCATTGTTGGTGTCACAAGTCAAGATCATCAGGCCTCCTTCAATATTTAAATGTAGATGTCCTGCCTTTTGTATAGAGAGAACTTTACATGCTCATTTATAGTGGTGAATGTGTGCCACATGTTGACATCTATCATTTTTTTCTGTTTTCTTGTTTTCAGGTAGAGGCAGAGGTGAATGTGGTTTCTACCAAAGAAGTTTTGATGAAGTAGAGGGTGTTTTTGGTCGAGGAGGTGGCAGAGAAATGCATAGATCGCAGAGCTGGGAGGAAAGGTAACTAAAGGATCCACATATTGGCATAAAAATGTCTTGGCATATAAAAATCACTTATTTTGTGCTTTCTGTGGGGAGAAATGTTTTTGTACAGTTAAAGGGTTTCATTTTAAAAAATGCTCTTAAGTATTGAATATCAAGTTGTACGTTAGAAATTTTTAAATGATTCTTATTTAAAGGAAGAAGGATTCTAGATGGATAGGTTAATACATGAATGCCAGCATAGTTAGTTTGATTTGGTATTTGATAGCAAATACCAAATTGTCATGTTATTGTTTGTTGGTATTAGTAAAAGTATCTTCTCTTTTTATGACTTTATATGAAGTCTTCAAGATGAGTGGGAGCAATTACACAAAGATGCATGTACAAGAATGTTCACTGTGATGATATTTATAATATAAAATAATTGGAAATAAGCCAAACATACTGATATTGCCCTTATATAGTTGTATATCCACAAAGTAGGATATTATATGAGCATTAGAGGTGTTTTTGAAAATATTTAATGATGTAGGAAAAGATATTCTAAGAGCAGTATCTAAAACTGTATACTATGTATCTAATAAAAAATACATTTTAAATAATAGGTCGCTTTTTGCAGGTGAGGGATAGGTGTATTTTATCTTTGTCCTTTTCTGTATTTTCCAAAGACAGGGCACACAACTATGTATCATTTGTTCTTTGTAATTTGAAGAGGAAATGCTTTTAGAAAAGTGGGAAAGAGGCCGGCGCGTGGCCTGCCTGTAATCCCAGCACTTTGGGAGGCACGAGGCAGGCGGATCACGAGGCCAGATCAGACCATCCAGCTAATATGGTGGAAACCTCTACTAAAACAAAACCAGTCAAGCGGTGGCGGGCTTCAGTCCCAGCGCCACTGAGGCTGAGGCAGGAGAAATGGCCTGAAACTCTGGAGGTATGGAGGCTTGCAGTGAGTAGATCTTCACCGCACTCCTGCGCCTGCGTGATACAGCGCGAGACTGGCCTCAAAAAAAAAAAAAAAAAAAAAAAGAAAAGTGGGAAAGTGAGGCCACAAATAGAACGAAAATTTCACTGTGAGACTTTGTTTGAACTAGCAAATATTTTTTTTTCTTTTCCAGGGGTGACAGGATTGCTGAAAAACCAGGATCTAGTGCATGTAGGTAAGGTTCTTACCTACACACATAAGGATACATTTATTAAAAATGGACTCAGTTACCTGCACCTCTCCAGTAGATGGGGCTGCAGCATTTCCTGCATTTAAACTTCCATGGTTATTTGAAGTCTCTGCTGCATGAAACCAGAGATGAATACAGCCATTAGGATTTACTGGACTTACTTGGTCTGTGTGTTCTTTGCAAGGCATGTATTCTTTATTAAGGCCAGTTTGTGAACTGAAGACTCAAGTTAGGAAACAATCTACTAACTCTTTTTCTAGTGTCGATAGCATCTCACAGATGAGAAGAAATGGGCAAATGCTAAAATCTTTGCTTTTGTATCAGAGAACAAAGGCCAAAACTATGAATGTTCTTAATTTACTAATTTATTCATCTAGACTTTTTGCTGTATAGTCCTTTTTTTTTTTTTCTTGTTTTGTGATGAGAACAAAAAAAATTAACTCAGATAAATTACAGTTAAGGTAGCCACTGAAGAGGAACATAATAAAGGAACAGGATTTCATTATTTATGATGAATTAATCATAATTTATATTTAAATTTGTATTTAAATATGTAATTTATATTTAAAGAATTTATACTGTTAAGATGAGCTACCTAACTGATTAAAGGTACTACCTTACAAACTACCAGTAGGTGTTAACATCTGAGAGAAAATAATGCCAATTCGTAGTACCATGAATTGGTACTATGAAAATTATCATTACAAGTTCCAAATCCTGCGAGTGCTAAAAAAGTTCTCCAGAGCATGATTATAACTGATAATGGTAATCATTTCTTGTTTGTGGTTTTTTTGTTTTGTTTTGTTTTGTTTTTGGAGCAGAGTCTCAAAGGCTGGAGACTCTGTCGCCCAGGTTGGAGTGCAATGGTGTGATCTTGGCTCACTGCAGCCTCTGCCTCCCGCGTTCAAGTGGTTCTCCTGCCTCAGCCTCCCGAGTAGTTGGGACTGCAGGTGCGTGCCACCACACCTGGCTAATGTTTGTATTTTTAGTAGAGATGGGGTTTCACTATGTTGGCCAGGCTGGTCTTGAACTCCTGACCTCACGATCCACCCGCCTCATCCTCCCAAAATGCTGGGATTACAGGCATGAGCCACCGTGCCCGGGCAGTGGTAAATATTTCTTGTAAACGTATGTTAAATATGTAAATACCATTCACAGACTGATTTGCAGATTGTTTTAAAAACTAAGTAATTATAACAGCTTTGTATCACTGTTTCTGTTAAAAACTTAAAGATATCAGTAACTAAAATTTCTCATTTATGAATGTGGCATTGGGAATACATAGTTATATTTACATTAATGAAAACCATTAAGGCCCAGTGTGGTAGCTCATGCCTTAATCCCAGTGCTTTGGGAGGCCACGGCTGGACAGCCTGGGCTACATGGTGAAACCCTGTCTCTACAAAAAAGTACAAAAATTAGACATGCATGGTGGTGTGTGCCTGCAGTCCCAGCTGCTTGGGAGGCCATCATGGGATGAGAGGATAGCTTGAGTCCAAGAGGTTGAGGCTGCAATGAGCCGTGATCACACCATTGCACTCTGTAGGCCAGGTGGCAGAGTGAAATCCTGTCCAAAAAAAAAAAAAATTAAAGGTGTATAGCATGAAGAAATTTGGAACAGACTAGGTGGATAGTTTATTGTTAGCTTTAACCATTTTGTAGACTATTGGGTTAACATAATCATGGGGTGCTTGTCAAGACCTGTGCTCCCATCCTTGTCTGATTCAGTACTTTTGCCACGAATATGTAGAGGGGATGAGCAGTAGTTTAAAGAGTACAGGATTTGGAATCAGAAGATCATGGTTATTCTAAACTCTCAGATCTCATTAGTCTTGTAATAAAATGAGTGATAGTGCCTTACAGAATTTTTAGGATTATAGTAGTTCTCCCACTTTATTTGTGGGAGATACATTTCAAGACCACCAGTGGATACCTGAAACCACAGATAGTACTGAATCCCATAAATACTGTTTTTCTATACATATATACCTATGATAAAGTTTAATTTATAAATTAGGCACAGTAAGAGATTAACAGTAATAACTAATGAAATAGAGCAATTATAATATACTGTAATAAAAGTTACGTGAGGCCAGGCACAGTGGCTCACACCTGTAGTCCCAGAACTTTGGGAGGCTGAGGTGGGCGGATCACTTGAGATCAGGAGTTTGAGACCAGGTTGGCCAACATGGTGAAACCCTGACTCTACTAAAAATACAAAAAAAAATTAGCCAGGCGTGGTGGTGAGCACCTGTAATCCCAGCTACTGAGGGAGGCTGAGGCAGGGGAGTCGCTTGAACCCGGGAGGTGGAGGCTGCAGTGAGCTGAGATTGTGCCACTGCACTCCAGCATGGCTGACAAAGCAAGACTCTGTCTCCAAAAAAAAAAAAAAAAAAAAGTTATGTGAATGTAGTCTCTATCTCTTTCTCAAAGTACTGTAATATTTTTGGATCGCGATTGACCGTAGTTAACTGAAACTGTAAAGCAAAACTGTGGATAAGGTGAGATTACTGTAAATAAGAGCATATGAACTCATTCATTCAACAAATACTGAATTCCCACTTATGTGCTGGGTGTAAAATATTTCTTTAGAGGATATTGTGGTGTGCTGATCAGATTTTCTAATCATTCAATATTGTAAGGGATAGCTATGGAGTGGAACAGTAAGGACATGGGATCAGAATCGAGGTGAATCAAGAGACCAAGTGTAATCAAATGGGGAGTTTTAACAGCAGAAATGAAAAGTCTTACATAAGGAAATTACAGAATTTAAGGAGTGGCTGCATGTAAAAGCAGCCTCCTGTGGAAAGATTACAACCGTCTCAGTGACTCTGGGCTTCATGTTCATCAGCGGTGTGCTGATGTCCTCTCAGCCATGGGCAGTATTTCCTAAAGTGTCCTCAGTGAGTCAGATGATAGGCCCATTGTCTTTTATGTTGTCAAGGCAAGCCTAAGCATTGTGTTCACTTCTGGGACCACACCTTGAAAGGGTCCACACATTGGAGTAGGATGGCTGGGGCATTTGAAGCCTTGTGATGGAAGCTGTGTGAAGAAAATGGAGCTGTTTAGATAGGAGACAACATTGTGGACAGGGCAGAGTGGGGAGGAGGGCTTATAGGGTCACTGTCTATCAATACCTGCTTACTAATCATGATCATGTGAGTGAGGACTTAGACTTGATCTGTAAGAGTCTAAAGGGCAGAAAGAGGCTGACTGTTGGAAGGTTCAAGGAGGCAGGTATTGGACACAGTCTTAAAAGATCTAATAATTAGAGTTGTCTGAAAATGGCCTGGGTTGCCTTGGGAAAGTAGAGAGTTGCTAGAATAAGAATAGCCTGATTTTAACTATTCACACATATTCACACTTTGGTGGTTTGGAATGTTCAAGTTTAGTCATCGTTATTTGTGGTTTTCATATTTTAACTACATTAATCCAATGAGGGTAACTTTCTTAGCCACCCTCTATTAAAGGTAAAGGTTCTTTTCTTTACATCCCATTGGTATATATTTGAAAAGGCAAGTTCCATAAAACTAAACTGACATAAAGTATCTCAGAATATTAAGGATACTAACTTCTAGTTAGTATCTACTGTTATGTATTATAACTGCTAGTATACTAAAATATGGTAATTTCCACATGCATATATATTCTAATATGTCATAGTGACTTTGAATGCTTTTTGAAAAGATGCTCACTTCAGGTTAACTGTGCTAAAAATTCTGAGCTTTTAGTTTTTGGAAGTAACCCACTTTTGTTGACGATAATGTAGATCTTTATAAAACATTGTTCATAATTATATCTTACACTCTCCAAGAGTAGCAATACTAAACTAGTTTGTTCAGACACACTGATATGTTGATCAGTGTGAGATCAATATGAGTATATTGTGAGATGTCCGACGACATCACATTAAGACAGTTAATCCCAGCACTTTGGGAGGCCGAGACGGGCGGATCACGAGGTCAGGAGATCGAGACCATCCTGGCTCACACGGTGAAACCCCGTCTCTACTAAAAAAATACAAAAAACTAGCTGGGCGAGGTGGCGGGCGCCTGTAGTCCCAGCTACTTGGGAGGCTGAGGCAGGAGAATGGCGTAAACCTGGGAGGCGGAGCTTGCAGTGAGCTGAGATCCGGCCACTGCACTCCAGCCTGGGCGACAGAGCGAGACTCCGTCTCAAAAAAAAAAAAAAAGACAGTTCAATTACTGAAGGTTCCAGGATGATCTGTTCTTTTTAAAATTAGGAATGATGCTTACCATGTATTTGCTTCTTATGAAAAGAGAAATGGGTAGAATTACAGACATCTGGGTAAGAAGCTTACATAATCCCTGTGAACAACTGTAGGAGAATGTGAAGGTGGAAAAAGGTCTTTGATACTAGAGTTAGAATTCCTATTCAGTAGGAATTGATTGTGCACGGGGGGAGATCAGTTCTGGTGCTCATCTTGTGGTATAATAATGTAAGGGTGAAATGAAAGGATTATTAAAAAATAATCCAGATGATACCAGTACACTCAGCCCAGTGCAATATGAATTAGTGTATTTTGGTATGAAATACTTGTTAATAGACATAGCAGTTTTTGGTTATAGACTCTTCTGGTACTTGGTAGTATGGGCTTGTACATACATAAAACTAGGCCCCTAAGATTTTTGGTAACTACATGTCTCCAGTTTGTTGGAACTGTCATGCTATCTTTATCAGTTTCCAAAGGAACGTTTAACGTTAGTTCCAAAGTAGTCTTCCTGATCATGTATGCAAGACTCCATGACCAAGCTCCCAGATGATCCAGGTTAGTGAGCTGCACATCCAGGAAGACAGAGCAGCCATTCCTACCTCCCAGTAATTTCCCGCCTTTTTCCTTTTACTTCATTTTCCTCAGAGGATAATGGTCTTTCTATAGAAAACCTAATCCTTAACCTAGAAACTATGATTTGAAATAAGTGAAAGAAACAACGAACAGTCCTCCCAGTAGCTTTCTATCTCCTGCAAAAAAGTTTTGGATCGTGTTTCTTATAGATTTATAAAATGTTTATTAAATAACAGTAGTTTACCAATAGTTTTTTTTGGCATGTGTAGGGGAAGTCATATTTAGCTTTCAAATGCCAAATTTATGTGTAAACACTAAGTATAATACGAAACTCATTTGACTTGAATGGAACCTTAGATCCCAGGTTTTACTCATTCACTTATGTCACCCTGGGCAGCTTCACTTAACTAGCCAGAGTGTGATCTGTGTAAGTGATGTAGTCCCTTTAGGAAAAAACATACCATGTAAGTCTTCAATACTACTTTATTTTCACAGATTAGGTGAATCTTGTTAATTTATTATAGAAATAAGAATTCTTGCTGTCTTTATGTGTTACAGTAGTCTTGGGTTGGGAAAATCTGTTGGTCTGATTTCTACTTAAGAATGAATGTCTAAGATTTTCAAACAGCAAAAGCTCACAATAATTAAGTTTCTGTGTTCTTGATATTCTTCTGCTATTATCAGTCTTAGACCACTCCAGAGTTCTTCTTTATTTTCTTTTCCTTTCGGTCAAATAGTAGAAAAATGTGACTTGCTGCTGAGCCCTGCTCTTCACACCTGCTTGCCTTTACTCAGCTAGTATTTATTTCGAGAGATGATTCCTGCCTAGGTCATCACCAGTGGGGAAGGTTAATCTTTCATTTTTCCCACAGAAACCTGAATAAGGGAAATTTCAGAAAAGAACAGCCACAAATCTGTTTGAAACCTGATAGGGTGACTTTTGGTTTTTGTTTTGTTTAAGGACAGTTTCTGTTTTTTTATTGAAATGAAAATCATGCAAATGATCATTTTAAACTGGACATAAGGGAAAGGGCTCGTTTTAGCATAGATAAAATAAAAAATGAAACAGGAAGCATAATTTTTATGGATTATTAGATTTAGAAAGAAATAATAGAGTTCATCTAGTCCAACCTCCTACTGGTGAGTAAACACTCATTTTGTGTTTATAGAAAAAACTATTTGAAGTTGGAAACAGGAATTTGGGTTTGAAAATGCTTTGTTGCCTAATTATCTTTTGCTTTATCTACTGTAGATTTTTTTTCCCTACTCACTGAAGTTATATCTAAGTAAAGCTTTATATCTATAAAGACTTAAATATATTTTTGTATTTATGAATTAGAGCCTTCATGGTGTTTTATATGATCAAATCAATCATACATAGGAGGGGAATGTTTTTACTTAGGTTGCTAGAAGTCATTTAGATGAATCACTGTTTGATTATTATGAGGACAATTTTAAAGTAAATAAAATTTTGCATCTCCTTGCAATGCAAAATACCACCCTGCAGATTCCATTTGGGCTGGAGCTAATCTGATCACCTTTTGCCACAAATATATGAACATATGTATGTGTTTGGGTGTCATGTTGAAATGCTTTTAGGTTTATATATAAATCTGTACTTTGTTGCTTTTCTCGTTAATTTTTGTTCTTAGTTATTAAAAATTAAGGAGGTAATACTTACTCAAGTTTCATAGTATAAAGAACCAAATGAATGATCTTTGTTGTCTTGAAAAAATCCCAGCTTTTAAAGGATATTCACTAAGTATAGTGAAGTCATCATTCCACCCAGGGAGCTAGGTTTGAAACTAAACTGTTGCTTCAATTTGCAGATGAAAATGAGAGATTAATGGTTGATTTTCTTGGAGTTCAGTTGTGTTAAACTTCACTGTCCATTTTGCCTTCATTACTAGTATCATATCACATTCTTATAAATTCACCAGCAACATTTCTGTATAAGTGTCTGTCAAGTTGAGTTACATTGATTTCAGCAGGTAACAAACTTTGTAATACAGTGTTATATTTCCAGAATGTGTATTGTTAGCTCAGCCATTTTTATGTGGGCGTAGGCATGATTACCATGATGTAATCAGAGAGCTGTAATTAGCATTGAAAAAAGAAAACATAAGATACAGTGAAGAAAAAGTAGCTGCATAACTGGCTGGGTGTATTTAATACATTAAAAAATGGATAAGTCTTATTCTGTCAGTCCTGTCTCAGAGATCTGAAAATTGTCAATGCTTTGTCCATTGATGCGGATATCCAGGTCAGTCCTGTTTGGGCTTTTAGAAACCAGAGGAGTTGGAAATTCAGGGACAGTCTTGTCAAAATTCTCCATCTTGATTTGATATTCACCTTTGGAACCTCGGGTCAACAGAGATGCAAAACAGTGATGTAACATGATCTCAGAGGGTAGGTAGGATGTCCTCCTTTGGCATATTTCTCCAGTACCCTCCTGCATTGCTGAAAGGAATACAACTAATTCAAAGTGGGAAGGATTTTCATGCTGGAGCAGAGTAGCCAGAGGACTTGATGGTGTAATGGAGTGATAATAGGTTAGTGGAAAGATAAAGAATGGACATTCCTCAGAACTGATGCCATCAAGGTGGAAATCTACACTGGTCTGGTAGAGTTTGCCATTTTCTCTTTCCTGATAGAGTATAGCTGAGACCCGGACACTGGTTAGAGGGCTAGGTCGGGTGTTGGCCACTTGGAAGATAAGATTAGGTTTGCCATCTATGTGAGCTACTACTGCCGTGTCAGTAAAGCGAATTGAGAAAGCTCGATTTTTTGGCCGGGCAATCTTCGCCACAAAGGCACCTAAATAAGAAATTATTGAATTTTTTTTTAGCATGAAGACTTTAAACATCAATACTTTTTCTGAATGAGAAGGGTATATCAACTATTTACACATTTCTTGGTGCCATGCCTTTCAGTGAGTCAGGAATTGAAGTCATTGTTAATTTGGTTAGTCTTATTTGCATGAAGCATTTTTCAAAGTATATTTCTGTTTAAAAACCATGATTTCAAAATGAATAAGCAAAATGATTTTGTTACAGAGAAATGTAAAACTTCGTCCTCTAGTGTCTTACCAAGTCAAAGAAGTGGTCACTTCCTATATTCCTGCCCGTGCTTAAGAAAAAGTAATAGAAAATAAATGCAACTTGGCTACAGCCAGATTAAGTTGAAGTAGAGACTAGGTTCAGAGTAGAAAGATTTGGGATGGAGAGGGGACCAGTAGAATGAATGATGTTTTGGCTGGGCACGGTGGCTAACGCCTGTAATCCCAGCACTTTGGGAGGCTGAGGCGGGCGGGTCACTTGAGGTCAGGAGTTTGAGACCAGCCTGGCCAACATGATGAAACCCTCTCTCTACTAATAATACAAAAATTAGCTGGGTCTGGTGGCGCATGCCTGTAATCCAGCTACTCAGGAGGCTGAGGCAGGAGATTGCAGAGAGCCAAGTTTGTACTGTACAGCTGCACTCCAGCCTGGGCAACAGAGCAAGACTCCATCTCAAAAAAAAAAAAAAAAAGAGGGATACTTTGAAGAATTTTTAAACTTTGAAACGTACCTTTTCTGGGGCAAGGGAGGACTGACTATCAGGTAATTTCAGTGCACCTTTCAGGTGTATCTTCCTTGTGCCCTAAACTATAGATAAGAGTTTCTTAATCAGTTTTGTGCCACAGATTTTGTTGACAGGCTGTTGGTAAGGTCTGAGAAGTAAGTACTTATCAGAATTACGTTTTAAGTGCTTACAATATAAAAGAAACCAAATTATTGAAATTCAGTTGAACATTTAAGAAATGATACTATAGTACCATATGTACCTTACTGATACATTAAATAACAGTCTAGTGGTGGGTTTATTACTGTGATTTTGAAGTATTCTGGTTTGATATGACAAAATATTTATGATTTCTGTTTGAATCAAAGCTAGTAATACTGCTGATGATACTGTTTTTTGTTGCCTGTAGGAAATGCCAAGTTTCAATTAGTGGTTTGTGCCAAGAGATATAAGTTTTTCCCATCTAAGTTTATAAACCCCCTTAATTGTATCCAAAGAACTGACCCAGTGTAGGAACTCTTGTTGTAGAAGTTTGTGATTTGCGGGTTATAGAGCTGGTTGGTAGCACATTGGGATTTCATTCCAGATCATTCTGCATACGGCCCAATGCTTACCTTCTCAGATTATTATTGAATAGTATATTAAAGCCAAGTTTTCTTTTAAAAGTATGTATGTCACATAAAAGGGGCACTAGTCCTTCTTTAAAGGAAAGAGTTTTCTGTGTTCATGAGCAAAATTTCATAATCTTTGTGGACATATTTCCAGTGCATTTTGCTAAGAATGTGTGTACGTAACTTGTTCTCTAACATATAATGCTGACTGTGGTGTTCTGGGCTCACTGGCATGAAGTAAATGTTGAAAAGATGAACTCATAGGAGGGAATTCTAGCCCAGTGAAGGAAAAAAAAACAAATTCCTATGTTAGGTAAAATGACTGTCAAAATATGTATTGAATGTATTTATTCATTTGTTTGACAACATGATTAGCTTCAGTGAAAACCTTTTAAACCTTTTGTTAATTTTTTTTAATGTAGGATATGTCTGCAGTTTAGTGTCATACTGATCTCTTTTTTCTTAAGTAGTTCCAGTAAGTAAAATTTCGGCGTTGAGACAGGTTCCTAATGCATTTCTCCTATTTTTTTTGGCTCTAAACTGTTTCTTTTCTATCTTAGACGTTACCTGCTATTAATATAGATAAATTATTCTGTAACAGTATTACTTATAACTGACTATACCCTTTCCAAACACCTGTAATTTTTTTTTTTTTTTTTTAAGAACAAAGACAAAATTACCTGTGATAAAAGCCTCTAGCATGAGGCCTAGGAGCATTTGTATGGCAAGTAAGGCGATTGCACTTGGACAGTCACCACTGGGGAACATGGTACCATAACCAATTGTGAGTTGTGTCTCCAGGGAGAAGGAGAATGCAGCTGTGAAACTGGTGATATACTTGACACAGATAGTGTGGTTTTCAGGTGGGGCATCATGATCTAGTTCCAGATCACCATTCATCTCAGCTAGAACATACCAGAGCACTGCAAAGACAAGCCAGTGGACAACAAAAGAAGCAGAAAAGACCAACATCATCCAGCGCCAGCGCATGTCCATTAGGATTCCCCAAGCATCTCGAAGATATGCAAGACCTCTTTGAGCGCCGTCCATTTGAAGTGTGCTGTGGCCATCCTTGGTGACCATCCTCTGGTATCTTTGACTTAGGAGGGGAGCAATAACTTTGCAATTACTGCTGTCCATTTCAGGCTGTATTTCTCTGAAATCAAGAGTAAATTAGTAAGCTCTTAACTGTTTTACAGTTAATGTTTGTGAATTTGGAGACCTCATGCACTTTCTGCTTTCTTGGGAGTGCTTCTCTAACCACAACTTTGCCAACTCTCTCGCTTTTCTCTTTATGTAAGGGGGCATTTACTAAGTCATTCATTTGGGAGCTAATTGTGTGTTACCTTAAAATATCTCTTCCATTGTTTCTTTGAATGACTGTTAAGACATTGTTTAACATTTAAACATTTTCTAAGTATATTTTAAAATTCCTGTGGGTAGAGATTATATACCCCTGTGTCCTCCTTGCACAAGTCCAGGTGTCAGGCATTTATTGATTTGACCAAATATTATGTGTAAAGACTGGCATTTCATAGTTAATTTATAATTATGCATTATTCATAATTAAAAGGGGTATGTTTAAATATGTAAGTGTTCTTCTGTGTAAATAATTGGAAGTCATTTGGAAGCTTATTTTTAAACTATCTGCAAATCTTTTGAAGCCAAATTTAGTGCTAGGACAAGGCTTGCATTTGTGGTAAGCGTTTAGAGGTCTGTGGTTGTAATGTATGCCTTATAATTAGCCTATTCAGAGTTTGATTTATTGATTTGTATTTTTAGAGGCAGAGTCTTGCTCTGTCTCCTAGGCTGGAGTGCAGTGGCACAATCATAGCTCACTGTAACCTCGGCTAATTTTTAAAATTTTAATTTTTGTTGGTACTGGGTCTCAATATATTGCCTAGGCTAATCTTGAACTCCTGTTCTCAAGCCTTCCTCCCACTTCAGCCTTCCAAAGCGCTGGGATTACAAGGTTGAGCTACCACACCTGGCCTTGTTTATAGTTTTATGATTAGGCTTTATTTGTTTTTGTCATTTTGCAACCATGTTCGTGGATTCTTTCTGTCCTGGATGATAGATTGCTGTCTTTTTGCATATTCTAGGCTCTGATTAGATTGTGGGGTAGAAAGAGAATTGTTTTCTTGGCAAAATAAGAAATTCCAGGTAGACATTTCTAGATAGCATTAGCTTTAAAGGTAAGTAAACCAGAAGAAAAAGTTTTAAGAGTTTAATGAACTAAAATAATCATTAAGGGGTTAAATAAGAATTTTAAAAAGATAAAATTAGTATAATTAATTTTGTACTGCAAACAGTTTTCAGCGGTGGTTATCCTTTTCTCAAGGTGGTGAGTAGAAATCTAACGTATGCCTTCCTTGGAATCATCCTTGCGTATAAGAAAGGTGTCTTAAGACTTCAGTGTAGCAGTTATCAGGAACAGAACAGGAAATGCAGCTTTGCTTCCCTTGAGTGAGCCTCTCTTCTTTGCTACAATCCAGGACTATGAGTTTATATTTGACTCTCCTTTGCTTCTTCCTTCAGAGGTAGATACCCTTGAGAGTGCTGCATACCCACTTCCTGCCTTTTAATGGGGCTTAGGAAGGGCACTACAAATGTGTGGAACTAGGTTGTTGCTTGGGTTTCCTAGTTCCTGTATCTAGGGACTTTGGGGCTTTAGAGGCTGCCTTTCTGTGTTGTTGGAATTGGATATTGGCCAGCTGGGTATATACAACTTTCTTCTTTTGCTCTGAGGTAACTTAACATTTATTGGTGATTAGCTAGAGACATTTTCTTGTATTTTCTTCAGATTTGAGCTGATGAAACACTGGGATGATTTATTTATTTAGATTAGATGGCGATTTCAGTTTCATATGATAGACTTTAAAAAGTCTTAGTGCATTATTTTAATGTTTTATAGCTTATGACCCTAACAAGATGTCATAATCTTTTAGTGTATTATTTTTTCTTGGCATAGCTACTTAATGACCCTTATTTTGTTGGATTATTTTTAAATAATCTAACCTGATCTCTATGCTTTGGAAACAACAACAACAAAATCTTCATAGGCACTGTGATAACTGCTTTCATACTGTATTATCTCTTAATTCTTTGGTATCTCAACTAGATAGCTATTGTTCCCATTTTCAGATGAAGTCACTGGTGCCCAGACAGATAAAAGAAATTTACACAAGGCAAATTGGAGCTTTGGATTATTTGGATGGTTCAAGTTTAGCTAACTTCAAAGCCAGTTATTTTTTTTTTTAACTACAGGAAGCGTTTGGTGAAATAAGTCTTTCCACAAATGATCGGTATTGCATTCTCAAGATAGTCTTTGACAGCCAAATTTCTAGCACCTTTAGTAGATGCCTTTGTTGCCCCTATAACTGTCTCAAGTATCTATATTAAACCATTGTTAACTTTATTCATGATTCTTATGATAGTAATGATTAATAATATTAGCTAATATATATATTGTTTAGCATGTGCCAGGAGTCATACCAAATACTTCATATGTACAAACTGATGTGAAGCCAGTGGCCAGTGTCTGGCGCAGAGTAAGCTCTCAGTAAAGTATTAGTTGCTTTATTGTTATTAAAAATGTGTCTGGCTCGCAGCACTTTGGGAGACCAAGACAGGAGGATTGCTTGAGTCCAGGAGTTTGAGACCAGCCTAGGCAACGTAGTGAGACTTTGTCTCTCTTTAAAGAAAAAAAAAATGTGTCTTGGGTTTCACAGTAGTAGAATAAGTACCACTGGTAGTCCCATTTTACAGATAATGAAAGTGAGGAACCAGGCATGGTGGCTCATGCCTGTAATGCTAGCACTTTGGGAGGCTAAGGTGGGAGGATTGCTTGACGTTGGGAATTCAAGACCAATCTGGCCAACATAGCGAGACCCTGTCTCTAAAAAAAAAAAAAAAAGAAGGAAAATGAGGTAGTAAATGGTGGAGATGAATCCCATATATTCTGAGTTCAGAGTTAGTGCCATATTGCCTCCAAAACAGACATTTGACCCTGCTTAGCTTTTGTAAATAATACTGTTTCATTTGATTAGTTTTGTTCAAGAGCCACTCCAGAATATTTGTTCTTCAGTAATGTTGGTTAGGTTCAGACCTGTTATTTGTAGGTTAAAAATAGATTTTCAGTGAGGAAAGACTTCTTTCAAGACTTGAAGATTATTACAGTCTGAATTATTAGATAGTCTAGTTGTGTTTTGCACATCAGTAAAATTAAAGCAATGTAGAGAGGAGAGTTATGACATAACATTGCCAAGTTTATATTTTGCCAGATGAGAAGACAATTTTAGAAGTATAATGCTGTCATAAATAAAATTGTGATGACATAATAAAAGATTTTGACACTTGGAAGAAGGATATAACAATGAAAGGATATTTGGTTGCCTTCAGAATGGTGGGTGAACAACTTTGTCATTCTCCACTGTTGTTGCTTCCTGTCTGTGTGAAAATGCCCCTCATGCTCCTGGACACTGGTGCTTGTTCCACATGTGGAGTTACTCTCCTACTGAATGCTGCGAAATGCTTAGTGTTTCACAAAAGCTTGAGGAAGATAAAGCTCCATGATTCTTTTTTATTTTCAACCTACTTTATGAAAGTTCTAAAATTCCTTGCTTAGAGAGAGCGTTTCTGTGTAGACTATAACTAACAAAATTCATCATTCTCATTTGGGCCTTTTCAGGACTGTTGTTACTTCTTACCTACAACTTTTGTAGCACTCTTACTCTAGGCTCTTTATAATTTTATTTTATTTTTCTCTTGCAACTAAATACATGGAAAAACCTGTGAACAGGGAAGTCAAAAGGCTAATAATCAGAATAGTTAAGCAGCATTTTTTTTTTTTTTTTAACCTAAGACTGCTGGATTTGATTTGGATTGTGCTGGCAAGTGGAGTAGTATAGAGAAGGAAGATTGATTTCTAATTCCCACTTAACCAATTACCCTGAATAACTTCTGTGGACTCCTACAGTCAGTGTGGTTTAGTGTAGAGAACGCAGGATAAGGGGATATGGCCTTCAGGCTCTGGCACTGTTGGTTACATAGCTGGCACTGTTGGTTACATAGCTGTGTTATTTTGGGCAAACCACTCAATCCCCTTTGCCTGGCATCCTTAGATTAAAACAAAGAAAGTGAAAAAAGAGGGAATTATGGTAATAAGATTTCTTAAAGCTCTACAGACTTATGTAAACAAACATATTTCCACTTCCTACAACGGATACAAGTTTCCTATATGATTTCTTTTATTTCTGTATAGCTTGATGTCTGCTTGTATAGTTTAAAAAATTATATTATTGTTACCTGATATTTAAGTCTCATCAACTGATCCCAATAGAAAGTGGAGTGGAAGGTTGGGAAGGTTTGCTTCTATTGCCGTGTGTGGGCTGTAAAATATTTCCCCATTTATAAATTATTTGGAGGAAAAATAGTACCTATTAAAAAATGATAGGCAGCTTAATTGATCATCAAAATTCATTCTACTCATTGGGTTGTAGCACTTACAATTATGTCTTTTCTGTTGCCATGATATCAAATAGTATAGTTCATACTAAGGAGCCAAGATAAAGGCTATAACTAACAAACATTAAATGAACATGGTATTACTATGTATTTGTTCGCTTCTTGTGTAAATACTTGATATTGAAAGTCTTATGATGATTTCTTCTGCCCTCCATAATTAGGGCAAACACTATGAGTTCTAACCCTATTATATAAGCTCAGAGATTCTATTTTACTTTCTTAATTGCAGAAGTATCTACTAATTTCAGCAATAATTCCATGCTTAAAAACTTACAATTAGGACACTCATCACTTTCTTCTTAGATTAAAGAAATAAAAACAAAGTGGCTTATTCTTTTGGCATTTGTTTTTTTATGCTCATTTTGAGTTTTTGGAATTCCTTCCAAAAGAAAAAGACTTTTTCTCAAGCCACTGAATTTTTTTTTTTCTAAGGCCTTTATCCTCTACTGGTATATTATAATAGAAAATAGTGTACACTTAAAACAGTTAAGAAGAAAATATCTAGTAATGCATTCAATATGGCTGTTATTCCATTTTTAAAATTTAAGGAAAAAGAATATAGAAATCTTACTATACTACTCTATAGATAATGTCCTTGTTTTAAAAATCTATTGGAAGTAATCTAGCTCTGTTCCTATTCGCCAGTCAGTTTCTTTCCCTGTTTCCCATAAGGAAAGAAATAAGAGTGGATATTATTGCATGTACTCACCAGTTCTTTTGCTGGGTCAGCCTTTATGCCAAGGTAGGTCTTAAGGAAATTTATAGAGTCTGCCTTTTTGATCAGATAATTTTAATCTACAAGTCTAGTTTGTAGGTTCTCTTCTTGGACTGATTTTACAGCTTACATTCCTGTGTTTATAATGTTGTGGGGGCTGGTTTCAGCTGAAGTTGATGTGATTGGTCACTTAGCCTGCAGGGGGGCCAATTAGCTCTGATCATGTGGAAAAGAATGCTGGTTTGTTAGGAGGTCTTTCTTTACCCAACACAAACCTTAACAACTCTGGAGAAAGCCTCCAGAACTGACTTGGAGAAGGGGTGCATTTTTTCCCTCTAATCAGGACCGGTCTTTAGTAAGTTTGCATAATCTTACTTAAGAGTTTATTTGAAAGTTCAAAGGGATGAAATTCCCTGCAAGATTTATTTTCAGCCGTCTTTCCTTATATAGCATGTTGAAGTGTGAGATACTTCCTTTACTAATCTTTTTTCTTTTTTTTCCACCATGGGTTTGGGGAAGATTTATTTGGATAAAGACTTATTGGCATAAATTAATGCATTGATGTTCTTAGTTTTCTTCTCATGTGTCATCAGAATGGCTACCATTAGTTCCAGAACTAGTAATATAGATAATTTAGTTATCTGAAATCTTTTATTTTTTTGGCTAGGAAACAAACTTTTTTTTTTTTTTTAAGGCTGTATGCAAAGACCTTGAATAGGAATAAAATTAATTGTTCTGCACCTGACACTTTAAAAAATACACACCTGTGTGAAAGAACTGAAGAATTTTCTTAAGGCTTATTTTAGTGATGTTTAGGAGATGTTTCCCTGATCAGTGTGATGAAGTATAGTATTAATAAAACATAGTGTACAATGTACAGAAAATGTTAACACAACACTGAAATAGCGTTTAGCTGGAAAATGTGATCCAGCTTGTCGGAATCCTGAAACGTGCTGTGGTATGGCTTTGTGCAATGCCTTAGTGAACAGTACTTTTCTCCTCCTGCGTTAGCTGCTGATTTTAAAACTTTGACCAGACCTCAGATCACATGTAAGAGGATCTGAGAAACAAAGACTGTGATTGTTCAAAGTAAAATCTTGGAAGGCCTGCTGGGAAAATTATTAA
This sequence comes from Papio anubis, assembly GCF_008728515.1. NCBI lineage: Eukaryota > Metazoa > Chordata > Mammalia > Primates > Cercopithecidae > Papio > Papio anubis. The sequence continues at coordinate 116,585,280 of NC_044985.1, forward strand.
TGTAGACTAATATAATGCTACTTAGAAAGTGAAATCCGCCTTTGTAGAATCCTCTCCGTCCCGCCCCCCCCAATTTAAAAAATATATTAATTCCTTCTTTGTTTTATTAATACCAAATACTTCAACACAAGTTCAGACACAGCATTTAGAAATACTGACCTTCAGAACTAGGGAAGGTAAAGTATAAAGAAGGGATTTGTGGTGTGATGCTCATTCCCTGCTTGCACTGGTAGGAATTATAATGTATATCAATTCCCAGCTAACTAATTGAAGAAAAACAGAACAACACAACAAAAAAATACTAGAACAAGTATAGCATAATCCTGTTTATAGGAAGCAGAAGCACTTGAGTGTATCTGTCATGTGTTTTGAATATACATTATATATTTTTTATTTTCATTTTTTTAGACATAGAGTCTTGCTGTGTCACCCAGGCTGGAGTGCAGTGGTGTGATCACCGCTCACTGCAGCCTCGACCTCCCAGACTCAAGTGATCCTCCCACCTAATCCCCCACCCCTGTAGGAATGCCACCACATCTGGCTACTTTTTTATTTTTTGTAGAGGCAGGGTCTTGCTGTGTTGTCTAGGCTGGTCTTGAACTCCTGGGCTCAAGCTGTTCTCTCAGTGCAGCCTCCCAAAGTCCTGGGATTACAGGCATGAGCCACTTCACCTGGCCTGAGAATACACATTATAGTGGGCAAGACAGATAAGGATTTTATTAAACTTAAAAGTCTTTTTACATAGTATACTTGGTTTCAATATATTGAGACAAAAATGATTTGGCAAAATGATCTTCAATTAAGAAGGAAATGTCTTTAAGTGAAGCTTTCTGATTTCTGGATTTCTACAATTTGAAAGTCTTGCTATGGTCTATAAACAGTGATTCCTAACTGCTAACTGTGAATATTATAGACCAGCTCTGAAGTGCCCACTCAGGAGCATAGCACTCCCATTACAATAGCCTGAGCATTTAAAGTCATTTCTGGTTGAAGTTACCAGATTAGCTGGTGTAGGGGAAAGAGAAGACCTTCTCTCTTCCTTTTGAAGGTTTGAATAATTGAGTCCAAAATATAAACCAACAGTAGGTAGACTTAACAGAAGAAAAACAGTTGGCCGGGCGCGGTGGCTCAAGCCTGTAATCCCAGCACTTCGGGAGGCCGAGACGGGCGGATCACGAGGTCAGGAGATCGAGACCATCCTGGCTAACACGGTGACACCCCATCTCTACTAAAAAATACAAAAAACTAGCCGGGCGAGGTGGCGGGCGCCTGTAGTCCCAGCTACTCGGGAGGCTGAGGCAGGAGAGTGGCGTAAACCCGGGACGTGGAGCTTGCAGTGAGCTGAGATCCGGCCACTGCAGTCCAGCCTGGGCGACAGAGCCAGACTCCGTCTCAAAACAAAACAAAACAAAACAAAAAACAGTTTACGTGCTTATGCACAAGAGTCCCACAAAACATGAGACTCGAGGAAGGACCAGATGATTGAAGTTCTTATAGCATTGGAATAGGGATATGGAGGCCCTGGGGGAAGGTATTGACACGCTATGGGAAAATGAGGGGAGGAAGTGTATGATGAACAAAAGTCGTCAAGTTGAGACAGAGTCTTTCAGGTATTAAAAATTAACTTGAGGAAGATTGTTACTGGACCTTTTAATCTCTTATGTGATAAGGTTAATCTTCCCTGATTGATGAAATTCTAGGGAGGGGACAAAGGCATTTTTTGAGTTAAGGGGGCATCAGAGAAGGCCCCTCCCTGTACTTGCTGTTCCTCAAGTTTTCTCAGTTTGCAGTAATGAGCATACCAAAGCAGCATATTTTGGGGTGGTGTTTCCTGGGGCTCCTTCACTGAGATGACACGGATATTGGCACAGATGATATGCCACCTTCACCCAAAAACTAATGGTCCTTCCCATCTAGACAATTTGTTATTTCTGTTGGTAGCTGTTTTACAGTAAGGTAATTGGAGACGGCTCTAAAACATTTCTTCTGTGAATGAACATAAATGCTAAATACCTGTTCATAGATTGATGGATTGTGTCTCCAGAATTATAATGATTAAATTAAGCAAGGTTCCAAGACCAGGTAAATTATTCTATATTAAATCTAGTCCTCTGTCCCTAAAGACATTTGATTTTCTTTCCGACTGAAATAATTCACTATATATCTATAAATGTATCACATTTTTCTTGAGAACAATAACATCTTCAGTTGGAGTGCGATTTCTGGCCTATGTAAATAGGTAATCTCACAGCTTTAAAACTTTAGCCCTGGTCTCCATGTTCTTGCTTACATAGTGTACTTAGCTTTCTTTTGAAGATGTGTAGTCTCTTTCCATTTCCACATGTCCAAGCCAACTACTAATTGCCTTCCCACAGATTTCAGGCAGCCTCTGGGTGTGTACCAGCAGACAGCTGAGCATGAGGGCTGTAGGGTTATGGTACATATTCAAATGGCCTGAGGACCTTTTTCTGAGATTCCGATACACTGCAGCTTCTACAGTCTCTACTGTTTTTTCAGGACTCATATTAACCAGCTGAGCAGGTTATTTATTCCTCAGGGAGAAAGTTGTAACTCTCTTGGTATAGAATTTAAACTGCTCTGTCCTAGCCACCGTGAGTTTTGTTTATAAGTAATTGTAGGGGAGAAGGGTGGTAAATATCAACACTTGGGTGGGATGCCCTTTCACTGTTTACTTTGGTATTAGAATATTTTTTTGGTGTTGATCAGAGAATATATATCTGAATAGAGTAATACAAAGTCACTCCTTAAAAAATTTGTACATAAACAAGCTTCAAAGTCTGTCCCATAATTCCACTTTTGCTTGTGGAGATTGGGCAGTTGTAAGCTCCAAGTCTCACAGCTGTAGATTTTGTTGGCTGAGTGCCTCTTTGCTCCATCTGAAGTTTTCCATAAACACTGTTTTTGGCCGTGGGTCAAACATGCACACAGGTGCCCTTTTACTGCTCTTTCTCCTTAGGAAGTCCACTCAGTTAGACCAGGCAAAAACCAACACTGCATTTTAATTTAATTTAATTTTTAGATGAATCCTATTTGGACTTAATACGCTGAGATTGTAACAACCAAGTGTTTATTGCCACTGGGGAAATTATTTATATATGTAGTACATACGTATTTTAGCACCTTTACACAATTTGCTTTTAACATAAGGACATAAAATACACGTTTTCCTCATAGTCATGTTTGCTGTATTGAACGGAAAAAAAGACATTTAAAATTTGTGTTTCTTTGCCTTTTGAGGGTCACAGACACCTTTAAAATTCTGATGAAAGCCGTAGACCCTTTTCCCTCAAAGAAGAAGAAAGCACGCCAGCACAGAGTGCACTTCCAGTGCAAGGCTTCACAGCCCTGAGCTCATTCATTGACTGTAGATTAGGAATATTTGGTCCAGGCATGAGTTTGTAAATAATTCAATACGGTTTACTTTAAAATCATCTTGTTTGTAAATCTGTTAAGATTTTAAAAATAAGTCAACTGAAATACAGTATTTGGTTAGTCGACTTAGTCATGGTGCTGACGTTACAGAAGGAGGAAGCCTTTGATTTTGAATGCTGAGGAAGGGCCATGTAAGTCTCACTCAGTTTAGTCTTCGTTACTATGAATTGTTGGAATTTTTAGACGTGAAGGGAACTTAGAGGTCATCTTCTAAACTGCCCATGAATGACTAATATTTATCATATATTTATTTTTATTATATTATTATTTTTGGAGACAGAGTCTCGCTGTGTTGCCCAGGCTGGAGTGCAGTGGTGCAGTCTTGGCTCACTGCAACCTCCATCTCCTCGGTTCAAGCGGTTCTCCTGCCTCAGCCTCCTGAGTAGCTGGTACTACAGGCATACACTACCAGGCCAGGCTAATTTTTAGTATTTTTAGTAGAAACTGGGTTTTGTCATGTTGGCCATGCTGGTCTCAAACTCCTGACCTCAGGTGATCTGCTCGCCTTGGCCTCCCAAAGTGCTGGGATTATAGGAATGAGCCAACATGCCTGACCTATTATTTATTTTAAATTATATCAGGAATACATATACATATATATTTTTTTAAATTCAAATTACAAAGATGACGGTCTCCTTGGCACTCCCACCCACCCATCCAAATTTACACAAGTAAATCTGTAATCAATGTGGTTAGAAGGGATTTATTTTAATGTTTTAGGGGATCGCTTAGATACAGTATAATTTTTAGTTACAGTAGTAGTAATTGGAAATGTGCGTTTTTATGACTGTGTTTGAAGTCACCTTCTAAATAATTTCTAGAATAAAATTTTTATATTGAAGAGGTTGGTCTTAACCATTTTTTTTTCAGGAGCATACATTTTGAAATCATTCTGTGGGAAGATGAAAACAAATTTAGTTCTATGTCTCCCCTTTTTAGAGATGTTGACACTTTCCCCAAGATGTACCGTGCATGATTTGTCTACTACCCTTTTAGCTTGTTATGCTTAAATCCCAGATCTCCTTCTTCCCATTTCAGTTTCTCTAGAATTTCTGGCTGCTTCCGGTGGGTCAAATTTATGAGTGAACCGTTAAGAATCATTTAGTGTAGAAATAAACCATAGGTTAGGTGTTTCAACACTGCCTAGGTTCTGTTTCTGATTTGGTTATGATTCAGCTGTGTGGCCTTGGGAAACCACCTTACAGGTATCCCTGTCCTTGCAGAAGCAAGAGAGTTAATGATTGTTGACTTAATCTCTTGTGGTTATTATGAAGATCAGATGAGATATATTAACACATTTTGTCAGCTGAATTAGGTTACTTATTTACCTGTGTGTCTTCGTTACATGGACCTGGAGATCAGGTGCTGTGTCTGAGCCTTATCTTTGTTTTTAATCCTGTGTCTCTAATTGTGTTTGTCTATAAAGGAGTGAGTCATTTAATGGTTGCTAGAGGTTTGAGTAAAACAAACAAGCAAACAAATGGTGAATTAGTACTATTTCTTTCTGAAAATTTTTTTACGTTTTAAAAATTATAGGTAAATATAGAGATGAGGTCTCATCATGTTGCCCAGCCTGGTTTCAAACTCCTAAACTCAAGTGATCCTCCCTCCTCGGCCTCCCAAAGGGCTAGGATTACAGGCACGAGCCACCATGCCTGGCTGGTAGTACTATTTCCTTGGAAAAATATTCAGTAGTAGTAAACTAAGTTGAGCATACTGCGACCTAGCAGTTTTGATGCTAAATATATAGCCAACAGAAATCCAAACATATACTTACCAAACTCATGTCCAAGAATATTCATAGAAGCACAATTATTATGATAGCAAAAAGGTAGAAAACAACCTAAATGTCTCTAAGCAGTAGAATAAGACTAATACAGTGTGGTTTGTTTATACAGTGAGATCCTGTACAGCAATGTAAAAGACCAAAATATTCCCTATAACAATGAGAATGAATCTCCCGTGCTTGCTTCGGCAGCACATGCACTAAAATCGGAACGATACAGAGAAGATTAGCATGGCCCCCGTGCAGGGAGAATGAGTCTTTCATAATGTTCAGCAAAAGAAGCCAGATATAAGTGAATATTCTATTTTATTAAAAAGTTTAAAAGCAGACAAAGCTAATATTTGGGGCTAGATACTAGGATACTAGGATAGTGTTTATCTTGGGAAGGGCTGATTTGGGAGGACACATGAAGATTTTTGAGGCTCCTTAAAATCTTTTTTTAAAAAATCTAAGATGGTAGTTAAATTATATGTATTTGCTTTATGAAAACTCTTTGACATTTGTGATTAGTGTACTTTTAAAAAATGTTTTCTTAAAGAGGTGGGGAGATGAGTGAAGTCCATTTAAAAGTTCTTAAGGTCTTTTCACCCTTATGAAAATGAGCACGGCCCCTGGAGGCAGAACTTACATGGCTTGATGAAAAATGTGGCTGTACTAACAAAAGAGAAACAAATTTAAAACAACCTTGTGATTCTCAAACCGTTGGAAAACCTGTAGCTCATAAAGTTTGAATGACCAATTCTGCATTCCTTGTTTCAAAAAGGATTTGAGGCAGAAAATTTGAAGATAAAGAGGAAAGCAACACCAAAGAAAGAATGATGAGATTTGGAGTCATTAGACCTGGTTTCAAATTCTGGCTCCAATTATTTTTTGTTTTGTTTTGTTTATTATTTTTGTTTCTTTTATTTATTTATTTTTTAAGTGTTTTGTTTTTTATTCTTTTTTTTTGGCTCCAGTTCTTATCTGCACACCTTGACTAGTGAAGACCCATTTCCTCATTTGTGAAGGAGGGGGTGGAGGTGTTGTGGAGAATGAAGTAGCCTGAATTTACATGAATACTAGTTCCAAACCATTCTACATGAATATTGGTTCAACCCATTTTGAACAATACTTGTTCAGAGATTTCTATAAAGGAACTTAAATTTTGTTTCTAGGTGATTATTTACACATAATAACTTCTTTTTTTTTTTTTAGTTTACTAAGTCAGATCTAGGTGTGTGTGTGTGTGTTTGTTTGAGACAGAGTTTCACTCTTGTTGCCCAGGCTGGAGTGCAATGGCACGATCTCAGCTTAACGCAACCTCTGCCACCCGGTTCAAGTGATTCTCCTGCCTCAGCCTCCCGAGTAGCTGGGATTACAGGCGTGCGACACCATGCCTGGCTGATTTTTTTGTATTTCAGTAGAGACGGGGTTTCTCCATGTTGGTTAGGCTGGTCTTGAACTTCTGACCTCAGGTGATCCGCCTGCTTCGGCCTCCCAAAGTGCAGAAATTACAGGTGTGAGCCACCATGCCCGGCCTCAGATCTATTTTTTTACTTGTAGCGTCAATAAAGTTTACTTATGTACCAGTAGCAATTACATACAAGGTTCAAAAATTTAGGTCCCTGAAATTCAGCATTCCTGAAGTTCAATGGATAGGATTTTCTCATAACATGATCACATTTTTAAACAGCCTGTTTAGGGCAACAGTTGGAAATATGTGATAAAGAAACCGAATAAATTATGCAGAAGTGCCGTTCTATATAATTTACTAAGAGATCAAGGCAGAAGGATCACTTGAGGCCAGGAGTTCAAGACCAACCTAAACAACATAGCAAGACCCCCATCTCTACAAAAATTAAATGAAATGAAATTTTAAAATTAGCTGAGTGTGGTGGCATGTGCCTGAGGTTCTAGCTACTTACACAAAATAATTTCTAAAAGCTGCAATATAGTTTTTGATATATCAGATATTACATAATAGCCACAATAGATTTAGATTATGACTTCTCAGGTGATATAATTTGGATGTTTGTCCCCTCCAGATCTCATGTTGAAATGTGATCCCCAGTGTTGGAGGTGGGGCCTGGTAGGAGGTGTTTGGGTCATGAGGGTGGATCCCTCGTCCCCTCCCCACTGTAATGAGTTCAAGAGTCTGGGATCTCTGTCATTTTTCTGGTTCCCTCTCTCACCACGTGACATACTTGCTCTCACTTCACCTTCCACAATGAGTAACAGCTTCCTGAGGTGTCACTGGAAGCCATGCAGATCCTGGTGCCATGCTTGTATAGCCTGCAGAACCATGAGCCAAATAAACTTTTTTTTTTTTTTTTAAATAAATTACCCAGCCTCAGGTATTCCTTTATAGCCATGCAAAATGGACTAATAAACCAAGGAAAGCCAGAATATAATTCTGACATTCCAGACACATCCTGCAAGGTCATAGATAATAAAACCCTTACCTGGTGGTTGAAAACAGCAAACATTTATTATCTCAGTTTCTGTGGGTTGGGAATCTAGAAACATCTTATCCTAGCTGGGTGTTTCTGACCCAAGGTTCTTATAAGGCTGCACTCAAGGTGTCAGCCCATGCTGCAGTCTCTCAAAGCTCAACTGGGGTTCCATCCACTTCCAGACTCACTCATGTTTCTGGTGGTAAGCCTCAGTTCTTTGCCATGCGAGCTTCTCCACAAGGTCTGTGTCACTACATGGCAACTAGTGTCCTTCAGGGAAAGTGTCCAAGATGGAAACTGCAGTCTTCTTTAATATTGTCAGTGGCATCTCATCACTTCAGCTGCGTTCTGTTAGTCCAGCTCATAATTAGAGGTAGAGGATTCCACAGAGATCAGCAGGCTAGGATTGTTGGTGAGCTCTTAGAGGCTGCCCACCACAATAAGAAAGCAGCAGATCATGTCTTCCCATTCTTCCAAGATATCTTTCAATAGAATGATACCTTAGTAGCAGACTAACAACCATATGGGCAAGCAGGATGCTGAATCTCAATATATGTTAAAGATGGAATATAACAGAATGACCAGAAATTAGAATCTCATTTTCATATGCTGTTGTTCAATTTTTTTTTTCACTTTTAGTATGGATTAATTAAAAGGATTGAGTTTGTCATTACGAGAACATGAACTTTTATTGTCATAAACTGAGGACATCGATGTATGTTATTCTGGATTTCCTACTATTTTGATGTGAGATTTTATAAATGTTATGAGTTATATATGTTAGCACATGTGGAATGGTGACTGAATAATTTGTTTGCACAATTTAGAATAATCTTGTCCTTTTAAAATAGCAGTTTAGTTTACTTGGTGTACCAGGCTCTCTTGACATTAATGTAACTTTTTAGATATTAAGTTAGATATAGCTTAACTTTGAATTTTGTCCAAAAGCAATTTATGGTATGCCTATATTGTATTAGGTGCTAGAGTAAATGAGGTTATACTACTTTTCAATTTTTATTTTTATTTTTGGGGGGCAGTGGGGGACGGAGTCTTGCTCTGTCGCCCAGGCTGGAGTATAGTGGTACGATCTCTGCTTACTGCAACCTCCGCCTCCTGGGTTCAAGTGATTCTCCTGCCTCAGCCTCCTGAGTAGCTGGAATTACAGGCACTTGCCACCACACCCAGCTAATTTTTGTGTTTTGAGTAGACACGAGGTTGCACCGTATTGGCCACGCTGGTCTCCAACTCCTGACCTGTGATCTGCCCTCCTCGCCCTCCCAAAGTGCTGGGATTATAGGCGTGAGCCACCATGCGGCCTACTTTTCAGTTTATAATCTGTTTTGGAATAAAAGAGGGCCTGACATGTACAGATACCATGTTTAGGCAGAATCACCAGTAGGTGTTGGTTATATAAAGTATGTTGTATAATGAAAAATATCGTATAACTTTAAAAAGTATGTGCTGGTAAGGAGGGATTGGCAAGATACAGTGTTAGTGAAAACAGCAAACAAAACAACATTTATAACATCCAGAGGGTGGCGTTTGTGCGTGTGGATGAGGGAGCTATGTATACATGTGTAAGTGTACCCACAGACAGTGTTTGGAAGACTTTATAAGAAACTTGATGATGGTTACTTCTGGGGAATATGACTGTGAGGGTCTTGTGTAGGAAGATGGACTTTCCATTACATGGCTTTTAAAAAAAAAAAAAAACCGTACATAATATTTTTGTTAAAAAATAATTGCACAGTCTGTGAACATTCAGCCTTAAGAAATGTGTCTAATAATATATGCAAATACCCACAGTTATTTTAGTGATTTTTTCCTGAATATTGAAATGGACACATTTGCAGGAAAGCTTGATTTGAACTGTGAAGTTTGTTTTCAAAATCTTTACTGGCAGAGGCTCATGGTTACTTACCATATTATTTTCTTTATAGGGAGACCAAATTTTGAGGAAGGTGGACCAGCATCAGTAGGGAGAAAGCATGAATTTACACGCTCAGAAAGTGAAAATTGGCGCATCTTTAGAGAGGAACAAAATGGAGAAGATGAAGATGGAGGTTGGCGACTAGCTGGATCAAGGAGGGATGGAGAGAGGTGGCGTCCTCACAGTCCTGGTAAGAATTCTGAGTAAAGGTCCATAGGGACTGAAATAAGGGGAAGTTTGATGGAAATAGGGATTAAATGGAAAAGATAAACTGGCTTTAAAAAGGTGGGGGAGGATTCATATTATTTATGCTGTCACAGTTTTATTACTAGAAAAAATTGCAACATAAAAATTTCCTGCTACATCTGTTCAATTGATTGAAATCACTTTTCTATTTTTCTGGGGCAAATAGTGTAGTTTAATGGGGAGCACCTGCTCTCAACTGCAAAAATGAGGGTTTCATTCAGTTTTGTCTACCTCTAAATCTTTGAATCTTTTTTTAGCATTCTTTAAGATTTATAAATGTATAAAAATTATACACTTGAAATATGTGCTTCCCTCCCCAACAGTGGGTGTTTTTCCTAACAAGAAAGGGTTTATTCTTTCATTTTTTCCCCTTGAAAATGTGATTTACCTTATTTGAAGAATAAGCTTTAAAGCTAGGTCAGAAACATAATCACAAGTTCATTCTTATGTCCTTCTAACTTTAGAAGAAGGAGAGAGAATAGTACTGATTAGTGGTTTTTAAAGTTCTTCTGTTTGTCTCTTAAGAATGCTTCAAACTGTTCTTCTTGGACATTAGATATGCTGGTAATTGAAGACACTAGTGCTTTGTGTTAAAGTTCATATCCTACCACAGTGCTGATTCCATGCCTCATGATAATCAGATGCAACTGTAGTTCCAATCGTGGGGTCATGCAAAACTGAAGCACACAAAGTATGTGCATGCCCTATGAATTTCATGTGTATGACAGTATTTTATCAACCATGTGCCAGAGAGGCTTACCTTTAATACAGGAAATCATGATAATGTAAACTGTTTTCACTTTTAAAAATCAAGTTATTAGCAAAACCACTAGCTTAGATCTGGGTAGACATTATAACAGGCATTCAGAGTATTTTAAGGAAGTGGTAGGTAGATAGAAACATACTGAAGTTAATGTTTGGGTAGGGTTAGGATGCTTTTATACCAACTCTTCAAGGCTGCCTCTTGGGTGGGTTTTCTGTCATTAGTGGGCATTGTTTACATCACAAGATCTAGACAATTTTCATTAGTCTGTGTCCTGAGCCAAATGTTATAGTTCTCTAGAAGGCATTTTATGCTGAGCTTGTCCGTAGTCAGAGGGTTTGTAGACTATGTTCCCAACAAGCGTCAGTGAAGAATGGATAGGATCTGGGTTGAGAGAGAAACGAAATTCCAGCTGGTCAAAAACAAACAAGGTGAATGTTTTGGAAGATGAGCAATGTTTTTTGAGCCCAAATGTCTGATGTTGATTCTATTAAAGGGAGTTTATCAAAGTACCTCTCACCCAACAACTTAGAATTTGGATATATATTATCTTCTCATCTTTTCTAAATCTTTCTTTCCCCCTAATATTTGACTTTCATGTCATTTTTGTCATCAACTTGTGTATCTTCCAGAACTTTTAATCCATATACATATATGTTTTTTCAGTCACACCTGTGGCTGAAATCCATATATTTTTAAAAGATAGTTTGGGGGATACAAAGATATATGGGTCTGAAAAAACAGTGTAAATGCATTTTAAATAAAGAATACTATTCACTTTTTAAACCCAGTATATTCAAAGTATAGCCTGATTATAGCAGTTTTCATATGTTAACTCTTAACATTTGTTAGTTTATGGTTGATCTTTTATTAAGATTTGAGTAAAACTTTAAATTATTTTAACTGCTTTTATCTTTATGAAAACAGGATCCAACTTTAGTTTAGATGCAGAGTCTGTAAATCAGCAGTCGGCCTTAATAAGTACCTTACATGTCTTACTTGCTGTATTTAGTTTTGTGAGTAAAATTTTATGAAACTACTGGTAAGATAACATTATGGGATATAAAATAGGGCTTCCAGCTGGATGCCTATGGAGGTGGGACCATTAAGGACAGGAAGGCATCCAGTCTGGGAGCTGAACCTAAGAAACTCAGTAAGAGGAAACATGAGCCAGGTACCTAGAAGGATAGATTCCTATCATGATGTACATTTAGACTATTAGAAATGAAAGCAGTACAGAGGGCTCTGGAATTCATTTGATCATGAAGACTTTTTTCGCATAATGGCTCAAGGTTTCCATGTAAGCAGTCTGGGTATAAAATTCCTTAGTTCTCATAGGAATTAGTAAATAGTGTTTTGTTGTTGTTACATGAAGGGATGGGAGTGTGGGAATAAGATGGCTTATCAGATGCTACCTGTATTTGGCTTTTTAACATTTTGCCCTTTGTTTTCCAATTTGATTTTTAGATTGCTGGTTTTTGCAAATTTTGTCTCAATAGTGAGAACATTTAGCTCTGGCCACATTTCTTTTTCTTATCCCCCACAGAGAATGCAGTCAAGGATGGAAAATTCTAATAGGTTAAAGCCTGCTTTTTTTTTTTAAGACTCTTTAAGACTCTGTCAGAGTCTAGGTCTGTCAGATTTTAACAAGAGTTTCCGTTTCTTTTTTTTTTTTTAGAAAAATACCTTAAGTAGGATCTTTTATTATTAGGCAGTCTTTTTTTCTGTTGGGAAATGTAGATTTAGGAATGTCCCTGGGAGTGTTATATGGATAGGGAGAATTAAGAGATGAGAAAGAAGGGAAAGGAGAGTAAGCATGTTATTGTGGAACAAGCAGCAGAGGGTACAGAATTGGATTTTAGTTCTACTTTGCCATATGCGAGTTACTTCTGCTGGCAAAGTTTTAGTTTCTCCTTAAACTATAAAATTAGGATAGTGGACTTTATAAAATCTCTGTGACAACTTTCCGCGCTGTAAATTTCATGAATTTTGGGGGGAGAATCAGAATTACAAGTGGGAACCTGGCATTAATAAATAGGCATGATGAGTTTGATATTATAAATCGACACAGGGAGCTGATTTTATCCATAAACGATATTTTCATGGGAAGAAAGAAAATGCTTTAAGATTGGGCAAAGAGAAGGTATAATCTTCAGTATGGAAGGATGTCTAGTGCATTAAGTCTGGATGAGGATTTGGCGGCTAATCGGTATTTTAATCAAGTACCTAGGACTTATTAAAAGTGCTTACTTGGAATACAGTGTCCTTTAAATGTGCTTCATTTTAGATTTATCTTTTAAAGCTTTAGAGTATGTTGCATGGCTCAGTACTTAAGTACTGTTGTCGTCTCATAATGGTATGTATACTCTGAACTCTGAACTTACATTTAGTTGCCTAATGTTCTCTTTACTAGGTCAGTCCATTTGAGTTTGCAGTCACTTGTAGTTTTCTCCTTTATTTTCTATTCCTGATTTTCTTTTTCAAATACTGTCATAAAACTTTTCTAAGGTTTGTGTCCTCCTTCTCATCTCAGATGGCCCTCGTTCTGCAGGCTGGCGGGAACACATGGAACGACGTCGAAGGTTCGAGTTTGATTTTCGAGATAGAGATGATGAAAGGGGTTACCGAAGGGTTCGCTCTGGCAGTGGGAGCATAGATGATGACAGGGATAGCTTGCCCGAATGGTGCTTAGAGGATGCTGAAGAAGAAATGGGCACATTTGACTCATCTGGAGCATTCCTCTCTCTAAAAGTAAGAAATGTGTTTTAAATGTCATGACCAACATTAACCTTATACCAAAGCCAAATCTGCTGTTGATCTTTGGTTTTATTCTCTTGCTACAGAAAGTGCAGAAAGAGCCTATTCCAGAAGAGCAGGAGATGGACTTCCGGCCTGTGGACGAAGGGGAGGAGTGCTCTGACTCTGAGGGTAGCCATAATGAGGAGGCCAAAGAACCTGATAAGACAAATAAGAAAGAAGGAGAGAAAACAGATAGAATAGGAGTTGGTAAGGCCTCTTCTTGCCCTTTACTTTTTTTTCCTCCATCAAACCAAAACTTTCCTAAGTTCAACTAAGATTACTTCGTGTTCCAGAAGCTAGTGAGGAAACTCCCCAGACCTCATTATCATCTGCTAGACCAGGCACTCCTTCAGACCATCAGTCTCAGGAAGCATCACAGTTTGAGAGGAAAGATGAACCAAAAACCGAGCAAACGGAAAAAGCTGAAGAGGAGACTCGGATGGAAAATAGTCTACCAGCCAAAGTGCCCAGCAGAGCGGATGGTATGTATTTGTGGGAATAGACAAGCTAAAATAGGATTCTGCTGAGGCCAGTGATCATTGATAAGATAGGCTTCTACTTATGCCTCCTAGAACTGCTTTTAGTGGGTGAATTATCAGAATAGATTATTTTACCAGTAAACCCAGTCAAGGAGGGCTTCTCACTTATGTGTCTGTCTCAGAATTTACCAAAACAGAGAATCTGCAAGGGTGGAGCTCTGGAATCTCCTGTCCTAAGGTGTTATGACATAGCCACCGTGTCATTACTAGTGAACTGGGTGTCAGATCCTTTGCATTAGTTTGATTCCCATATCAGACAGTTACCTTCCTTTCATGTGTTGACTGATTATGTGCCCAACTTAAATTACCAGATGACACACCAAAATGCCATTGTTCTAAAAGAGGCCAAGAAGAGAACATATATAAATCTGTGGCACAATAAGCTTAAAATATATCTCTTTTTCAGTGTTAATGTATTGGTTTAAGTTGCTCATATACTTTATTAGGCAATATTAATGCTCATTTCCATGTTTCTTCTTGTACATATTAGAAAATGTCATTGTAATGCCTGACGTTGAAGGGTTGCTTGATTCATTTACTGTAAAAATTCATACCTTGTAACATGACATATGAGACACTGCACAATCTGGCATCTGCTTCCCTTTGTGCAGTTTCATTGCCAGCCTCTTTACCTCCCTCACATTCTACTCACCAGCCTCAAAGCCTTCTAGGTCCTGAAATATCTCCTGTTTTCTAGGGTTCATACCTTAGCACATCGTTTTCTCTGTTCTTGAAACTCTCTTCCATCCAAAGCCCCCAGACTAGGGTAGGTGTCTTCTTCCTTTGTTTCTTAAACAATCAGCCTTATTTCTAACATAGCATTATAATATCATAAAGATGTTTATTACCTTGTTTTCCCAGTAGACTGATACTTTGAGAACTCAAACCAAGAATTTTTCAATTTTTTAAATGTCTAGAACAAAGCTGATTTTTTTTTTTTTTAAGAGATGAGATTCACTGGGTGTGATGGCATGTGCTTGTAATCCCAGCTACTCAGAAAGCTGAAATGGGGGAGATCACTTGAGCCCAGGAGTTTGAGAACAGCATGGACAACATAGCAAGACCCCGTCTCTAAAAACAAAACGAACAACAAAAATGAGACAAGGCCTCGCTATGTTGCTCAGGCTGGATCCGAATTCCTGGGCTCAAGTGATTCTCCTGCCCTTAGCTTCTTGAGTAGCTCAGCAAGTACTTGAATCTGTACTCTGCATAGCAGGCACTGTGAGACTGGCATATCTTTGAGACAGTTTGATTTGTAGTAGGATATGCCCCAGAACTACTTGTGGTACATTCTTTTGAATAAACATGCTTGAAGCCTTATTCAGGAGATTCTTGGATCAAGTCTAGATATGCATATTCTGAGACAGCTTCAGAGATGTACATTAAAGGTCAAAACTCCAGATTTATAGTGTGTAGGGGAGATAAAGCGTGCCTGTATCACTATTCCAGAGCACAAAGTAAGATAAGGGTTCACTGCTGGCAGACTCTTGGGATACTCAGGAAGTAGGTGGTCTCTGAACACATCTTGGAATAGTAAGTAGAATTTGGAGGTAAGTGTAGCTAGATGAATTGGGAGAAGGCATTCCAGTACTAGGGAGCAGTGAAAGCTGAAGTGAAGAAGTGGGACTGATCCAGGCTTGGGCAGGAAATCAACGTTTTTATGTGATGAAATATGAAGTGTGAAAAGGAGGATATTGGGAAACATGGTTAGAACATGGATTTGACAGCGGGGTGTAGACTATCTTGTGATGACAGTTCGGCTTCACTCTGACCACTTAGACTCCTGAGCAGTCTCTATGGGGTAGGTAGTACACCTGTAAAGGGAAGTCGTGGCAGAGGAGATGTTAAAATAAGTATTGGCAGGACTCAGTCATTGACTGGATATCAGGTTAAAGAAGAGGCAAGAGCCAAAGAGGATTATAAGAGGATTATGGTGCCATTCACATGAAAAGAAGAGGGAAGAGCCAAAGAGCCTGAGAGGATTAGGGTGCCATTCACCATAGAGTGGAAGTCGAGGAGCACACTGGGGAGGGAAGAGAATAAATTCAGTTTTGAACAGTAATTCTGAGGTGTTGATGAGAAGAAATTAAGTGGGGATGGCCAAAGAGCAGTTGTGAATGAGGGACTGTAGCTAGATGGGAAGAGTTTAGGGCTAGAGAGAGAATGAAAATTGAAAATATTGCATGCACTTATTAGGGGTAAGAAGAAAAGTGGACTGAGATTAGAACTTTGAGTAAATCCCATTTTTAAAGGGTAAAGGAAGAGGAACCAGAGAAAAATCCTCAGAGGTAAAAGTAGAGATAGGAGAGTAGAGTGCAGGGAAACTAAGGAATGGGTTAGCTTAGAATTGAGTTGATAATGTCAGATGCTACTAAGAGATTGGATGAGGAAGACTAGGAAAAGTCGTTGTATTTGGCAACTTTGTGTCACTGCTTATCTTTGAGAGAGGAGCTTTACTGGAGAGATGAGAGTAGAAGTCCCCTTACAGCAGGTGTGCGTAAAGTGGAGACAGCATGTATAGACTATCCTTTTAAAAAGTATGGCAAAGAATGAGTCAGTGAGAGGAGCAGGAATTTGGAGAAGCTATCTGTAATTGAACAAACAAGATTTCAAAGGGGAAACTGCAATTATACCTAATTATTCCATCCCCCTTTTCCTTCTTAAGAGCCTGCACACTGAGAGGTTAGAAATAGGAACCAAGACAGAACCTCTTTTGTAATTTGTATTCCTATTGAGAAGAACATCCTGCGCTGTACAGGTAGACTCCAAGTGCTTCTCATTATCCTACAAGATGTAATGTATTGAATTATATTAATCATGACTTGAAACAGGTACTTAAGGAGCATAATCATTGATATTTTCAGTAAAGGTTTTGATGAGAGATGACATATCTTTGAGAAGATTTAGGGTGCATTGATAACTATCCTTTACAATTGGAGACATGTTATGAAGAAAGGATTAGACTGATTGTTTTTAAGAGGTCAGCCTATAACTGGGTAGGTGCTCTGGTGACACAGGTAAGCCCTGGAGAATCACCTTTTAGGTACCTTTTAACTCTTACCTTTTGTCATTCTGTGTAGGTAATTTTGTCATTCTAGGAAGCAATATTACATTTTTCCATTGAAGTAACTTCACTGTTCATGACAGGGCTAACATTTCTGTTGGACCCAGTTAGCAGGCTGTGCGACTTGATAATGTAGTTAGCCTTCATACAAGTCTCTGTATTTCAAAGGATTTTCATCTTATTTTTTCCCCCTAGAAATGGTTGCTGATGTCCAGCAGCCCCTGTCGCAGATTGCTTCAGATACAGCCTCTCCTCTTCTCATACTTCCACCTCCTGTTCCCAATCCTAGTCCTACCCTCCGGCCAGTTGAAACGCCAGTTGTAGGTGCTCCTGGTATGGGCAGTGTTTCCACAGAACCCGATGATGAAGAAGGTCTCAAACATTTGGAGCAGGTAGAAATCCTGTTAATTCTTTTTGTCTCCTCTTAAACTGCCATAAAAATTAGCAGGCATTACATGAGTATTCAAATATAAAACTTTTGTCACTAGATTTTAAGTACTGGAAAAATTGGAAATTTAGTGTTTATTTGTATAAGTAATTGTCTTTCAATTCATTTCATACTTATAAGTTTCTGCTATGTAGTAGTCATTATGTCAGGTTATTTTTTGCTCTTAGGTGGCCCCTAGCTATTTACTTTTCTTTTTTCTTTTTGGACATTAGTGGAATGCCAAAAATGGTGAGTACAAGCAGCTGTGGATGGTCACTGTATCTTCTGTAATTTTTGCTTCAAGTATAACGGGGAAAATAGTTAAACTGTCAGAGCATTAACATCTTATTCATGTCTCTAAATTTCCCCAAGATTGTGTATACCATTGTTATATGTAAAGTAAGTGATAGCTTGCTTTTCTGTGAAAGAATTTCTCTTCCCTTTGGGTTGGGATGGTTAGTGGCAGGAAATGCTGAAGAAAGGAAAAAGTGAGATAGTGTCTTAGTAAGACTTGTAAGAGATTTTATTTATAATTTATTAATTGAGCCTTTTGTTCTATTAACATTCTTTTTACAGGTTTAGTTTATACCGTTTAGAGTTGACCAGTAGCTTATTAGTTTAAAAAGTACTCTTAGCCAGGCAAGGTGGTGCGTGTCTGTAGACCCAGCTGCTTGGGGAGACTGAGGTAGGTGGATCGCTTGATCCCAGGAATTCAAGAACAGTCTGGGTAGCATGATGAGACCTCGTCTCTATTAAAAACAAGCAAAGTACTCTTACTAGTGTTGATTTGAACCCGGGGCTTTGATCCGGAGCAGTTTTTGTTTTAATCTTAGTTGATTTGATTAGTAATTTTGAGACCTTGAGCAAGACTTGGCATCTCTGAGCCTTAGTTTCCCCCTCTGTAAAATGAGGATAGTACCTGTTTCATGGCATTGTTGGGAGAAGTTACCTGCTATGTCCTTTGCATAGTGACTTTCATAGATCAAGTAGTCCAAAAAAAAAAAAAGGGAAGTCATTGTTACTATGTGTACAAGTACTAATTTAGGATCATTTGTTTCCTTGATTTCTGTTTTTCTGTTATTAGCAAGCTGAGAAAATGGTGGCTTATCTCCAAGACAGTGCACTAGATGATGAAAGATTGGCATCAAAACTGCAGGAGCACAGAGCTAAAGAAGTGTCAATTCCATTGATGCATGAAGCAATGCAGAAGTGGTATTACAAAGATCCTCAGGGAGAAATTCAAGGCAAGTTGTTCCTTTCTCCTTTAAGTACTGAAGTGTGTGCCATTACTTCCAGAATCTCTAAGAAGGGATTTGTTTAATTTGAATTATAGTAGGAAAAAAAGTCAACAAGCACACGCGCGCACACACACGTAGACTAGAAGTGTTTCTGATTTCAGGTGTTTTTAGATTCCTTCCCGATATTGGAATAATTGCATTGTACATACCAGTTGAGCATCCCTAATCTGAGAAATCCAAATTCCATAATGCTCCATCGAATGTTTCCTTTGTGTGATGCTCAAAAAGTTTCAGATTTTAGAGCATTTTGGACTTCAGATTTTTGTATTAGAGATAGTCAACCTATGTGAAAATAATTTGAATACAGCCTGGTGTGGTGGCTCACGCCTGTAATCCCAGCACTTTGGGAAGCCGAGGTGGGTGGATCACCTGAGGTCAGGAGTTTGAGACCAGACCGGCCAACATAGTGAAACTCCATCTCTACTAAAAATACAAAATTAGCCAGATGTGGTGGTGGGTGCCTGTAATCCCAGCTTCTCAGGAGGGTGGCAGGAGAACCGCTTGAACCCAGGAGGCAGAGCCTGCAGTGACCCAAGATCACGCCACTGCACTCCAGCCTGGGCGACAGAGTGAGATGCTGTCTCAAAAAAAAAAAAAAAAAAAATTGAATACAAGGCAGAATGTGACGACAAATATGACAGGGATAATATTTAAGCAAATGTTTCAGACTTTTTAAAACTTAAGCAAAATGTTTAAGACTGTCAGCTCTGGCATCTTAGTTGGTTAAGGAGGCAGGTAACCTCCTCACCTTCTCTGTGTTTCCATTTCCCTGACTGTGAAAAGATGATGGCAGCAGTAGTGTTGGAGGACCTTAACTGTTTTGTTTTCAAGTGGAGTTGATAAAAATGGTAGAGAACTACTAAAAATGTCAGATAAAAGATAGTACTGTGTTACACATGAATCCCTTAGAAGATTTGTGTGGTGTATAAGTTCGATTAGAATGGGCACAGAGTGCTATCTATCTATAAAGGATATTTGTTGATTCTTCATTTCTGCTTTTGAAATCTATCCTGTTACCCTGAAATTGGTTGGTCACTTCATATTAGTGTAATTTTAATGATAGCATTTTACTGTGTGCCTACCCTGTGAGCTCTCTCCAGTGAATTAACTCCCCATTCCACTCTCAATCCCCTTACCCTGCCTATTCTTCACAGCATTTATTACTACCTGGCATTTTACATATTTGTTCATTGTTTACAGTCTGGTAAGATATATGAGAGCAGGGCTTTGTGTGTGTGTCTGTGTGTGTTTTACTCAAATTTATTTTGGGATAATCATAGCTATATATGTAATTATAAGGAATAATACAGAGAGATTACATATACCCTTTACACAGCTTCCCCTGGTGGTAACCTCTTGCAGAACTATAGTACAGTAACATAAGTGGGACATTGACATTTGTACAGTCAAGATTCAGAACATGGCTGATTGTGGTGGCTCATGCCTGTAATCCCAGCATTTGGAAGGCCAAGGTGGGTGGCCCACTTGAGGCCAGGAGTTCAAGACCAGACTGGCCAACATGGTGAAACCCCATCTCTACTAAAAATACAAAAATTAGCTGGATGTCGTGTCATGCGCCTGTAGTCCCAGCTGCTTGGGTGGCTGAGGCATGAGAATCACTTGAACCCAGGAGGCAGAGGTTGCCATGAGCCGAGATTGTGCCACTGCACTTTAACGTGGGTGACAGAGGGAGATTGTGTCTCCAAAAAAAAAAAAAGATTCAGAACTTTTCCATCTCCACAGAGATTCTTCAGGTTGCTCTTTTATAGCCACCTGAGCTTCCCTTCTACCCCCGCTCCTTTGTTAGCCTCTAGCAATGACTCATCTGTTCTCCAGCTCTGTGTTTTGTCATTGCAAGAATGGAATGGAATCACACTTTTGGAGATTGGTTCTATTCACTCAGCATAATTCTCTGGAGATTAATCCAGGTTATTGCATATATCAATAGTTTGTGTCTTTTTATTACTGAGTAGTAGTGTGTGATATGAATGTTATCAAAGTTTGTTTAACCATTCACCCATTGAAGGACATCTGGTTTGTTGAAGTTTTAGGGCTATAATGAATAAAGCTGCTATAAACATTTATGGACATGTTTTTGAGGGAACATAAGTGTTCGTTCCTCTGGGCTAAATGCCCAGGAGTGCAGTTGCTGAGTTGTATGGTAGTTGTATGCTTAGTTTTAAAAGAAACTGCCAAACTGTTTTCCAGAGTGGCTATACCATTTCATGTGCCCACCAACAATCTATGAGCGATGCAGTTTCTCCACGTCCTTATCAGCATTTGATGTTGTTGCTATTATTCTGTTTTAACCATTCTGACAGGTGTGGTGTTATCTCATTGGGGTTTTAAATTTACATTTCCCTAATGGCTAATGATGTTGATCATCTTTGCATGTTCTTACTGGCCATCTATTTGTCCTGTTCATTCAAGTTTTTCTTCATGTTTCATGTCTTTTTTTGTTCATGTCCTAATTGGATTGTTTGCTTATTTTACGTTTTTTAAGTTCATTTTAAATATTGTATTAAAATACACATAAAATTTACCATCTTAGCCATCTTTAAATGTATGGTTCAGTGGTATTAAATACATTTTTAATGTTGTGCAACCATCATCCGTCTCCATAACTCTTTCATCTTCCGAAATTGGAATTGTATACGTTAAACGATAATTCCTCATTTCCTCCAGTCCCTGGCAATTACCATTATACTATCTGTTTCTATGAATTTTACTATTCTAAGCACCTTATGGAAGTGGAATTGTACAGTATTTGTCTTTTGACTGGCTTATTTCACTTAGCATAATGTCTTCAAGGTTCATTCATGTTGTAGCGTGTGTCAAAATTTTCTTCCTTTTTAAGACTGAATAGTATTCCCCTGTAGGTGTATTACACATTTTGCTTATCCATTTCATCTATTGATGGACACTTGGGTTGTTTTCATGTTGCAGTTATTGTGAATAATGTTGTTATGGGCCAGGTGCGGTGTGGTTCACGCCTATAATTCTGACCCTGTGGGAGCCTGAGGTGGGAGGATTGCTTGAGCCCAGGAGTTTGAGACCAGCGTGGGAAACATGGAGAGACCTTGTCTCTATAAAAAAAAATTAAAAATTAACTGGGTGTGGGATGGTGTGTGCCTGTAGTCCCACCTACACAGGAGACTGTAGCAGGAGGATCACTTGAGCCCAGGAGTTGGAGGCCACAGTGAGCTGTGATAGTGCCACTGCACTCCAGCCTAGGTGACAGAGCAAGACCCTGTCTTTAAAATAATAATAGTAATAATAATAATACTGCTTTGAACATGAAGGTACAACTATCTCTTTGAGACCCTGTTTTCAATCCTTTTGGGTATATACCAAGAAGCAGAATTGCTTGATCATGTGGTAGTTATATTTTTAATTTTTTGAGGAGCTACCATACTATTTTCCACAGTGACTGTACCATTTTACATTCTCAAAAACAGTCCACAAGGGTTTTAATTTCACCAAATTCTCACCAACACTTTTTTAATAGTAGCCATCCTAATGGGTGTGAGGTGATATCTCATTGTAGTTTTCATTTGCATTTTCCTAATGATAAGGAATGTTAAGCATCTTTTCATGTGCTTATTAGCCGTTTGTATACCTTCTTTGGTGAAATGTCTATTCAAGTCCTTTGCCTTTTTTTTTTTTTTTTTTTAATTGGGTTGTTAATTTTTTTGTTGCTGAGTTTCAGTTCTCTATATATTCTGGATGCTAATCCCTTATCAGATACATGATTTGTAAATATTTTCTCCCATTCTTTGGGTTGCCTTTTTATTCTGCTGATAATGTCTTATCATGCACTTTTTTTTTTAATTTTCAAGAAGTCCAATTTGTCTGTTTTTGCTTTGTTGCCTATGCTTTTGTTGTCATATCCTAGAAATCATTATTGTATCCAATGTTGTATAAAGCATTTGCCCTATGTTTTCTTCTGAGAGTTTTACCGATTTAGGTCATGCACTTAGATCTTTGATCCATTTTGAGTTTTTGAATATGGTGTTAGGTAAGAATCCAATTTCATTCTTTTGCATGTAGATATCCAATTTTCCAGGTACCATTTGTTAAAAAGACTGTCCTTTTTCCATGGAATAGTCTTAGCATCCTTTTCAAAATATTTGACCATGTATTCTGGTTCATTTTGGGGCTCTCTGTTCTATTTTATTGGTCTATATGTCTGTCTTTATGTTGGCATTACACTGTTTTGATTACTCTTTGTAGTAAATTTTGAAATCAGGAAATGTGAGTCCTCCAGCTTTTTCTTTTCTTTTCTTTTCTTTTCTTTTCTTTTCTTTTTAGACAGGGTCTTTCTCTGTTGCCCAGGCTGGAGTGCAGTAGTATGATAATGGCTCACCATAGCCTTAAACTCCTGGACTTAAGTGATCCCACCCCAGCCTCTTTAGAACAAGCACACACCACCACATTCAGCTAATTATTTTTCTTTTTTAGAGACGAGGTCTCAGCTGACATGTGCTGGCTCATGCCTGTAATCCCATTGCTTTGGGAGGCTGAGACCAGAGACCAGAGGACTGCTTGAGTCTGGGAGTTTGAGATCAGTCCGGGCAACATAGTGAGACCCTGTCTCTCACTTTTTTATTGTATTTTATTTTTTTTTGTTGTTGGAGACAGAGCCTTGCTCTGTCACCCAGGCTGGAGTGCAGTGGGGCGGTCTTGGCTCACTGCAACCTCTGCCTTCTGGGTTCAAGCAATTCTTTTGCCTCAGCCACCCAAGTAGCTGGGATTACAGGCATGAACCATTGCGCCAAGCCAAGAGATCCCACCTCATCTTAAAAAGAAAAAAAGAAACAAATTCTTGCTATGTTGACCAGGCTGGTTTTGAACTTCTGGCTGTAAGTGGTACTCCCTGTCTTTCTTCTGCCATCTTGGCCTCCCAAAGGGGGATTATAGGTGTGAGCCACTGCGCCTGGCCAAAAAATTTTATTAATTACATTTTTAAATTGTCACATAAGAGACTGGGCGTGGTGGCTCATGTCTGTAATCTTCTGCACTTTGGGAGTCTGAGGCGGGAGGATCACTTGAGTCCAAGAGTTTGAGACCAGCCTGGGCAACATAAGTGAGACCCTGTCTCTACAAATAATAAAAAATTAGCCAGGTGTGGTGGTACGCACCTGTATACCCAGCTACTTGGGAGGCTGAGGCAGGAGAATTGCTAGAGCCTAGGAAGTTGAGGCTGCAGTGAGTACAGCACTCGGCTTGAGTATCAGAGACCCTGTCTTTAAAAAAAAAAAAAAAAAAAGACATATATATTATATATTTGCTGTATACGACATGATGTTTTTAAATATGCATACATATTATGGATGGCTAAATCAGTTTGATTAACAAGCGTACTAATCATTTTTTGTAGTGAGAGCACTTAAAAATCTACTTGGCAGTGTTTTTTAAGAGTACAATACATTGTTATTAACTATAGTCATTGTTGCATGATAGATCTCTTGCTCTTTTTCAAGAAAGAAACATTGTTTTGGCCATTTGCCCTCTTTTGAGATTTCGTATGTATTTTAGGATGGATTTTCTGTTTCTGCAACAAGCATCATTGGGATTTTAATAGGGATTACCTTTAATCTGGAGATTGCTTTGTAACATTGTAACAATGTTAAGTCTTCCAGTCTGTGAACATGGATGTGTTTCCATTTATTTAGGTCTTTAATTTCTTTTAGCAGTGTTTTGTAGTTTTCTTTGTACAAGATTTTTACATCCTTAGTTAATCCCTAAGTATGTTATTCTTTTTGATGTTATTGTAAGGGAAATTTTTTCTTAATTTTCTTTTCAGATTGTTCATTGTTAGTGTATAGAAATGCAACTGATTTTTGTGTCTTGACTTTGTGTCCTGCCACTTTGCTGAATTTGTTTTTTACTTCTAACCTGTTTTTGGAAAAAGAGAATCTAGAATTTTCTGCATAAAAGGCTATATATCATCTGTGAACAGACTTCTTCCTAATTTGGATGTTTTTTTTTTTTTCTTCTTCTTCTTGCCCAGTTGCTCTGACTAGAACATTTGGTACTATCTTGAATAGAGAGGTGGTGAAGGTGGGCATCCTTCCCTAGCTCCTGATGTTAGAGGAAAGCTTTCAGTCTTTCACTATTGAATATGATGTCCACTGTGGGATTTTTATATATGACTTTTATTGTATTGAGGTAGATCTCTCTATTCTTAGTTTGTTGACCCTTATGAAAAGGTGATACTACTTCTGTGTCAATTAAGATGACCATGTGGTTTTTTCCCCCTTATTTTGTTAATATGGTAAATTACATTGATCAATTTTCATATATTGATGCCTTGAACCATCCTTGCATTCTAGGAATAAATAAATCCCACTTGGATTATAGTGTATAATCTTTTTAATATATTACTGAATTTGCTTTGCTAGTATTTTGTTAAGAATTTTTGCATCAATGTTCATAAAGGATATTTGTCTATATTTTCTTTAGAACCTTTGTCTGACTTTGATACCAGGGTAATTTTGGCTTCATAGAATTAGTTAGGAAGTATAGGCAGTCTTCCTTCCTTTTCAGTTTTTGGAAAAAGTTTGAGAAGGATTATGATTAGTTTTTCCTTAAATATTTGGTACGTTTTCACCAGAGAAGCCATCAGGGCAGGTCTTTCCTTTGTCCAGAGATTTTTTTTTTTTTCTAAGACAGAGTCTAGTCAGCCAGGCTGGAGTGCAGTGGCACGATCTCAGCTCACAGCAACTGCCGTCTCCCAGGCTCAAGCAGTTCTCCTGCCTCAGCCTCCTGAGTAGCTGGGATTACAGGCGTGTGCCACCATGCCTGGCTAATTTTTATATTTTTAGTAGAGACGGGATTTTGCCATGTTGGCCAGGCTGGTCTTGAACTCCTGACCTCAGGTAATCCACCCGCCTCGGCCTCCCAAAGTGCTGGGATTACTGGCGTGAGCCACTGTGCCCAGCCTGTTCAGAGATTTTTGATTACTGATTCTAGATACTAGTCCTTTGATGGATATGTGGTTTGCACATATTTTTTGTCAGTCTTTATCTTCTCATTTCATTCTCTTAATAGGGTCTTTCACAGAGCAAAAAGTTGTAAATTTTGATGAATACAATAGATAAATGTTTTTCTTTTATAGGTGGTTCTTTTTTGTATTAAGTTTAACAAGAACACTTTGCCTAAGCTTTAGATTCCAACAGTTTTTTTTTTCATGGAAAAATTTTATAGTTTTTATATTTTACATTTAAGTTCGCGGTCCATTTTAAATTAATTTTCGTGTAAGCTAGTTTTGTTTTGCTGTTTTTTTCTCAGTGAGTATCCATTTGCTTCAGGACCAAGAATGTCTTTTCTCTCTTAAATTGTTTTCTTTCACCTTTGTTAAAATTTAGTTAAGCATATTTGTGTGGGTCTATTTCTTTGTGGTTCTGTTTCTATTTCTACTTCTTAATTTTGTCCCATAGATCACTGTCTCTTCCTTCACCAGTACTATACAATCTTGATTACTGTAGCTGTATAATAAGTCTTGAAATTGGGTAGACTGATTCTTCCCAGTTTAATCTTGTTTTTAAAATTTTTTTTTAACTATGTAGTTCCTTTGCCTTTCCATAAAAATTTTTAGGATAATCTTGTCTGTATTTACTAAAAATCTTGTTGAGATTCTGATAGGAATTATGTTGAACCTCTGTATCAGTTTGAGAAGAATTGATGTCTTTACCATGTTAGTCTTTTAGTTCATGAACTTGGTGTGTCTGTCTGTGTCATTAGATCTTTGATTTCTTTCATCAGTGTTGTGTAGTTTTCAGCATACATTCTGTATGTATAGATTTACATCTGAGCATCTCAGTTTTTTTGTTTTTTTGTTTTTTTTCCCCAGTGATAGTAAATGTTTGAGCTCATTTATTAGCTCAAGGAGTTCTTTTTGCTTTCTGTTCTTTGGGTAGTTTCCTTGAGATTTTACATAGACAGTCATATTTATCCATAGATGGGGCAGCTTTATATCTTCATTTTAAATCTGTATGCCTTTTATTTGTTTTTGTTGCCTTATTGTATGTTTGATCACTATATTGAGTGAGAGTGGTGAGAGTAGACATCCTTCCCTTGTTTTCCTGTGTTCTTTTAAAGGGAATACATTCAGTCTTTAATAATTAAATGTAATGTTAGCTGTAAGGTTTTTATAGATGTTCTTTATCAAGTTGAGGAAGTACCCATTCATTCCTGTTTTCTGAGAGTTTTTATTGTGAGTGGGTATTGGATTTTGTCAGATGCTTTTCCTGCCTCTGTTGATTGATCATGTGATTTTTCTTTAACCGTTTCATGTGGTGGGTTATATTGATTGCTGTTCGAATATTGAACTAGCTTTGCATCCTTGAAATAAATACCACTTGGTCATGATACATAATCTTTTGTAGATACTGGTGAATTATATTTTCCAATATTTTGGTAAAGATTTTTGTATCTGTATTCATGAGGGATGTTGTTTTATAGTTTTGTTTTTTGTGTAGTTTTAGTATCAGGGTAATATTAGCTTCATAAAATGAATGGGAAAGTATGTCTTCCCCTTTTATTTTCTGAAAGAGGTTTTTTAGAATTGGCGTTAATTCTGCTTTAAATGTTTGGTGGAGTTCTCCATTGAACCCACCTGGAGCCTTCTTTTTTGGAAATTAAAAAATTATATTTTCTATTTCCCTAGTAGTTTTAAAGTTATTTAAATGATCTATTTTATGTGAGCGAGTTGTAGTATGTGTTTTTAAATGAATTGGTCCATTTTGTCTAAGATATCAAATGTATATGTGTAGAGTTGTTTGTAGTATTTCCTTATTATCCTTTTGATGTCTGCAGGTTCTGTAGTGATATCTCATTTCTGATATTGGAAATGTGTGTATTTCTCTTTTTTTCTTGTCAGTCTTGCTAGAGGTTTCTCAGTTATACTGAAATTTTCTAAAAATCGGTTCTTTATTTCACTGCATTTTCTCTCTTGCACTGAAATAGAGAGTTCTTATTTTCAGTTTTATTTCTACTCATTTCTTTCCTTCTGATTGCTTAGGGTTTATTTTATTTTATTTTATTTTATTCTATTTTATTTTATCTTATTTCTTTTCTTTTTGGAGACAGTCTTACTCTGTCACCCAGGCTAGTGTACAGTGGCGTGATCTTGGCTCACTGTAACCTCTGCCTCCTGGGTTCAAGTGATTCTTGTGCCTCGGCCTCCCAAGTAGCTGGGATTACAGGCACGTGCCGCCACACCCAGTTAATTTTTGTGTTCTTAGTAGAAATGGGCTTTCACCATGTTGGCCAGGCTTATCTCAAGTGATCTGCCTGCCTTGGCCTCCCACAGTGCTGAGATTACAGGCATGAGCCACCATGCCCGGCTTTATTTTGTTCTTTTTAGATTTATGAAGTGGGAGCTTAGATTATTGATTTGGAACTTTTTCTCTTTTCTAGTGGAAACATTTAATACTATACATTTCTCAGCACTTCTTTAGTTGTATCCCACAAAATTAGATATGTGTATTTTCATTATTTTCATTTTCTTTTTTTGTTTTTTTGAGACTGAGTCTCACTCTGTCACCCAGGCTGGAGTGTGGTGGTGCCATCTTGGCTCACTGCAACCTCTGCTTCCCAGATTCAAGCAATTCTCCTGCCTCAGCCTCCCAAGTAGCTGGGACTACAGGCATGCACCACCATGCCCAGCTAATTTTTGTGTTTTTTAGTAGAGACATGGTTTCACCATGTTGGCCAGGCTGGTCTCGAACTCCTGACCTCGGGTGATCTTCCCACCTTGGCCTCCTAAAGTGCTGGGATTAGAGGCATGAGCTGCTGTGCCCAGCCTGTATTTTTATTTCCATTCAGTTCTGTGTATTTTAATTTCCCTTGAGACTTCCTCTTTTACCCTTGGATTATTTTGAAGTATATTTTTGGATTTCTAAGTGTTTGGATGATTTCCTGTTATTTTTCTTGTATTGCTAGCTTGATTCTTGGTGGTCAAAGAACATACTATATGTGATTTTTTTTTATTATTTCCATAGGTTTTTGGGGGAACAGGTGATACTTGGTTACATGAGTAAGTTATTTAGTGGTGATTAGAGATTTTGGTACACCCATCACTCGAGCAGTATACACTGAATATGATTTCAATTTTTAAAAATCTTTTTATGTTTGTTTTATTGCCCCAAATATGTTCTATTATTGCTGTATGTTCTGTGGTTAGTTGAAAAGAATATGTATTTTTTTATATTTGGAATGTTCTGTAAAGTCATTTCACTTCTGTTGGTTGATTGTGTTGTTGAATTCTGTAATCTTGCAGATTTTCTGCTAGTTGGTCTATCACGTGGTGGTTACGTCTTCAATTTGTGGATTTGTCTGTTTCTTTTTTTCAGTTCTGTCAGATCCTGCTCCGTATATTTTGGAGCTTTGTTGTTTGGTACATACATATTACAATTCCTGCATCTTCTATGTGTATTGACCCTTCTTTATTACATCTCTCTGTCTCCGATAATTTTCTTTGCTCTGAAGTCAACGGTATCAAACATGAATATAGCTTACTTTAAGTTAATATTTGCATGATATATCTTTTTATCTCCTCAATCTGCCAACTTTGTTATATTTTGTGTGACTTTCTTGTAGATAGCATATAATTAGGTCATGTGTTTTGGTTGCTGACTTCATCTCCAAATCTGTGATATATGCTATCAAAAGAAAAACCAGGGAATTCATGATCATGTCATCACCGAGACCCCTAGTCAGCCTACCTTCTTCTCTCCACCTTTCAGTGTTACTTGTTTTATATATTAATACAGTGTCCAGGGTTTCTAGTTGTACTTAGAGGAGGAATAGGGAAAAGCACATCTACTTAATCTTCTGAAGTGGAAGTTCCAGGGCTTTGCTTTATTTATTGCCATATCCCTACTGTCTACATCGTATATCATCAATGTTAAGTAAATATTTGTTGAATGAATTAATGGTTTTTGATCAGAGTGAATTTGTATGTTAATTTTATGTCTATGAAATACTTGATTATGTCTTTTTTATATATGAAATACTTGATTATGTCATATTATAAAACATTCAGAGAATACTCGTTTTTTCCCCACTACCAAGATCAGAGAGTGAATTATAATTTGTCTTAATTATTATTTACATTTTGCCCCCCTTTCACTAATCTATGGCAGAAAATGAAAATTGGAGAACGTTTTCAGCCTTGCATGTTTATATTCTTTATGCCTAAATGATACAAAGTCTAGTAAATACTTAACTCTTCAATTGTATCATACTTTACTGACACATGAATTGTTGTGGAGATTGAGATAGAGACAGTTATGCTCCTTATAATTGAAGTACTGCTGATAATTTGGGATGTATAAACACAGACTTTATTTTAAAATTATTTTATTAGAAGTCTGTTAGCTACCTTTAGAGGTGAATTAAATTAGATGGTATAAAACCTTTTGACAGATGCCACCTCAATGAGGATCAGATGCAGGAAATATTTTTTTTCTCTGAGTCTGAAAGATTTCTTATTGTCCTTCTGTTTAATTGGTGCTATTATAGGTCCCTTCAATAATCAGGAGATGGCAGAATGGTTTCAGGCGGGCTATTTTACTATGTCTTTATTGGTGAAGAGAGCATGTGATGAAAGCTTCCAACCTCTTGGCGATATCATGAAAATGTGGGGAAGGGTTCCCTTTTCCCCAGGTCCAGCTCCCCCTCCCCATATGGTAAGTACCTTCCACCTCACCTGAAATACATATTAGTCACAGAAACACTTGATTCTCTTTGAAAACACAACCCAGATATATCATCTAATGAAGGAATTGTAGTTCTTTGAAATTAATGGAAATAGTAAGGGAAAGTCTGAATGGAAGACTGAATACTTAGCTATAATGATCTTTTCAAAACTCAAGTAACCTGTGCCTGTCCTCTTCACACGCCACCTCCTCCCCAACAGAGAAATGGAATCCTTCGGTAACATTCCAGCAAATGTAAAATGAAGACCAACACCTTGTCCTGGCCTACCTACCAGGTCCTGCCAACCAGGTCCTGCAATGCCTGGCACCTTACCTTTCTAAGCTCATTTCAGAGCTTTTACCTTTATCTGCTAGGCTTCAACACAGTTGAGCTCTTTGACTTTCTTTGCTGCCTCTAGTTAGAATAAACATTCCCCTCTCTTCCACTTGATTTGCCTCTTGCCTTCTCACTCTTAATGTTTCTAAATTTGAGGTTTGCCTTAAAATAAATGTTACCAGTGCTTCAAAAATATTTTGAGGACTTAAAAGAAATTTAGTTACTGTTATTTTAATTAAAAAATGGAACCATGGCTGGGCACATTGGCTCACTTCTGTAATCCCAGTATGCGAGGGATTTGGGAGGCCAGAGTTGGAGGATTGCTTGAGCCCAGGAGTTTAAAACCACCCTGAACAATGAAGTGAGACCTGTCTCTACAGATAGTAACAAAATAATAATCATAAAAAACTAGCCAGATGTGGTGGCAATCAGTGACAGAGGTGGGATGATCACTTGAGCCTAGAAGTCGAGGCTGCAGTGAGTCGTGATTGCGCCATTGCACTGCAGCTTGGGCAACAGAGTGAGACCCTGTCTCAAAAAAAATAA
Organism: Papio anubis; assembly: GCF_008728515.1. Lineage (NCBI taxonomy): Eukaryota > Metazoa > Chordata > Mammalia > Primates > Cercopithecidae > Papio > Papio anubis. The sequence goes on from NC_044985.1 coordinate 116,616,605, forward strand.
TAATAAAAGGAACCTTAATGCTGGTGATCTCCCTAGGGCTCTGACACTGGGGTACTATTGGCAGGGACAGCCTTCTTCCTCTTGCGGCTGCTCTTGGACTCTCTCAGTAGTGTTCCTTTTGGAGGTTTGTCACCTGTACCTCATTTTTTCTTCTCCAGGTTAGACTTTCTGGTGACGGGCTATAGTTAAAAGTTACCATAAACCTTTTTTTTTTTTTTCCTTTTTTTTAAAGAGATGGAGTCTCGCCATGTTGCCCAGGCCAGTCTCAAACTCCTGGGCTCAGGTGGTCCTCGCACCTCGGCCTTCCAAAGTGCTGGATTTCAGGAATGAGCCACTGTACCCAGCCCATAAACCTTTAGTATGGACGCTGCGTTTCTACAGTAAAGTTATCATTGACTTATTCATCAATTGTATATTGAGGGCCTGTGCCAGGCCTCCTAGTAGGTTCTTAGGAGATGAAGATGAGTAAGACCTACACTCTGTAGTCAAAGGAGTGTGTAGGTGAGGAAAGTGGCTTTTTTTCCATTTTTTTTTCTTTTAAATGTTGATCTTAACCCAGTATTTGATTTCAAAATCCACTAATGTGTTGAGACCTATAGTTTGTGGAGAGCAGTGGTCTAGAATGGAAGATTCCTAGGTGAGAGGAATTTTTTCTCACACCATCCTAGTTGTTTTAAGTCACAAGAAAAATTATACTGTGTATTGCAGCATATAAATTTAACTTATATATCAAGTTTAAGCTTTATTTCCCTTCTCTGAAATTAAGATGGGCTTTGATCTTGCACATCGCAGAAGCTGAAAGCTCATCTCTTGGATGTTGGCATGCTTGCAGTAGTCCGCTTCCCAGTTTCCAGTTACAGGAGCTGAGCCTCAGTCATACCTGTGTAGGAGGGAAACTGTGCAAAGCCCTGCTTCCTGTCTGTTATTGTATTTGCCCTGAATATTGTTGATTAAGAGAGCCCCCCTTCATGATGAATGTATACCTTGAAACTTAGTTTTTCATGTAGACATTTTAGATGAACCTAAGGTACTAGCTATCCTCCAGTATTGAACAAGCAAGAAAAATGTCTCTGAATTTCAGATAATCCCTACCCCAAGAAATTGTGTATCAAATGTCTTATTTCAAACTATAATCAATATATAATAAAGATATAAACTTATGATTTACCTAGTCTGTCATACTTACACTTTTTCTTCTGTTATCTTATACTTCATATTTCTTTCTCCTAATTGTAACTTTTCATAATTTAAATTCGTCATATTATTTCACATATAAGCTAAAAAAATTAGTTTTATTTTACTGCAACTTACTTTTTCTAACTCATGATGTATTAATAGCAACAGAAACACTTTATTTTGGGGGAGTTATAGTTATCAAAGTATATATATATATTTTTTTTGTTTGTTTGTTTGTTTGTTTTTGAGATGGAGTCTTGCTCTATCACCCAGGCTGGAGTGCAGTGGCACAGTCTAGGCTCACTGCAACCTCCACCTCCCAGGTTCAAATGATTCTCCTGCCTCAGCCTCCTGAGTAGCTAAGACTAGGTGTGTGCCACCACACCCAGCTAATTTTTGTATTTTTAGTGAAGACAGGGTTTCATCATGTTGGCCAGGCTGGTCTCAAACCCCTGACCTCGTGATCCACCCGCCTTGGCCTCCCAAAGTGCTGGGATTACAGGTGTGAGCCACTGCGCTCGACCTCTTTTTATATTCTTAACATCTTTAAGATAGATACTGGCTCCCTGCATTCCTTATATACCATTATAAAATTCTATAGCATTTCCTTTGACCTTTAGATACTTTTACATTTTTCTGTATTATATCAAGTTTCTCTAATTTCTGCATTATCTAATTATACAGTCTTTCAGTTACAGTAATAACTCTGGAGTACAGTTGAACATTCAGCTTTAAGGGCAGGAATGGAGAATGGCAGCTGAAATAAGGACCCTTTGCCACTTCAGGGAATCTTTTATAATATTTACACCACTGTTTCCACTAGAAGGCGCTGTTTAGTTTTTAAAGATGTCTGAGTTTTTACTCAAGTGTTTGGGTAAAAGGGTAGAGTGGGAGGTAAAGATCTTAGATTTATTTTGATTTCAGATACCTGTACTAAGTGGCTTTTAGGTTCTTTGCAGTTTATTTAATGGTATTTATTTCCTCACCACTTTATTCCTAGGGAGAACTGGACCAGGAACGACTGACCAGGCAGCAAGAACTCACAGCCTTATACCAGATGCAGCACCTGCAGTACCAGCAGTTTTTAATACAGTAAGAAGAGTTATGCAGTAGGATGTACTGCAGCATGAAAAGGGACTTTAAATAGAATCTGCTCTCAAGTCTCACCTTTTACAGCAGAGAGAGCTAATGGCTTATGTGGCACTTCAGTTGGCCAGCTAGTGGCATCTTACTGCCATACATTCTAATTTTAGTCTTGTCATTTATTTGTTTGTTTGTTTATTTATTTATTAGAACCTCACTCTGTCATCCAGGCTGGAGTACAGTGACATGATCTCGGCTCACTGCAACCTCCACCTCCCTGGTTCAAGTGATTCATGTGCCTCAGCCTCCTGAGTAGCTGGGACTAACAGGCATGTGCCACTACGCCCAGCCTATTTTTGTATTTTTAGTAGAGATAGGGTTTCACTGTGTTGGCAAGGCTGGCCTCGAACTCCCACCCTCAAGTGATCTGCCTGCCTCGCCTCCCAAAGTGCTGGGATTACAGGTGTGAGCCATCACTCCCAGCTTATCTTACTTTTAAATACCAGAAGCTTAGAAGATGACACATAACTTTAATTTTGTAAGCTCTTTAGTTTCTAAGTGCCTCCTGAGTGGCTCAGCTTTGAATGCCACAGAGGAAAAAATATATATATACACATATACATATATATATATATATATATATATATAAAATATAAGCGAGAGGGTGGGAAAGAAGTTAAGGTTAATTCTTTTAGGAGGGGTGTGGAATGACAGCAAAGTCAGTCAGGTTTTGTTGTATCCCTTTTGTAGAAGAAATGAGACTTGCAGTTACGTGGTGCAGAGGTTGGCAAAGTCTGACCTTTGGGCTAAATCTGGCCTGCTCTGTATTTTTATAAGCAAAGTGTTACGGAAACAGACACACCTTTTGGTTTGTGGGATGTGTATTGCTGCTTTTGCCTTACGATGGTAGAATTGAGTAGTTGCAACAGACAGTATATGACCTGCAGTGATGAAACTATTTACTCTCTGGCCCATTACAAAAGTTTAACCCTGATCTAGTGAAGAAAAATTACCTAAATTTTTCCAAGGTGAAGACTATCAATGTATGAATTTTTATAGAAGTGTTACATTTTTTACAAAGGGTACATTGTATGGAAAAAGCTACTAATTTGAATCTTTTATTTTTCACTTGATTTCTGATAAAAGGTTATCTTTGGAGTTTACCAGTTTTTGACATTTGTGATTTTTAAAATATTTTCTCTGAATAGACCACTTTGCACTGAATTGTGAATTTTTTTGCTATCCTCTTTCACCTGGAAACATGCCATCTATGAGTTCAGTTCTTTCTAGAATGAAGCATTTCTATATGTCTGTTATAATGAAGAATTATAAAATATATTTGATAGCTATTTCTAATAATGTTTCCGGGGGGGGGGGGGGCTTTGAATTGAACTTTGTCTTTCAACATCTCAGCCATGTGAACTAAATGTGGATTGACAGATTATACCTTTTTTTACTTTTTGAAGACAACAATATGCACAGGTTTTGGCCCAACAGCAGAAAGCAGCCCTGTCTTCTCAGCAGCAACAGCAGTTGGCACTTCTTCTTCAGCAGTTTCAGGCCCTGAAGATGAGGTTGGTGGTCATTCCATTATGTGTCATATCGGGTGCATGTGTTGTGAAAGAAAGAGAAGAAAGGAGAAATTCTGGTATAGTGTGGGATTTCTGGGACCGGAACACTCCCAACACATACCTGCATGTTGTATGTAAAAACAATACATTTTAAAAAATATTTCAGGTAGAGATAAGCGTTTATTTGGTATTTTACTCATAGAGATAAATTTTGATTAATCAAAAGACCTAAGAGTAATGGGCACACTTGAGAAACAGTGTCATCTTATGGAACCTGCAACAGAAAAACTGTAGCCTAGGATTTTAATTTCACTTTTACCCGTAGTATCTCAAAGTATTAGCCACACCACACAAGGTTTTAATTTTCTAGAACTCAAAAGCCATTAAGGTAGGTCTAAGGAAAAGGAAATTATGCTAGAAGTCTAGAAGAAATTTCTGCTGTTTCAGATTATCATTCAGAGTAATATTTCTCCTGAACAAGTATCAGTCACTGCTCTTAAAAATCTTATTGTCTCATTCAGCCAAAACTGTTTGTATTTCTTTTGAGCCTTAACACATCCTGTGAGGTAGGCAGTTTACGTGGTAGGAGCTCCATTTTATGGATGGGCAAACTGGGACTCTGAGAGGTTGGTTATAGGACTTGATTAATATAACACACAGGAAACTCAGGCTAAAATGCAGACCTTTTATCTTAAAGTGCATTGAGTTTTTCATTATAATATGCTGTCTCTGTGACTTCTATTGAGATGATTTGGTTTTTTTTTTTAAGATATGGATATACAGTATCTTTAAGGTATACATATCTTTAAGATATGAATATATAGTAGGTATATCCATCATTTAGAAGTTAGTATTACCATAGAGGATTCCAGAAGTGTGATCATTGTGTCCTTCTCTTTGTTCCACTCTGAATTGCTTTGGTGTAGTGTTAGGTTTTAGTAAAAGAGTGAAGGCGTTTTCTAGCCAGATAACCTGGAGAACCTACATATAATCTAGAAATTCCTCTTCCTCTTTTCTTTTTTTTTTTTTTTTTTGCAAATGATAAGAACAAGTTAATTTTTTATTTCCCTTTTGCAGAATATCTGATCAGAACATCATTCCCTCAGTAACTAGGTCTGTGTCGGTGCCAGATACTGGCTCTATCTGGGAGCTTCAGCCAACAGCTTCACAGCCTACAGGTAAAAACTTAGATTAACCTTTAGTACCACTCTGAGGATTTAGATATTATTAATTATTTTACAATTCAATTCTTAAAACATATATTAGGTTTCTGAATCCATTTGTATTTGATGTTAACAAAAAGGTTCATTTTTTACTAGATCCAGGCAATATTGAAGGTGTTACTGAAAATATACTTTTAAGGATTTGTTTGAATTTATTTAGTGGATTTTTTTTTTTTTTTTTTTTTTTTTTTTGAGTCAGCGTCTCTTTTATGTTGCTGTGATCAGTGTGGAAAAATCATTTAAATTATTTTCGATCTTTTTAGCCAGATGGGGAAAAAAAGCGTACCTAAAAACATAAGTAGTGGTAATCTATTCTCTTGAGTTAGAAATTAACACAAGCTAGGCATGGTGGTGTGTGCCTGTAGTGCTAGCTACTCAGGAGGCTGAGGTGGAGGATTGCTTGAGCCCAGGAGTTCCAGGCTGCAGTGAGCTATGATCATGCCAAGCCTTTTTAGCCTTGGCAACGGAACAAGGCTCTGTCTCTAAGAAAGTAAAAAAAAAAAAAGAATTGATGTTAACAAACACTCTAGGTACCCAGAAATTTTGGGAAAAGAAAAACCTGCTATGAATTGAGCACCTTTTCTCACTTTTATCTTTTTACATCGAATTAGAAAATTTGGGGTTGAGATTTTTTTAAGTCTTGGTATTGGTGGAGGACTGCTGTTTTTCTTTTTTTTTTTTTTCCCGAGACAGACTCTTGCACTGTCGCCCAGGCTGGAGTGCAGTGATGCGTTCTCAGCTTACTGCAACCTCCACTTCCTGGGTTCAAGCAATTCTCCTGCCTCAGCCTCCTAAGTAGCTGGGATTACTTACAGGTGTACACTATCACCCCTGACTAATTTTTGTATTTTTAGTAGAGACAGGATTTCACCTTTGTGGCCAGTCTGGTTTCAAAGTGACCTCAAATGATCCGCCCACCTTGGCCTCCGAAAGTGCTGGGATTACAGGTGTGAGCCACTGCGCCCAGCCGAGCACCTCTGTTTCTTATGGTCTGAATACCTGCAGAGATGGATAGTTTGATCCATGGGTAGTCCTTTCAAGAGATTATAGTTGGTGTTGAAGATCCTCAAGAATTATAGGCCTTGGTGGAGTTTTTCTAGAGCTGTTGAGCCATTCAGGTCATGGTTCTGTTGTTAACATTGACCCTGCAGATTTTTGCAGAAGGATGATTGCCTTCCCTTATCAACTTTCCTTGCTGTTTGTACCTTATTTTTTCTTGGTAGCCATTTATAGTTAGGATGTTAAGAATAGAGGTTGAGCACCCATCCCTAATCCAAAAGTCCACAATCCAAAATGCTTCAAAATCTAAAACTTTTTGAGCATTGACATGATTTCACAAGTGGATTTTTTTTTTTTTTTTAAGACAGTATTGCTGTGTTGCCGAGGCTGGCATGTAGTGGCGCAATCTCAGCTCACTGCAACCTCTGCCTCCTGGGTTCAAGAGGTTCCCTTGCCTCAGCCTCCCGAGTAGCTAGGATTACAGGCACCTACCACCACGCTTGGCTAATTTTTGTAGTTTTAGTAGAGATGGGGTTTCACCACATTGGCCAGGCTGATCTCAAATTCCTGGCCTCAAGTGATCCGCCCGCCTCGGCCTCCCAAACTACTAGGATTACAAGCATGAGACTTGGTGCCCAGTCCACGATTGGACAATTTTACACATAAATACTTAACACAAACATTTTTTTCATGCCCCAAATTATTTAAAAATGTTGCATTAAACTACCTTCAGGCTGACTGGGCACAGTGGCTCACGCCTGCAATCCCAGCACTTTGGGAGGCCGAGACAGGTGGATTACGAGGTCAGAAGTTCAAGACCAGCCTGGCCAAGATGGTGAAACCCCGTCTCTACTAAAAATAAAAAAAAAATTAGCCAGGCGTGGTGGCGGGGGCCTATAATCCCAGCTACTCCGGAGGCTGAGGCAGGAGAATCGCTTGAACCCTGGCGGAGGTTGCAGTGAGCCGAGATCGCACCACTGCACTCCAGCTGGGGTGACAGAGTGCGACTCCATCTCAAAAAAAAAAAAGTACCTTCAGGCTGTGTCTACAAAGTGTATATGAAAGATTAATGAATTTTTTGTTGGATCTCATCTCAGAGATAGCTCATTATGTATATGCAAATATTTCAAAATCTGAAAAATCCAAAATTTGAAATGCTTCTGGTCCCAAGCATTTTAGGTAATGGATACTCAACCTGTATTCTGCAGTGTTTTGGAAACTTTTAAGTACTGTATTAAACTATTTCTCTCTTTGGATTTATATGCAGTCAAGGTCCTTTAAAAGTAGTCCATTGGTTTCATACAGACAGTATTTGATAGTGTATAATTAGACTATGGTAGGAATGTAGAAGACAGAGAATGCTGAAAAATGGTGCTAGCAAACTTCAAGCCATTATCTGTTTACTTCCAAATGTGATCTTGCAGTGCCCTTCAGGTTAGCAGGACCAGGTCTCACTTGTAAGACCTGCCTGGCCTTTCCAGAGGTCTCCACAGCTCCAGCTGTAATGCTTACTTTCACTCTCTCTTTATTGAGATGAAATTCACTTAACACAGAATTAACCATTTTAAAGTGAACACTTGAGTGGCATTCACAATATTGTGCAACCACCTACTTCTCTCTAGTTGGTGTGCAGTAAGAGGCTATATGGTTACTGGAAATCTATGTGGAGTCTAATACATTGGGATTTAAATCCTGGCATGGCCACATGCTTGCCATGTGCCCTTGGGAGTGTTAGAAACTACTTCTGACCCTTAGTTTGTTCATCTGTAAAAATGAGGGTATGAATAGAAACCTTATAGAGCTTTGTAAGGATGCAGTTAATTCCCTAATAAATGCCTGGTACTTCCCTTCATTCTAGATGTGTTGAAGGATATTCATAGAAACTAGAGTCCATTGGCAGTTCAGTCTACTCAGAGGCAAAACAGATGTGTTTGGTGGAGTTCATTTAGGCACAGGGAAGCAGCTTTTTTCATGATTTCTATGGATATGTCACCATGTGTGTAAGCTCTGTCATCCCTCGTTCTTTCTTTTGTTGTCTTACAGTTTGGGAAGGTGGTAGTGTATGGGATCTTCCTCTGGACACCACGACACCAGGCCCTGCCCTGGAACAGCTTCAGCAGCTAGAGAAGGCCAAAGCTGCAAAGGTCTGAAACTCATTCTTCTACAACAGTGCATTGTCATCTGGCTACAGGACATGAACATTGCTGTTTATTCATCTCTCTAGCTAGCTATAGTTTTTACTTTTTACTTTCAGTTTACTGCTGCTTAGCTGTTGTAAGTACATTCATATTGTATCTTTACTGTGCCCTCTTCTCCCAAAAAAAAAAAAAAAAAACCCTCAAAACAGAATTTAAATTAATATGTTTGGTTTGATTAGTTGGCACATTGTTGATTATAGACACATACATATTTTAGTTACGTTATTCATGGTATGAACATTTGTTATAAGTAACAAGAATGTGAGAAAATATCCACTACATTATTTATGAGGCTCGTGATATGTGGCTTGAGTTCTCCCATTGAATCTTTGTAGTGGTATTTGTTTATATTTCTTAGTATCCACAGATGTAGCAGACAAAAAGCCCAACATCAACATTAGATTGTGTGTTCCATTCACATTTTTTGGAGGAACTAAATCTTGAATTTTGGTTTTAGTACTTGACAGAAAAGAATGTCTACATCAATACCTAGTGTCATTGTAATGATTTCTAGGTTCTCATGTATGCAAGAGAGTGTTGTTGCTGTTTTATTCTTAATGCATTCTTATCCCCTGAGGTTGTGACAGCCCCCTTAGAGTGCCCAGAATGTGGAAAGGTTCATGCAACATTGCTGTTAAAACATTACAGCCACACTGTTAAATGTTCAATCAGAAAATGATTTGTAGGGATGAGTAAAGAAATACCATCCAAGAGCATTCTGATGTTACTCTCTTGTGTGGTAAAATGGTAATGTGGAGTGTGGAGGCAAGTACAGGTGGGAGGAAAGTGCGTTCAATTGAGACACTCATAAAATTCTTCTAATTACTGTGATGTGTCACAGCTTAGAGTTGTTATAGGGTGTTCATGTTGTAGCATATGTCAGAATTTCCTTCCTTTTAAAGGTTGAATAATATTAATATTCCATTGTATGTATATAACATATTTTGTTTATCTATTGATCTTTTGGATCACCTGGTTGCAGTACAGTACAAGCAGCTGATTGAATGAGCGAATATTACTGGTCAGTGCTTTTGGAGTGTTCCTGTGCTTGGTTTCAAGTTTCTAAGAACACTCTTGTGTAATCACAGCTAGAGCAAGAAAGAAGAGAGGCAGAAATGAGGGCGAAACGGGAAGAGGAAGAGCGAAAGAGGCAAGAAGAACTCCGAAGACAACAGGAGGAAATTCTTCGGCGACAGCAGGAAGAAGAAAGGAAAAGGCGAGAGGAAGAAGAACTTGCCCGAAGGAAACAGGTATATGTCTGGGGACTCTGATCATAGGATTAGTGCTTGATGAGGGCTTTCAGGCTGCCTTCTTTCATCATTTCACAGATACTCCTGAAGGCCATAGGATTGGGGTTAGAACCTTAGAATACTCACTCACCTTTGGAAAGAATCTCTGTTTTCCACCAACTCACTGTAGGGATGTCAGTCCTAGTAAACCACTGGAATTGATTTGCTTTGCATATTTCCTAGGGTTTTATAAACCAGTTAGATTTCAGAAGTTCTGTCCTTCTGTCTAAAAACAATGAGAAAGTAACTTTGATGTGCAGCATTAAATGTCAAAATTTAAAAGTTACATGGGCTTTAAAAAAATTGTGCTAACATATACATAACATAAAATTTACCATTTTAAGTGTACTTTCAGTGGTGTCAAGTATATTCATTCATATTGCTGTGCAACCCTCACAAACATGTCTGTAGAACTTCTCCAGTTTTGCAAACTACATACCCATTAAACAAGGAGCCCCACTCCCTCCATCTCATAGCTCCTAGTAACCACCATTCTTCTTTCTGTGTCTGTGAATTTAAGCTAAATCAATTTCTTATGTAAGTAGAATTATACAATATTTGTCCTTTTGTGTTGGGCTTATTTCACTTAAGGTTTATTCATGTTGCAGCGTGTATCAGAATTTCCTTCCTTCTAAAGGTTGAATAATATTCCGTTGTGTGTTTATCCATTCCTCTGTTGATGGACATTTAGATGACTCCCACGTTTTAGCTATTGTGAATAATGCTGCTGTGAACATGGGTGTATAGATATCTGTTTGAGTCCTTGCTTTCAACACTTTTGCATATATACCTAGAAGTGGAATTGCTGGATCGTATGGTCATTCTCTTTTGAATTTTTTTAAGAACTGCCATATTGTTTCCCACAGCTGCTGCACCAGTTTATATTCCTACTGGCAATGCACAGCAATTCCACTGTCTCCACATTCTCACCAACATTTGTTATTTTATTTTATTTTTTTGGTTTTGCTTTGTTTCTTTTTGATAATAACTTTTTTAAATGGGTATGAAGTGGTATTTCATTGTGGTTTTGATTTACATTTCTCTAATGATTAGTGTTGTTGGGCATCTTTTCACATGCTTATTGACCATTCAAATGTACTTTTAAAAAGTATCTTTGACTAAGACCTCTACCTTCTCTTTATTCTTTCCCTTAATGAACCTCTTCTCTCTATTTTAGTGTTTCTAAATAGGGAGCAAAAAAACCTCTACACATATATTTGCTTTACAACGTTTTCCCTGTATAACTGAGCAAAAACCAGAAAGATAAGACACGTTTTATTTTTCCCCTAGAAAGCAGGTTTTCATTTGAAGAAATTTAGACAGAAATCACCCAGCAATAATTTTGAATGTAATGATTTTTGTATATGGTGTGAGATGAGGGTCTGATTTCATTCTTCTGCCTGTGGATATCCAGTTTTCCCACCACCGTTTGTTAAAGAGACTGTCCTTTCCCCCATTGTGTGTTTGTGGCATCTGTGTCAAAAATCAATTGAGTATAAGTGTGTGGATTTATTTCTGGGCTTTGTATTCTCTTTTTGGTTTCTTCTTTTTATTTTTTTGGAGACAGAGTCTCACTCTGTCACCCAGGCTGGAGGTATATATTATTTGTACTTACGTTTTATAACCCTCCTTTTGACATGAATTATGTCATATTTCCATGTCAAATGTGTATCTAAAAATCTACATCATCATATTTGCTAGCTGTATTAAATTTCATTTTATAAGTAAATTATAATAAGTTAACCAGTTCCCTATTGTTGGACATGAGGGTGGTTTCTAGTTCTTCACTGTTAGATAAGTGTTTGAATGAAAGTCCTTGTAGCTAAGTCTTTGCTTAAGGATTTATAACCAGTGAGGCATAACACTTTTAATGTTTTTTGGGTTTTTTTTTTTTGGTCGGGAATTCACCATTCATGTGCTTGGCTCATTTTTCCATTGGGGTTTTCCTAGACTTCGCTTGAAAGGATCCACTCTCTTAATAGCCCCACAGTCTAGCCTTTACCACTTGTTTCCTACTTTTTGGCCCCAAGAGGTGCTCTGTGAAAAACAAAAAAGATCCATGCTGAGATGAAATGAGAACTACTGTTAATTCTTAGCGTCACACTATACCGCAGCATATAGAGGCTCTAAGGAGTATTGCAGTAAAGAAGTATGTTTAATTCTGTGTTGCTCAGTTTTCCATAAATGGTCCTCAACAATGGGACCTCTTTCTGTGTAATACTTAATAGTATTGGTGGAACTTTTGATCTTCAGAACATGTTGTGGGACACATGGCTTTACTCAGTACTTCTGACTGGGAGAATTTGTCTTACACCAAAATTTTTGGTGGCCATGTTGATTTGCCCACTCTATGCCTTAAGTTCCCAGTTGATTAAAAAAAATAGGGATTAAAAATACCAAAGGAGAAACCAAAGCTTTAATTCTAATGTAGCTCTTTATAGGGTTAATCAGTAAATGATGTGGCTAATACAGAAACCAGGATAGACTTCACAGTTTATTGTAATTTAACTACTAATATTTTAAATTCAATTTTCTTTTTATTGTAATGTGTCCAGTTCCCCAATTTACATGTATACTTTTTACTCTAGATCATGATTACTTTTATGTTTACTGTTTAACAGAGTCTTAGCAGCACATAGCCTATTACTTTCCAAATATGACATAATAAATTGAATGATAGACCTGAGTCCCTCCCCCACCCCCCACCCTCCATCTTTTTTCCTTAGGAAGAGGCTCTGCGTCGCCAGCGGGAGCAAGAAATTGCATTAAGGCGACAGCGAGAAGAGGAAGAAAGACAGCAGCAAGAAGAAGCTCTTAGAAGACTGGAAGAGAGGAGAAGAGAAGAGGAAGAAAGGCGGAAGCAGGAAGAATTGTTACGCAAACAGGTGACCAGATGGTTTTCTCTTCTAATTGTTCCTTTGAAGCTGGGAATTGGTGATTTAGAAAATACTAGGACATTAAGATAGCCTATCTAAAATTTTTTCAGGTTGCTGAAAATTACCAAAAGAAACCTAACTGGCTCTTACTACTTCTGTCTAAATTTCTTCAAATGAAAACCTGTTTTCTAGAGGAAAAATAAAATTTGTCTTATCTTTCTGGTTTTTGCTAAACTATATAGTGGAAATGTTGTAAAATACATGGTTTTTTTTAAAGCAAGTTTCAGACTGAAGCAGAATGGTAGTACAACAAATTCCCATAAATCACCCAGCAATAATTTCTTTTTCTTTTTCTTTTTTTTTTTTTTTCCTGAGACAAGTCTCACTTTGTGGCCCAGGCTGGAGTGCAGTGGCGTGATCTCGGCTCACTGCAAGCTCTACCTCCTGGGTTCATGCCATTCTCCTGCTTCAGCCTCCCGAGTAGCTGGGACTACGTGTGCCCACCACCTCTCCCGGCTAATTTTTTGTATTTTTAGTAGAGACGGGGTTTCACCTTGTTAGCCAGGATGATCTCAATCTCCTGACCTCGTGATCTGCCCGCCTCAGCCTCCCAAAGTGCTGAGATTACAGGCGTGAGCCACTGCGCCCGGCCATCACCCAGCAATAATTTCTAACGTAATGATTTTCATGTATGGTATGAGATGAGGCTCTGATTTCATTCTTCTGCCTATGAATATCTAGTTTTCCCACCACCATTTATTAAAGAGACTGTTCTTTCCCCATTGTGTGTTTTTGGCATCTATGTCAGTGAGCATAAATGTGTAGATTTATTTCTGGGCTTTATATTCTCTTATTGGCTTTTTTTTTTTTTTTTTTTTTTTTGGAAATCAAAAGCCTCACTCTGTTGCCCAGGCTGGAGTGCAGTGGCGCCATCTCGGCTCACTGCAACCTCCACCTCCCCAGCTCAAGCGATTCTTGTGTCTAAGCCTCCCAAGTACCTGGGACTACAGGCAAGCATCACCACGTCCGGCTAATTTTTTTGTATTTTTAGTAGAGGCGGGGTTTTGCCTTGTTGGCTGGGCTGGTCTCAACTCCTGGCCTCAGATGATCTGCCTGCCTCGGCCTCCCAAATGCTGGGATTACAGGTGTGTCTTTTTGCTTTCTTGACAGTGTTCTTTGAAACACGTAAATTTTTCACTTTAATGATGTCCAATTTATCTTTTTTATTTTATTTTATTTTTTATTTACTTACTTACTTTCTTATTTTAAGACACAGTCTCGCTCTGTTGCCTAGGCTGGAGCGCAGTGGTGCGATCTTGGCTCACTGTAGCCTCTGCCTCCCAGGTTCAGGCAGTTCTGCTTCAGCCTCCTGAGTAGCTGGGACTACAGGCATGTGCTGCCACGCTCGGTTAATTTCTATATTTTTGATAGAGATGGGGTTTCGCTCTGTTGGCCAGGCTGGTCTTGACCTCCTAACCTCAGGTGATCTCTCACCTTGGCCTCCTAAAGTGTTGGGGTACAGACATGAGCCACCGCACCTGGCCAATAATGTCCAATTTATCCATTTTTTTCTTACAAGTTGTATACTTTTAGCCCTTACTTTTAGGTTTGGATTCCTTATATTCTCAGTACATGTCCTTTGTTAGATAAATGTTGTGCATACTTTCCTCCAGGCTATAGCATGTCTATTTATTTTCCTAGGGGATCTTTTGATAAGTACAGATTTTTAATTTTGATGAAATCCTATTACATTTGTCTTTTATTAGTGTTTTTTTGTTTCTATATAAGAACTATTTGCCAGCCTACAGATTATTAAAATATCTCCTGTATTTTTTTAAAGCTTTATAGTTTTGGTTTTACAAATAGTTAGAATTCTTTTTTCTGTATGATATGAGGTATGGGTTGTTCCAGTGCCTGTTTTTGCAAAGTCTTTACTTTTTCTATTGAATTTTTGGTGCTTTTGTCAAAGTCAATTGTATAAAAAAAATTTTTTTTTTTTTTACTGGACTCTTCCCTTTTGTTCCACTGATAAGTTTGCCTGTCCTTAAACGAGTATGCACTATTTGATTACTACTGTAGCTTTATAGTAACTACAAGTAAGTCAAATATGTCTTCGAGCTTTGCCTTTTTATTCAAGACTGCTGACTAAGATCTTTTCCCTTCCTATTAAAATTTAAAATTATCTTCTTAATTTCTGTATAAGTAAAAGCCTACTGTGATTATGATTTGGATTGTGTGGAATCTAAATTGAAGAGAATTCACATTTTAAGATATACTGAGTCTTCCAGGCAATGAACATGGTATATCTTTCCATTTATTTATGTTTTCCTTGTTTTTTTCTCAGTGCCATTTTGTTTTCATTATACAGGTTATGTACATCTTTTAAAAATTGAGTTTTTTCTTTTTTGCTATTATAAATGGAATTTTAAAAGTTTATTTTCCCGCAGGTCAGGTGCGGTGGCTCATGCCTGTAATCCCAGCACTTTGGGAGGCCAAGGCAGGCGGATCACGAGGTCAGAAGTTCGAGACCAGCCTGGCCAACAGGGTGAAACCCTGTGTCTACTAAAAATACAAAAATTAGCTGGGCGTGGTATTACGCTCCTATAATCCCAGTTACTTGGGTTGCTGAGGCAGGAGAATTGCTTGAACCTGGGAGGCAGAGGTTGCAGTGAGCTGAGATGGCATCCCTGCATTCCAGCCTGGGCGACAGGGCAAGACTCCGTCTCAGCGGGGGAACTGTTTATTTTCCAGTTCTATATGGAAATGGAATTGATTGGTTTTCATATATAGATCTTATATTCTGATACTTTGTGAAACTCAACTTACTACCTCTAATAGTACTTTTGTTGATTCCTCAGGATTTTCTATGGAATCTTATTGATAAATGGGAGCAGTTTTAATTCTTCCTTTCCAACCTTGGATAGAAGTGGTTAAAATGGATAATAGCCTTATTTCCAGTATTAGGGAGAAAATGTCCAGTATTTCACCATTAAATATGTTGATCGTTTTTCATAGGTATCCATTATCCAACTGAAGAAGTTTCTTTCCACTCCTAGTTTACTGAAAGTTTTTTAATGAATATATATTGAGGTTGTAAAATGCTTTATCTGCATTGATTGATAATCATTTACTTTTTTCATTCTGCTCATATAGTGAATTATTAATTAATATTAATAACAGTTATTAATAACTATCGATAACTGAGTTTTGAAGGTTAAGCCAACTTTGTGTTCCTGGATTACCACCCTACTTGATACATATGTTAACCTAATTTGGTACTGTTTTGTTAAGAATATTTACATCTATGTTCATGAGGGAGAGAGAGGTCTATAATTTTCTTTCTCTTTTTCCTTTCTTTTCTTGGCTCACTACAGCCTCGACCTCCCATGCTCAATCAAGCCTTCCACCTCAGCTGCCTTAGTAGCTTGGGCCACAGGCGCATGCCACCACACCTGGCTAATTTTTTTATTTTTCGTGGAGATATGGTTTCTTGCCGTGTTGCCCGGGCTGGTCTTGAATTCCTGGACTCAAGCAGTTTTCTTGTCTTGGCCTTCTAAAGTGGTGGGATTAGAGGAGTGAGCCACCACGCCTGACCTATAATTTTCTTGTAATGCTTTTGTCCCCTTTTGGTGTTAGGTTTATACTGGCCTCTTAAATTAGAATGTGATACTTTCATTGTTTTCTGAAAAAGTTTGTATAAGATTAGAATTATTTCTTCATTGAATACAGGCATACCTCATTTTGTTGTGTTTCACTTTCTTGTGCTTTGCACATATTTCATTTATTACAAATTGGAGGGCTTGTGGCAGCCCTGCATCGACCAAGTCTGTTGGCCAGCAGCGTGTGCTCACTTTGTCTCTGTGTGACACTGGTAATTCTTGCAATGTTTCAGATTTTTTTTACTGTTATATCTGTTACGGTAATCTATAATAAGTGAGTTTTGATGTCATTATTGAAATTGTTGTGGAGTGCCATGAACTGTGCCCACATAAGGCAGCAAACTTAATCCATACCTATTGTGTATGTTCTGACTACTGACTGGCTATTCCCTGTCTCTCTTCCTCTCCTTGGACCTCCCTATTCACTGAGTCACATCATTATTGAAATTAGACTGATTAATAACCCTATAGTGGCCTCTAAGGGTTCAAGTGAAAGGAAGAGTCATGTCTCACACTTTAAATTGAATGCTAGAAATGATTCAGCTTAGTGAGGAAGGCATGTCAGAAACCAAGATAGGCCAAAGGCTAGGACCCCCTGTGCCAGTTAGCTAAGTTGTAAATGCAAAGGAAAAGTTATTGAAGAAAATTAAAAGTGCTACTCCAGTGAACACATGAATGACAAGAAAGCGAAACAGCCTTATTGCTGATATGAGGTAGTTTTAGTGGTCTGGATAGAAGATCAGACCAGCTGCAATGTTCCCTTAGGCCAAAGCCTAATCCAGAACAAGGCCTTAAAACTCTCTTCAATTCTGTGAAAGCCAAGAGAGGTGATGAAGCTGAAGAAGAAAAGTTTGAAGGTAGCAGAGGTTGGTACATGAAGTTTAAGGAAAGAAGCCATTTCCATAACATAAAAGCACAAGGTGAAGCAGCTAGTGCTGATGTAGAAGCTGCAGCAAGTTATCCAGAAGCCCTACTTAAGATCATTGATGAAGGTGGCTGCACTAAACAACAGATTTTCAGTATAGATGAAACAGCCTTCTAATAGAAGAAGATATTATCTAGGACTTTCATAGCTAGATTGGAGAAGTCAGTGCCTGGCTTCAAAGCTTTAAAGGACAGGCTGACTCTCTTGTTAGGGGCTAATGCAGCTGGTGACTTAAAGTTGAAGCCCATGCTTATTTACCATTTGAAAATCCTAGGGTCCTTAAGAATTATACTAAACCTACTCTGCCTGTACCGTATAAATGGAACAGCAAAGCCTGGATGACAGCACATCTGTTTACAGTGTGGTATATTGAATATTTTAAACTCACCGTTGAAGACCTACTGCTCCTTTCAAAATATTTCTGCTCTTTGACAATGCCGCGAGTCATCCAAGAGCTCTGATGG
Source organism: Papio anubis (assembly GCF_008728515.1). NCBI lineage: Eukaryota > Metazoa > Chordata > Mammalia > Primates > Cercopithecidae > Papio > Papio anubis. The sequence continues at coordinate 116,634,068 of NC_044985.1, forward strand.
AGATGTACAAGGAAATTAATGTTGTTTTCATCCGTGCCAATATTCATTCTGCAGCCTATGGATCAAGGATTAATTTTGATGTTCAAGTGTCATTATTTAAGAAATAATGCTCTGTGTACCATGGGTAGTGATTCCTCTGGTGGATCTGGGCAAAGTAAATTGAAAACCTTCTGGAAAGGATTCACCATTCCAGATGCCATTAAAGAACATTAGTGATTCATGAGAGGAAGTCAAAATGTCAACATTAACAGGAGTTTGGAAAAAGTTGATTCCCACCCTCATGGATGACCGTGAGGGGTTCAAGACTTCAGTGGAGGAAGTAACTGCAGATGTGGTGGAAATAGCAAGAGAACTAGAATCAGAAGTAGAGCCTGAAGATGTGACTGAATTGCTATAATCTCGTGGTAAAGTTTGAATGTGTCAGCAGTTGCTTCTTATGGAGTCAACTACTTTCCATAAGCGAAGAAAGTGGTTTCTTAAGATGGCATCTACACCTGGTGAAGATGTCGTGAACATTGTTGAAATGACAACAAAGGATTTAGAATGTTACATAAACTTAGTTGATAAAGCAGTGACAGGGTTTGAGAGATTGACTCCAGTTTTTTTTTTAATTAAGTTTGTGTACATGTGCATAATGTGCAGATTTGTTACATAGGTATACATGTGCCACGTTGGTTTGCTGTACCCATCAACTCATCATTTACATTAGGTATTTCTCCTAATGCTATCCCTCCCCCAGCCCCTCACCCCCCAACAGGCCCTGGTGTGTGATGTTCCCTGCCCTGTGTCCACGGGTTGTCATTGTTCAACTTCCACCTGTGAGTGAGAACATGTGGTGTTTGGTTTTCTGTCCTTGTGACAGTTTGCTTAGAATGATGATTTCCAGCTTCATCCATGTCCCTGCAAAGGACATGAACTCATCCTTTTTTATGGCTGCATAGTATTCTATGGTGTATATATACCACATTTTCTTAATCCAGTCTGTCATTGATGGACATTTGGGTTGGTTCTAAGCCTTTGCTATTGTGAATAGTGCCACAATAAACATACGTGTGCATGTGTCTTTATAGTAGCATGATTTATAATCCTTTGGGTATATACCCAGTAATGGGATCACTGGGTCAAATAGTATTTCTAGTTCTGGATCCTTGAGGAATTGCCACACTGTCTTCCACAATGGTTAAACTAATTTACACTCCCACCAGCAGTGTAAAAGTGTTCCTATTTCTCCACATCCTCTCTAGCATGTTGTTTCCCTGACTTTTTAATGATTGCCGTTCTAACTGGCATGAGATGGTATCTCATTGTGGTTTTGATTTGCATTTCTGTGATGATCAGTGATAATGGGCATTTTTTCTTTTGCATAAATGTCTTGTTTTGAGAAGTGTACAAAAGCCAAAATAGACAAACGAGTTCTAATTAAACAGCTTCTGCCCAGCTAAAGAAACTATCATCAGAGTGAACAGGCATCCTACAGAATGGTGGAAAATCTTTGCAGTCTACCCATCTGACAAAGGGCTAATATCCAGAACCTACAAAGAACTTAAACAAATTTACAAGAAAAAACAACCCCATCAAAAAGTGGGCAAAGGATATGATTGACTCCAATTTTGAAAGAAGTTCTACCCTAGATAAAATGCTATCAAACAGCATCACGTACTGCAGAGAAATCTTTCGTAGAAATTAGAGTCAGTCAATGCAGCAAACTTCACTGATGTCTTATTTTAAGAAATTGCTCCAGTCATCCCAGCCTTCAGCAACCACCACCCTGATCAGCAGCCACCACCCTGATCAGCAGCCATCAACATCAAGCCAAGACCATCAAAAAAGAATACAACTTTCTGAAAGCTCAGGTGATTGTTGCATTTTTTAAGCAACAGATTTTCAATGTAGGTGAAACAGCCTTCTAATAAAAGAAGAGATCATCTAGGACTGTCATAGCTAGAGAGGAGAAGTTAGTACCTGGTTTCCAAGCCTCGGAAGGACAGGCTGACTCTCTTGTTAAGGGTTAATGCAGCTGGTGACTAAGTTGAAGCCAGTGCTCATTTATCATTTTGAAAATCCTAGGGATTTTCAAGGTATAGACATTATTTTTTAAGACATAATGCGGTTGAACACCTAATAGACTACTTTAGAGTATAAACATTTATACGCACCGGGAAACCAAAAGTTTCGTACAACTTGCTTTATTGCAGTCTTCACTCTATTGCAGTAGCCTGGTACTGAACCTGCAGTATCTTCGAGGCCTGCTTGTTTTTGATAGAGTTCACCTTTGAGACCATCAGAGCTTAGTGTTTTCTTTGTGGAGAGATTTTTTATAAAGTTCAGTTTCTTTGAATTATGTGGCTAATCAGGTTGTCTTGTCAGTGTTTGTAATCTGTGTCCTTTTAACAAAGTTGTCAAATTCAATAGCACAGTTTTATTCATTGTTATTCTTTTTATGTTTGTTTGGTCCGTAGCAATAGTCCTCCTTTTATTCTGCATATTGGTAGTTTGTGTTCCGTTAATCAATCTTTTGAAAGATTGAACAAAGAACCAACTTTTGACTTTGTTACTTATTTATCTTTTCATTGATTCCTGCCACACAGTTGTTTTCTGTCTTCTACTTTGAGTTGAATTTGCGTGTCTTTTTCTAGTTTCTTAAGACAAAAATTTAGAGAATAAAATTTAAACCTTTCTTCCTTTTTAATAAATACATGTAAAGCAACATTTCTTTCTGAGCACTTCTTTAATTACATGTCACAATTTTTAGTATGTTGCATTTTTATTATTTAGTTTAAAGTACTTTTGAATTTTTTTTGTAATTTCCACTTTGGCTTATGAGTTATTTGAGAATGGGTTATTTAATTTCCAAGTATTTAGGAGCCTTTTCCAGGTAATCTTATTTATATTCTTTCTTTTTTTTTTTTTTTTGAGACAGGGCTTTGCTCTGTCATCTGGGCTGGAGTACAGTGGTATGGTCACAGCTCATTGCAGCCTTTACCTCCCTGGGCTCAGGTGATCCTCTCACCTAAGTCTCCTGAGTAGATGGGACCACAGATGTATGCCACTACACCTGGTTGATTTTTGTATTTTTTGAAGACATAGGGTTTTGCCATGTTTCCCAGGCTGGTCTTGAATTCCCAGGCTCAAGCAATCAGCCCTCCTTGGTCTCCCAAAGTTCTGGGATTACAGGCGTGAGCCATGGTGCCTAGCCCCTTACTTATATTTAGTTCTAACTTAGTTTTATGTTGTAGTCAGAGAACATAATCTGTAAGATCCCAATTTTTAAAAATGTATTGACCCCTTTTGGTTCAGTATATGACTTGTCTTGGTGGATTATTCCATGTGCATTTGTGGGTGGTTTTTTTGTTTGTTTGTTTGTTTGTTTGAGTCCAGGTCTCACTCTGTTGCCCACAGTGAAGTGCAGTGGTGTGATCATAGCTCAACTGCAGCCTAGAACTCCTTGGCTCAAGCTATTCTCCCACTTCAGCCTCCAGAGTAGCTGGAACTACAAGCATATACCACCATGCATGGCTAATTTTTTAAAAAGTTTTTATAGAGGCGGAGTCTTGGCTGGTCTGATGGTAGTGAGTTATCAGAATTTATTAAAATTATTAGTGTCACTGAAGTTAGTATATAACCCCCCACTATTAATCTAACTACTTTTTTAAAAAAGGAAAAAAATTTAAAAATATATAGAGTGTGTAGAGATGGGGTCTTGCTATATTGCCCAGGCTGGTCTTGAATTCCTGGCCTCAAACAATCCTCCTGCCTCAGCCCCCCAAAGTGCTAGAGTTATAGGCAGGACCTACCAAGCCTGGCTGCCTACATTTATAAAGAATCCATATTTCTCAATTGTTGAGTGTAGTGTTTCATGAATGACAATTAGGTCAGGGTGGCTGATAACATTTAAATATTTTATATCCTTACTTAATTTTTATCTAGTTGTCATATTGATTCCTGGGAGAGATGCTAAACTTTTTTCAAAATTAGCCATGCATTTTCATCTTAAGAAAACAGATGCTAAAATCTGAAACTGCAGTTTTTGATTTGTTCATTTCTCCCTTTAGATATTAGTATTTGCTCTTGTGTCTTGAGGCTCTGTTATTACTCGCATATACATTTATATAGTTCTGTCTTCTTAGTGAACCTTTTATTGTTACGAAATGTTCCTATTTACCTCTGATTGTATTCCTTGTCTTAAAGTCTATTAAATTGATGTTAAGGTTGCCATTCTAGTTGTCTTTGGTGTTTGCATGGTATATATTTTTTCGTTATTCCATTTTTGTGTATATCTAGTGATTTTTATAATAAAAAAATTGTATAAGGAACATTCTGAATGGTAGATTATAGAGATTATGCATTCTGGTTTGTCCCTTTAAAGAGAGAGTTTAGTTCTGGCTGGCACTTACCTTGATGAATTGAGTCTTCAGCATTGTACCCCACTCATGGTAGAGCAGCAGAAATCTCTAATCTCAGTTACTGAGTTTTTCCAGCTTCCAGCTGCACCTTTTAGCTTGATCCCGAGGTCTACTTCATGCCTGTAGTTTGTGAGCCAGCCAAGGATTTCTGCAGATTTGGGGGCTCATCTCTTTTCTGGTTCCTTTCCTTCTGATGGTCCCCCTTCCAGATTTTCCCCCAGGTTAATGTCTGCTTGTCTATCCCAGAACTCTCTCTTTTGACCACCAGAACTGCTAGTAATGCTTCGAGTCCCTTGCTGGTGAATGGGGGAGTGCCCTTAGGCAAAACATAAATAAAAATCTTACATGTATTTTTTCAACGGTATGCTTTTTGATTAATAGACAGTTGGCGGGCGGGGAAGGGTATACTCTTCTTTGATTTCTGTCTGGTGTTTGTTTTTATTGACGGTATCCCACTCTGTCACCCAGGCTGGAGTGCAGTGGTGTGATTATAACTCACTACAACCTTGTATTCCTGGGCTCAAGCGATCCTCCTGTCTCAGCCTCTCAAGTACCTGGGACTGCAGGCACATGCCCCATGCCTGGCTAATTTTTACTTTATGTTTTTGGAGACAGGGGTCTCACTGTATTGCCCAGTCTGGTCTCAAATTCCTGGCCTCATGTGACCCTCTCGCTTCAGCTTCCTTAGTAGTTGGGATTACAGGCGCAAACCACTGGGCCTGGCTCAGTATACCTGTTCTTTTTTTTCTGTTTTTAGTTCATTGGTATTTAGTTCAGCTTTTATAATTACGTGTGTGACAGTCCAACCGTGGTACTCTGTCGTTACAAGAAACTAGAACTCCCGAATCATTTTATTTTAATGTTTAAGAAGATAGATTTTTTTTATTGATATACTTTATTTTTAGAACAGTATTAGATTTTCAGAGAAACTGGGAATATAATACATAGAGCTTCCATATTTCCCCTTGCACACAGTTTCCCCTACTATTAATATCTTACATGAGTATGGTACATTTGTTACAACTGATAAACCAGTACTGATGCATTATTATTAACTAACATCCATTGTTTATTGAGATTTTTAAAGCTTTTCCCTAATGTCCTTTTTCTGTTCCAGGATTCCATTCAGAATATCATATTAGCTGTCTCTACAAAAAAAAAATAATAACTTGTAAAAAAGAGAATATCATATTGCATTTAGCTGTCATGTCTCTTTAGGCCCTTCTTGGCTATGGCAGTTTCTTAGACTTTCCTAGTTTTTGATGACCTTGACAGTTTTAAGAAATATTGGTTAGTATGTTATAGGGTACCCCTTGATTGGAATTTATCTGAAGTTTTTCTCATGAATAGACTAAGCTATGGATATTTGGGAGGAAGATCATAGAGGCAAGGTGGCATTTTCATCACATCAAATCAAGGGGTACACATATTGCCAACATGGTTTGGGACTGCTGATGTAGACCTTGATCACTTGGCTGAAGTAGTGTTTGTCAGGTTTCTCCACTGTAAGTTACTTCCCCCCTTATTACTGTAAGTAGTACTGTAAGTCAGAACTGTACTGACTCCTTGGAAGTCACTCTGTGCAGTCCACACTTAAGAATGTAGAGTTTTGCTTACTTTTGCCTGTGTTCTAAATTGAGATTTTTTCAGAAACCTGAATTCTATTAGAGATAGATAGCTTCCAAGTTAGATTGTGTGTTGATTCATTCTTTGGTTTCTTCATTTAACAGTTAACAACATGTTTAGTTAATGTACTACTTGCTAGTTATTGTGCTTGTTTTCTGGTGGAGTATAAGACTTTTTGGGAAATTATTTCTGTCCTCAAGAAGCACAGCCTATGTGTGTGATGAATACACAAGAAGTAAGCGCCATCATTAGGATACTTTCAGCTCCAAAATAAAAATACCCATCTAAGGTAGCTTAAATAAATGAAATTGTTGCCTCACACTCTGAGGTGGTCTGCCCATCAGCCTGTTATACACTTGCTTCAGTGACTCAGTGAATGCTATTAAGGATTGACAGCCTTTGCGTACTCCTCCTCTGCTATTTCCTGGTGTGTTGACTTTTGAGTTCAGATGTTTCATGTCATGGTTAAGAGTTTTGGATATCACACTGTTTGCAGCCTGTATCCATATAGGGAATGGTCCTTCTCTCATGCTTTCTTCCTTTTATCTGGGAAAAATTTCTTCCTTAGAGGTCTCCCAGTAGACATCTCTTTGACCCCAATTGGATCACATGGCTACCCCTAGTTACACTGGGAGCTTAAAAGCAAAATCTGACATTTTAAACCTCTGATGTGGCAGGAGGCTTTGTCTACAAGGAAGAAGCCTGACAAAGGTAGCGGTTGTTGAACAGGTAGAAGCAGGAGCTGCTTCCTTACAAGGTATTCAGCATCCTTACAAGGTATTGGTAGCTCTTAGCGCTCAGCACCCTGAAAGGCTTGCTCACCTCAGATGTTGAAGCAGTGTTTCCAGGAGACTTTCTTGCAGTTGATGGTGAGCTGCTTTGAGATCAGGGCTTTGACTGCACATGTTTAAAGTGGTAGTCCTTTAATTAAAATTTCATCCTGTAAGCATACCAGGCCTTTGTGGCTACTATGAATATATTTTAAAAGAAAAGTTACTTCTACCTTGCGTCATCATGAACAGAGTTTCTGCTTTCTCTGTCATTTCTATAGCCATTTGACAGAAGCTTTCAAAAGTGAGTCAGATTTTTTCCCCCCACAATTAATAAAATTTTTATCTCTTTAATTTTTCCTTCTGGAAAGGAAGAGGAGGCTGCAAAATGGGCCCGGGAAGAAGAAGAAGCCCAGCGTCGATTAGAGGAGAACCGGCTGCGGATGGAAGAGGAGGCAGCCAGACTCCGGCAAGAGGAAGAAGAAAGGAAGAGGAAGGAGCTGGAGGTCCAGCGGCAGAAGGAGTTAATGCGCCAGAGGCAGCAGCAGCAAGAGGCTCTCCGGAGGTTGCAGCAGCAGCAGCAGCAGCAACAACTGGCGCAGATGAAGGTAAAGCCCGAGGCATCAACCTTAGGAGCTCCTTGCTAACATTTTTTAGTTAGGTAGGTGCTGGCTGTACCAGTAGAAGTAAAAGTGTACTTTCTTTCTTTTTTTTATATTAAAGTATTTGAAATTATTTATTTATTTTTGAGACTGGTACTCACTCCCATCACCCAGGCTAGAGTGCAGTGGCATGATCTTGGTTCACTGTAACCTTGACTTCCTGGGCAGCTCATATGATCCTCCCACCTCAGCTTCCCCAATAGCTGAGACTACAGGCGCGCGCCGCCACACCTAACTAGTTTTTTATATTTTTAGTAGAGATGGTGTTTCACTATGTTTCCCAGGCTTGAACTTCTGGACTCAAGCAGTCTGCTCACCTCAGCCTTCCAAAGTGCTGGGATTACAGGCGCGAACCACTGTGCCCGGCACTTTATCATTGAATATTACTACTTTGGTTTTTTGATTATCAATAAGATATATAATGCACGTACTTTGTATCAGGCATTTAAATGAGAGAGGAGTAAACAAGAGGATAGGACATGAGCAACAATTTGTTGCAGGCAAAACATGTAAATCTGTTTGGTTCGTAAATTTAATGTGGCCCAGTAAACACCGGAGTGCCTATTCTATACCAGTTCAGCACTGCTGAGACAAAGATAAATGACACAAGGCAGTTGCTCCCAGAGAGCTCACAAACTTAAAAATATAGGCATGTAAACATTCATATGTGTAAATGGGAACTAGAATATAGGGCTTGAAACAGAGTTGGCCATGGGCATTTATTGAAAGTTACATTAAGAGGTGATATATACAAAGTGTTGTTTTAAGGAGGATTCAAAACTTTTTTTTTTTTTTTTTTTTAATAAGGAGAAAGTGAATACTGGGTAAACACAGCCCAGTAAAGAGGCTATGTTGGTGCTGGTGTGAATGAATAGGAGAGGCCAGCAGGAGGGAGCTGGCCTGATAGCAGTCAGCAAGACTTAATTACTCTCTGGAGCTGAGGGAGGAAGGCAGAAGCTGGGGTGCCTGCCAGAATAAGTTTCAGGACTGAGAAGATAGTGGAACTGTTGATGGAATTGGAGTAATTGGGAAGGGAGGAGCAGATTTATGGCAGGTTCTGCTAACTTCATGCTGGGTCTGCAGTGAGCAGTAAGGCTTAGTGTCCCCTATCTTCAAGGAACTCACAGGTTAGACATATAAACCAGAAAGTAGAATATAGTATGGTGAATGTAGTGGGAGAGGTGGCATGGAGTCAGTCATTCTCAGAGTTCCGTCACTTGGGAACTTGTGAGATGTGCAGATTCACACCCCAGACCTATTGAATCAGAACCTCTAGGGGTAGAACTGAGAAATCTTGTATTTAAACAAACCCATGCTCTCCAAAATGTGAGAACCACTGTCCATCTGGGAAGTTTGGAAAGGATTCTTGAAAAAAAGGTAACTTCCAAACTGAGTCTGGCTTTCAGCACTTTTACTATGATATGTCTGTTTATGAGTCTCCTTGTGTTTAATCTACTCAGAAGTCATGGCACTTCCTGAATGTGTAGATTAGTGTTTTTCCATAAAGTGGAGAAGTTTTTAGCCATTATTTCTTCAGTTGTATGTTCTGTTCCTTTCTCTCTCTCCTTCAGGCACTTGAGTGATGCTTATGTTGATGTACTTCATGCACTTAGTGGTGTCTCATTTCTCTAAGGCTCTCTTCAGTTTTCTTCATGTTCTTCTCTCTGTTCTTTGTCTAATCTGTATTGATCTATCTTTAAGTTTATTTCTTTATTTTGCCAGTTCAGATGTACTGTAGTGTACCTCTAGTGATTTTTTTTTTAACTAAAAAATTTTTATATATATTTAGGGCATACAAGTGTAGGTTTCTTAATTGCATATGTTGCATAGTGGTGAAGTCCGGGCTTTTTGTGTACTTATCTCCTAAATAGTGAGCATTGTATCCAGTAGGATACTGGATTGTTCACCCCTTACTTACCTCCTATTCTCCCAGCTTTTGGGGTCTCCACTGTCCATTATTCCACTTCATATGTCTATTTGTATCCACTGTTTAGCCCCCACTTATACGTGAGAACATGTAGTATTTGACTTTCTGTTTCTGGGTTACCTTACTTAGGATAATAGTCTCCAGTTCCATCTGTGTTGCTGTGAAAGACAAGATTTCATTCTTTTTTGTGGCTGAGTAGCATTCCATGCTTTATGTAAACACCACATTTTCTTTATCCAATCCTCCATTGATGGGCAGAGTTTTTAATTTCAGTTATTATACTCCAGAATTTCCTTTTGGTTTTTTAAAAAATGTCATCTATCTCTTTATCAGTCTTCTTTATTTGGTGTGACACTGTCATCATGCCTTCCTTTACTACTTTAGTCATAGCTTTCTTAGGTTCCCTGAAACAGCTTTTATAACATATGTGAAGTCTTTGTTAAGTCTGACATCTTGTTCATTGTCACAGGCAGTTTTTGTTGCCTGCTTTTTTCCCCAGTGTATAGGTTGTACTTTCCTGTTTCTTGCATGTCTCGTAATTTTTTATTGGCAGCTGGACTTTTTGATAATATCTTTTAGCAACTCTGGGTATTTCCATCCACCCCTCCCAGCTTGATTTTCTTGTTTGTTTATTTGTTTTGTGACTGGATAGATTATTTTAGTGGAGTCCAACTCTCCCCTCCTCCCCCCGACCATGTTGAAGACTTTGCTGTTGCCCATGCTGGGAGTACAGCACTGGGTGTGCCCAGAGTGACTCCGAGGTGACATTGGGTTTGGCAGGGCTCTCTTTGATTGTCTTTTCCACACTCAGCTATTTCACTCCACTTATTGCTAGCTGATTGCTCTGTTGTTCTTAACCCGTTTCCTGTTTGCCCTGAGAATATTCCTGGTGGTGCATGTGGCTGCAGCGCTGACCCTGAGGTAACTCTTGGATTACAGTCCTAACCTTACCCCTAAATGCTTTTCAGAGAATTACATCCAAACAGCACTGATGCAGTTAGGACAGCTTGTTGGAACAGAAAACAGATGCCAAATGATCTAGAAAAAAAAAAACCTGCGAGTTAGCTCTGGGTAAACGCTGCAGCTGCACGTGCTGCCAGCAAATATTCTCGGGGCAGATGGGAAATGGGTTAAAATTGTCCTGGGCTGGGTGCAGTGGCTCACACCTATAATCCCAGCACTTTGGGAGGCCGAGGCTGGTGGATTGCTGGAGCTCAGGAATTCAGGACGAGCCTGAGCAACATGGTGAAACTCCATCTCTACCAAAAAAAAAAAAAAAAAAACTTACTCAGGCATGGTGATGTGTGCCTGTGGTCCCAGCTACCTGGGAGGCTGAGGTGGGAAGATTGCTTGAGCATGGAAGACGGAGGTTGTAGTGAGCCAAAATCACACCACTGCACTCCAACCTGGATGACGGAGTAAGACCCTGTCTCCAAAAAAAAAAAAAAAGTCCCTTGGGACATACACTGACAGACTGATCCACTTAAATTCAGGTTTCTTTGAAAAAATAGCTCCTGAGGTCTATATATGAAATTTGTTTTGACTCCAGGAGGATTTCTTCCAGTTTTCTTTAACTAGTTTTCTCAGATAAGGTAGCAGCCTCCTACAGTTTAGCCTGTATCTCCTATGAATCTACCCGTCTCCTTCCAATTGCCTTTTACCCCACTTCTACTGTTTCTGAAAACACCATTAGGCTTGAACTCCTCCACTATCTGTTGCAAATAAAGTCACTTCCTTTGGGAAGAAACCTGGAGCTTTCTGTTTTCTACCTGTTTCCTACACTCCTACCCTCAGACAAAAATCTCTCAGTCAGCTCTGGAAGTGGGCACAGTGGGCTGCTTTCCTCTAACATTTGCTGAAGGGTGAGCAGAATAGTAGCCTCAGGTCTCCTTGGCTTGCTTCTCCTGGTGGCTTGGCCCAGCCAGCCCTATTGGTGATCACGGCCCTAGTGTTGGTGTTGCTGTGGTCAAGAGTTTCCATCCTATGAGTGAGGCTGTGCACAAGAAGAGAGCCCCCACATCAGTTGCACTTGTTTGGAACTTAGCATTTGTCACAGGTAACTGGCATCAGGGTGAGACACACTGATGTGCTTTTCCCAGGCAGAAAGCCTACTGACTGATGACTGAGAGGAGAAGGGAGCCATGTCTTGACTGTACTAGTCTAGAATGGAGTTTCTGTCTCATTAAGCTGAGAGGAGAGAAGGAGAGAGTAGGTCTTGGTTTAAGTATCACAAACTCTTGCTGTTCTTACTGAGTTTTAGCAAATACTCTTGAATAAACTTTTTTTTTTTTTTTCATTTGCTCTATGTCCTTAGGAGTATTACCAGAGACTTTATTTTTTTGAGACAGGGTCTGGCTCTGCTGCCCAGGCTGGAGTGCAGTGGCACGATCTCAGCTCTCTGCAACCTCCGCCTCAGCGATCTTCCTGCCTCAGCCTCCCGAGTAGCTGGATTACAGGTGTGCGCCACAACACCCAGCTACGTTTTTTTTATTTTTAATAGAGATGGGGTTTTGCCATGTTGGCCAGGCTGATGTCAAACTTCTGACCTCAAGTGATCGCCTGCCTCGGCCTCCCAATGTGCTGGGATTACAGGTGTGAGGCTCTGCTGCCAGTCAGAGAGTTTAAATGATTATTTTAAAAATGATCTTCACCAGTTTTGCCAGGGAGCAGGTCCACGCAGCTCCTCATGCTGTCATTCTGACAGTGAAACAGTTATTTCTTAAAGCAAAACCAGTGTTGAAATGTAAGGTAGCAATGTCAGGGCAGAACAAGAATATAGTTTCAAAAATCAGTGAAGGATATTAGACATTCAGGGGTCCCTGTTTTCTTTTGATTTGTCAAAAGTTTGTTCTGAGAAGCATGATTGACACACTGCAGTTCTCCTGAGTGGGCATTATAGGGTGATGGTTGGGCTGGTAAGTGTCATGAGGCAATGTTGAAAGAGTTCTGGGATATTATTTCCAATATACAAGGAAGATTTAAGGAAAATGAAAGCTCTCAACAGACATAAGTCTATATAAGGAATATTTAAGTTTGATCTGCAGTTACCTTAGAGAGCAGACCTATGAAATATGGAGTATGTACTTTGTGTGTATATATACCTAGAGAGAGAGCGTGTGTGTGTGTGTGTGTGTGTGTGTGTGTGTGTGTGTGTGTGTGTGTGTATAGAGAGAGAAATAGAGAGTAGGGCCAGGGAGGAGGAGAGAATAAATATATATTGGCACAGCAATAGGAAGATTCTCAGAGGTGCCCGTGAGGATAGATGGCTGTTTCTGGAGGCATTGCCTCTATTCCTGGTGCTGACTGAGTTCTGCTGAAGCGGGCTTGAAAGATTGTTTCCTGGTTATCATGGGGTGACACATCTACTGTGATATTAGACAGCATCAGTGGTTACTGGCTGCATCAGAATGATTAAAATATGCTGATTCTCCTGCCTTCCCTTCTGATCTTCTGATTGATTAGGTGTGGTGGAGCCAGGGCCTCTACATTTTTATAGGTCCCTTCAGGTTATGCTGCCAGTTTGAGATCTACTGCCTTACTTGATCTTGATAGTGCCTTCAAATGAGTCATTTCCTATGGAGAAAAAGTTAATTTTTGCTCAGTTTTGCCTCTCAACACCTCCCTCTGCACCCCTCCCCAACCCCAGGGCAGGTGCATTTTGAGAGAATTGCCCTATTGTCTATCTTATTGGCCAAAAAATGTTAAGGGTTGATTATGTTCAGTAGTGTTGAAGACATTCATTTGATGAGTTGTTTGGCAATATCAGTGGTGGTTTAAACTGTTTATACCTTTTATCCTATCAGTAGCCACTGTTACAGATTTCTGCTGTAGGTCCATTCTTTTGGGGGACTATTTGGGATTTTTTTTGTTTTGATCTATATGCGTGTATTATTTTTATTAAACACATTTTTAAAGTCTGGTTAGGTTTCTTTTTTATTGTGTTTACTTGTTTGATGCCTCAGTATTAAAAGTGTGTCTTTTTCTGGCCAGGAAGAGCAAGGGTTTCTCTGAGAATAATCAGGCTTTGAGAATATTGAAATACTCAGGACCCAGATATTTATACTCTATTTTAGTCAATAATCTTAAGGGATGGGAAAAATAAAATTATTGATTAAAAGCAGCTTAATGCTCATGACTAGAAGCTACAGCCTAGTTAACAGTGGCTCCCTTTCATAAAGGCTGATCAAGAACTATGCCGGCATGTCTCATGAGATGAGAAAACTCACGGTGCTACCCTCAGAAATCATGCCCTTAACCCTTTCACTGGACAGCAGCGTATCATGTCCTTTGTTGCTTTTGTCAGTTCAAAAATCCTTAAGCCAATTTAGTGATTCTTTTGTTTACTCCTCTTTATGGTTGCATATTGCTGTTTATGTCAGTACCAGATGTAACAAATTTGTTGTCACCAAGTGTTAGATCAAATATAAGTGTATATGTGTATTATAAGTTGTTTTAAAATAAACAGGTTTGGAGCAGTGACAAAAACTTAAGCAAAAGGAGCTGAGAGGATAGTAAGTAAAAGCAATGAAGAAGGAAATTTGAATTGAATGTGGTAAATGGAGTTGAGAGAAATGCATTTGTTCTGGGTGTACATAATGCATTATTGCTTCTTTGTTTCCTGTCCACATTTCCTCATGAACTTTCCTGCCTTCCCTTTTTTGTTAGCTTCCCTCTTCTTCGACGTGGGGCCAGCAGTCCAATACAACAGCATGTCAGTCCCAGGCCACCCTGTCGTTGGCTGAAATCCAAAAACTAGAGGAAGAACGAGAACGGCAGCTTCGAGAAGAGGTAAAATTTTAAAGTAAAAGGGATCTAGTCAAGCAATGTTCCAGAATATCTAGTGTGCATTATGGATTAGTGGTTACTGAGGACAATTACTGTCAGAATTGTTGTGTGTGTGAATTGGACGTTCATTATTAAACTTCATCTCATAATTTGGTTACCCTAGCAAATGTGAAGTATCTCATAGGAATAGCATGAAGATTGAGAGATTGAGTAACATAACTGTCAGTTTTCTTAAGCATTTTACTGTAGTTTTTGAGAAGACCTCGTAAATAAAAGTGCATGGGTTGTTCAAAATTGTGGATGAGTTGTGTGCAGATAATCTTTTGTAAGTCTGATGTCTAGAAAGTAGAATATATTTTTCTCCAAAGACACTGGGTTCCCTGACTAGTCTAGAAAAATATGACAGAAGTAAAGTACCTCTGCTTTTAAGTGTATGTCCTGCAGTTTATCATTAGGGAAGGAAGGATACAAAAGAGTGTAAAAGGGAAGGGGAGTAACACAGCTTTTGACAGAGAGGAGAAAGTGAATAATTCATAGTTTGGTTTAGTATGCCATTTGGTACCTCATTCATTCATTCATTCATTCATTCATTCAACACATGCTTACTGAATACCTACCTACTTACTTAAGGTCTGGGGATATAGCTGAGTCTAAAACAGGCAAGATTTTCTGCATTCATGAAGCTGACCCTCTGGTTGAGGAGAGAAAAGTAGAAAATATAGCGTATGAGAGGTTGATAAGTGTCAGAGAGATAACAAGGGAAGGTGGGTAGGGAGAGTGTTGGGAATCAGGGGTGGTGATGGTGTGGTGGATTGTCCAGATTTAGGTAGTGTGGTCTGAGAGGGCCTCTGAAAAGGTGACATAATATAGCAGAGTCCTGAAGAGTATTTATGTGGATATGATTTGAGGTAGAGCTGTCAATTTGTTAGAGAATGTAAGTTGTCATTTTTAGATTTGGGTCATGTGGTTTACTGAAATTAGGAGGGCTTTGGATACACAAGGAGAAGTGGAAATTATCTATATGTGTTTACCATGTAGTGTGTTTGAAGTCATCCAGTAAGAGAAGATGTTTCTTCACGCTTGAAGATGACCTTATTTCCTACCTTTATTTAAAAAAAAAAAAAAAAAAGGATTGAACTTTCTCTGGAATCATCTTTCTCTAAAAGGTTATCAACAAATGGATGCAGAACAGAGTATATCTCTCCCTTCATGGCTAAAAACTATTCCACTAATTTTGGTCCCCACCAAATGAAAATATAATAATAGTGGTGATGACAAGGAATCCCAGGTCTCCTCCCGCCTGCCAGAAGTTAATAATTATTTCATTTGTATTTTATTTTTCTTTTTTTCCTTTTAGAGACTGAGTCTCGCTCTGTCACCCAGGCAGGAGTGCAGTGGCGCAATCTCGGCTCACTGCAACCTCCACCTCCTGGGTTCAAGTGATTCTCCTGCCTCAGCCTCCCAAGTAGCTGGGATTACAGGCACTTGCCACCACCACCAGCTAATTTTATTTTATTTTATTTTATTTTATTTTATTTTTTTTTAGTAGAGATGGGGTTTCACCATGTTGGCCAGGCTGATTTCAAACTCCTGACCTCAAGTGATCCACCCGCCTCAGCCTCCCAAAGTGTTGGGATAACAGGCATGAGCCACCGTGCCCAGCCTTCATTTGTATTTTCATTTAATTTTCTTGGAACTTTTAAGTCTTCCCATACCCTTCATAAGGGTGCCTCTTAATACATATTTCTTACATAGAAAAACCTAAGATACTTTTATTTCATTGTCATCCCTGGAGGCATCCTTTCTGGGGGCCTCTAACCTGTTCTAATCTGGACACTCTCAGCTTGCTACATAGCTGCTGTTTTATTTTTCTTGGGTTCTTGTTATTTACATGTTTCTCCCAGGACTGATTTTTACTTTCTCATATTTTTTCTCCCATTTTCCATCTCTGTGCGTTTATCTTTTTTGATAAAGTCTCGCTCTGTCTCCTGGGCTGGAATGTAGCTAGGACTACAGGCGTGTGCCACCATGCCTGGCTAATTTAAAAATTTTTTTTTTTTTAAGACAGGTGTCACTACATTACCCAGGCTGCCCTCAAACTCCTGAGCTCAAGCGATCTTCCCACCTTGGCCTCCCAAAGTGTTGGGATTATAGGCACGAGCCACTGCACCCTGCCCTTTTTATCTTTTCTATGGGGCATTTTCTCAGTTTTACCTCCAGTCCTTCTATTGGGCTTCTCCTCTTAGAAACAGGGTCTTGCTCTGTCACCCAGGCTGGAGTGCAGTGGTGTGATGGTAACTCACTGTATTCTTGAACTCCTGAGCTCAAATGATTCTCCTGCCTAGGCTTCCCTAAATGTTGAGTATTACAGGCATGAGCTACCACACCTGGCCATGTTCAGCTTTTAATATGTGCTATCTTATATCAAACATCTGTGAGTCCTTATTTTGTTCTTTTAAGTATTTTTTATAGCCTTTTATTCTTGTTTCATTGAATACAGCATCTTATCTCTCTAAGGATATTACTTACTGATAGCTTCTTAAAAAGCCAACTCCTATTTTCCTGTTCTCTTATTTCTATTTCTGCTGAATTATTTTTGTTTGTTTTTTTCTTTGGCTTTTATGTTCAAGTTTATGTCAAATGTTAGGTAATTCTGGGCTGTTTGTTCCTATTTACAAATAAGGCACTCAAAAGCTGATTGGAGATTCTGGTATGTACAGCACCTTGATGGACTTTCCTGTAATCGTTTCTGGCTGGGTTGTTCTGTTGGGGACGTCCACCCCCCACCCCTGCCCCAATTTGTTGGTACCTACCTATAGGTGTGTTTTCTTGTCAAGCTGGTTGGCTTCCCCACAGGATAATGTGCCAGTCTGGTTTGGCTTCTTCAGACAGGGAGTGTTCAATTTTCTGCTGTGTTGAGGGAGAGTGAATTGCCTAACTGCGTAGAGTGCGGGAGGCAATTTGGAGTCTTACTGCTTCTTTTTACAGCCTTTCAGCCAGTCTTCCTCTGTTGGAGAGACTCAGCACGTCCAGTTTCTGAGCCTTCTTTATGAATCTGCCTATTTCTGAGCTCCTTTACTTAGATTTTAATTTATTGGATCTGTTACATTGGTTCTCATTATTTATCTGCTTTTCAGATTTTAAAAAATCTATTCTGTTTTCTTTGTCCTTATGGGTTTATGCTGTGTGTGTGTGTGTGTGTGTATAAATTGTCATTTTGGTGGGGGTTTTAGGAAGTAAACATGTGTTTTATTTGTATGCTTAACCAAAGGCCTACTTAATTTTTAAGAAGTAATTCTGGCTGGGTGCAGTGGCTCACGCCTGTAATCCCAGCACTTTGGGAGGCCAAGTTGGGTGGATTATGAGGTCAGGAGTTCGAGACCAGCCTGACCAACATGGTGAAACCCTGTCTCTACTAAAAATACAAAAATTAGCCAGGCATGGTGGCAGGTGCCTATAATCCCAACTACTCAGGAGGCCGAGGCAGGAGAATCACTTGAACCTGGGAAGTGGAGGTTACAGTGAGCTGAGATCGTGCCATTGCACTCCAGCCTGGGTGACAGAGTGAGGCCCTCTCTCCAAAATAAATAAATAAATAAAAAGGTAATTCTGAGGCCAGGCACGGTGGCTCATGCCTGTAATCCCAGCACTTTGGGAAGCCGAGGTGGGTGGATCGCTTGAGGCCAGGAGTTCGAGACCAGCCTGGCCAATACGGTGAAATCCCATCTCTACTAAAAATACAAAAAATTAACCGGGCATCGTAGCTTGAACCTGGGAGGCAGAAGTTGCAGTGGGCTGAGAGTGTGCCACTGCATTTCAGCCTGGGCAAAAGACTGAGACACCGTCTCAACAACAAAAAAAGAAGTAATTTTGCATTTGATGTTTTTATTCTCCTTTTTAATACTGTTAGCGATTTACATTTTTATTTGCAACAGCAGAATTTAATCCCATCAAGTTAATTTTATGTAGCTACTATGTGTTTGTATTCCATTTAGTATACTGGATATTTATAACTAATATCTAAAAACAAGAATCCTCAGCTAGGTTCTATTTTCATGCAACAGCAAAGGCGCCAGCAGAGGGAGTTGATGAAAGCTCTCCAGCAGCAGCAGCAGCAGCAACAGCAGAAACTGTCAGGTTGGGGGAATGTCAGCAAACCTTCAGGTACCACGAAATCTCTTCTGGAGATCCAGCAGGAAGAGGCCAGGCAAATGCAAAAGCAGCAGCAGCAGCAGCAGCAGCACCAGCAACCAAACAGAGCTCGTAACAATACGGTGTGTGCATTTTCCTAAGCTGTCATTTTATGGACTAGTATTATCTTTTCTGTCTTTTTATCTTTTTAACATGATTAACGATAATCATTTTTCTCTTTTTCTTTAACAGCATTCCAACCTGCACACCAGCATTGGGAATTCTGTTTGGGGCTCTATAAATACTGGTCCTCCTAACCAGTGGGCATCTGACCTAGTCAGTAGTATTTGGAGTAATGCTGACACTAAAAACTCCAACATGGGATTCTGGGATGATGCAGTTAAAGAGGTGGGACCTAGGAATTCAACAAATAAAAATAAAAACAACGCCAGTCTCAGGTAGGGCTCAAAATGACCACACCTATGCACCTTGGTTGGTTGGGAGGTGAGGATGGAGGAAGTTTGATGTTGGGTGGGCAGGAAAAGGTAGTTATTTAGTTTTTACTTACCGTTTTCATCTGTGTTCAAGCACATGCAGTCATAATTATGGTGATTGCTTTCTTCCCCATAGAAACATATTCGTATTATTTCTTGGGGCTCCTTCTGCTGAGCACTTATTCTATCGCCTAGCGCATGGTAACCACTTAATAAATATTAGGAATAGTATAATGTTTTTGTTGTGTTGTTGAACATTTCTCCAAGGTATTCTTTAGATACCTTAGCATTTTTCCTAAATTTGTATTTTTAAGTGATTCATACTATTAATATGAGTATTATAAAATACCTCTGTAATGACCTTAAACCTATTTATTTTTATAAGTTAGTTACATTTTCATCTTCATCTTTCTTTCCTCAGTATACAGTGTTGTTGAACGAGCATGGGTTTTAGTGTTAAATATATGAACTCAAATCCCAGCACTACCACTTATTAGCTGTGTGACCTTGGGCAAGAGGGAACCTCTTTGGGCCTCAGTTCCCTCATCGGTAAAATGAAGATAATAATAACAACTTTATGCATGTAATTGCAAAGATTAAATGAATACATGATAAGTAGTAAGTGCCTGGCACATAGTAACTACTTAATAAATGGTAGTGTTGTCAGATTGTTTCTTGTTGATTTAGGGCCTAACATATGAATATAGGACAATAAATTTTTGTTAGTTTATTGAGCATCTTTGCCAGGCACTGTGCTATAGGCCTTTTCATACAATATCTATTACTTATGATAACCCAAAAAAGTGTTAGTACCATTTTACAGACGAGGAGACTGAGGCTTAGTAAAATTAAACAACTTACCTAAGGACACATAGGAAGAATTTCATCCTTTTTTCTAAATAGATGCCCTTTATCCAGAAATTAAGATATATTAACTGAGACTAGATGTTAAGGGTATATCCAATCCAAATATTTGAATTTTTTTCTTTTTTGGAGCCAAGCATTGGATTACTGGACATCCATCCAGTGTTGCCAAGACATTATTTATGGTGTTGTGCTATAATCATATAGTAACAGTTTCTGGGAATATAATATCGCCCTATTGTTTTGCTTTAGTAAATCTGTAGGTGTGTCTAACCGGCAGAATAAGAAAGTAGAAGAAGAAGAAAAGTTGCTGAAGCTCTTTCAGGGAGTAAATAAAGCCCAAGATGGATTTACCCAGTGGTGTGAACAGATGCTTCATGCCCTTAATACGGCAAATAACTTGGATGGTAAGAATTGGGGAGGGAAACCCGGCATGTGGAATGACAGAGCAGGACCCACAGAGAGGCTGGCAAATTTGAACAGTGGTCCAGAAGTCAAAAGATGAAATCTAAGGAGGTCAACTCCTGCACCTGCCGTGGGAACTTGACTCTTTAATAGTATTACTTGTGAGAAAAGTCTAGTAATACTAAACTCAAATAGGTTATTGGTGGTTGTCAAAAATTAAATGCCATCTTAGACTGCCTTAATGATACACAGGACAGAGGAGGTCTTAGTTCCATACTGTTCATTTTATGGGGAACATTGCCAGCTATGTCAGGTTAAAAAAAAAGTAACTGTCATGCTGGAGACAAAGGTCAACCTGGACAAGTGATGGCTGAGGTGATGTGACATCATTCCCTTTCTACCTTTGGGGGAGGGAGTGGGAATTGTGATAAAGCAAGTACACTTATTTTGTGTGAGGTAAAACTAGGACCAATGTGCAGAAGTGAAAAGGCTTTGGCACAGTTTAGAGAAAAACTTGCTGATGGGTAGCTGTTTACAAACAGAACTGTCTCCCATCCCTGAATGTTTGAAGAGAGACTGGTCATGTCAGGATTCCCATAACTAACAGGCTGAGTTGATTAGTCCACCTCTGATACCCTGTCTAAAACCAAGAAACTGTGAAAAACAGCAGTAAAGGATTTAAAGGGTTCCTTTGCAGCAGTGTAACAATATCTAATGATTTAAAAGTCTACAGAGAAAACAATTTTAAATAACAGTAATGGCTGCCATGCATTAAGCACCTACCATGTGCTAGGCACGCTCTTGAAGTTAATATGTAGTATCCCAGTTATTTGATTAGCAGTGATTTTTGAAGATACCTTTACAAGATAGGTGATATTATCCCCATTTTATAAATTAGGAAACAGAGGCTCAGAATGGTTAAATAACTCATCAAGGTCACACAGCCAGCAAATTTCGGAGTCAGGTTTTAAACCCATGTTTGTCTAACTCTGATACTCATGCTTTTCTCCTATAACACACACTGCTTACATTTTCCATTTGATTTCTCTCTAAAAAAAATCTCAGTGGATTGAAAGTTCCAGGAGGATATAGCTGTTTTCTTTAGTATATGTTGTAGTGCCTGGCACACATCATAGGAGTTAATAAATACTTATTGAATTTGGGGATTTTTAAGGAAAGAATGAATCCCCAAATTACTTCAGCCTTAGTCAAGTAACTTTCAGTCAGTGTAACATTCAGTGAAATTAAACATGTGATATGGGTGTTGTGATTATAGTGTTTTTTCCATTTCTGTAGGGTAGATTAAAGAATATTTAAACACAATTGCTGCATACTTATCAAGTTTCTGTAGTTAATGTTTGATTAGGTATAAAGATATATTAAAAATGGAAACTGATTTTTATATGTTCTCTTTCATTATTTCATTGTTACCCTTGTCTTCTCCCCTCCCATTTTGCAGTTCCCACATTTGTTTCTTTCCTGAAAGAAGTAGAATCTCCTTATGAGGTTCATGATTATATCAGGGCCTATTTGGGAGATACTTCTGAGGCCAAGGAGTTTGCCAAGCAGTTCCTTGAGCGCCGTGCCAAACAGAAAGCCAACCAGCAGCGGCAGCAGCAGCAGCAGCAGCAGCAGCAGCAGCAGCAACAGCCACCACAGCAGCCACAGCAGCAGCCGCAACAGCAGCCGCAGCAGCAGGTATAAAGTAGTGTAGTGTATGCAGTACCTCTGAGGATTAGTACCTTTAGATGTTGAGTAACCCAAGAAATGAAAATTAATACAAAGGTACCATTTTTGTATATCCAGTAACCATGCTTTTAAAAATGTGTAGACTTCATAATTTCAAATTATTTGTCCGGATACCTTTGTGTATCTCCCAAATAGCAAGTTACGACCATTCATTTTACACTAGGTTTACCAGTTGCATTTTTCTTGGTTCATATTTGTGTCATAGTTAGATTGCACATTTCAACGTGTCAAACCCATAGATCTGGTTTTGAAAAGTTAAAACTTAAAATGTTGAATTCTCCAGTGTTCAGGATGCACTGTACTCAGTACTGACAACACTGCAGCATGCCAGATACTTCATGTTGCTGGGGATGTAAAAGATACAGCAGTGATTCTCATTATTCACAGTAGTTATATTCTGTAAAGTCCCCATGAACACTGAATTTGAGCAAATACTGAACCATTGCTCCTAGGGGATATATAGGGTTAGGTTCCCATAAACCTCTAGTCACAACATTTTCCTCACCTGATCAGTACATAATCTTGTTTTGTGTGTGTGTCTTTTTAAAGACACCTCATTTCATATATGTTGATTCATTAATATTGAACTCACAACCAATAGCACTACTATTCCTGCCCAAATGAAGCTTATCCAGCACACATATTTTCTTCCTAAGGCACCTCACAGCCTTCCTGTACTTAGGAACACCAACCAGTTCTTCAGCACTATAGTTGAGGGCCACTTTAAACAGTGAAATCTGGTGGCTCATGCCTATAATCCCAGCAGTTTGGGAGGCCGAGGTGGGTGGATCATGAGGTCAGTAGTTCAAGACCAGCTTGGCCAACATGGTGAAATACCGTCTCTACAAAAAATACAAAAATTAGCCAGGCATGGTGATGTGCTCTTATGGTCCCAGCTACTCAGGAGGCTGAGACAGGAGAATTGCTTGAACCTGGGAGGCAGAGGTTGCAGTGAGCCAAGATCTCACCACAGCACTCCAGCCTGGGTGACAGAGTGAGACTCTGCCTCAAAAAAAAAAAAAAAAAAAAAAGTGAAATCATTAATAAAAAGCGCAAAAATTTGGAAAACATGGCACTTTAGACCACAAAAAGAGTACTTGTTGGCAGTATTGAGAACTGTAATAAGAAGGCATTGTTTCCTTATTCTATCTTGACTGGGAATATATGCCTTTAGCATCTCACGTTTTTTGCTCTGAGTATGTGTATTTCTAGAATGACCATAAAAGCACTACAAGTATTCATTTTGGGGTTACAAATACATTTTAACAAGTAGGTGAATTCACAAATACAGAATCTGTGAGAATCAATTGTACAAGTTTTCTGAAAGACAAGTTGGCAAGGCTTATGCAAGGGCGTAAAGATATTCATATCCTTTCCTCCTGTAATTGTTTTTCTAGAGAGAATCAGTATTCATTATGGGTCACTTCCAGTGAGGATGTGGAAGATACAGAGAAGTACAAGGCATTTAACATCCAACTGGGTAATGGGCTAACAGGCATAAATTGAAGGAAAGTGAAAGATGTAAACACTGAAACACTAGGAAAGTATTTTATTTATTTATTTTTTTTTAGACGAAGTGTCACTCTGTTGCCCAGGCTGGAGTGCAGTGGCACGATCTCGGCTCACTGCAACCTCCAACTCCCAGGTTCAAGTGATTGTCCTTTCTCAGCCTCCCGAGTAGCTGGGACTACAGGCACACACCACCATGCGTGGCTAATTTTTTGTATTTTTAGTAGAGATGGGGTTTAACTATGTTGGCCAGGCTGGTCTTGAATTCCCGACCTCATGATCCGCCTGCCTCAGCCTCCCAAAGTGCTGGGATTACAGGCATGCGCTACCACGCCCAGCCCTAGGAAAAATATTTTAAGGAGAAGGCATCATATAGCAATATAGGAGACTGTTTGCATTTGTGAAATGGCTCCACTGTAGGCTAAAACAGGAAGGTGGAAGCCCAGTAAGCACGTGCTCCCATGGGCGCACGCATACACACATGCTCACACCAGGTTTGTCCTTCCACAGAGCTTTTTCCACTTCTCCCCCACTACTACCACCTGTGCCTTCAACTGGCTCATTGGCTAATAAGAGGCATGAAGGGCTAGTAGGCAATTTCACAGTGTAACCAGTTGGTAGAAAGTATACAAACAGTATTTTGGGGTCAGATCCTTTCTGGGATTGCTGATAGGAATAAGGTACACGACTTTAACTTTGGTAATATGCCACCCCTGTCCTCTCTGTCCTGGGGCCCAGGGAACAAAGAGGTTTTCTGCTCTTAGTTAGGTGAGAGGTGTATATTGCTAGGGTGCAGTGATCTGCTCATGATTATTTGCAGTATTCATTTCCTAGTGTTTGGTACAGACTCTGTATATACCAGAGAAGTTCTGCCATCACAGCAGGGTAGAAACCCAGAGTTTGCCAGGACAGGCTTTGTGGAGGCACTGAGCCCTGAGTGGGATGTCTCAGTCTAAATAGAGGAGAATGGTGGCTCAGTGGCCTGCTCTTGGTTTTATTATTAGAACATGTGATGATAAGCTTTTTGTTTTTCTGCTTTTAAGCTTGTACTTGATTAGGTGAGGACAAGCCAAACATTTTCCTAAGGTGAGCCAAGTCTGAATCTGCTGCGTAATCTCAGTCATGCTGCTTATTTCGCAGGACTCTGTGTGGGGGATGAACCACAGTACACTCCATTCAGTATTTCAGACCAATCAAAGCAACAACCAACAATCCAATTTTGAGGCTGTGCAGAGTGGCAAGAAGAAGAAAAAGCAGAAGATGGTCCGAGCAGATCCCAGTTTATTAGGTGAGCACAGTCTTAAAGTCTTAGCTGAGTGTTGGAGGAGTGCAGGTGATACCAGTTATCCTGTGTGAGTCTCCATGGAGCATTGTTTTTCAAGAAGGAAAATATTTCTTTTTATCAATAACTAATGTTTTAACTGGTTCAAAATAAGTAGCCAGTATTTACTGGGCATTTCAGTGCAGGAGCTGTGCCTCATCTAATAACAACTTATATTGTATGGTGCTTTAAAGTATTGTTTCATATTTAATATGAATTTCCCTGGAGGATCTTTAGTAATTTAGTTGGAAAATGATGCTAATAATGGATGGTACTAAAAGTATGTTAAAAACTTAAATGCTTATTTGTATTGAAAGCAGACCATTAATCCGATCAGGTGTTCCAAGAAGAGAACCACTATGTGTTTGTAATCACTCTATATATCATATATATCATATAATTACTTTGCATTATGAGGTGACATCCCAGTTTCACCAGTAATGAGTAGACCAAGGTGCAGAGATTCAGAACATTTCCCAGTGTTACATAGCTTTCTGCTATGGGAGGCTGGGCTTTCAGGACAGGCCTGTTTTCTTTCCACCCTTCTGTGTTACCCACGGCTATTTTTGTCTGTCTTTATGGACCATGCAAGGCAGGCTTGGGCACAGTGGTTCATTTTGGGAAACTGAGGTGGGTGGGTCACTTGAGGCCAGGAGTTTGAGACCAGCTGGGATAACATAATGAGACCATATCCCTACAAAAAATTTTAAAAATAGGCATGGTGGTGCACACCTTTAGTCTCAGCTACTTGGGAGAATGAGGCAGGGGGATTCCTTGACCAGGAGTTAAAGGCTGCAGTGAACTGTGATCATGCCACTGCACTCTAGCTTCTTGGAAAAGGTGACATCTGAATTTGGGCTTTGAAAGAATGGCAGAAAGGATGGGGAATACTGCTTCAGGAATAACAAACAGTATAGGCTGCCCATGTTTTTTGCAACAGTGAAACTAACTTTTTTTTTTTCTTTTTCTTTGAGATGGAGTCTCACTGTTGCTCAGGCTGGAGTGTAGTGGCGTGATCTCAGCTCACTGCAACCTCCGCCTCCTGGGTTCAAGTGTGATTCTCCTGCCTCAGCTTCCTAAGTAGCTGAGACTACAGGCACATGCGGCCACACCCGGCTAATTTTTGTATTTTTAGTAGAGATGGGGTTTTGCCATGTTGGCCAGGCTGGTCTTGAACTCCTGACTTCAGGTGATCTGCCCGCCTTGGCCTCCCAGAGTGCAATAGAATATATTCGCAAAGATGGAAGTTCCGGTTGTTGTCCTGTCAGGAAGGCAGAACAGTGAGGAGGCTGCTAGACTAGGTAAAAGATACCAGTGACTTGGAATAGGGTTTTGGTAGTGGGGATGAAAAGGAGTTAGATGGATTTCAGAAATGTAGGGGATAGAATTAACTGGACAAGAAGAGTGGAAAGGTCTCAGGCTTGGGGAGCAGGATGGATGGATGGTGTTGCCATTTGCTGTGAAATGGTAAGCGGTGGAACATGGAACAGGCTGAGGGGAATTGAGTGTTGACTGGGTTGAGTTTGAAGTCCCTGTGGGACATCATGAAGAGCCTGAGACCCCACACAGTGAGAGGCAGGTGGTAACCTACTGTGCCCTTGGTAGGATTCTCTCTTTCCCTCAGAGCCTTCCGGCCCTGGTGAAAACAACATGACAGTAAAACCTAACTTTCAGGACTGTCCTTTAGAATTGGTGCCTAAAGCCAGACGCAGTAACTCAACGCCTGTAATCCCAGATCTTTGGGAGGCTGAGGCGTGTGGATCACTTGAGGTCAGGAGTTAGAGACCAGCCTGGCCAACATGGGGAAACCCCGTCTCTAGTAAAAATACAAAATTAGCTGGGCATGGTAGTGGGCACCTATAATCCCAGCTACTCGGGAGGCTGAGGCAGGAGAATCACTTGAGCCTGGGAGGTGGAGGTTGCAGTGAGCTGAGATCACACCACTACACTCCAGCCTGTGCAACAGAGTGCGACTCCATCTCAAAAAAATAATAATTTAAAAATAATAATATTTAAAATATTTTAAAATAATAGTAATAAAGAATTGGTGCCTGAAAGCTGGGTTTGGGAGCTTGTAGATCTGGTGTGATTCTGTTTTCGTCTGCTTATCTCAAAAGTTGGTGTTAAGGATGGATGGAGCAGCCTGAAATTTTTTCCAATTTGTATGGAAATAGGTGAATAGATTTTAAAACATTCCTTAAATTCTAACTGTGGTTTCTAGCTAAGAATCTTTCGGACTTGAGGATAAGCTGTTAGGGAAAAGGTTGCTCTGAAAATGAGGTCAGACCGTTTGGACTTAAATATTCCCTTGGATCTCATCTTCTATTTATAGATCTAAGAAAGGAAGGGACTTTAAAAACCTCACTATAAGGGTGGGAGATAGGTCATCCTAGGAGTAGAGTTTAAGGAATCCATGTACCTTGAAGGGGAAGAAAAACAAATGTTGAACAAAGTATTGAGGATACTCACTGAGGTTATGAAAATTACTGCTCACCTAAACCTCAGTCTGGAAATTCCTCTCATAATTGCTCATTTTTGTCCTGTACTTACTCATTTCATTTTCACTTATTATTTTTTAATTTACATATTTCATATAATTTGTATACTGAGAAAAAATTACCCATTAGCTACACATTCCCCATGCATAAAATGGGAAAATGGGAAGTCTTCATTGAAAAAGCAGTCACTGATGGAAAGAGAATTTTGCTTCTAAACAAACCAGCTGAGGGGGGCCACAACCTCATTTTATTTACCAATATTCTCCAATATCTCCTATCTCCAATAGCCTTCCTCTTTTTTTTCCTTTTTTTTTGAGACAGGAGTCTTGCTCTGTCGCCAGACTGGAGTGCAGTGGCGCAGTCTTAGCTCACGGCAAACTCCCCCTCCTGGGTTCAAGGGATTTCCCCTGCCTCAGCCTCCCAAGTAGCTGGGACTACAGGTGCATGCCACCACGCCAGCTAATTTTTGTATTTTGGTAGAGACGGGGTTTCACCATGTTGACTAGGATGGTCTTGATCTCCTGACCTCATGATCTGCCCACCTTGGCCTCCCAAAGTGCTGGGATTACAAAGGTGAGCCACCACGCCCGGCTGGCTTCCTCTTTTTAGAGCTCTTCTGGTGGTCATTGTGAATCAGCAGCCTGCACTCGGATGTGATAAACACACAATACAGTTTCCCCCAGACTTTCCTTATAAGGACAACTTCACAAATCTTAAAGAACTCATGTGAGTGAGACTATGCTCTGAACCTCACAGAATATCATCTTTAGAGCCAGGCATAGTGAATTGAATCCTTGTTTGTGTTGCCTTGGGTTTCATGGTACCCAGAACTTTCCCTTACATCAAATGGCTGAATTTGATAAAGAATGGCATTCAGCCAAAGGATGAATGCATACCTTGCCAGTTTTTTAAATGACAGTTGAATGAGAATATGTCTGTTTGCTAAAAGCCTAGACTGATAATTAACATATTAATCAACTTTTTTTGGCCACAGACTTTTCCCTTCCTGTCTTTGCATGAGTAAAATTAATTTAGCTTTTAAATTATACTTCCACTTCTTTTGCATGTAGTTCATTATTGCCTTTTATCACATTTTATCTGTTTTTAAGATATACATGAAGTCAATGAAAAGCCTGCCTCAGAATAGAGTAATATTTTATTTCACAGACTGTTTGGCCTTTAGGTTCTTGTACTTGCCTAATTAACTGTTACTTTAAAAACATAAATATTAGGGCCAGGCATGGTGGCTCATGCCTGTAATCCCAGCACTTTGGGAGGCCAACTTGGGCAGATTGCTTGAATCCAGGAGTTGGGGACCAGCCTGGGCTACATGCCGAAACCCTGTCTCTACAAAAATTACAAAAATGACTTGGGTGTGGTGGCACATGCTTGTAGTCCCAGCTACTGGGGAGGCTGAGGTGGGAGGATCGCTTCAGCCAGGGAGATGGAAGTTGCAGTGAGCCAAGATTGCACCACTGCACTCCAGCCTGGGTGACAGAGTGAGACCCTGTCTTTAAAAATACATACATATATATATATATAAAAACACTAAGGCTTTCATTATTTTCAAGGGGGAAGAAAAAGACTGTGTTATTGGAACACAGTTGATGGGGTCAAAGTCAGGATGGGGTTTGGAATCCTAGTCTCTCCCTGTATTTGGTCTTGTAAACAATTTGTACCACAACTTTTTTGGTTGGTAAATAGGCATGTTTGTTTTTTTGAATCATGATATTTTTGAGTCAGTTAATTAAGGTATTTTTATGTAAGGCATTTTTGTTACTGTTACATTTCAAATGTGTATTTATTTGAAAACTTGAATTTTAAAAAACAAGAGGCTGCAGAAAACCCAGCTAATATTAACAGAACTGCTTTTAGAATAAGGACATTGCCTGTTTACTTTTTGGTATTCAAATAGCTAAAACAATTTGGGATTTTATTCAAGGTAGAGGAACTGGAACATTTTTGGGGAGTCAGTCAGTTTAAAGAGGCATTGTTCATCATAATTTTCATCAACCTTCAATTATAGAAGTTTTGGAAAAATTACATACATGTGACCATTGGGCATTTGGCATTAGATTTTCTTTTTTTCTTTTCTTTTTTTTGAGACAAGGTCTCACTCTGTTGCCCAGGCTGGAGTGCAGTGATGTGTTCTCAGCTCACTGCCTCCTGGGTTCAAGCGATTCTCGTGCCTCAGCTTCCCGGCTGGGATTTCAGGCATGCAGCATCACACCCAGCTAATTTTTTGTATTTTGAGTAGAGACAGGTTTTTGCCATGTTTGCCAGTCTGATCTCGAACTCCTGGCCTCAAGTAATCCACCCACCACGCCCAGCCAGCATTAGGTTTTCAACTGTCTGTTGTGTTTGTGAGTACTGCTTATTGCCTTCAATGGGTGTGCTAGTACTGCTTTTTCTAAACCAAATTCTATTTTGGTTAATCAGATATTACTAACTGAAATCCTTTCCTTTGCAGATATATTTACAGTAGATCGAGTTAGAGTACTTTAGTCTTCTTGCTTTGTCTACTCTGGGAAAGAGAATATGCGAGGACTCTAAGGATCTTATAGTGTGTCTTCCCTGGAGCCTGTCACCCTGAGTGTCAAAAGCTCTGGGCCAGAACTTTCATAAAGTTTTTGACTGATGGGAAGAAGTATTCCCATTAAAGTGGGTTGAGGTTTAAAGGGGGTATTAATCCCACTCAGATTTCAAAGTTATACGATCAAGTAGTTACCAAGAACTTAGTGTGTACAACCCTCCATGGTAAGCCGCCTGCCCACTCCCATTTCTTTTAAGGTAGACCTCCTGCATGAACTTTCCCCCAGGGCCAGCCCAGCCTGTCCTTGATACATACTCACGTCCTATTATTTTCTCTGATTCTCTAAAGCAGTGGTTTGCAGGGGTTTTTTTTTGTTTTGAGACAGAGTCTCACTCTGTCGCCCAGGCTGGAGTGCAGTGGCGCGATCCTGGCTCACTGCAAGCTCTGTCGCCCAGGTTCAAGCAATTATTCTGCCTCAGCCTCCCGAGTAGCTGGGACTACAGGCACCCACCACCACACCCAGCTAATTTTCTTTGTATTTTTAGTAGAGACGGGGTTTCACCATGTTAGCCAGGATGGTCTTGATCTCCTGACCTCGTGATCCGCCTGCCTCGGCCTCCCAGAGTGCTGGGATTAAGGCATGAGCCACCGTGCCCGGCCTGCAGTTCTTTTTAATTGGTGCGATGTTATTTTATTTTCCTTCCTAATTAAGTTATATCAGAACCCTAAGAAAATAAAGAATTTCTCTCATTGGAAGAACAGAAAGCTACTGCTGTGACCTTTATCTTTATTTTGTCTTATACTTCTTGGTATGCTCAAAAACAAAAGACTGGCCAGGCGCGGTGGCTCACGCCTGTAATCCCAGTACTTTGAGAGGCCGAGGCAGGTGGATCATTTGAGGTCAGGAGTTCAAGACCAGACTGGCTAACACAGTGAAACCCTATCTCTACTAAAAATACAAAAAAATGAGCCGGGCATGGTGGCATGTGCCTGTAATCCAGCTACTTGGGAGGTAAGGCATGAGAATTGCTTGAAACCAGGAGGTGGAGGTTACAGTGAGCTGAGATCACGCCACTGCACTCCAGCCTGGACAAACGAACATAGACTTACATTCCAGCTCACTGCCTAGAATTTGAGCAACTTGGTTGCCTAAGTGTGGTCACTCATAGCCAGTTTTTTTTTTTTTTTTTTTTTTTTTGCAGGATTTTCAGTCAATGCATCATCGGAGCGACTCAACATGGGTGAAATCGAGACGTTGGATGACTACTGAGCACCTGCCAGTGGACTGGCCATCCCTCTCCTGTCTGCCGACTATGGAGTCTCCACCTTTGGACACAACACTTACTCACCATTTACTCTTTTTATCACTCTGCAACAAATCACAGAACCGATCATCTCAGGCTTTTTCTTCTGGCCCTTTGTGTCCAAGATTCTTTAATCCATTTTTGTTGGTGAACATCTCAGACTATAGATAAGTGGACTGGACCCTGTGTCTTGCGGGTGGCAGTTGGGATTACTCCCCACCAAGGCTGATTTTAGGCAGCATGTGTTCACTGTGCTGTGATTTCATCTACTGTCTCCCAGAAAGTGTGTTGGGATCGGCCATTAGCAGCTTGCTTTCTCTTGTCACTTTTTTTTCTTCTATTTTTTTTCTTCTTCTTTTTCCCCCTATCAGGGCAAGAGGTCTAACTGGTGCAATCATGAAGAGAGTTAATGGTTAACAGACATTGGCCAGTAACAAAACACCCCATGGACTGTGACTCAAGTATCCAGCAGGCAGTCAGAGCTCTCCTGGTCTAAAAGTTGCATTGCCACTGCTAACTTTGGGATTGCATCAGAGAGGCCCTGAGTGGGGTTGAGATGAGGTTGGATTGGTTTGATGTTACACACTCCTCACCTGTTCTTTCTGAGCGTCCTTTCTCTGAAAGGATTTGTGTTTTTCTTCGTTAGATAGTGACTTCTGAGCAAGCTGATCTCCCCTGGCATACTCCAACCTGATTGGACAAAGGAAACTGTATGGCCTGGGAGAGAGACTATTCTTAATTTTTCTTTCTTACAAAAACTGATTTTTCCCATAAATATTTTTACTTCAGAGGACTAGGACCATTTTGTTTTGGGCCCTTCTGCTGAAAATTTGTCTCGTTTAAGAGGCAGCTAGGATCTTTACCATATGTATGAATTTGTATAATTTCATTTTTGGATAGGGATAAACTTTTGCTTCCGATAAAAGCCTGGAATTTCATCTGGTCCTCAGAGCATTGCGTGTGTGTCTTGCTGTAGCCTGGAAAAGGTTTTGTGTAAAGATTCTGGGATGGCAAGTTGCTTGCCTTTTCTGAAAAGAGAACATACAGAACCTGTCCATCTTTAAGACCTTCATCCATGGAATCTACTATACAGGAGGATGCAGTGGGCTGGAGGGGATGGGCGAAAACGGGAGTGGGAAGCCTGGCCTGGCTTCTGGTCATGGCCTCCTAATACCTTTCACTTCAAGTAGAAATGTACTCAAGCCCTATTTATAAACAAATACTCTTCCTGCCTCCACCAGACCCCTACAGAACATCACCTGGAATTGCCACTCACACTGGGTTGGAGTCATTGGGCAGCTGTGCCTGTGCGAGAGGTGCTGTGGTCTGGGCAGCCCCTGGAAAAGCACCTTTACTTCCTGTCATTGTTGCCTGAAGAAGGCTGGAGTTGCTCTGAGGGCAGTTTGGGTTTGGAGTATTATATTTGGCTTCTATTTTTATTATTTTGGATCACCAGTCTCCCTATCCCTTCTTGCCTCCCTCCCTTCTAAACATGTATAATAACTATACAGAGACTGCTACAAAATTGTATATAGTTTTTGGATCAAATAGCATGAGGGGAGAGGAAACCATTAAAAATTTGGGCTCCTACTCTCCTTTGCTTTGTAAATTCAAAAGTGGGGGGTGGGTAAGAGGGATAGTTAATGTTTACAAAACTTTAGGCTCCCTCGGAACTTTTGCCAGTGTGGAGGAAAATAAAAAAGAACTTAAATAAAACCTGATTGTATGCTATCTGAGTGCACCTCTTGTACTCACCTTTATGGAGGGTGAGTTCTGCACTAAACTGTTCCTCTTGGTACCATGGAAAAGCTCCAAGCACCCAAGACATGGAGGCAACCATGGCTTCTTTCTCTGCCAGACCACATAGCACTGGCTGGTTCTGTATTTGAGAATGTAGAGGTCAAGGCAGATGTCGGTAAGTTTGACCAAATATCTTTTTTCTTTTGACTGTCCCTTTCTGCTACCATGTGGATCAGCTCCTGCCCTCATGCCACAGACACACCCCCTCTGAACACACGCCTCCAGAGCTTGCCCACACCTTCCCAACTAGACTGTGTGTGTATTCAGGAAAAATGAAAATAAATTTTAAAAAATTGGGAGTGGAATGGGCAGATTAGGGGGAACAAAGTCATTTTGGTCATAGAACATCCATTTGCTTAACCAAGGAGACTTGCTTCTATCTGAGGAATTTCCCACTTAGTAGAAATAAACCACTCTTCCTTGGGAATGTTTGTTTCTCTCTCTCTCAGTTCTACTCTCTTCCATATTCTCATTTGCTCATCCTTTCACTTAGAGCCACTGTTTTCTCATCCCATTCTATTAACTTATTTCCAAGTTCTCCTAACTCTTCCTGAGTTTTGAAGTATTTATTTTGTACACTCTTTGCTTCCAGTTTTTTGTTTGGTTGACTTTTTTGGAGATGGGGTCTTGTGTTGTTGCCCATGCTGGTCTCAAACCCCTGGGCTCAAGTGATCCTCTCACCTCAGCCTCCTGAGTATCTAGGACTACAGGTGTGTGCCACCATGCCCAGCTCCAGTTTTGTTGGTTGATTTGTTTAAATTCAGAGATTTAAGAACATCCCAGACAAGATAGTTTGATTATGGAGACTGTCCGCAAGCAGATTGGTGTGCTGGTGGCTGCTGTGCATAACAAATTCCCTCCAGATTGGTTTACAACAGCCCTTCATTCTGTGGATCAGGAATTTGGATAGGGCTCAGCTGGGTGGTTCTTCTCCTGGGGTCTTCTTTGGTTGTGGTCAGATGTTTTCTGGGGCAGCATTCCTATGAAGGCTTAATGAATTAGGGCAAGCTGTCCAAGATGGCTTACTCATGTAATGATAGTTGGCGTTGGCTGTAGGCTGGGAACTCAGCTGGGTTGATGACTGGAGGAGCTATGTGTGTCCTCTCCGGAATAGCAGCTTCAGAGGAGTTGAACTTGTTAAGTGGTGATTGGCTTCCCCCAGAGAACCAGGCAGAAGCTGTGTTACCTTTTTTGAGCTCTTAGCTCAGGAGTCACATAGAGTCACTTCTGTGACACTTTATTCCATCAGAGTAGTCACAAACCCACTCAGATTCAAGAGAAGGGAGTATGGGCCTCTCACTGCAACCCCCCTTGATGAAAGGAGTGGCAAGGTCACACTGGAGAAGAGCTTGTGGGATGGGAGATATTATAGCCATTTTGGGGAAATATCTGCATAAAATGAGTTTATGCATACATGAAGGACTTTATTTTCATTGGCTTTAAGTTGAGGGTTTTTGTTTTTGTTTTGGAGATGGGTTCTTACTATGTTGCCCAGGCTGGTCTCAAACCCCTGGGCTCAAGTGGTCCTGCTGCCTCAGCCTCTCAAGTAGCTGGGACTACAGCTATGTGCCAGTGCACCCAGCTTGTTTTTTTAAATTTTAGGATAGATAATGGTACTTCTGGCTTTATTTAAATAATTTTTTTAGGGAAACCATTGTATTTATACATGCATATATTTTTATATATACAAATATGTATATAAAAGTATATGTTTTACATTTTCAATATATATATAATATATACATATATGTTATATACGTATATATATTGCATCCTACTTTTAAATTCACTGATAAGAAAATTGGTAATTTTGTAAAAAATGCCCAACTGTGCATTATTAATAAAAGTATGTGAATGACTCTAATTAAACAGAAGTGATTCTTTGAAGTGAACGTATTTCTATACTTCCAATATGTGACTTAGACCATTTTCAACAGAGTAGCAGGCAAGCGCATTCTACAGGGAGTAAAGTACAACCAGAGCACATTGCACATGGAAGTTGACCTTATAGTTGATGAGTTTCTTAGAATACAAAAGCCCAGCTATGAAGGGTGACTTTGGTCCTGCACGAGTTCAGTCTCTGGTGAGGAAGCTGCAATGCTTTCTAGGACCCTGGAGAGTCTGAGAACCTTGAAGCAGCCAGATGTGTGATACTTATTTGCAGGTGTTGCCTGAGAATGATGGACACGTATAGCTTTTGGTAGTGCTGGTTCTGGCCTGGGAGCCTAAAACTTTCAAGAGGACAGTTTCCCTCCAAAGAATTTATCAGTGGGAATGTTTTGCAACAGAAGTATCAACCATAGCAGTGGGGCACCACATGGGAGGAACAGCACATAGATGCTGGGAAGGAAGAAGTGGGCTCTTTACCTAATAGCTGATCTTCGACCTAAAAGCTGTCATTGCGTTCCCTTTCATTGCTGCCAAAGTGATGACATCCTGGAGATGGAACTCACAATCACCTTCACACTTGGTTCAGTCCACCTGATCATAAGAAGCAGAGACATCACCTCTTAAGGACTTTATTGTCCCCCAATTGTAGGAGTAGAAGGTTAGTTTCCCTTGGCAGCAAATTGCCTTTTTATTCGAATTTCTCCTTTAGCATGAGGCATGCTCCTGGGAATGGTCAGTGGGTCAGTATTGGGTTTGGTTGCATCTGACAGAAAATAAAAAGTCAGCAGTAGCAATAAAATTGCTTATTTTCAAGTGAACTAGGTCATTGGTCCAAGGCTTGTGGGGTGGCCCAGGGACCCAGATTCTTTCTGTTTCCGCATCCTGATTGTGGCTTGCTTCTTCTGACTCATGATCCAAGGTGACTGTTACAGCACCAGGCATCATGCCTATATTCCAGGCAGGAGGAAGGAGTGGGGTGAGGCAAACAGCACACCTCCCTGCTCAGCCCTGTTTAAGGAGCTTTTTGGGGAGCCCTATCCAACATCTTAAGTCTTACCAGCCAGAATGTAGATACATAACTACAGTTGTAGACGTTTTGGGATTTTAGTTGAGTGCTTTCATCCCCAAATGTCATTGGGATCCTGTTACTGAGAAATTGGGAAAATGGATGCTACATTGGCAGTTGCAGTCTCTACCACATCCTTTGCAGTCTTCTGTTTTAAAGTGGGCAACATGGGATAGTTTGTGCACGCTAATCATGAGATAAGAGTCTTCCTGGGTACGCTAGTTTTGCCTGTGGACTGAGGATCTTAGGCTTTCCCAATGAGGGGACTCAGTAAGCTCTGGTTTCTGTTTCTGTGCAGTCAGGGACCCAGAGCAGGTGCCAGTGACCCAACCTTACTGTGTATTTTATTTCCTAATTCTACATAGCATCTGGGGTTTTTTTGTTTTGTTTTGAGACAGTTTCGCTCTGTCACCCAGGCTGGAGTGCAATGGCTCGATCTTGGCTCACTGCAACCTCCACCTCCCAGGTTCAAGGGATTCTCCTGCCTCAGCTTCGCAAGTAGCTGGGATTACAGGCGCCCACCACCATGCCTGGCTAAATTTTGTATTTTTAGTAGAGACAGGGTTCACCATGTTGGCCAGGCTGGTTTCAAACTCCTGACCTCAGGTGATCCACCCGCCTTGGCCTCCCAAAGTGCTAGGATTACAGGCGTGAGCCACCACGCCCGGCCTGGGGTTTAAGTACCCTATGGAGTGAACCTGGGACTGGTTTTGTGCATGGGAGCCCTGGAATCAAAACTCAGATTCGCATGTTGATCAGTTACTTGGGGCAAGTTTCTGTCGGTATTTTTCTCCCATCTGTGAAACGAGAACTATCAGGGAGTTGTGATCAATAAAATTGTTATTACATAGTACGTTCCCAGCACAGAAATGCTTGACAAAGCTGAGAGCAGTGGCTCACATCTGTAATCCCAGCACTTTGGGAGGCCAAGGCGGGTGGATCACCTAAGGTCAGGAGTTTGAGACCAGCCTGGCCAGCAAGGAGAAACCCTGTCTCTACTAAAAAATTGCAAAAATTAGCCGGGCTTGGTGGCACCGCTTATAATCCCAGCTACTCAGGAGGCTGAGGCAGGAGACCAGGGGGTGGAGGTTGCAGTGAGCAGAGATCGTGCCATTGCACTCTAGCCTGGGCAACAAAGCGAGACTCTGAAGAAAAAAAGCTTGACAAATACTTTTTTTCTTTTCTTTTCTTTTTTTTTGAGACAGAGTTTTACTCTGTCGCCCAGGCTGGAGTGCACTGGTGCGATCTCGGCTGACTGCAACCTCCGCCTCCGGGGTTCAAGCCATTCTCCTGCCTCTGCCTCCCAAGTAGCTGGGATTGCAGACATGTGCCACCACGCCCGGCTAATTTTTGTATTTTTGGTAGAGATGGTGTTTCACCATGTTGGCCAGGCTGGTCTTGAATTCCCAGCCTCAGGTGATAAGCCTGCCTCGGCCTCCGAGAGTGCTGGGATTACAGGCGTGAGCCACCAGGCCCGGCGACAAATACTACTTGTAGGCCATTTTGCAAGTGAGAAGGGCGTTCATGGGCACATATGTAGATGCAGTAGAGCATATGAAATCAGAGTAAACACCTTCTTAGATGTCTTATAATTAGTGCAAAGAAGTAACCCTTAGGCAGTGTGGTATGGGTTCCAGGAGGCTGCATGTAAGTACTAGCCTCATTATTAACCAATTTTTTTCTGTCCTGTCTCTGGTCCTCAGTTTCATTGTTAGATGAGGTGGTTGGCCCAGATCACCTAAGGAACTTGAAATAAAAATCAGTCCCTTAGCTCCATGTCCCAGAGTCTATAATCTGGGGTGGGACTGTGCATTGGAAATTATTTTCAAATTCCCCAGAATTCTAAATGGACAGCCTCAGTGGGGACCCACCAGCCTCGCCTAACTCTGAGATTTCAGCTCCAGCTTCCTTCCAGTAAACTGCTGACACTTGGCCTCTTGATGGTGTGTGACGAGTAACCCTTTGCAGTTTTACTGAAGGAGACCCAAGTTGAAAGGCAAGCATGGTGAGCCTTGTGCAGGGGGACAGTCACCT
This sequence comes from Papio anubis, assembly GCF_008728515.1. Lineage (NCBI taxonomy): Eukaryota > Metazoa > Chordata > Mammalia > Primates > Cercopithecidae > Papio > Papio anubis. The sequence continues at coordinate 116,671,839 of NC_044985.1, forward strand.
GCCTGGATTTTATGACTTTGGTAACATGAAATGGGGCCTTAAGCAGGTCAGGGTCCTATCGTGAAACAGAAACCACCCTAGATGAGCATAAAAAAGAAAAAGAATTGGTGTTTGAAGTGTTGGGAGCAACATGGGGGAAAGTTAGTGAACGGTTAGTTAGTAACGGCAGGGAAACCATTAACACTGTCCACTCGTCCCATCCATCAGTTATGTCCATTTTTAGGTGATACTAACTTCAAGTTCAGTCTCACCTGACTATTTGATATCTTAAGGAATACATTGTATTTATGGAAATTAGTAGGGGAAAGTAGAGAAAAGTTGGTTCGTATCTGCAAACGTGTATATATATAAGAAGGAATAAAATGTACATCGCTGCCACGGTTCTTGTTTCTGTCCCTGGTCACAAGGTTGTGGAGGGTGTTGGCTTAAAGCCTTTACTAAGTTCCACTCACCCTTTGCCAGCCCCTCATCTGTTGGGTGGCCTGAACCTTCATTTGTGGGCGGTCTGAGTCTTCAGCAGTCCCGAGGTCACTGGGTTGTGGTCATCTTCAATTAGTTTTTTCCCAAGGCCATTTTTTCTTTTTAATGAAAATATTCTAGGGATGGAAAATGTGAAAGCTGGAAAAAAAAAAAAAAAAAAAAAAAAGAAAAAGAAAAAAACATACATAGAAGTAGACTAGTGTAGCAAACTCCTACCTAATATAATCTGGCTTCAACAATTATTGACATTTTGCCCATTTTGTTGTATTTATCCCACTTTGTTCTCTTAGAATATTTTAAACCAAATCCTAGGTATTATGTCACTCATAAATCTTTTAATACATATGATAAAAGAGGACATCTTGGAAAAAGCAACCCACAGTGCCTTATCACGTTAACAACACATCAGGTCCGTAGATGACTTTCTCAGATTGTGTCACAGGTGCCTTTTTACAAAGTTGGAATGCAAATCAAAACAATGTTCATTGCATTTGGTTGATAGACTTTAAGTCTCCTTTAGTCTTAACAGTTCTCCCTACAAAAAAGAGAAAAAGTTGAAAAACTGGATCATTTATTCATAGCACATTCCATATTCTCTGGATTTAGCAAGAAGTGTCTTAATGGTGTCGATTTCTTCATCCCCCCCGCCCCCACACCTCGCCATGTTTTCTGTGAATTAGAAAACGTGACTTGAGCCATTAGAAAGCCATTAGAAAACTGGCTTGACTAAAACCAGGTTCTCCCTTCCCCACCTCTCACAAGAACCCTTTGTTGGTGGTGTGGTGTCCTTCCCAGTGTATCGCAGTCACACTCTATTCAGTCTGGTTGTTCCAGTTTTACTAATGTCACAGTTCATCAGTTCTGTTGCTATCAGGTTGATTCATCCATTATAAAAGTCCTATTGCTCTTACATGTAGCAGTTTTAACATTCCTTGAAGACAATTGCCTAGATATATAATTAGTTGAAAAACTGTGATTTTTGGTGGGGAGAGTTACTTTTATTTTGGAATAATTTGACTTTAAGTTGCAAGAACAGTACAAAGGACTTGCACATAACCTTCAACCAAGTTCTCTAGTTGTTAACATTGGACCATACCTGCTTTATTTTCTCTCAGTAACTATAATCTCATGATAACTTTGTGTTTTTTTTTAATGTGAACCATTTGTGACTAAGTTGCATACATCATGTCCCTTATCCCTGAACCCTGGTGTGTTTCCTCAAAATGAGGACATGCTCCCACATACCACAATACAGTTATCCAAATTAGTAAATTAACAATATGGTACTGTTAATAGCCAAGCTTCATTCATATTTCATCAATTGTTCCACTAATTTTTTTTTTTTTTTTTTCCAAACAAGGTCTCAGTCTGTCACCCAAGCTGGAGTGCAGTGGCCTGATCATAGCTTATTGCAGCCTCGAACTCCTGGGCTCCAGCCATCCTCGCCTCAGCCTCTTGAGTAGCTGGGACTGTGGGCACACGCCACCACACCAACTAACACTATTATTTTTGGTAGAGACAGAGTCTCACCATGTTGCCCAGGTTGGTCTCGAATTCCTGGCCTCAAGCAATCCTCACACCTTGGCCTCCCAAAGTGTTGGGATTATAGGCATGAGCCACTGCACCCAGGCCACTAACATTTTTAATAAAAGCAAAAAGGCACCGGATGTCATTCATGATCACTTTTTGTGTTTAGTTGTCATGCTTTTGAATCTCCTTTAATCTGGAACAGGTCCTCAGTCTGTCTGAATCTTTCACATCTTAACGTTTTTTTAAGAGTAGAGGGCGATTGTTTTTTAGAATGCCCTCCATTTGGATTTGTCTGATATTTTCTCATGATTTGATTGTGATTATGCAATTTTGACAGGAATACTGGAGAAGTGATGTTATGTCCTCAGTTCATCACATCAGGAGACATATGAAGTCCATTTGAGCCATACTGGTGATGTTTACTTGGTTTAGGTGGTGTCTGCCAGATGTCTGTACTGTAAAGTAACAATGTTTGTCTTTATGAGAGACACTGTTGAGACTACATTTCTTCATCAAACTTTTATCCATTGATGGTTCTTAATTGAACATTTACCAAGGTGCTTGCCAAGCGCTGGGATTACAGGCATGAGGCAGGCTGGAAAGCCCGGCCAGGAAGAGCTTTTCATACACGCGTGCATGCATACCCTCTATATATTAGCCACAATCTGTTACTATTCTTCATGCACACATTGTCCATTTGGAGCTGGCTTCTGTGTCCTTTTGCCATATTCCCATCATTCTTTAGCACTTTTTCACTTTGGCACCAGAAATTCTAGGCATATCATCTATTTTTCCTTTATCGTATGTGGAATTAGTCATTTCGCCAAAGAGCACTGTCTCCTTTTAGTGGGAAATGGTATCTAAAAACCAAAACCTGGCCACTGGATGGGCTCATTGCTAGTGTGGTGTCATTGCTTCTAGACTGTCCACAGTGAGATAGGGTGTTGATGTATGCGTATAGGTACAGAAACAGTTGTGTATCAACAGCTGTCTATGTATTCATGCTGAGATCTGCAATTCCAGTACAAATGCCACAGGATTCATTCTAATCTCTCCTTTCCATATTTGTAATTCCCTTCAGCAGTGAGAAACCTCACACTCCCTTAGCCTCAGTGTTTTTGCTTTTGCTTATTAACACAAACTTTATTGGCTTTATCTTTGCCCTCTTACTTGCCCCACTTTTTTGCTTGTGCTTTCTGGGATCACCACCTATATAAGTTCCCTGTGCCCAGGTCTTTGTCTTAAGGTCTGCCTTAGGGAAACCCAAACGCAGATAGCTCCCAGCAGTTTCCAGTGTTAAATTCGTTTCGTGGGATATATTCACTTTGGCCAAGGACTACACCCTTCCTTTCGTAGCTGTGTAACTGCACTCAATAACTACTTATTGAATAACTGATACGTTTTGAGAAAATTTTTAGTATTTACCAAGAATCTAAGTTTTTAGTAAGTTAAAGGAAATTCTATGGTATTTTTCACCATAGCTTATGAGATTAATTTTCTCTTTGCTCCTATTAGGTTCAGTTTGGGACACACATGCACAAAAGTCTGAACATGCTTTGAAAAGAAAAATATGGGTTTTGTTTTTGATTTTGTTTTGTTCTGATATGGAGTCTTGCTCTGTCCCCCAGGCTGGAGTGCAGTGGCACGATCTCAGCTCACTGCAACCTCTGCCTCCCGGGTTCAAGCAGTTTTCCTGCCTCAGCCTCCTGAGTAACTGGGATTATAGGTGCCCACCCCCATACCTAGATAATTTTTATATTTTTAGTAGAGACTATTATAAAGACATTATAAAAATGTTTGTATTTTTAGTAGAGTCAGAGTTTCACCATGTCTCTCACATTCAGTAGAGATGGGTTTCACCATGTTGGCCAGGCTGGTCTTGAACTCGTGACCTCCAGTGATCCTCCCATCTCGGCCTCCCAAAGTGTTGGGATTACAGGCGTGAGCCACCGTGGCCAGCCAAGCCTGAACTCCCTTTGGAAAATTTAGCCTAGGTACTAAAACGTGTGAAAATGAGCCATAAATTGGGTTTATTTCTAAAAATATCTTCACACTTCCCTTGGTGTTTTTGTTGGGGAATCACCTGTCTATCGAATGGCTAGTACTACTGTGCACTTCCATAATCCTCAGTATTTCCTTATTTGCTAAATTCTAGGATATACCAAAGTGGTTACAGAATTGCTAACCCATACCAAGAGAGACAAGCTTTCTAAACTAGAGTTCTATACCTGTTAGCTCTAACGAGAGACGAGTTTTCCAAGTAGAGTTCTATACTTGTTTAAAGACACTCCAACAAATTATAAAAATACATATGTACAGGCTTATTCATTGCAGCTATCTGTAATTTTAGAATTTTTGTCTGGTCTAAGAGTATTTTTTTCTACCTTTAGCATGGTTATAATAATCATTTGAAATACAATTCATTGTCTTGAAATTCTTAATTTTATCTTTGAAATTTGAGTTCTATAAGTAAAGTCTGATGGAATTGTGGAGCACGCAGCAACAGCTTGCAGCCTTGGCTCACGCCTCATCCTGCCTCCCCAAAATGGGTTCTCAGCCCACTCATGCCCCTGGGCAGCCTCCCTCCCTCCCTATCATCCATATATCACTTGACTTCCATACATTCTCACTTTGGTAAACACAGTGGCAATTTGAGTATCCAAAGATGAGTGTCAACAAAAAGCCAATGTCTAGTGATCCCTGAAATACATATGCATCTGCTTTCCACCAGTGCTCAACTATTCTGATCCACGACTGCCTAAACCTTTGAGGAAGATTTGGAAAAGATTTACTGTCTATGCTTGTGGCCATCTTGCAGGGTCCTTCCTAAAAGATAAATTGCCTCCCTTTCTATCAAGAGATTTTGGTTCTGGGAACCAAGTGAGAACCTTGATGCTCCATTATAGTAAATACAGATTTCTGCTCACCTGTTCATTTTTGTAGATCAAGTAATACATTAGTAGACTGGTTGTCTGTTTTATTCCTAGGGATCAAAATATTCTGAAGGTCATTTCATCTTTTTTTTTTTTTTTTTTTTTTTTTGAGATGCAACCTCCACCTCCTGAGCTCAAGCAATTATTGTGCCTCAGCCTCCCGAGTAGCTGAGACTACAGGTGTGCACCACCACACCTGGCTAATTTTTGTATTTTTAGTGGAGATGAGTTTTCCCCATATTGGCCAGGCTGGTCTTGAACTCCTGACCTCAAGTGATCCGCCTGTCTCGGCCTCCTAAAGTGCTGGGATTCTAGGCGGGAGCCACCGCACCTGGCCAGGCCATTTCATCTTCTCCATCCATGGCAGGGTTTGCATCCACCCGGCCTCTGGCAGTTCAGTGCTGCCACTTGGCCTCTGTAGCTTTAGAATCATGTTATTTCCTCTGAAATCAGTGATCCCATCATCAACTCTGGCCTACAAAAAACAGCCACAACCTATCTCTTTAAAGTTGCCGGTCTGAACTAATGCATCTCTCAGTGCCTCAGTGAATAGAGTGTACTATGGGACCTCCTGAGAACTTAGTTGGATCATCGAAGATAAATCTACCCCAACATTCCTTTCTTACTAAGCCATTGCTATGCCCTTCTTCATTAAATTAGGCTTCTCAATCTCATTGCATCTAGGCTATTATTGAGCCTAGGTTTTGGTCAGCCAGCCAAACAGAGCTGCTCCTAGATGCTTAGGCTGAAACATTAAATTCAGACTTCACTAAGCACACCCCTGTCTAGAATGTGGCCTGATCTAATGTCATACTCACATCCTGCCTATTTAGTCTGACACCTTAGAATTCGTTCCCACACCAGGTTTCTATTAATATAAATTAGCAAAATTCGTATCTTACTAACTTGATACTAATTTATTGCTAGCAAAGATTAACAGTAGTTTTAGTTTTTGCTGATTTCCTCCTAAGTCAGACTTTGTGCTTGCTCTCCCTAGGAATGCTGATACCTGATTCTAGTTATGGATATGGAGGCAAGGAGAAGTTGTTAGGGTAGGTCTTGACAACACCCTAAAATGGGGTTGTCCCTTGCAACAACCCTATTTTCTTGCAAGGGAACTTAACAGATTATTATTCAAACAACAAAAGGCTATTCAGACAGGGGAGAAGTGCCTGTTGCTTCTGCAAGGGAGGCCTGAAGATTTGTGGGTGGAAGATCCTCATATTTACATTGTAACTCTCAATATCTCACTCCTTTCCAATCAGTGCCTTAAGGGAACTTTGGGCAAGGCTATGAATTTGTCTTGACATTGTAGTTCTGCAACATGCATAATTAAATTTTGGGACTGATTTGCTGCCAATCATGCCATTTGCTACAAAAAAAAAAAAAAAAGATCTTGGCTGGATGTGATGCCTCACACTTGTAATCCCAGCACTTTGAGAGGCCAAGTTGGGCAGATTGCTTGAGCCCAGGAGTTCGAGACCAGCCTGAGAAACAGTGAAACCCTGTCTCTACAAAAAATACAAAAATTATCCAGGCATGGTGGTGCGTGCCTGTAGTCTCAGCTACTTGGGAGGCTGAGGTGGGAGAATGACCTGAGCCCATGAGTTTGAGGCTGCAGTGAGCTGAGATCATGCCACTGCATTCCAGCCTGGGCAATGGCAGTGAGACCTTGTGTTTAAAAAAAGAAAAAAAAAAAGATATTTAAAAGACTACCATAGAAATGCTCTAGTTATCTGATCATGCCTTGACCTTAGAATTGAAAGCCTGAGCTTGTCATTTTCTTTCTGTGAACACGCAATGCTGTAAAAAGTAGCCAGTTTACTTCACTATCCTTGTGCTCATTATCACCACCATAAACGTCAAGTGCAGCATCCTTGGTTCTTTAAATCTTGTCTTCAGTGGATACTTCATGCTGAGCAGCCACAAATATTTACATATTGACATGCCATATATTGCCAGTATCTCATTTTTCACTGGCAATGAGTTCTTCACTGCATTCAACCTCAAGCCAGAAAGAGATCTTTGAGGGTCTCTCTTCTGGGGCCATTCCGGGTACCAAGTATAATACTGTACTGGTCAGAGTCTGACTAGGAAACAGAGACCACTTTAAGTATTTCAAACAAAAGAGATTTAACACAGGAATTTGTTACAACAATGTTTAAAGGACTGAAGGAACAAAAGAGGGAAGGTAAGGTTACTCAAAGTCACTTTAGGCAGGCGTGGTGGCTCACACTTGTAATCCCAGTGCTTTGGGAGGGCAAGGCAAGGGGGATGGCTTGAGCACAGGAATTCAAGACCAGCCTGGATCACAACAGAGTGAGACCCCATCTCTACAAAAAATAAATAATTATCCAGTCTCAGCTGAGGTGGGAGGATTGCTTGAGCCCAGGAGTTCAAGGCTGTAATGAACTATAATTGTGCCATTGCATGCCGGCCTGGGCAACAGAGAAAGACACTGTCTCCAAAAAAAAAAAAAAAAAAGAAAAAGACAACTGGCCGGGCAATTTGGCTCATGCCTGTAATCCCAGCACTTTGGGAGACCAAGGCCGGCAGATCATTTGAGGTTGGGAGTTCAAGACCAGCTGGCCAACATGCTGAAATGCTGTCTCTACTAAAAATACAAAAACTAGCTGGATGTGGTGATGGGCGCCGTGATCCCAGCTACTAGGGAGGCTGAGGCAGGAGAATCACTTGAACCTGGGAGGCGGAGGTTGCAGTGAGCTGAGATTGCGCCACTGTACTCCAGCCTGGACAACAGAGCAAAGTCTCAATTAAAAAAAAAAAAAAAAAAAGTCACAGTAACTAGGAAATCAATAACGCCCTGGACTGAGGAGCAGCAATTACTCAGAGGCCAGAACACTGTCCACTAAGGCTCCTGGTGTCACAGTCCAGCCGCTTTGAGGAGGATCCAGAAGCCTACACTTCTAGCTGTCTGTTGCTGTCCCTGCAGCCACCACCACCTGACTTTTTGTCATTGATGTTGCTCTAGCCAGTGCTGCTGCTGCCACCCAAGACGTTGTCAGAAATCTGAAGCAGAGTCACGTCTCCCTTCCCACCTTCTGTCTCCTGCCACTGCCTTCCACCAGCAGACCCTAACAGGCAGGCAGCTGGCAAGAAAGTGTCAGGAGTGTGACTCCACGTGGCCTTGCTACAGTACATAGTAGAGCACGGAAAGAGGGGCAGGGGATGAGAGCAAACAAGCTAAGAAATGAGTAAACGATGGCCAGGCAAGGTGGCTCACGCCTCTAATCCCAGCACTTTGGGAGGCCAAGGCGGGTGGATCACCTGAGTTCAGGAGTTCGAGACCAGCCTGGCTAACATGGTGAAACCCTGTCTCTACTAAAAATACAAAAAGCAGCTGGGTGTGGTGGCGGGTGCCTGGAATCCTAGCTACTCGGGAGGCTGAGGCAGGAGAATCACTTGAACCCGGGAGGCAGATGTTGCAGTGAGCCGAGATTCCACCTCTGCACTCCATCTTGGGTGATAGAGTGAGACTTAAGTCTCAAAAAAAAAAAAAAAAGTCCGGGCATGGTGGCTCATGCCTGTAATCCCAGCACTTTGGGAGGCCAAGGCATGCGGATCACGAGGTCAGGAGATCGAGACCATCCTGCCTAACATGGTGAAACCCCGTCTCTACTAAAAATACAAAAAAAAAAAAAAAAAAAATTAGCCGGGTGTGGTGGTGGGTACCTGTAGTTCCAGCTACTCGGGAGGCTGAGGCAGGAGAATGGCGTGAACCCGGGAGGTGGAGCTTGCAGCGAGTGTAGATCGTGCCACTACACTCCAGCCTGGGCGACAGAGTGAGACTCCGTCTCAGAAAGAAAGAAAAAAGGAAAAGAAAAAGAAATGAGTGAATGAGTGAGAAAATATTTAATGTTAAATCTATCCCAGGAGTTCCTGCTGATGGGATTCACATATGAAGTTTCTGCTGTGAGGCTCGGCATGGTGCTAGATTCTGGGACTGCCCTGGTAAACACAAAAAGCCCCCACTCTCCTTGAACAGGGTGAAGACAGACGAAAAAGCAACCCTTCATCTGGAGGCACCATTACATACACCTGACAAAGGATTTTTACCTGGAATATACCAAAAACTCTCAAACTAAATTTTAAGATGTAGACCACCCTAAGAAATACATAGGCAAAAATGTGGAGCAGCCCCTTCACAAAAGTGAATATTCCTGGGGCCAATAAACACAGAAAGGTGTTCAACTTTATTAGTCACGGAAGTGCAAATTAAAACCACAATAAGATACCACTACATACCTATCAGAATGACTATAGATAAAAAGACTGGCAATGCCTAGTAATGATGAGGATGTGGGGCAACTGGAACTCTCCTGCTGGTGAGAGCAGAGACTGGAGCACACACTTGGGAGAACTGCTTAGCAGTATCTAGAGCATCTAAGCATGTACTTACCCTTGACCTAGCTATTCCATCTTTAGTTATACAACTGAGGGAAATTAGCACCTCCATCAACAAAAAGACATGCACAAGAATATTCATTAGAGCTGCATTCATAAAAGCCCAAACCTAGAAACAACTCAGATGGAGATGGAGAAATAAATGCATGAAGTGGGTAAGAGAATGGGTAAACTGGCATATTCATATAGTTGAATACTATTCAGCAGGAAAGATGAATGAGCTACTGCTACACGCAACAACGTGGATGAAGCTCATAGACAATGTTGAATTAACATAGCCAGACACAAGAGTTCGTATGAGTCCATTTTTTGAAGTTCCAAGAGTAGACGAATGAAGCTGTGGAGGTAGAAGACAGAAGAGAACATTGTGGGTATGACTGGGGTGGGCACAGGGAGCCCTGCTGCTGTGCTGGGAAGGGCCTCTGTTGATTTGGGTGGTACTAAACCTCATCAATCGGTAAACATAAGATTTGTTCAGGCCGGGCGCGGTAGCACATGCCTGTAATCCCAGCACTTTGGGAGGCTGAGGCGGGTGGGTCACCTGAGGATGGGAGTTTGAGACCAGCCTGACCAACATGGAGAAGCACCATCTCTACTAAAAATACAAAATTAGCTGGGCGTGGTGGTGCGGGCCTGTAATCTCAGCTACTCAGGAGGCTGAGGCAGGAGAATTGCTTGAACCCGGGAGGCAGAGGTTGCCGTGAGCCGAGATCGTGCCATTGCTCTACAGCCTGGACAACAAGAGCGAAACTGTCTCAAAAAAAAAAAAAAAAAAAATTTGTGTGCTTCACAGAATATGTGTTGCTCCTCAAAAAATTAACAAAAAATTACAATGTAATTTCATATAAATATGCACGCTAAAAAGAAATTAAAAGTGAAGTGATGGTGGGATCAAGGGGTTGACTTAGCAAGCTGAGGCTGGAATGGAAGGGGTGGCCACATAATGACCACAGGGACTGCCTTCTGGGAGAGGGAGAGGGGAATGTGCAAAGGCCCTGAGGCAGGATCGGGGGGTTTGTTGGGGGAGCCTAGTCATAGCCAGTGGACTGAAACACAGAACTCGTGGGTGGGGAGCTGAGCAGGGCTGAGGCAAGACCTTAGCGCAGTGGGAAACCATCAAGGTGTGAAGTAGGGGGTGCTGGCAGAACTCTGAGGGCTGGGACGTGGGAAGTGAGGGAAAGAGAGACCTCTGATGACTTCATTGTGTGGCTAGAACATCTGGGAGCAAGGAGACTGGGATTCCATTGACCGAGTGAGAGATGGGGCAGTGGAGTCAAGGTTTGCTTTGGGCACTGTAAGTTGTAGCCGCTCGTCAGATACCCTGTGGAGCTGTTGAGGAGCAGTGGGCAGTGGGGCTGAGTTCTGAGCCAGGCCCAGCCTGGAAATGGATGTCGTCAGTGCACAGGGGTCTAGGGGAGCAGAGAGCAAAAGAGGAGACAGGAGTGTTTTAGGAAAGACTAGAGCTGCCTGAGGGTTTGGATCAAAACTGCTTTAAAAGTCCTTCTTCAACAAGCACTGAGCACCTACTCTGGGCCAGGCATGGAGAACCCAGAGGTGAACGAGTCCATCCTGCACTCAGTGCTGCCTGCTTCAGGCCAAATTTCCCCAAGCCCAGGCCACAGGCACTAACATGCAGATTCCCTGGCCTACCCAAGCCCCACTGAAACACTGTGGCCAGAGGCAGTTGCATGTTTCAAGTTCCCCCGGTGATTCTTTTGCACAAGAAAGCCTGAAAACCTTTCACTTTCAGTGGTCCAGGAGTAAGTGTGGGAGGCGCGTGTGTGCTGGGGGATGGAGAGAGAGAGAGAGAGCACAGGCAATTTCCTCTTTCCCTCTCCAAGAGTAGGGCTGCTCCCAGGTTCAGGAAAGCAGGTCTGTTCTGTAAGCTCTTGCTGTGTGTGTGGGGGTGGGGGGGGCGGGCACGGTGTCCCAGGAGGACAGAGTTTGCATTGATGAAAACCCTTCCCAGCCCTTTGATGCCTCTTTCTCACTGCCCTGAAGTTAACCAGCGCAGTCCTCCCTGCGTCCTGCTCGCTGCTGCGCTCACTCCCGGCCAGGATGGCGTCCTGTCTGGCCCTGCGCATGGCGCTGCTGCTGGTCTCCGGGGTTCTGGTCCCTGCGGTGCTCACAGGTAAGGGGTGAAGGCCCTTGTCTCTGCCACCACTAGCCTCCCAGGGCCGATAACTACCTTGGGGCCAGATTCTTCAGCGTTCACTGGGGAGGAAGCCCCTCACAGGAGATGGGGCGACTGTTTGGGGCGATTCTGTGAAGAGCTCTTGTGAGGCCGGCTGGCAGCAGCTGTGTGGGATGCATGTCTCAGGAAATGGTTAGCAGCAGGGATAATGGCCTCTGAAGGAGGAGGACGACTTGCGGGGCAGGCCCAGGGATGTTCTGCTGTTGGGGGGACATGGGAATTGCTCTAGCACTTTAAAATCTGAAGTCTCCCAGGTCGGGGAGGCAGCCGGGGGTACCAGGCACATGACAAGTGGCTGAGGGGCCAGAGGAGTGCAGAGCCTTGCTGATCACTTTCAAAAGCTTCCCTGCCGGTTTCTGCGATGTCCTTAGAGAATGAGGACCCAGGTACTGTCCCCATCTTGGGAAAGGCTCCAGAGAGAGGGAGAGAGAATACAAGGCCCAAGATCCCTTGCAAAACGGTGTGGACCTCTGGACTGAGATCGAAGTGGCCAAGTCTGGGGTCCCACGAAAGGGAGGCCTCCGGCAGGCTCCCAAGGGCCCTGTGGGGAGAGGAAGACTGGCCCAGGCTGGCTTCAGAGCCTGAGAGACAAAGGACACTGATGGGTTACAGGTGGTCTTTGCTCCTGTTAGCCAGGAGTTGGACCAAAGGGCAGCCGGCTTCTGTGTCACAGTAGCGGGTTTCAGGGACCCTGCACCCTGGGCCTTCTGGAGCGTGCCCGTGGATCTGTGAGAAAGGTGGACTGTAAGCGTGAGAGCATGGCCTGGGGAGAGCTTCTGGGGGACGACAGGCCTGGGGAGGCCCCCTCGGCCACACCCTGGGAGGTCTGGGTGACAGCGAGGAGCCCCGGGGATTATTGGCTTCTCCCTGGATTCCCAGGAAGAAGCTCGAGGCCAGGGTGTGCTCAGTCTTGGCCGGGCGGTTCCTTAAACCTCTCTGTGCCTTCTCATCTGTAGGATGATGACACCACCACACTTTGCCTCACTTGCAGGGGGCTGTAAGGCCTCGTGAGTTCAGATGTGCGGAGCTTTTGGGACGGGCCCCACATCCAGTTAGCGCTCAGTGAGCATCAGGGGAATGCGGATTCCGTGGTCTGAGCCCCTCCCTGGCGCCGGGTGGTTTCAGCAGAACTCTCCGTCCTCCCGCAGGCTGGGAGGCCGCCAGCCTCCCTCGTGGTGGAAGAGGCGCCAGCCTAAGCGAGCCATGCGGTGTCTTCAGGAGTTGGGGGAAGGGACCTAAAGGGGAAGGTGGCATCTTCTATGGCTTGGATCCTGGGGCTGTGATCTTTGCAGCCCCCTCACCGGGATGAAGCTGCTTCTCCAGCCTGGTGGTCCACGTGGGCGGAAGGGGAGGCCCTGGCTCCCGGGTTGCCTGTGGCTCCTGCCCAGGTTCCTGCTCCTGTGTGGCTGACCCTCCCGGCCCAGGCTGCCGGCCAGAGTGCCTGGGCCAGACTGTCCCTAATCAATGTGGGCGGATGGGCTTCCTCTGCCACCATAGGATGCCTTGGGGACAGCCAGGACCTCACCTGGCCTCACTGCCCCACTTCCCTCCATGTGTTCTACCAAGAGCAGGCGGCTCCCCACAGGGGCCAGACCATGCCATCCCAGCCCCTGAGTCTCTGGGGTTCTGGCTGTTGTTCTTGCCATTCTGGGGGGAAGAGCGTTTGGGAGGCTCTTAGCACCCCACCCCTGGGCTGGGAGCTCTGGGCAGGTGTGTACACGGCCCTCTGCTCTGTGGGCTGGGGTCCTGTAGCAGACAGAAAGGGAAGGAGCGGCCTTGCGGGCTGAGGCCCAGGCCCCATCTGAGGCCCAGGCCCTCCCTGTTGGGAGCCTGTGGCCTCAGCCACTGAGGTGGTAGCAGGCTGGGCTGAGTGGGCAGGAGGCCAGGGCAGGGATGAAAAGGCCCTTCATGGCCCACACAAAGGGTGTCTGTGAGCACAGGCGCCTGGCCTCAGGGCCCTGTGGTCAAACAAACTTATTTACCAAAAGGCAGGGCGGCTGGGGCCAGTGGGGCTGGGAGAGAGCCCGTGGTGCCCAGGCCTGTGGCAGTGCCACCAGCCCCCGCTTTCCTGGGTCAGAGCTCGTAGTCACACCACATGGCTAATTCTGGTCAATGGAGTCTGGGCCTCAGTACCGCCAAGGCAGATAGAACTTTCTTGGGGTCCTTGGTGCCCCCACCTCTTTGCCACCCTCACTTTCTGTCACCCTGGCCTATTCACTGCCTGCCTGGCATGCCATGAGTTCCATCCTCCACACCTTCGCTCCTGCCCCATCTCCACCTTCCCCGGACAGGACTCCTGCTGGGAAACTGCCCTGCTCCCAGCTTCCCAGAGGATGGATTTGGGGGAAGATGGGAACTGCCTTTCAGCTTTGCTTTCCCTTCTTACTGGAGCAAATTCTAGAAACACAGATGAGGATAAGAAGTGGCTCGGCCCCTCCCTGGCCGCGGCACCCCTTTTCCTGGTGGGTCAGTGACTGAATGCAGGCTGTCATTTCGAGCCCATGTGTCTGCCACTTGGGCACCAGACTAGGTTGGCAGAGAGCTGGTGGCCCCTGGGGCCCTGGCTGCTTGGGTACAGATGGGTTCTGGGCCAGCCTGTGAGGGATTCCTGTGGTGGCCAGCGGCTGCAGACCCATAGCAACTGGGCTTGTGTCCAGAGGTGTGCCCCAGGCCAGAGGCAGCAGCTGAAGATGCTGGTGTTCACACAGTTACCTCCTTGTGCAAGATGCTTGACAGCATAGTCTGAACCCCCATCTCAAAAGTCAGGAAGGTGGATTGGGGCATGAAGTCCAGGGTGAGAGCCTGATGGAGCAAGGATAGGCCCCAGCCCTCCTGATTAGGAAGCTTCATGGCCTGGCTGGGCAGGAGGGGGCTGTGTACAGTGGGAGGAGGCCAGGGCAGGTATGTCTGGTGGTGGGGGCAGCAGAGACAGGCTGGGTCATGGGGGACAGACAGGGACAGGGCCTGAGTGGGGCTCCCCACTGCCCTGCTCAGAGGATACCCTCAAGGGTGGCAGCTCACCCCTGCTGCGCTAGCCCGGGGACTGAGCCCTGCCTTCGCAGGGGCTGGAGGTCTGCCACTCCTTGGCTGATTCCCACAGATGCCACCCGGCTCAGCTGGGCCTGGTACCCAGCAGCCCTGTCGCGGCCTCCAGATGCAGGGAGGTGCCTGCCTGCCAGTCTGTCTTGGGTGTGTCATTTGTGCCATTTCTTTGGACATGTTCAGGCAGTCAGCGAGCCTAGACACTGGCGCCTGCCAGGCGGTGGGCACACTCAGGCCTTTTACCTGCCCAACCCCCAGAAGCCTGAGGCAGCATGCCAGGGGCCTGAGGCCTTCCATGGGGGCTGCATGGCTGCAGACCCCTGCCTCTCTGGCTGTGACACGGGAGGCCTGGCTGGGTCACTTCCCCTCCTCTCAGGGTGGTCTTCAAGGTTGGTGGGAGGCTGGACAGACATCAGTGCTGCAGTCCAGCCTTGGGCCCCTCGGGAGGGAAGCCTCTCCCAGTTGGGGGCCAGTGGGCCTTCCACCCCTGGGGCCTCCTGCCAGAGATCTTTTCTGGAAAGGGGTTCTCCCTTGGGCCAGCCCTGGGGAATGTGGCAGGTCAGTTGAAAGGTCAGCAAGCTGAGTCTCGGAGCTGAGCCTTGCAACTGACCTCTCCAGGCTTGAGAGAGGCCCAGAAGCCAGGGACCTGCTAACATTTTATTGTGGAAAGATGTGAATTTTACAATCCAATGAACTCCAGGAGTCCATCCACCTAGTCTCGCCAACGGCCAACATTTTGCTACATTGCTGACTCCTCTTTCTATCTGAATGCTGAATCATGTGAGAGTAAGTTGCAGAAGTCATCTTCCTTTGCCCCTAAATTCTTCCTGAGAACAAGGACATTCTCGTACACACCAGAGTCAGCTATCAAAACCAGGAAATAAGCACTGAGGCAGTCCTAAGCCACACCCTGTTCAAACTTCACCAACGGACCCCAGCGTCTCCAATCACAGGCCTGTCCCTCCCCGTCCAGGAACATTGAGTTGTCTCCTTAGTCTCTGATCTGGAACCTTTCAGTCTTTCTTCGTTTTTCCTGACTTTGACATTTGGGAAGGCCCATTTACTTTAAGAGTGACCCTGAGTCTGGATTGGCCGATGTTTCTGCGTGGTTTGCCCTAGATGGACACAACTGGCCGGAAAACCCAGGAAGGACCTCTGTGTCCTCTCGAGCATCCCCCTCTCTGGGTGCTGGTGAGCCTAACAGGAGAGCAAGTGTCTGGCTTCAGTCTTGCCCCAGTGCTCAGGGATGGAACCCGCAGGGACAAAAGGTGCCCTAGGGTCGCAGGCTGGCCAGCAGGGTCTATTCACAGAACGGCAACCTCCCTACACTGTTTCTGGGCAGCACAACCACTCCTGCAACTGTCCAAGGGCTTCAGCCCACCTGTGCTCACCGTCGCGGCACCTTATCCCCAAGCCTTGGCTTTCTTGTCTCTGAAATGGCGATAAAAGCAGTTCCCACACCACAGAGCAGCTGGAGTCAAAGAGATGAGGTGTCAGGACATCCCCAAGCTCATCCAAGGGACCTGTTTGAGGGTCGAATGTCCCTGGATCAGTCTCTATCCCAGTTGAGATTAGGGCATGGGGCCGGCTGCAGTGGCTTACACCTGTAATCACAGCACTTTGGGAGGCCGAAGCAGGCGGGTCACCTGAGGTCAGGAGTTCGAAATCAGCCTGGCCAACATGGCAAAACCCTGTCTCAACTAAAAATACAAAAATTAGCTGGGCATAGTGGCAGGTGCCTGTAGTCCCAGATACTCTGCAGGCTGAGGCAGGAGAATTACTTGAACCTGGAAGGCAGAGGCTGCAGTGAGCTGAGAACGTACCACTTCACTCCAGCCTGGGCAACACAGCAGGACTGTTTCAAAGAAAAAAAAGAGAGAGAGAGAGAGAATCAGACAGTACCAACACTGTGATGTCAGATGGTCTGGCTGGGTTGGAGAGGCCAAGGGCCGACCTACCATCCCCATCTTGAGCTTTCTAGCGTTTCTGGGGCCTCCCATCTGGTTATGGGGGATGGATGGCCCAGGGTTGGGGTGATGGGTGGGAGAGGACAACTGGGGTGGGCTGACTGGTGAGGGTACAGGGCGGGGGTTATGTAGGCGTCTCAGCCTGTGCTTTCTGCGGGACTGAGAATGTCTCCTTCCTGCTCTCTGGTCCCTGGGTACCCCAAATCTTGCCAACTCCCAACCCTATGAGCAGAGAAGGGCTTTCGGGGGGCACCTCCCTTACACTGACCAGACACTCCTGCCCACCCACCGGCCTTGCCCTACAGGAGGCAGCAATGCACTGGCTTCAGCTTCCCAGCCTGGGAAATGTCAGGGCTAGTGCAGCGCTGAGCCCAGACCCCTCATACAGCGCTACCCGCAACTTGCAACTTGCTTAACCTAGAGGTAGGGGGTGACGTCCCTGTCGGCCCTGTCACCTGGGGCCCCAGCGCCTCCCGTTGGCTTTGCAGATGATGTTCCACAGGAGCCCGTGCCCACGCTGTGGAACGAGCCGGCCGAGCTGCCGTCGGGAGAAGGCCCCGTGGAGAGCACCAGCCCCGGCCGGGAGCCCGTAGACACCGGTCCCCCAGCTCCCACCGTCGCGCCAGGACCCGAGGACAGCACCGCACAGGAGCGGCTGGACCAGGGCAGCGGTACGAGCGGGGCGGGGGAGGGAGAAATGAGGAGGGGCGGGAGGCGCGGGGAGGAGGGCCGGCCCGGCCGGGGCTGGCAGGTGACGTGGTCCTCCGTCCTCCGCAGGGTCGCTGGGGCCCGGCGCCATCGCGGCCATCGTGATCGCCGCCCTGCTGGCCACCTGCGTGGTGCTGGCGCTCGTGGTCGTCGCGCTGAGAAAGTTTTCCGCCTCCTGAAGCGAATAAAGGGGCCGCGCCCGGCCGCGGCGCGACTCGGCTGCACTCCTCGCGCGCCCGTATGTCTGCGCGTGCGTGTCCGCGCGTGCAGGTGTGCCAGAGAGTGAACGCGCGCAGGCGCGGGCTCAGGACGGGGGTGGGCGCGGGGGCGAGGGTGGGTGCCGTGCACGCGCGTGGGGCCGGAGTCGCGCCCGAATTCCCCGCAGGGGCGCCGGGACGTGCGTGAGCACACAGCGTGTCCCAGCCCGCGCGCGTGTGGCGTGCACGTGAGCGCGCGCAGGGCCGCGCGGCCCGGCGTCCGCGTGCACCACGGCTGGAGTGCCGCAGGAGCGCGCCGCATGTGCGTGCGCGGTGCGCGTGCGCCGGGGCCGCCAGGGCATCGGAGCCGGTGTGCGGCCAGCGGTCTTAGCCCGGCCTGGGGCACCGTTACTGCCGGGGCCACGCGTGGCCCGTTCTCCCGGCGCCGCCTCCTCTGCCTGGGCCCGGGCCGAGGCGCTCACCGCGCTCCCCGGGGCCTGCCCCCCATCCCGCTCCGCTGGGGTTCAGAGCGTTCCGTGAGGAGGGAAGCGCGAGGGCAGGAGAGGCCGACGGAGACCCCGGGACCTGCCGCTCCCTGAGGCCGGGCTTGGGGAGGGCGGGGGCCGTCGGCGCTCCCAGCCAGAGGCCGCGTTATTTTGGGGGACGTCTTGTGACTCTGAGTCCCGCAGCCAGGGCCCCATCCGAGGGCTCAGACCCGCAGCCCCAGGCCCCCAGGTAACCCCTCTGCCTAGGGAGCCTCAGGAGCAGGATGAGTCTAGGGTGGATGCTGGACGCTGCCCGTCCCTGCTTCCTACTCTCCCCGCCTGGCCTGGCTGGGCCGAACCGGCAGCCCCCACGCCTACGGTTCGTCTGTTCAGGGAGAGAAAACGGCTTTCCCAGCTCTTCTTACCCCACTTCACTCTCAGAGCGTCGGGGCAGAGTGAGGGTGAGGAGCCTGGTCCATGGTCCCCACCTCGGAAGCATTTAGAGATGTAAACTTCGATCCTTTGATCATTTAACCTGCTCGGCGCAGCAGGGAAGCAGGAACTTGGGCCCTACCCCCGTCCCCAGAGACTTTGGAGGGAAGGGCTGGACAGTTTGGAGGCCAGCAGACCCCTTGGGGACAGCTTAATGCTTCTGAAGATTCCTGAGTGGCAATGCTGCTGGAGGGCAAGCTGCTCCTCTTTTTCAAAAACTCATTTTCTCTAGCAGCTGTTTTGGCCTCTTTGGTGTCCCTGAGCTCCCCATGGCAGTTTCCTGCCATGACTTTCTCCTCCTGGACACTCGGGGAGCCCAGGTGGTGCCCGCGCACCTCTCACACACTGGGGGATGGGGTCCAAGGCCTCATCCAAGTCTGTTAACAGCTTCCCACTCGACCAGTCTCCCCAAAACACACTGAGTTAAACGATTCTGCTTATAAAGGAGTGCTATGAAACTGACCTATTTTCCTAATTGGTTAACTTACTTCATCTCACATAACCTTGAGTAACCAAAGCCTTCATCAGACCGGATGATCCAACTCAACACGCTGTTTTCCAGCCTCAAAAGGCACGGGGATAAATGGCCACCCAACTCCTTCCCAACCCTCCCCTCCAGGGACAAGAGATGGCCCCCTCTTTCCCTTTCCTCACTCTGCACGCACTCTCCCACCAACGGGTACATCACAGCCCCTCACTGGGACCCGGGGGCCTCCCTCTCCAGTGGAACCAGTGTCACACGCCTGGCATCCCTGTGATTCTCAGAGGGTCTGAGGTCCCAGGACCAACGAGCACCCTTTTGTGGCCTGTGGGAAGACGCTACAAAGTCCCACTGGATCTGAACCAGAGGCCTGTTCTGGAGAGCAGGGAAACTGTGTCCTGGCAGAGAGTGTGGTCCTGGGCACACAGGACCTCTCGGCAGGCTGAGGTGGAGCTGGGGCGAGGGGCGGGAGTGGAGCTCTGGGTAGCTGAGGGTGTGAAGGGCCCAGGGCCTGTGTCTGGGCAGTGCGGAAGTCCCAGCCCCACGCCTGTGGTAAGATCCCCATAGGGCCCCCCACCATGGACACTTCGGGGCCTCTGCGGTCTTCCAAAGCTGTGTCCTCACTTCCACTGCAGCAGAGGGGCGTCCCCGGCTCTGTCAAACAGCCCTTTCTGCTTCTGGAGTCCTACAAGTGGAGGCCCAAATCTGCTCCCATGCTGAGACAAGGCCCCGGCTGCTCCTTCCTCCTCGGGAAACCGCCTCGAGCCCTTCCTTTGGGGAGTGCCTCCTCCACCCGCCTTGAAGGGGTGCCCCTCTCTCACTGCCTGGAACCAAACGCCCCCTTCCTTTGTGTACCAGGGCAATAAAGAGTAGACCTTCATCTCTTTTATTTTATATATGATGCTTCTTTTAATGCAGCCAAAAGTGATATTTGCTTTTCTCAGAACCATAATCGATACAAGATGCAGTGACCAATTCATTCCTTAAAACACCTGGGCTCCTTAAGGGGCTAGAAGACACAAGTTACCTCCAGCCCATCAGGGAGCCAGAGGTGGGAGGGGTCCCCAGCCAAGCTCTGGCAGGCCTGCTGTGGAGCAGGGCCTGACCGTGCAGCCAGAGGCTGGCAGAGGCCCGGGGAAGGGTGAACAGGGGCAGCTGGGCTCTCAGTCCTGGGAACTGGAGACCAAGGGCTGCTCATCAAGCTCCGTCAGGCAAGGGCGGCCCCATCTGTGCCTGGTGGATTCTAACTGCTTCCAAGGTAGAGGAGGACGCGTGCAGGAAATCATGTCAATTGTCACCTTCTGCCTGCCTCCCACGGGGACACTCTGGGTTGGGAGCCTCTTCTAGTCCCGGGGGCCAGGGGCGCGGGGGGCCCTGGAGCGTGCCAACCCCCTTCCACCCCCTCGGAGGCACGAGGGAGATGGTGTAATACTGCTGAAACCTTCTTGTTTACAAATGCATCAGGAGAGGCTTGGGCACCCTTTATCCAGTTTGCGAGCAAGGGGCCAAGACACGTGAGCACGCACTGTGTGGGCAGGGATGAGGGCCGGGCACCCCAAGCCAGATCCTGCCACCTGGGGAGGCGCTGGCCTGTGCTTCCCAGAGCCCCCACCTTCTGTCAGGGTCTCATGCAGGCCCTGCTCGCGCCGGCCCCCCCCCGGGGGGGGGGGTCATTGCCGATTCCGGCTGCCCAGCTTCCTGCGGTCCTTGTTCTGGCTGCGCTGAGGGTCATCCATCTTGTGGACACGGAAACATTCCTTGAGGTTCTGGGACCGGATCTTGGGATTCAAGATCTCCTCAGTCATGGAGCTGGGGAACCAGCCTCTCTCCTGGTCGTGCAGACGCTCGCCAAAGATCCACCCTGTGCAGGGAGGGGAGGGAGGGAAAGTTAGGTGCCCCTGCAGGGCGCAGGCTGCACAGAGGCTCCCTCCCAGCCAGGGCCCCCATCTGTGTGCAGGACACTAGGGATCCAGCTGGCCTTTCCCAAAACGCAGCAGCTCTGCACACCTCTGCCGAGATGCTCAGACCGGATTCACCCCCATAAGCTGGGAGGTGCGTGGGCATCTGCACAGAACAAGACCTGCTCCGTGCCACGCAGTTCCACATTGACTTTGGAACCCGCTCTGGGACCCTCGGCAATTCTGTGCTGCCCTACACGAGCCCAGGAGACCCCAAGGGCCACTCCAAAGAGCTGGGGGCATTCAAGGGGCTGGTGGGGGTGGCAGCTGAGTGCGTGGTTAGCCGGTCTGGACTGTGTCATTAGCCTCTTGCTGAGCAGATCCTCCCAGGCTTGGCCTCCTCAGGGCCAGTGTGGTCAGTGGAGAGGGCCCATCGTGAACTGGCAACACCAGTAGTCTCAGCGTCACCTGGCTTCTCCCTGCCCTGTTTCTCCACCTCTCCCCTCCCCTCCCCTGGAGATCACCAGGTCTTTGCTCAGACCTTGTGGCTGATCGGAGCTAAGAAGCCTGGGGCATGCCCTCTGCAGGTCTCATTTGGGAGGGGAGCAGGCTAGTTATATTCCATGGGAAGAGGGCAGGAGAGCCCCTGGGCCTTTGGGAACAGCTCACAAGAGGGACTCCTTGGAGAAGGCCTCCCCTGGAGGTCCCAGCCTGAGGCCTTCCACCAGGACCCAGCAGGAGAGGAGGAGGCGGGGAAGATGCGGTTGTATACTTTGGGGATTTGGATCAGGAGCAATTACTGTAGAGACAGGGATGTGATTTGAAAAGGGAAAGGCGGTCTGTGTTCAATTCTACAGGGGCTGGGAGGAACTTCACTTGGTACTGATGACACCAGCAGGGGTGGCCAGGAGCTGGGGGCGGCTTCTTGGCCCACATGGGGCACCGAGCCTGGTGGTCACAGGCTTACCTGAAGCTGCAAGTACGGGTCTGGGTGAGGGCAGGGTCGGGTCTGGGTGAGGTCAGGGTTAGGATGTTCCTGGTTGTCCCCTCACACTGTGATGGAGGCGCTGAGGCCAGGACCAGGGGAAGGGGACACGAAGCCACCCGCTTGGGCTGGGCCCACTGTGAAGGAGGAAAGGTGGGCCCTCCCGGCTCTAGGGGAGGACAGGGAGACACTGAAAACAATTCCTCCTTTATGCTGAGGAAAGGCCAATGAAGCCAGGATGGACGGTGTCCAAGCAGAACGTCTCAGGGAGCAAGAGACATGGCAGGGCACCCGCCCCTCAGCCAGTGGTGATGCTTCTCCACCTCCCCGTCATCTCTTGCCGGGCAAGGCTCCGTGCAGCGTCCCCTGGGGGCCCCGAGGGGAGGTCCCTGGGCCTCACCGTCGTCAGTCTTGTCCAGGATGTTGAGGATGTCGGCGAGCTCCAGCGTCAGCTCGTCTGGCTGCTGAGCCACGTATGGGTGCACGCACTGGACCTGGGGGCAGTCTGAGGGACAAGAGGCACAGGTACGTCCCCACCACCGCGGCACTCACCTGCCTGCTCCCACCAAGCCCGCAGCTGAGCTCTGCCTAGAATAAGAAAACTCCCACAGCAACTGGAGAAGGGCTCATCTGAGGAAGAGGAGGATTTGTTTCCAAAGAAACGCATACATAAAATAGAGTTCTGGGAAGAAATACATGACAAGGCTGTGAGGGCCTCCTAGCCTACCTTCAGAAGGAACTTTTTGTACCTGGGATATGGCCCTGGGAGTGGTTTGGGGTGGTCAGGACAGGTTCATGTGATCAGGGTTAGCAGCTTCTCCATAAGGCTGCTGGACTTGCGCTTTTTTCTTTGTGAGACAGAGTCTCCCTCTGTCACCAGGCTGGAGTGCAGTGCAATCTCAGCTCACTGCAACCTCCATATCCCAGTGCAGTCTCAGCTCACTGCAACCTCCATATCCCAGTGCAGTCTCAGCTCACTGCAACCTCCATATCCCAGTGCAGTCTCAGTCCGCAACTCCTCCATATATCCCAGTGCAGTCTCAGCTCACTGCAACCTCCATATCCCAGTGCAGTCTCCAGCCTACTGCAGCCTATATCCCAGTGCAGTCTCAGCTCACTGCAACCTCCATATCCCAGTGCAGTCTCAGCTCACTGCAGCCTCCATATCCCAGTGCAGTCTCAGCTCACTGCAGCCTCCATATCCCAGTGCAGTCTCAGCTCACTGCAGCCTCCATATCCCAGTGCAGTCTCAGCTCACTGCAGCCTCCATATCCCAGTGCAATCTCAGTTCACTGCAGCCTCCATATCCCAGTGCAATCTCAGCTCACTGCAACCTCCATATCCCAGGTTCAAGCGATTCTCATGCCTCAGCTTCCAGGTAGTTAGGGCTACCGGCACGCACCACCACACCTGGCTAATTTTTGTATTTTTAGTAGAGACAGGGTTTCGCTGTGTTGGCCAGGCTTGTCTCGAGCTCCTGACCTCAGGTGATCCACCCACCTCGGCCTCCAAAGTTCTGGGATTACAGGCATGAGCCACTGCACCTGGCTTTTTTCTATTTAATACGCTTTTCGGACAACTGGCAAACCTAAAAACAGCAGTGGAGTTTGGTCCAAATTCCTCCTGGTGACTTGGTGGTACTGTCACCTAAGGCCCATCCAACATTCACACAGTGTGGCCATGCCGCGTTGCTGGCCCGTACTAAGCTTCCAGTAGGAAGCAGCCCCTGGAGGCCCGTGCAGGCCTCTAAGACCGCCAGCTCAGGGAGGTCTTCCCTCCAGGCAGGGCACACCGTGCACCTGCGGCATCAGGCAGGGCCAGCCCAAGCACAAATGGCGCCCCCTTACCCACTGGTGACTTACCCAGCAGCCGGGATGTGAACGAAACAAACTTGGTCCTCCTGTTAGGGGCCAGCGAGGTCATCCAACGCTTCATCTCACTCCTGGCGCAGGGAAGAAGACAGTGCCCCAGCTGCAGCTCAGCGGCGACCCCCCACGATGTGGCACGAGGCTTCCCAGCTAGCCGCCCCTCGGATCTGCGTCCACCATCCTGAGCACCACTCCAGCCCACCCCAGGGACAGCTTGGGGGAGCCACAGAAACGGGCTGGTCCAGGGTCTGACACACACACGAACCCACGGAAGGGCACGGGGGAGCCCCTCAATCATGTTCCCGTGTGATGCTTTCAAAAGTCAAGCAGTAAGAGTGAGCCCACAAGGTAACAATTCCCACCAAGTAACGCGTAAGAGCGCATTCCGTGGCCACAGCCACACCACCAAAGCCACAGTTTCTCATCCCGACAGGTCCTGCCCTGGTCCATGTCAGCTGCAGCCCCAGGTCTGGGCAGGGGAGGATATCTGGTGAGTTGTGCGTAAGGGGCAGCTTTGGGGCCATAGCGGGAGGAGGGCAGAGCCTCAGCTCCGCAGGCCACAAGGGAGTTCCACTCCACGAGTGCAGTGCAATCTCAGCTCACTGCAACCTCCACAGTCCCAGGCTCAGGGCCTGCAAAGCATCTCTCCCCACATTTAGCTTGCTTGTCCCTCTTGGGGGGCCTAGGGCTGCAGGGCAGGGGTCCCAGCTGCTCAGAGAGGTGAAATGAGCTCAAGGCCACAAGCAAGTGGCAGCAGGGAGGAGGAGGATGGTGGTTCCCTACTTAGCCTGACTCAAGGGCTCTAAAAGGGCTCATCCAAAAAGAGGGACTTGCCCAGAGTCTGAAGCCCCACGGGAATGAACACACACACACACACACGTGCACACACAGGTACACACATGCACACACATACACACGTGCACACACAGGTACACGCATCCAGGAACCTGCAGCCACCCCCAGAGGTGCCACAGAAAGTACTGGCGCAGGGTCTGGATGGGCAGGTTGGCCCCATGCAGAGCGTATGGTGCCTTGTTCCACCTGGGGACAGGCCTGTAGGGATTGAGGCCACACGGAAAGGTGCCACGGGAGGCACTGGGCATGTGGCGGCGAGGCACTCACTGAGAGGATGCCTTTAGCATGTAGGTGGCCTCCCGGTCATCTGCGTTCTCCAGCAGCCGCAGGATGAACACATTGGCCAGCGTCTGGCCCTGGTCCTCCAGCTCCTCCACACGCAGCAGTCCCCGTGGAGCTGAGTCGAATACCTGGTACTTGTCTCTGGAGATCAGGGAGAAGGGCAGGTGTGTCAGCCCCAAGGAGGCCCATGGAGGTCCCAGGAGAGCCCCACTTGGCAGGCCAGCAAGCCTGGCTCCATGGCACTGGCTCATCTTCACCTCCTTCCGAAGCTCCCACCTGAACGCCTGTCTCCCGCACCCCAAAAGGGCGACCCATCCCAGGTGCGGACAGTGGACAGCACCATGGTCCTGCCAACCCTGATGACCTTACCATGGCCACCCTGCTGCTGGACTGGGCCCTTCACGGCCCTAGCAGTAAAACCCCCACTTTACAGGAGGGGAAACTGAGGCTTAGGAACGTGAAATAACCTTGGCTAAAGGCCCAAAGCTGGGCCTCTGCAGAACAGACCTTTAAACCCGATCCAAAAGTCCAAGCTCTGTCCCGAACCCCCAACCTCCGGGCCCCAATCAAACCCAGTGCCCAGCACACTCCTCCGCCCGCCAGAGCGCCTGGCACCCCAGCCCCAATCAAACCCAGTGCCCAGCACACTCCCCGCCCGCCAGAGCGCCTGGCACCCCAGCCCCAATCAAACCCAGTGCCCAGCACACTCCTCCGCCCACCAGAGCGCCCAGCACCCCGGCCCCAGTCAAACCCAGTGCCCAGCACACTCCCCGCCCACCAGAGCGCCTGGCGCCCCGGGCCCCGACTCACCCTGGAATCTGCCGGCAGATCACCAGCAGGTCATTGAACAGGAAGAGGTAAATTTCGTGGAAGAGCTTCTTGGTTCGCAGGGTCCGGGAGGTCTTGGGGCCTGACATCTGCTGCAGCTCACCCTGCTTTAGCAGCCAGCGGGAGTGGGAGATGATGGGTACCGACTGCGGCGGGGAAAGGGCGTCAGGCAGGCTGTGCCCACAGTGTCCCTCCCCAGGACACGCCCCCAGTGCTGCATCTGTCACATTCCCTGACACCTGCCCAGGGCCCCGACACATGAGGCACAAGTGGGCAGAATGGCTGAGTTCTGGACGGATGCAGAGAAATGGCAGGACTGTGTGTGTGTGTGTGGGTGTGTGTGTGTGTGTGTGTGTGTGAAGGTGCACCCTGCGGGCGTGAGTGTGCTGTGCATGTGTGTGTGCTGTACATGTGGACTTGTGTCTATGTGTGTGGACTGTGTTCTGTGTACCCCCATGTGAGCTTTAAGTGTATGTGCATGTGTGTGCATGTGCCTGCGTGCATGTACACTGCTGTTTACGTGTGTGCACTGCTGTGTGGATACCGTGTGTGTGCCTGTGAATGTGGCAGCTAGTGTGTGTCATCATTGCCCCCACCAAGCTCTGCCTGTGGGATGCAGAATCAGAGAAGGGGCTGAGTTCACAGTGGAGGGGAAAGAATGGGACCCACGGGGCCAGGAGGCCAGGCCTGCAGCTGAACGGCCGCTCAACAGGTGATGCAACTCAGGGGCAGGCGCCTGGCACCCAGCAGTCAGCCGAGCTCCATGGGATGCCCAGAAGACCGCCTCTGCCTCCTCGAGTGGGGCTCAGCTCCCAAACCAAACCTGGTCTCAGGGATCCGCTGCGGGCACAGTGTGCTGCTGTGGCCGAGTTCCCAGAAAGTCAGGCCCCAGGGGACCTTAGGGGCTCACAAGTGCCTAAAGTTTCCTGTGAAGTTTGGGGGAGGCTGGTCACTTCCAAATCCTCCTGGTTTGAGGATCCCTGGAGTAGCCCCCACCACGTCCTCCACGTAAACTGACTGCTCCAGGCCACGCGGCTGGCAGGTGAGAGCAGGATCCACACCCCGCGCGGCTCTAGGCTGCACACTAGCCCTGCACTCCCGTCTCTCAGGAGACAGGTCTGGGCCACCGTGGTGGTGTTTCATGCCTGGTGGCAGGTTGGGTGGCTTCAGCTGGGGAGGGGGCAGAGGGGATCCTAAGTGTGGCCAGTGACCAAGGACCTAAGGAAGGCCAGCCAGGCGTGGTGATCTGTGCCTCTGGGGCAGGGCGGGGCCAGGGGCCCGTGCATAGGTACAGGCTGACACCAATCGCTCCAGTTCACCTTGATCTTGAACTCCATCTTCTTCTGAATGCAGATCATCTGCTCCGTGCGGCTCATCTTCCTCACGCCCTCATTGCATGCCTTCACCACCTGGGACAAGAAGGAGGGCCCATCAGGCCACCAGAGCCAGCTGTCCCAGCCCCTTCCTCCCACTCCGTCAGGCCACAGAGAGGGCTCAGTGACCACTGTGACCAAGCACTGTGCCCACAGCTGAGGCTGGCCGGCCAGTCTCAATCGGGCTGGAGCTCCTCTTTCTAGCACCTTGTGGGACAATGGCAAGCGGGAAAACCTGTTAGTTTCGGTGGAGAAAGTTGGTGCCTTGTCCTCGCTAGGAAGCAAACTCCAGAAAAGACACGCGTGGGGCAGCCCTCCTCCTCCGCAGGTTGCACGGCCCGGCAGGGCTCCGGGCTGTTCTCCCCACACCCTCCTGGGAGGCAACCCAGGCACCAAGGGGCCTAACAATTCCACTCTTTCTGGGACTCCTGAGGACTCGTACTGAAGAAAGAAAATTCCGCACTGACGCATGGGGTCTGGCACAGGGCCAGGCTCGCCGCAGGCTCTCAGTCAGGCACATAAATGAGCACCATGCCCTCAGAAGTGTGTGCAAGGGGCTCCCTGCTGTGTTGTCTAGAATGAGAAACACGATTGTCAGCCTCAAGAGTCAGCAACAGATTTGATTAAAATGATTATGATCTATGCATATATGCAAGGACAGAAATCCAGGAAAGAGGCAGGGACTCCGCGTGAATGCGGGGACTCCACATGCTCCACTCGAATGCGGGGCACAGCTGTTTCTAAACCACAAGCCCTTTTTGTAAAGAATACAGTGGGGTGTGTGTGCTGTGTGTGCCATGCGTGCCGTGGTGCATGCGTGTGCTGTGTATATACAGTGTGTGCTGTGCATATGTGCAGTGTCATATGTGTATGTGTGCTGTGTATGCATGTGCAGTGTACTGTGTGTGATATGTGTGTGCCATGTGTGTGCATGTGTGCTGTGTATATGCAGTGTGTGCAGTATTGTGTGTGTGTGCTGTGCATATTTGCAGTGTGTGCATGTGTGTGCTGTATGCATGTGCACTGTGTACTGTGTGTGATATGTACGTGCCATGCATGTGTGCTGCGTGTACTGTGTGTGATAAGCATGTGCTGTGTGTATGTGCAGTGTGTACTGTGTGATATATAGGGGCCGTGTATGTGTGCAGTGTGTACTGTGTGTGATATATAGGGGCTGTGTATGTGTGCAGTGTGTACTGTGTGTGTGTGCAGTGTGTACTGTGTGATCTATAGGGGCCGTGTATGTGTGTGTGCAGTGTGTATCGTGTGTGATATGTATGGGCATGTATGTGCTGGGCGTGTGTCATGTGTATGTCTGTTTCGGGGCGAGCTGCAGCATGTCCGTGCCCTGCGAGTGTGCTGTGCACAGGTGTGCGTGCACAGGTGTCTGTTTAGGGCGAGCTGCAGCCTGTTGGCAGGGAGGGCGAAGTGGCTACTGAAGTTTATTGTTTTCTTTTTACTTACAAGCATTTTCTGAGTTTCCTGGTATTGAGTATAATTACTTTTATAAATCAGAGAAAAAACAAACCTTTATTTTTAAAAAACAAGCCTGTTAGAAACAGAGAATACCTTTCATTATAAGGAAAATGAAGATGAAAGTAGAAAAGAACTTTAAAAAGGGAAGCTCTGCTTCCAGAGGTGGGCATGGGCCCCTAGAGATGCTGCCTGGCTCACAGGTCGCGGATGTCCCCTGTTACCCTGCTTGAGGCTCCAGCCTTTCCCCACTAGGCACAGCGTGTCACTACCAGAGGAATTTTGGTGGCCAACTGGTCTGGGAAAGGGACAGGAGGAGAGGCCCGAGGTGGGAACCAACTGCATTAGGGTAGGAAGTCCTCATGTCTCAGTGTGGCTGAGAATGACCATCAGATGCCCACTGAGGGTGATACTCTTTTTGCTAAGCTTCTGCCATGGGGTGACAAAGAAGTGGAATATGGATGTCCCCCGCCTTGCTCTCCGCCATGACGGCATCACTGGCTCAATGGAGGTGCCCTGGCACAGCTGCCAAAAGCTGGCTCTCAGCTCCAGCTGATGCCAGGAGCCAAACGCGGCAGAGCGCATGGTAAGAGCTCCTGAGGACTGAAACGTACTCGCTGGCCCTTCCTGCACAACCCCTGCTCTGCTCCAAACCTCTAGGAGGAGCCGTCTCTCTCTGAGAGTCAGGAGACGGTCCTTGCACTCTTGGGCAGCGCCAGTGAATCCCCTCACAGAGATGCACAGGCGCGACTGAGCTCCAGGGAACGGACAGTGGCGTGGAGGGATGGGTTCAGAGTAAAGGGCTACGTCAGGGCACAGGGAGAGTGGGAACCAGCCTTGGTGAGCCTCACAGGAGGGAGGAGAGACTGCTTCTGACATGGAGAAACAGGCAAAGGCAAGCCTGGGGTCTGTGTGCACCCCAGATGCCTGCATAGAACAATACCAGGCGGCTGATGAGAGGAGTCAGGGCCTGTGCATGATCGCAGAGCTCCACACCGGTGTAGAGTGTCCTGAGGGCCGTGCTGCAGTACAGTAACAGACAGGGTAGGTAAGGCTGGAGCCAGGAAGCAGGGTGAAGAAGGCTCTACACAAGCCACACCTGGTGTATATTTTTTAAGTCCCAGTGACTTTTCTGGATTGTAAAAGTGAATTTTAAAATAAATTTGCATTTTCTAAAAAGACACATGGCCACGTGGGGAGCAGGGCCCGAAAGGTGCGCCTGGATAAGGAAAGCAGTACATTGGGATATAGCACAAGAGGCGGCGAAACTCACCATTTCCAGCTCCTTGTGGGCATCCAAGGCAGTGCACTCCCGCTCAGACCTCTCTTCTACCCTCTTCAGGATGTTCTACGCACAGGGAAAGGCTGCGTTAACTTTAATCTTTTTTGATCTTTCCTCCCATTTCTCATCTTTTTTTTTTTTTTTTTTTTTTTTTGAGACTGAGTCTGGCTCTGTCGCCCAGGCTGGAGTGCAGTGGCCGGATCTCAGCTCACTGCAAGCTCCGCCTCCCAGGTTTACACCATTCTCCTGCCTCAGCCTCCCGAGATGCTGGGACCACAGGCGCCCGCCACTTCGCCCGGCTAGCTAGTTTTTTGTATTTTTTAGTAGAGATGGGGTTTCACCGTGTTAGCCAGGATAGTCTCGATCTCCTGACCTCATGATCCGCCCGTCTCGGCCTCCCAAAGTGCTGGGATTACAGGCTTGAGCCACCGCGCCCGGCCCCATTTCTCATCTTGACCGTAACTGCCTCCCTACTGCACCAGTCCAGCCCCATGCTGCAGCACGCACACACACACATGCATGCAGACCTGTGTGCACACATACGTGCATACATACTTGCGCACACGCGCACACGATGCTTGCACACCTGCAAACACAGTGCACACACAAGCACACACGTGTACAAACAGGCATACAAGCACACATGCACATACATACATACATGCACCTACACACATGCATACCTGCACACACACACATGCATACCTGCACACACACATGCATGCACACACACACATGCACACAGTCTCCATCTGACAAATGGAGGGCAAGAGAGCCCGCATCCAGCATCCAGCAGTGAGGACTGTCACGCACTCAGCCAGGGTCAGCTCTGTCCCCAAGGGGAGCTAAATGCTTACGGGACAGGGGTAGGGAGACCAAGGGCTTCCCTCTCCTCCCTGGGACTGTCATTGGGCCCCGAAACTTTGTTAACTTTGGTCTTATCCATGAAAGTGTATGAAAGAGTCTTTTCTCCAATTGTTCAGTTTTCTTCAATTAACGAAAAATTATGCCCACACTGCTTTCACCTGTAAATTATGATTTTGGCATTGCTCTATAAACTCTACCTGGTTTCCTCCTAGCAATCACCACCATGCCCACGTTTTCCAACTGGCTTTTGTCCTGTAGGTAGGCTGGGTGCATCTGAGCACCAACCACCTGTCCTCCTGGCTGCTGGGTGCCACGGCAGCACAGACGCCTCCCCTGAGAGCAGCCCAAGCCTCTCCTGTGGTCACTTGCCCGCCTCTGCCTGGCAGCCAAGCCAGAGACCTTCGAGACCCACAGCCGCCTTCCTGTTTCTTCCGCCCTGTATGTGGTCATCTCGCCTGTCATTAACTGTCCCCCTACTTCCAAATCCTGGCTAAACAGCACAGTCCAGGCGCATCTTTTCTCACAGGCATAAAAGCTGCATCTGACCAGGTGGCATGGGTGGCCTCAAATGGAGGACAGTATGGGTTCCTTAGCCTGGTGCGTGCTCTCCCACGCCAGCCTCCTCTCAGTATGTCCCCAGCATGCTGCCTGATGCGGAGACTTGCTGTTCTCTCTGGAATGGTCCCTGACCCACCACCCCTTTCTCTGAGCCCTTCCCTGAGCGCCCACCCCAGCTGTCCCCATTCCACCATTTCCTAATCACTGCATTCCCATTGCTTTTAATCTTATTGTTGGTTTTCATCTTACAGAAGCTAAGGTTTTAATATATCCATATGCACTTTCCCTATAAAATGTCCTAAAATATTTTTCACTGCATAATTAGGAAATGTTACTGTCTTCTGTTTCACTTTTTCTAAGTTAAAAAAAAAATTCCCATGGAATTGCGTTCACCACAGGTGTCTTCTGGTTTGGGGTCGCCATCCCGGCTGTGCCTCACGTTGGTATCTCTGTTAGCTCCTCCTGACACCTGCTTCCTTGGCCTCATGCTCCCAAGCCCTTTCCTCCTGGGACGGGCCTCCTCTCTAATTCTGCTCTTTTGGAGTAGCTGCCTCTAGGTCTTTGGCCGCTCACCTGTCTGACCTCTGACCTCTGCTACCTGTGGCTCTAAGGTCCCCCTCAGCTCATGCCCCTCAGGACTACAGCTGCACTCTACACCGTCCACTTCACCAGCCCAGCTGCCAATAGCTCCCTCTGCCCAGGGCGTCAGTAGACAGGGCCCCAGCACCTGTGAGGCAGAGGGGATCTCTGTCCTGCCTCACTGGGCCTTGCTGTGGGTGGAGGGGGTCCCGCCCCACCTCACTGGCCCAGGCTGAGGACTCCTTGTCTCACTGGGCCTGTCAGGCGGAGGAGGTCTCTGTCCTGTCTCACTGGGCCTGTCAGGCAGAGGGGGTCTCCGTCCTGCCTCACTAGGCCTGTCAGGCAGAGGGGGTCTCCATCCTGTCTCACTGTGGGCCTGCTGTGGCTAGTGAGCCCCTGCCCCCACCAGCCCACGCTGAAAGGAGGCCCCGTCCTAGTTCACCAGCCTGCTGTATGGAGGGGCCCCTGTCCCGCCTCAGCCTGCCATGAGGACGCCTCGTCCGCCTCACTCAGGGGCCTGGGTTGTGCAGAAGCCCCGGCCTCCTGTCTCACTAGGCCTGTCAGGCGAGGGACTTCCGGCCCCAGCCCACTGGGCCTGTCAGGCGGAGGGGGTCTCGCTCCTGCCTCTGGGCCTGTCAGGCGGAGGGGGTCTTAGGCTTCACTTCTGTTCCGGCTGCCTCCCTTTCTGGGAAGCCCCATGCCCCGCAGCTCCCCCCACGCCTCCAGCCTCCTGTGGGTTTCTCCCTCCCCCAAGTTCCTTCCCAGGCCTCGGCTAGCGCCCCCTGAGCTCTCTCTGATCTCAGGCCCCTTCTCCCTCCCCTTACATGGCCTCCTCCCACACCACCTTGATGCCAACGGGTCCTGCCCGGAGTTTCTCTCCTTGCACCCTGACCTCTGGAGACTGAACTGTCTTAAAGTCACTCTCAAATCAGGGCTCATCTCTGCCTGAATCCTGAGTCTCATGTCCCAAGACTTCCCCATCTCTCAGCAATGGTCAGACACTTAAACTGCTCAAGGTAAAACCGGCGAGTCACTTCCGCCCCTCTCATCCAGTCACTGATTTCAATTCTATATCTCTGCCGGCCTCACTCCTCTAATTCCAGCCCCCATGCAGCCAGTGTAACTCCTGCCCCAGTTTCCGCCACTCCTGGAGCAGCCAGGGCTGGCTCCTGTGCAGTTCAACTCAGGACCACGGAGGACAGACCCCATGTCTTCCCCTGACCTGCTCTCTGTCTCCCTGTCTCTCCACACCCACTCCCATCCCCATCATGCTCCCGAGCTCGCTGCTGGCCTTTCTAATACAACCTTTGCCCCAGCCTTTGCACAAGCGTGTTCCTCTGTATTGAATAGCCTTTTTTCCTTTTCACCTGCCCCACCAGCTCCTCCTCCCTGCCAGCCAGGTCCCACTTACATTGACTTCCACGTGTCTTTCCTGACCCGCCCCCACCCCTGCAACTGGCAGTGGCCAGCCAGCCACCCCTGTCATGTGGGCCCATTTGGCTGTCCCCACAGCCATGCCCACTTCCTGGCTGTGCATGGATCAGTCTGTCCCCCCTGCGATGGGGCTCCCTGGGAGCAGGGGTGGTGCCCTCACTGCCCAGGAACGTGCTTGGCACGCATGGGAGGAGCTTAGATAGTATCTGTTGAACCAATAGACCTCCTAGAAAGCCAATGACCCGGAACAGGGCCCCGAAATGACCACAGGAAAGCCTGGGAAACCCCGTCTGTGGGTCAGGTGGAGGAGGCTGTACCTGGACCAATAGCTTGAGGCGTGTGATCCTCTGGAAAGGCAGGATAAGGAAGGAGGAGAAGGGCAGCCCCTACCTTGGGGTCGAGCCCCATTGCCATCAGCTCCGGGGTGCCTCTCCTGGCTGGGGACACAGACACGTGGAGTAGGTCTCTGGGCTGCAGGAGGCATGAACTGGAGACTCCTCCTCCCCCTTCACAGCCTCCCAGGATCCAGACGACCCACGGGCTCAGAAAACATGTTGATTTCTTTCTTTGGGTTTTTTTTCAAAAGGAAAATAGACTGTTCACGTACAAGTCAAGTAACAATAGTGGTTTCACATGCCTGGCCTTGAAGACTTGGCACAATATGCTGTCTGTGGGAGGACAAGGATTCCTCGTGTGGCCAAGACGCACAATTAGATGATTTCACCCAGCAGGAAACTGTGGCAAGGTAAACCCACATAGTGACAGGAATGGGCAGCAGGCTATAGACATCGACAGGACAGCCTGCACTATTTCTGACAGGGGGGCTTGGCGGTGGGCCGGGCTGCAGCGCGGATGAGGGCTGGGAGAGCTGGAGGTGAGCTCAGCCCCATGCATGTCAGCAGGAATGGCAGGGACAGCGGGACGGCAGGGACAGTGGGAGGGCAGGGACAGCGGGACGGCAGGGTCGGGCTCTCTGCCTGTCACTCAGCCTCTGTGCTCACGAGGCCTGGCGGGGGCCACAGCACGGGCTCTTGGGGGCTGTGAGTGCTTCCTAATCTGCCATGTGCTTGCCTTCTCAATGTTTATCCCCCCAAAATTGCATCCTGATTCCCTCCAGTTCCACCCCTTCTCCCTTCCACCTCAACCAAAATATCCAAATGCCCAAAGACTCAGGCTCGAAACGGGCACCATGAACTCCATGTCTTGGTGGAAAAGCCAGTGAGGTGCAATGTGCAGACGCCAAGTGACTCGGGAAAACCCGAAAAGTTTGTGCGCGGGAGCCGGATGGCCTCCCCGGCTAACCCCAGTCACTGAAGCCCGAACCTCAGTGCAGAGAATTCAGAAGAGGCATGCTGGCTGGAAAATTACTCGGTCAGCACCAAACCGAGTTTCAAAACGGGCAGCTTAGCAATCAATGCCCCGGTGCTGCTCAAGAGGCCCACCAAGGCTCCTTCCCACCCCGTCCCTGCCCCTGTCGCTAGTTCAAACCCAGTCTCTGATGTCCAGGGTTCTGAATTGTCCACGTGACCTCACTTGACCTCACGCTGTCTTTTCTAACTGCACAGTGCTCTGCGCAGCCGTTGGATCCAGGTCCAGTGGATGCTACGCTGATTCTCTTGGGGTCTGGCTGGGCTACTGTTTCTCTAGTGACACCAAAACACCCCGGAACGTGTCGGGTTGGGATACTGTCACCAGCCTGGCCAACTCGGGTGGCCTATGTGGACCTTGGGAACGCAGAGGTGAAGGACCATGAAGCACCACCGCGTAAGGAGCCTGGGCCAGCACTGGTATGGCTGTGCTGGGCGCCACCCCTGCCCCAGCCCTTCGCCGGGCACACTCACAGCAGCTGCTTGTAGGCCCGCTCCTGGTAGGTCTGATTGCTGACATAGGTGATGTAGACGGAGAAGTGGTGGTCACGCTGGGCATCCGTACACACCATGCCTGGGCCATCAGCCAGAGATGACAATGTTCTCCTCCATCCGGTGCTCCAGCTCCAGGAGGAACCTGCGAGAGGCAGCGGCTTGGGGTGGAGGGTGCCCAGGGGGGAGGGTGGGGGATTGTCTCACCAAGGGCAGCGTGAGAGCCTGACTTAGACATACCAGTGCGCGTGGTGAGTGTACAGGCCGACAAGATCCGTCGGCAGGGCCACCGAGCACTGGTGGTGTATTTGGTCATCTTGAAGAATTACTGTGTTTTCACAGGGCTGATAGCGCTGGGAGCACCGAGAGCCCTTACCTTTCAGGTGTGTGCTGATGTGTTTGAAGATAAAATAGATGACCATGGGAATCTGCTTCAGAAGGGTCCCCTGGGGTGGGGACTGGCCCCTGGGCTGACCACTGCTGATGCTGGTGACCAGCGCACATGGATGTCTACCTCTGCATGCTTGGAATTTTCCACAGTAAAATACAAATAAGTACATAAGACAGAAGTGCCGTGGCAGGGCCAGGCGCGGTGGCTCATGCCTGTAATCCCAACACTTTCAGAGGCCAAGGCTGGTGGATCATCTGAGGTCAGGAGTTTGAGACCAGCCTGGCCAACATGGTGAAACCCTGTCTCTACTAAAAATACAAAAAATTAGCCGAGCGTGGTGGTGGACGTCTGTAGTCCCAGCTACTCAGGAGATCGAGGCAGGAGAATTGAAACCCAGGAGGCGGAGGTTGCCATGAGTCGGGAACAGCCATTGCAACTCCAGCCCGGGCAACAAGAGTGAAACGCACCCCAAAAAAAAAGTGCCGCGGCAGAAGCCCAGGGGTCTCACAGGCCACTCTGACCCCAGTCAGCCATCACCTCCCAAATCCACTAGAATAGGCTGCCATGAGGGGGTGAGGGGCCTGCAAACAGAAGTGAGAGTGTCAATGCGGAGAAGAGACCCACTTGGAGGCCCACAGACAGCGAGCAGCTCCCAGGGTGCCACATGTGATGCTGAGCAGATCCCCACTGCTCAGAGCGGGGCTGCGCTGGGCCCCGCCTCGGTTTCCCATCTGATCACCAGGCCCTGTCCCAGCTAAGCCCATGTGGCTTCTGGCTGCAGAACTCCGTGGCCTGCCCTGGGGAAGGTAAGTGCTCTTTCACCCTGGCCACACAATTCGGTTCCTTTCCTTTTCACAGGATTCAATGGACAGATGTCTGTCTACTTTTCCTCCGCTGCAGCTCAGCCCAGGCTTCACACAGTCCCTGCTGGAAGCACAGCTCCCAGACCACTTCCACCAGCCATGGCAAACGCACTCGGGAGGTGAGGACGTGGGAATCCAGGGCTGCACCTGCACAGGGCCTGGGGGCCCTGCATGCGCCATTGGGACTTTCTGCTAGGGTAAGGAGCAGCTTACACGGACACCTTCTGTCCCTGTCACAAGACTCCCATGGACCTGCCTGGTTTAAACCTGTCCAACCATGGGTATGATGCTTGAGAGAGCTGGACTCAGTGTCACTTCACCCTGGGGCCAGCAGGATGCTCAGCGCAGAGCTTTGTGTGGGGCACAGGTGCTCATGAGAAGGGACGCAAGGGGACGTGACTGGCCACCCTGCCAGGAGAGGTGGTGAGGTTTGGATTTATGTGTTCATTTATTTATATTTTATTATGGAACATTCCAAACATCTGGACATAGAGAAGCCAGTATCAAGCACTTGTCACCAGTGTCTCAAGCATGTGCCCCGGGATGAAGAAGGGCCCTGAGGGAGGTGACTATCTCCCCTGTCCTCACCGCTCACTGACGGCCAGCACGTCCAGGACGTTGGAGAAGAGGATGTGCGCCTCGGACGGGTGCAGGATCTTCCTCATCCGCTCGTTCTCCATGAAGTGGGACACGAGCAGGTTCAGGCTCTTGTAGTAGGACGCCTCGGAAGTGACCAGCTCAAACATGGCCTGTGGCAGGGAGACCCCACGGTTACCGCCCGAAGTTGGCCTTCCACGAAGGCACTAGCCTCGTGCTGAGACAGAGAGGAGCAGAGAGACGCTCAGCAGGGCGCTGAAAGGGAAAAATCGCCTCCTGCTGGGGCCTGGGATGGCTGCGGCGGGAGCAGCTGGTAACACCTGCGGCCGGGGATGGCAGTCAGGCCGCTCTTCCGGAGATGGCAGTCAGGCCGCTCTTCCTGGGGAGCACACTGCCCCTAAGGTGACAGGGCACAGGGGCTACTCCCTGTGAGAGAACACTTGCCACACTGACACCTGCACACAGCCTAAGATCCAAAATATGAAACAAGACAAAAACAAGAGAGGTCAGACTGGGCGTGGCGACTCACTCTTGTAATCCCAGCACTTTAGGAGGCCGAGGTGAGCAGATCACTTGAGGTCAGGAGTGCAAGACCACCCAGGCCAACGTGGTAAAACCCTGTCTCTACTAAAAATACAAAACTTAGCTGGGTGTGGTGGCACGTGCCTGTAATCCCAGCTGCTTGGGAGGCTGAGGCGTGAGAATCACTTGAACCTGGGAGGCAGAGGCTGCAGTGAGCCCAGATTACGCCACTGCACTCCAGCCTGGGTGACAGAGTGATACTCTGTCTGAAAAAAAAAGAGACGTCAGCCACACAATAGCTGCCAAGGGTGGCTCGGCCCATGCGCTGGGTGTAGTGGTTCCGCCTGTGCGCTGGGTGTGGCAGTGGGTGTGGAAGTGGGTGTGGAGCTGGGTGTGGCGGTTCAGCCCATGAGTGGGTGCACACCCACAGGTGGGAGGAATCCTGTTCTTCCACACCCAGAAAAACATCAGGAGGAAACGGGCCAGTGTCAAGCACGAGCATCACAGGGGTGGAATCTGGGGGGATGTTTACTCTTTTTACCTTTTGAATCACCTGATAATTTAACAATGAACATGTATCATGGTCTGATTTTATAATGGAACCAATAAGGCAATTTTCATTTTGGAAGAGAGAAAGAAATCCATACATAACCTGATCAATTTTCTGGAGGTACCTTTATTTGATGTCATTATTATTACCTGATTACTGAGCCTCTGAATAGCTGACTAGGAACTAACAGCAGCTCTGCATCTCACCGGTCATTCTGTAAGGGCAGGTGGCAGATCCCAGCTCACCTTCCTCCCTTGTTTACAAATCAACACAATGACCCACCTTCCTCTTCCCCATCACCCTCTGATACTCCTCGACTTAGGGCAGGTTCAGGTCCCTCAGTCGCTTCCCAGGAGGGACAGCACAGGGGGTTGAACTGTGGCCCCCGCAGAAGCTACATCCACGTCCTAACCCCAGTGCCCGTGAGTGGAACCTTATTTGGGAAAAGGGTCTGTACAGACATAATTGAGTCAAGGAGTTCAAGATGAGATCACCCTGGGTTAAGGCTGGTTCTTCATAAAAGAGACCGAGGGAGATCTGACAGTGTGACACAGACACAAAGAGAAGGCACAGGCAGAGATGGGACTGATGCAGCCACCAGCAGCTGGAGTTGGCCAGAAGGATCCTCCGCAGAGCTGTCCCGGGAGGAGCGATACCCAGGCCGTGGGAATCAATTCATCCTCTGCCCGAGGACCTCCTGGTAATTTTGTTGCAGCTACAGAGGAGGGACAGGAGCAAGGCAGTACTCGAAATCAAAATCGCGTAAAATCAGAAATAAAATCCGAGGATCAAAATCAAAACAAAATAAAATAAAATAAAAATCAAAATCACAAAAATAAAAATCAAAGTCAAAAATCATAAATAAAAAATCAAAATCAAAAATCAAAATCAAAATCAAAATAAAAATCAAAAATCGTCAAAGTAAAATCAAAATAAAATAAGAATAAAATAAAAGTAAAAAATCAAATCAAAAATCAAAAATCAAATAAAAATAAAGAAAAAAATCAAAATCAAAAATCATCATTTGTCAAAGATAAAATCAAAATCAAAATCAAAATCAAAAAATCAAAATAAAATCAAAAATCTTTATCGAAAGTCGAGAGATAAAAATCTAAAAGAATCAAATAAAAATCTAAAAGTCAAGTCGCGCATCAAAAATCAAATAAAAATCAAAATCAGAAATCAAAAATCTTAAAAATCAAAATCGTAAAAATCGCGGAAAATCAAAGGAGATAAAAATCGAAGTCAAAAAATCGAAATCCGCAAATAAAAATAAAATAAATAAAAATAAAGTCAAGAATCCGAAAGTAAAAATCAAAATCAGATAAAACAAAGTCAGATCGCGAAGTAAAAATCAAATCTCATAAATAAAATCAGAAATAAAATCCAGTCAAAATAAAATCATCACAAAATCCATCAAAAGAATGAAACCAGAAATCAAAATCAAAAATAAAAATAAAAATCCAATCCGGAAATAAAATCCAAAATCGCGCATCGAAATCAGATCAAAAATCGGAAAGCAGGGTAGGGAGTGGGGGAATTAGGGGCTGAGGGGTTAGGAGTGAGATAGAGGGTAGGGAGGACAGGGTGGGAGGGTAGGAGTGGAGGTGAGGATAGGGATAAGGGTGGGGAGTAGAAGGGTGAGGTAGAGGTAGAGGGGGATGAAGGTGGGATCATGAGGGTGGGGGCCGGTGAGGGGAATGGCGGTGGGGCAGGGGCAGGGAGTTTGGGGAGGGCTTGGTGGGGGCAGGATGGGGTCTGGCTGCTCCCAAGTCTGTCCTGCCTCTCACTCCTTTGAGGCAGCCCGGTTTCCCCTCAAAGCTCAGGAGGCTGACCAGGGGCTCAGGGCTTTGGCATGAACGCAGGAGCTCCAGGATTAGAGGCATTTGTTCCCCGAACGCATGGGCTCTGGAGTGGTGGGGTTTTGCAGGCCGTTTCACTTAATCCTCCCAGGTCCCCCAGGAAGGACAGACAGAAGCTCCCGTTTTACCAAAAGGAAACAGACACAGAGAAGAGGAAGTTGCGTCCCCAAAGTCACATGGCTGGATGCTGGAGGAGCGGAGATGCTGCCACCTCCCAGGCAGCGCAGGGGTTTGCTGGGCATTTGATGCCCGCCTGCAGGAGCTCTCACTGCTGCTTCCCTGCAAAGCTCTGCCCACCCACCCACCTGACAGAGCACTCTAAAATAAGCGACAAATCTGGAAGCTGGGAACACCCCACAGAGCGTTCACAGTGATGTTATTCCAGGACCAGCGGCCAACTGCAGACCCCGAACCACCATTAGCAGCCAGGGCCCACCCGGCCCCCAGGGTCTGCACCTGACTTGAGTCAGCAATGGTCAGAGATGAGACGCTCAAATGAGCCTGTGGCCTCTCCGCGGCCATCCCCACGTCACGTCTGCCTCATCTACCTAAAAAGCAGCCACAGCAAGCACACACAGCGGGCCTCAGAGCAGCAGACTGCAGCCCAGCGCTGACTGGCAGCAGACCCCGGGTCGGCCAGTGTCCGCCAACACAAAAGTGAGGCTATGACGGGCAGCCAGTTTCCCGGAAGCTTCTCTGCTACAGATGCTGTTATGAATTCATTTTCCTGCTGCTAAATTTAAGTCTCCTAAGAAAATGTCAAGCAGTTACAGCTCCCAAGTTCTAAGCAAACATAACTCACAAAACTGATACTAACGATACCAAGGGGAAACCCCCATGCCCACAGTGCCACATCGTAGAAAAGCATGCCATTAAACCATATGGCCCCGAAGGACGCGTGCTAGAGACACCTGGGGTGACAGCCTGGCTCTGGATCACCCGGATCTTCTGGCCGACAGTATCTCTGTCCTGATCTTCAGGGCCGGGGGCAATGGCAGGTAGGGCCTTTCAGCTGTGGGCCTTGGCCTGAATCCCCGCTAATCGGTATGGCTGAATCTCATTTCCTGGACCTCTCACCCCTCCACATCCACTTACAGGCAATGTCACCTGTGAATTTTAGCTTCCAGGCTGTTTGTCTTCATTTTGTATGTCAAATTATTTGTCATGTCGATATGGCTATCTTTCCCTTGTCAGTATTACTGTTGCTCTCATTTAAGCCTCTGCATGGCATCAGAGCGCTGACAAGGGATCCAGGCTCTGCCACTCTTCATTCATTCACTCGTTCATTCCTTCACTCCACAAATGCTCAGAGCATCTGCTGAGCACCAGGCACTGGTCTAGGCACTGGGCACTCAGCCATGAACACGGCAAGACTGCCCTCCCATGGCACTTTCGTCCCAGGGTAGTGGAAGGCAGTGTGAGCCTGTGAGGGCGAGTGGGAATGAGCATATGTGTGCATACACATATGCGAGTCAGGGTGTGAGTGTGAAGGAATGAGGGTGCGTATGTGGGAGATTGTGGGTGAATGAGTATATGGGTGTGGCTGTGAGAGCGTGTGTGATTGTGAGTGAATGTGTATATGAGTATGTGAGAGCATGTGTATAAGTGATTGTGAGTGAATGTGTATATGGGTGTGTGAGAGCATGTGCACAAGTGATTGTAAGTGAATGTGAATATGGGTGTGTGAGAGCATGTAAGTGACTGTGAGTGAATGTGTATATGGGTGTGGCTGTGTGAGTGTGTGTGATTGTGGGTGAATGTGTATATGAGTGAGAGCATGTAAGTGAATGTGAGTGTGTATATGGGTGTGTGAGAGCATGTGTATAAGTGATTGTGGGTGAATGTGTATATGAGTGTGTGAGAGCATGTAAGTGAATGTGAGTGAATGTGTATATGGGTGTGTGAGAGCATGTGTATAAGTGATTGTGAGTGAATGTGTATATGGGTGTGTGAGAGCATGTGTATAAGTGATTGTGAGTGAATGTGTATATGGGTGTGTGAGAGCATGTGTGTGAGGGGTGTGTACTCTTTAATAATGTAAAATGAATGTGGGTCAAGATTGTGGCTGGCAAAGTGTGTAAGAGTAGATGTGTGTGTGGGGGGGGCACGTAGTAGTGTGTATGAGTGTATAGATGTATAGGTGAATAGACATGCAAGTATGAGGGGTGTGAATGTGGTGAATGTGACAGTGTGTGAATAGGTGGCTTTTAGGGTGGGTGTGAATAGATAGGTCTTGTGTGAGGGTGAAGTGAATGTGGTGGGTGTGACTGGAGTCTTAAATGGGGAGTGTGAAGTGGTGTATGAGTGTGTGAACATGTGGGAATGAGTATGTGAGTGAATGTGTGTATGAGGGTGGGTGTAAATGTGTGTGAATGCATTATGTGTGACGGTGTAAATGAGTGTGTATGAAGGTGGGTGTGAATGTGTGAGTGTTAATGTGTGGCTGCATGTGAAAGAGTGTGAGCGGATGACAGTGGGTGAATGTGTATGGTGTGAGAATGTGTGTGAATGACAGTATGTGACTGTGTGTGTGAATGTGTGTGTATCAGGGTGCGTGTGAACATATGTATCACTGCTACAGAAGCTCCTTCTCAGGGAATGCCCAGGTAGCCTGGACCCGACTGTCTGAATCTCCGTTTGGTCTCCGAACGGCGCTCTCAGCTCCGTTGCTATCTGCCAGTATTCTTGTCACACTTCCTGGCTTTCCTAAGCCCATTCCTGGCTTGGATTCCTCGTGAAGATTAAACTCCGATCAAGCCTGGACTTTCTTCAGGGGGCTCAGCCCAGGTGGCCCTGCAATTCGCCAGGACTGAGGCACGCCTGGAGTCCACCATGGGCAGCTGAACAGCAAATGGCCACAGCCTTGACCTTGGGACTGAGCCAGAGTCTCTGCTATGGATGGACCTTGGGACTGAGCCAGAGTGTCTGCTGTGGATGGGATTCCTCAATCCCGCTAAGCCTCAGTTTCCATATTTGCCAAATGGGAAGAACAGTCCTGGCCTCATCAGGCTGTTGCCAGGAAGTGGGGTGCACAATGAGAAACGCTCAGCCTGGGGCCTGGCCGTCTCAGAGCCCCGACAGATGTTCTGGGGTTATGATTGATCCAGCATCTGGGAACCGCCTTCACCAAGGGTGGGATGGGACGCTGCTCTGGCATTGGGGCTGACTCCCAAAGACGGGCAGGAAAACCCATTCCCAGGGACACCAAGGCCTGTGCAGAGAAGGGGCGGGCGCCACGAGGGGCGGGAGATGGACGGCCGTGCGGGAGGCGGGAGCGGGTGGGAGGCAGGGGCGCTAGGCATGTGCAGGTGCAACAGCACCACCACTGTGAGGACTGAGCAGGGACCTGCAGGCTCTGGCTCCCAATTTTAAGTCCATCCCCTCTGACCGCCGTGTGAGGATGGATCACAGATGGCTGGAATTGCACGGCCTGAGCTAGTGGCCAGCCAGCCCATGGGGAGAAGCCGGGTCTGTACCCCGTGGCGCTCACCTGCCACGTTCAGGGAGAGCTGGGTTGTTTTTTCTCAGGAAATCTTGATTTTCTCTGACTGACACGGCTTTGCCCCTCACTGTGGAGAGTCGCAGATAACAGGGGGTTAGCCTCATTCAGGGAGCATCTCCCCGGCCCTCCAGTGACAGGGAGTCCAGAGAATTCCAAGACTGGGGACCCTGGGCCAGCATGGCGCCCATGGGATGGAGAGCGGCCCAAAGAGGCACCGGGAGCCACGCTGCCTGTGGGGGCAGGACCAGGGCCTGAGGCCAGGTGGGCAGGCCCCCTCTCAGGCAGCACGGGTCACTGGGCTGCTCTGGGGTGGTGACGTCCTGTGGCCTCAGGACCAGCCAGGTCCCGGAGTTAGGGCCGCCTACACCAGCCTGTTCAAGTGACACATTTGAAAAACAAAGGAGACCCCCAACCCATCAGCAGGAGGTCACAAAAGAGGAACCTGGACACCAAAAAAAGTCTGGAGGAAGCCTACCTACTTCTGCTGGAGAAAGGCGGAAGGCCAGGCCTAACACCCACAGAGCGATGGGCTTTCACGCAGCCCGCAGGCCCCAACTCCCTGTTATTGAAAGCAGTTCAGCTTGTCCTGCAGGTCATGGTCAAGCACGGGCCATGCTGCCTGGCCGGCCAGGCCCACAGCGTCTGTCCTCGGAGTCCCACTCCTACCTCCGCACTCAGATCAACCCTTCGTTCCCCACCATCAGCAAAGCTCGAGGCCGCACGATTTCTCCTCCTGGCTCTTTACCTACACGGTCTCCTTATGATCCAGGGTTCACCGTGGACCCCTGAGCCGTGCATTCCAGCCTGATTTGGGTTGTTTGTGGCTTCTCCCGACCCCTGTGTTAACAAGTCACTGCTGTCTCTGATGCTGCGAACTTCGATGCGCTGTGATGTGGTGATGCGGCTGCCCCACCAGGGTGACATCTGCCGGGGTCGGAGCCAAAGGCCAGCAGACCGTGGACTGAAGGGCGGGCGCACTGGCTGCCCCCCACCTTCCTCACGAGCAGGAAACAAAACGTAGCCCCTTCCCTGCAAGGGTTCTGGGAGGTCCCTTCCCATCCACCCGTGTGCCAGACCCTCCCCACACGGGTCACCCCCAGTCCTGGGCATCAGGGCGCTGGCCTGGAACCCAACTTAGTTCACTGGCTTTTGCCTGGAGGGAGGGAAGGGACGAAGAGAAGGCCAGGCAGAATGCTGAGGGTCTAAGATGTCCCTCCTGGGCTCCCTTAGAGGCC
Source organism: Papio anubis (assembly GCF_008728515.1). Taxonomy (NCBI): domain Eukaryota; kingdom Metazoa; phylum Chordata; class Mammalia; order Primates; family Cercopithecidae; genus Papio; species Papio anubis. The sequence continues at coordinate 116,716,436 of NC_044985.1, forward strand.
GTGGGGATGTCACCGTGGCACCTCAGCACAGGCCCTACCATCCAGGCTCCCTGTCTCCAGTATGCTGGTGGGAGCTATCAGGGCCACCTGGGCCTGCTGAAGACCTGGCCTGAGTCTGTCCTCGGCAGGGCAGTGGCTGGGGTGTGCTGAGGGTTGCTAAGGCACAAGGGGAGTCGCATATTCAACGTAGCCATGGGAGGCAGGCGCTGGGGGCCCAAACCCAAGCCTCAGCACTCACATACATCACAAATGCCAATTACTAAGTTGTGGTGTGGGGACCACCACAGCCCACTCCTCTCTCTCCTCTAGCAGCTGGGGACAGAGCCAGAGCCAGAGCCAGGGGTGGCCAGGCGCTCCCAAGCTCTCCACTGTCTGCTCCGGCCCCTCAGGGTCCTCTCACTGCAGCCGCCCTGCCCCTGCGGTGATTCATATCCTCTGTTCCCCAGGATGACTCAGCAGCAAGGTCACCAAGTTGCCTCGGTGCCTGCTGCTGGTGCAGTCATTTATACGCTGCAGGCATCTGGATGCACAGAAGTGACTTTAAAAGGCTTCCAGTTAAGAAGAAACCCCTCAAAGGCTATCCTTCTTCTGCAAACAGTGATGATGAAGTCGAACTCCAGAGCCCGAGCCCAGCCGCCTGCAGTGCAGTCTTTAGTGAATTCAAGGCCGGACTGAGCAGGTCCCGTGAGCAGCGTGGGGAGTAGGGGCTCAGCTGTCTGATGGAGGAGCGACAGCTACCCCCTCGGGTTGCTAAGGGATGAGGGGAGTCACATATTCAATGTAACCATGGGATGCTGGCACTGGGGGCCCAAACCCAAGCCTCAGCGTTCACACGCATCACAAATGCCAATTACTAAGCTTTCTCAAGATGACCTGTTAATAAAATCATTTGCAAAAATGTTTACATACTAAAATAAGTATGTATACATTTAAAAAGACACATGCTTGAGAACATGTCCAGCCTGCCTCATGGCAAGAGAAATGTTATGTTGAAACCACAACGAAGCCTGGCGTGGTGGCTCACGCCTGTAATCCCAATACTTCAGGAGGCCCAGGTAGGTGGATCACCTGAGACCAGGCGTTTGAGACCATCTTGGCCAATATGGTGAAACCCTGCCTCTACTGAAAATAGAAAAAATTAGCCAGTCATGGTGGCGGGTGTCTGTAATCCCAGCTACTCGGGAGGCTGTAGTGGAAGAAGCGCTTGAACCCGGGAAGTGGAGGTTGCAGTGAGCTGAGATCGCGCCACTGCACTTCAGCCTAAGTGACAGAGTGAGACTCTGTCTTAATACAAAACAAAACAAAAACCATAATGAGATACAATTTTTAATCTAGCACATTGGGTAAAGATGAAACAGCTGGGTCATGCACCACGTTACTGGCAGGGGATAGGCACACTCACATGTGGCTAGTGTGTAAAGGCAATTAGGTGATACCCTCTCAAAATTTAAAGAACATTTACCTTTCACCCAACAATCCCACTTAGCAATTCCCTTAGCATTCCACTGTGTAGAGGTTCAATCTTCCATTAGTAAAAATAATGCTGCAACGAACACCCTCGGTACCCGGTATTTCCATCAACGGGGATGGGTTAAATACATTATGGAACATCTAAACAATGGAGCCCAGAAAACTGCCAAAATGAGGGTGCTCTATTTGGATGGAGATGGAAAGTTATGATGAATATTTTGATAGTAGTTTATATTTGTGTGGCATGAGGGCGGGCACACACACACACACACACACACACCCCTGAATATGTGTCCAACGAGGGAACTGGGTGGCCCAGGGACAGGACTGGGAGACTTTCACTGAGAGTCCTTTTGTACCGTTTGAACTTCCTATCAGGCGCATACATTTGTTAACCAAAAGATGAATTTAAAAAAAAAAAATGCTACTTGCCTACTTTGCTACTTTGTTAAAATAGGTATTGGTATTTGCTTTCTGTATTTTTTAGTAGAGATGGGGTTTCACTGTGTTAGCCAGGATGGTCTCGATCTCCTGACCTGATCCACCCGCCTCGGCCTCCCAAAGTGCTGGGATTACAGGCTTGAGCCACCGCGCCCGGCTTGGTATTTGCTTTCTAATGCCTAGCTGATATTTTAGGTAATGGCCACATCCACCTCAAAGCATCAAGAAAAACTCCCAGCCATCTGCCACTGTAGGACTCATCTGCTGAATTGCTGAGGGTTTAATCTAAACAGAAAAACATATAATTCAGTAACAGTTGGTAAATTAAATAATAATCACAATTTAATTTTTTGGATAGACGAACATCATATTAAAATCCTAAGTAATTTCTGTCTAAAAGGCACAATTTTCTTTTGGGAGTGGGGAAAGTAAATACGTTTAAGTTCTAAGTTGTGAAAACAGGCTAGAAAACAACCAAAATACAACTCTGTATGTCAGAGGCTGCACAGATGCAGACTGAGCTGCATCGCAACTTACAGCTGCAAAAACTACAGTCCGGGCAACAGAGCAAGACCCAGCATCTACCGAAACAAAAGACAATTCGCTGCCCTGTGGTTAGGCTGCATGTGTGGTTAGCCATGAGTCCTGTCTGGGCATGCAGGGGCCGAGCCGCACCCCCAGCCTGGGCAGGCTGTGCACATTCGAGCGTGTGTCCCTGCTCCCCGGAGAGCCTCACATCACCCCCGCTCACTTTTCCAGCTCCACGCCCAGCCCACCAAGACCAGGGACCGTGGCAAGTCCATCTTTCTCTAGCTCCTTTGCAGAGGCAGGTTCTTGCAGAGGCTGGGGACGTGACCCAGCATCACCAAAGGAGTGGCTGCTCCGGGCACCTCCAGTTTCTCCTTCATTTCTTGACACCAGGTTCCCAGTGTTGGAAGGGTTGAGTGCAACTGACATTCTGTCAGCTGGGATGATGGTCCCCACCCGCTATAGTCCTACTCTCTTCTCTTTGCCTCTTATTGTCCATCAGGACAATTCTGTGTCCCTCACTTCCCACCACTTTCCAGGAAAGCCCCCTGCCCTCCCATCTTGGGACACCCTACCCTTTCTACACTTGTCTCCTTCCGAACCTTTCTTTTTCTTTTTTTGAGATGGAATCTGGCTCTGTCACCCAGGCTGGAGTACAGTGGAGCAATCTCAGCTCACTGCAACCTCTGCCTCCTGGGTTCAAGTGATTCTCCTGCCTCAGCCTCTGGAGTAGCTGGGACTACAGGCATGCACCACCATACCAGGCTAATTTTTGTATTTTTAGTAGAGATGGGGTTTCACCATGTTGGCCAGGCTGGTCTCCAACTCCTGACCTCAGGTGATCCACTGCCTTCGGTCTCCCAAAGTGCTGGGATTACAGGTGTGAGCCACCGCGCCCAGCCCCTTCCCAACCTTTTCATTTGAATCTATGCCTAATTATTTCCTCCAACTGTTGGGTTCTCAAACAGTAACTAAAACACCATCCCCAAAAGGGTGGGACCAAATTAAAAAACAAAAACTGAGGCCTAGCATGGTGGCTCACACCTATAATCCCAGCGCTTTGGGAGGCTGAGGCAGGAGGATTGCTTGAGCCCAGGAGTTCAAGAATAGCCCAGGCAACACAGCAAGACCCCATCTCTTCAAAATAATTTTAAAAGTTAGCCTGGGGTGGTGGTGGTGCACACCTGTAGTCCCAGTTACTTGAAAGGCTGAGGCAGGAGGATCACTTGAACCCAGGAGTTCAAGGCTTCAGTGAGCTGTGATCACACCACTGCACTCCCACCTGGGCCACAGAGTGAGACCTTGTCTCTAAATAAACAAACAAACAACAACAACAACAACAAACTATTAATAAATTGAAAAAGTCCTACACGGGAACTCTTTCCCATTTCAACTAGATAACTTTTACTTTAAAAGGAGGGAAACATACTATAGTATTTTGTTCTGAAATCCTGGCTCCCCCGTGACTGATTAAGCCTACCAAAAGGCCATCATTGTAGGGTGTTTTCCTTGTGTGAACAGTAATTCAGCGCGACCTGCTGCTTTTGTAGCTAAAGAAAAAGAGGAGAGTTCCTGACAATAGATTGTGCTGACAGTCCAAGTTGCCTGTCTTGCTTTAATAAATAGACTAAAAAAAAAGATCTGATACAGAAGTCACTGATTTGGAACACGCAATCTGAAGATCCCAGTTTTGTGTCCATTATCAGATATTAACAAAAGAGAAGCACATGAAAGGTCTTTAACATAAAAAGTCAGACGATAAAAAATCAGAGTGACACGCTGAAGCCCACGTGCTCACATTATTCACTACGAAATGTGACTGGATTGCGCATCAGTTCGGTCATCCTCATTTATTTTTAAAAATCTACATCTGATTAACTGGAACTTGCAAATATGCATAAAAGAAAGTTAAAAAATCTTTATTTTCTACGCCTTCTCACTATAGATGAAATGTTCTATTTTGCTTTTTAAAAAACTTTATATATCTTGAACATTCACGTTATTCATTTTTTAAAAACACGTTTTTAAATGTTTGCCTCTTTGGGCCGGGCACAGTGGCTCACGCCTGTAATCTCAGCACTTTCGGGGGCCGAGGCAGGAGATCACCTGAGGTCAAGAGTTCGACACCAGCCTGGCCAACATGGTGAAATTCCATCTCTACCAAAAATACAAAAAATTAGCCAGGTGTTGTGGTGAGTGCTTATAATCCCAGCTACTCACAAGGCTGAGGCAGGAGAATCGCTCGAACCTGGGAGGCGGAGGCTTCAGTGAGCCGAGATCGCACCACTGCACTCCAGTCTGGACAACAGAGTGAGACTCAGTCACAAAAAATAAATAAATAAATAAATAAATACAATGTTTGCATCTTTAAACAACTGTATATCATCTTACTAAACAATCCCCCTGCCATTGGGCATATAGGTTTCTTCTCCTTATTATTCCCGTAACTTTGCTGTGATGAACATGCTAATAAATATTTATACACGTCTGATTATTTTGCAAGATAAATTTCTAGAAATAGAAGCACTAGAAAGTAAGCAAATATACTATCACTGGGGTTTTGATACAAATATACTCTTCTATTGGCTGTGTTTGAAAGTGCTCATTTAGAGTCCCTCAACAGTAGGTTTTAAATATATATATTTAAGTCTCTATGACTGTTAGTGAGTTTGATTTTTCTTTCTTTTTTCATGTACTCATTGGCCATTTGTATTAAAATTTTATTTATTTATTTATTTTTGTGGAGATAGGGTCTTGTGATGTTGCCCAGGCTGGTCTCGAACTCCTGGGCTAAAACCACTCCTCCTACCTCAGCCTCCTAAAGTGCTGGGATTATAAGCATGAGCCACCATACTCTGCACCATTTGTACTTTTTTTGCTTTTGTTCTTGTTTTTTTTTTTTTTTTTTTCACTGCCAGGACATATTCTCATCTGACCCATTTGTACTTTTAAAATGTGAATTGCTTTGCCCAGTTTTATTTGGGGTACTCATGTTTTTCTTATTGACAGAGCTTTCTAATTGACTGAAATCTGGGTCTTGCTGATGTATATGAAAGCAACTAATTTTTGCATGTTTATCTTACAACCAGCACCTCCTGGAACTGCCTTCCCAGGTCCGGTACTTTTATTTGATTCCCTCGGGTTTTTTAAGCGGGAAACCATAACTGGTAGATAATGGTAGATAAAGACATTCCTTCTTTCTGGCTTTCTCTCCTACTCCTTTCCTCATCTTATTACCTTGGACAGAGCTTCCAGGGCAACACTGAATCGTGTTAGTAGGCACTGCGTCTTGCCTTTATTGCCACCAACAGTTTCTTATTATGTATGATTTTAGCTATAAATTTGAAATTTTCTTTATAAATCTCAAAAAAGTATCCCTCTGAGTTTTATCTAGATGGTAATAGTGTACTCCTTTCTTTTCCATCCTCTTTGAAGATTCATGCATTTTTCTCCTCTGACCTATTAGTATGAAATTTTGGCCCCAAATATCTAAATATTAACCTATCTTTGCATTAATTCATCCTTGCTTAATGTATATTATTCATTTAATCTATCTCCAGATTTGATTTGCTTATGTTTTATGTATTTTTTTTTTACCTTAACTCACGGCGAGATAGATCTGCATTTTAATTTTTTTTGGAGGGGGTAATACTTATTTTGTTAGGTCATATACAATAAAATGGAACATATTCAATCTTTTTGATGTTTTACTGCATGATAAAATTATCATGCAGTAAAAAGTGGACTTTTGGGGGGTGTACAGTTCTATGAATTCTAACATATCTGCAGGTTTGTGTAACCCACAATATAATCAGGATGCTCAACAGTTCTAACACTCCCCACAACCCACTCAGCCATCCCGTCTCCCCATGCTTCCCCCACACCTAACCCTTGGGCAACCATCCCATCTCCCCAAGTTCCCCCAACACCTAACCCCTGGGCAACCATCCCATCTTGCCACACTTCCCGCATCCTTCACTCCTGGCACCCACTCTTTGCCAACGAGATCTGTTTTCTGCCACTAGTGTGGTCTCTTTCAGAATGTCATAGAAATGGAACCACACCGTGTGGAACCTTTCTTGTTTCTTTCGCTCAACAAGATGCCTTTGAGAAACGTCGATGTTGTCACATATCAGTAGTTTCATCCTTTTTATTGCATGGTACACACCACCATATGGATATACTGGTTTATTTTCTCTCTATCTGTTGAAGGACCTTTGGCTCGTTTCCAGTCTTCGGTGATTATAAGCATGCATTCATGTACACGTTTTTCTGTGAACGTAAGTTATTATTTCTCTAGGGCAGTGATTCCCAACCAGGAGCAATTTTGGTCTCCAGGGGACATTCAGCTAAGTTTAGAGACAATTTTGCTTGTCACGATTGGGGGGAGGGTTGCATCTAGTGAGTAGTGGCCAAGGATGCTGCTAGACCAATGGTCCCCAATTTTTTGAACATCAGGGACTGGTTTTGTGAAAGACAATTCTTCCACAGACCAGGAGTCAGAGGGAGCTGGATGAAACTGTTCCACCTCAGATCATCAGGTATTAGATTTTCATAAGGTGCAATTAGAGTCTCATAAGGAGCGCACGACCTAGATCCCTCGCATGTGCAGTTCACAGTAGGGTTCGCACTCCTATGAGAAATATAGCCGTAAATACAGATGAAGCTTTGGTTGCTCACCTGCCACTCACCTCCTGCTGTACGGTGAGGGGTGAGGGTGGAGGGGTAATGGGGGTGGGGGTTGGGGACCCCTGTGCTAGACATCCCGTGACACACAAGACAGCCCCTGCAACAAAGAATTATCCAACCCCAAAGTCAAGAGGGCCACTGATGAGATGCTGCTACAGGGCGGGGCGGGGCTGTGTGGTAGTATGATAAACGCATGTTTAACTTGATAAGAAACCACCAACTCTCATCGTGGCTGCAACATTTTGTGACCTCACCAGCCATGTAGGAGAGTTCCAGCAATGTATGCTGTGTGTGCACACCAGCACTTGGGACTGACCTGATTTTAAAGCTTTTTGTAAGCAAGTGTGTAGCACTTACTTGCCTTCTGTATATCTCCTTTGGTGAAGTATCTATTTAAGTCTTTTGCCCATTTTTAAACTGGATTGCTCTTTTTTTACTGTTGAGTTTCGAGTTCTTTTGTGTATTCTGGATGCAAGTTCTTTATCAGTTAAGTAATTTACAAATATTTCCTCCCCATCTGTAGCTTCTCTTTTCATTCTCTTAAGTGTCTTTTGCAGAGCAAAAGTTTTTAACTTTGATCAAGACCAATTGATCAATTTTTTTTGTTTAACCTCAGGTTATAAAGGTTTCTCCTATGTTTTCCTCTAAAAGTTTTAAAGTTTTGCATTTTACATTTAGATTCATGATCCATTTTGAGTTAATTTTTGTATAAGGCATGAGGTTTAAGTTGAGGTTAATGTTTTTGCATATATGTATCCAATGGTTCCAGCATCAACGTTCAATATTTGTTGAAAAGACTGTCTTTTTTCCATTAATTTGCTTTTGTCCTTTTGCCAAAAATCAATCAGCCATATTTGTGTGGGTTTATTTCTGAACTTTCTATTCTATTCCAGTGATCTATGCGTCTGTAATTTCATGAATACCCCAGTGCCTTGACTACTGTAAACTTGTTAGTTGTCTTAAAATCAGATAGTATGACCCCTTCAGCTTTATTATTTTTCAAAACTGTTCAGGGCTATTCTAGTTATCTTGCCTTTTCTGATAAATTTTAGGATAATTTTGTCTATGACCAGAGAAAATACTGAGATTTTGATTGAGTTGCACTGAATGTATAGATCAATATGGGAAGAGAATTAACATCTTTACTATGTTGAATCTTTCAATCCATGAACAGTTTGTCTCTTGATTTATTTACATTTTATTTGATTTCTCTCCTCACTGATTTGCGGTTTTCAGCACAGAGATCCTCTACATGTTTCGTTAGATTTATGCCTAAATATTTCATTTTGGGAGCAGCTATTGTAAATGGTATGAGAATTTTAATTTCAGTTTCTAATTGTTCACTGCTAGAATACAGAGATATGACTGATATTTGTATGTTGGCCTCGTATCTGGCAACCTTGCTAAAAATCACTATTAGTTCTAAGAGGTTTTTGTGGTAGATTCTTTGGGATTTTTCAAGTAAACATGTCATCTGTGACTGGAGCAGTTTTACTTATTCCTTTCTAATCTATATGCCTTTTATTTCTTTTTCTTGCCTTACTGCACTGGCTAGGATTTTCACAATGATGTTGAATAGGAATGGGAGTGGTGAAGGGACAGACAGCCTTCCCTTGTTCCTAATCTTACGGGAAAAGCATTCAGTCCTTCACCATTAAGTATGAGGTTTGCCCTAGGTTTTTGGTAGATGTTCCTTATCAGGTCCAGGAATTTCCCTTGTTTTCCTCCTTTGCTGAAAATTTTAATGATGGCTGAATACTGAATTTTGTCAAATGCTTTTACAGCATCAATTATTGGAGTAACCATGTAGTTTGTTTTTTTTTTTTCTTTAGACTGTTAATATGGTGGGTTACATTAATTGATTTTTCAAATATTTAACTAACCTTGCATTCCCAGGATAAACTCCACTCAGTCATGCCATATTGCTCTTTTTATACATTGCTGGATTTGAATTGCTATTATTTTTTTACTGAGAATTTAAAAATAAACATTCATGAGGAATATTGGTTTGTAGTTTACTATTATACTGTCCTTCTCTGATTTTTCTATCAGGTGATGCTGGTCTTCTAAAAAGTTGGGAAGCATTCCTTCTTCCATATTTTGGAAAAGAATGGGGAAAACTGATACTATTTTCTACTTTAAATGGTTGGTAGAATTCACCAGTGTAAACTTACGGGCCTAGAGATTGCATATTTTGAAAGATTTTACATAAGAAGTCAATTTCTTTAACAGTTACAAGACTATTCAGGTTATTTATTTCACTTGGGGTGAGTTTTGGTAGCTTTCACTTTGGGACATTGGTCTCTTTCATTTAAGTTGCCAAATTTATGTATGTAGAATTGTTTATAATATTTCCTTATTACCCTTTAAATGTCTCGAGGATTCATCATGTCTCCTTTTTCGTTTCTGATATTGGTCATTTATATCTTCTTCTTTTTGGTCAATCTTGATAGAGATTTATTAATTTTATTAATCTTTTCAAAGAATTCAATTTTGGTTTCACTGATTTTCTCTATATTTAAAAAAATTTTCCACGTTGTTGATTCTTGCTCTCATATGTATTATTTCTTTCCTTCCACTTGCTTTGGTTTTGCCCTTTCCCCGGCCCAGTTTCTTAATGTGAAAGCTTAGGCTATTGTTTTGAAAGCTGTCTGCTTTCCTAAATAAGTATAATGCTATAAATCTGCTTCAAAACATTGCTTTTGCTGCCTCCCACCAACTTTGGTATGCTGCGGATTCATTTTCAGTCATTTCAAAATATTTATAACTCTCCTTGCAACTTCCTCCTTGACCCAGGGATTATTGAGAAGTGTGTTAATTTCCAAGTGTTTGGAGATTTTCTGTTATCTTTGTTACTGATTTCTAGTGTAATTCCATTAGGGTCAGAGAACATACTTTCTATGGCTTCAGTTCTTTTAAATGTGTTAGGGAGAGTTGTGCTTTACCTTGGTGACAGTTCTCTTTGCACTTGAAAATAATGTGTATTCTGCTACTGTTGGGTAGAGCGTTCTAGGAATGTTTATCAGTTCCGTTTGGTTGATGGTGGCCCATTCTTTTATAACCTTACTGATTTTATGTCTCCCAGTTCTGTTGATTACTGAGAGAACAGTGTTCTTGACTGTATATTGACTATATATATATACTCTTCTATTATTATTGTGGATTACAATAATTTTGTAACCGGGTGTGGTGACTCACGCCTGCAATCCCAGCACTTTGGGAGGCCTGAGGCAGGCGGATCACGACGAGGTCAGGAGATTGAGATCATCTTGGCTAACAAGGTGAAATCCTGCCTCTACTAAAAACACAAAAAATTAGCCAGGCATGGTGGCACGCGCCTGTAATCCCAGTTACTTGGGGGGCTGAGGCAGGAGAATCACTTGAACCCGGGAGGCAGAGGTTGCAGTGAGCCGAGATCCTGCCACTGCACTCCAGTCTGGGCAACAGAGTAAGACTCTATCTCAAAAAATAAAACTAAAATAAAATAAAATAATTTTGTATGTGTTTGTACTTTAATTTTCAGATTTGGTTATCAATATTATACTATGTTCAAATAATTTGTGTATTTCTCTCATTTCCATGCTTTAGACCAGGGGTCGGCAAACTACAGCCCATGGGCTGGCCACTTGTATTTGTAAATAAAGTTTTACTGGAACACAGCCACACTCATTCCTTTACATAGTGTCTATAGCTGCCATCACACCACAACGACAGAGCTGAGTAGTTTTGACAGACAGTATGGTCCACAAAGCCTGACGTATTTATTATCTGGCCCTTTAACAGAAAGTTTGATGATCTCTGCTCAGACTTAATGCTGATCAATACAGTAGCAACTAATATTTGTTTAAACTGGGTGGAGTTAAACATTCTGTTCCTTAGTTGCACTGACCAGTTTCAAATGCTCAGTAGCCACGTAGAGCTAGTGACTATTGGAGACATGATGTAGAACGTTCCATCATTGCTGGGCATGGTGCCTCACACCTGTCTCAGCACTTTGGGAGGCTGAGGCAGGCAGATCACTTGGGCTCAGGAGTTTGAGATCAGCCTGGTCAACAAGGCAAAACCCTATCTCTACCAAAAATAGAAAAATTATCCTAGCATAGTGGTGTGCACCTGTAGTCTCAGCCACTCTGGAGGCTGAGGCATGAGAATCGCTTGAACCCAGGAGGCTGAGGTTACAGCAAGCCAAGATTGTGCCACTGCACTCCAGCCTGGGTGACAGAGTGAGACTGTCTCAAAAAACAATAATAAAAAAAAAAATACAAAAGAGCATTTTTACCCAGGTGCAGTGGCTCATGCCTGTAATCCCAGCACTTTGGGAGGCCAAGGCCAGGGCATCATCTGAGGTTGGGAGTTCAAGACCAGCCTGAGCAACATGGAGAAACCCCATCTCTACTAAAAATACAAAATTAGCTGGGCATGGTGGCACATGCCTGTAATCCCAGCTACTCAGGAGGTTGAGGCAGGAGAATCGCTTGAGCCTGGGAGGCGGAGGTTGTGGTCAGCAGAGATCGAGCCATTGCACTCCAGCCTGGGCAACAAGAGTGAAATTCTGTCTCAAAAAAAAAAAAAAAAAAAAGGCCAGGCGCAGTGGCTCAAGCCTGTAATCTCAGCACTTTGGGAGGCCGAGGTGGGAGGATCACAAGGTGAGGAGTTTAAGACCAGCCTGAGCAACATGGTGAAACCTCTTCTCTACTAAAAATACAAAAATTAGACGGGGGTGGTGGTGCACACCTGTAATCCCAGCTACTCAGGAGGCTGAGGCAGAAGAATCACTTGAGCCTGGGAGGCAGAAGCTGCAGCAAGCCGAGATCATGCCATTGCTCTCCAGCCTGGGCTACAGAGCAAGACTGTCTCAAAAAAAAAAAAACGAACATTTCCATCATGGCAGGGAATTCCACCGGACAGCTCTGCTGCAGGCCAGCCTAAGTAACACCAGACTGTCCTGGGATTTGAATATGAGTCCTCTGGGTGCAACATCTTTCCTGTAGGTGATTTCTTGGGGTTACTGGTATATTTTTGCACATTTAAAAGTTTTACTTTTGATTCCATTGTTAGTAGCTTATATTTTCCTAGAAAATCATTCATCTGTTTTTTATCTTATCAAGACTTTTGCACAGTATCTTCTTGGATCTCTGTCCTCTCTGTTCTCCTTCGGTTTGTTGTGTGTTTTCCCCTGATGTCTCAAGCTGGCATCTCAGAAGTTCATTTAATTTTGTATTTATCTCTTTTGATTCTTTCTATTCTTTGGAATTTGGTGTGCATTTTACACACACACTGCAAGTCAACTGGACTCACCACATGTTGTGCTCAGCAGCCACATGTGGCTAGTGGCCGCCAGAGCGGGCAGGGCAGCTCCAGAGAGTACAAAGTTCAGTACAAATCTTTTCAACCAACCTAATTATTTCTTTCTGATTCCCCATCTCCCTGCTCTGTCCCACTCCTATAAGATAGTGGAATGTGCATGGCAACGTCTCCTCTTGTTTCTGACAGATTCTGCTTTTTTTGGGGGGGGGGGGGGGAGTCTCGTTCTGTCGCCCAGGCTGGAGTGCAGTAGTGTGATCTTGGCTCACTGCAACCTCTGCTTCCCAGGTTCAAGCGATTCTCTTGCCTCAGCCTCCCAAGTAGCTGGGACTACAGGCGCGCACCACCACGCCTGGCTAATTTTTGTACTTTTAGTAGAGACAGGGTTTCACCACATTGACCAGGCTGGTCTTGAACTCCTGACCTCAGGTGATCTACCTGCCTTGGCCTCCCAAAGTGCAGGGATTACAGGCGTGAGCCGCTGGGCCCGGCCTTCTGCTCTATTTTTTTGTCCAGTTCATAACACTTCCCAGCGATTACCTTTTCACTGTAAAGTGTACCTCTTGGGAACAGCCTTTCTAATCATAAGACACAATATCCGAAGATTAGGTTTAAATGAATAAAAGTACTGACAGATTTGCTATCAAAATGGAAAAGAGATTTTTATCCAAAAAGAAGATGTCGTGGACCAAGTAAGAGGGCACATAAGCTCTTGATAATGTCAGCTTTTTGCTGCACACTGTCTTCAGCTCCTTATCTGTGTTATTTATTCAATCTGCACAAGCCTGAGAAGTAGGTACTAGGATTCCCATCTTACAGATAAGGCATAGAGAAGTTAAGTAATTTGCATAAGGTCACACAGCTAAGAAGCAGCTGAGCTGAGAAACCTAGGCAGTTGGGCACCAGTGACTCTGCATAAATTGCGTCCCTTATATTATCATGCAGGAGAAAACATTTGAAAATCTTAAAAAAAGAAAAAGAAAATCCAGAATGTATAAAAAGCTACTACAAATCAAGAAGATAAATGTAAAGAACCCAATAGAAAAGGGGGAAAAGATAAGAACAGGCACTGATAGATAAAGAAATGGATACAGCCAGTAAACATGTGAAAAGATGCTCAAATTTACAAGCCATCAAGGAGGGCAGGGTAAGACAAGATACAATGTTTCACCCAACAGGTTAGAAGTTTGACAGCAGGGCTAGGGACGGTGAGTACAAATAGCCTCTCTTGCACTGCTGGTAGCAACGTGACACTTGTACTGCCTTTTTGAATGGCAATTGGGCAGAGTCCATCACCATTTAAAATGCACTTCATTCGGGACCAGCAGTTCCACTTCCAGGCTACAGCTGGTCTCAGACGCGCACAGAGATGTTCACACACACAAACTCTCCTGAGCAACCTCCACTCAACTCACTGGCTGAATACCCCGTACTCTGCTACCCCCCAGGCACTCAGGGCAGAGGCTACCTGCCTGCCTCTCTCCCCATCTGGCGAGGATGCACCCACTGTCACTTGCATTCCTCAAACTTACTCAAGCCAGTGGCACCTGCGATGCAGTTGTATCATTTAATGATAAAAACCAGTGAATTCTCAGTGGAAAGGGAGTTGTTTTAATGAAAACTGAGCTGAAAGCTCTGACGAGTCCAAGAAAGGCAAGTTGCTAAAAAACCATCACCAAAACCAAGCTGCTACAGAATGTGCTGAAACTAGAAGAAGTGTAAAACACTGTAAAAATCTATGAGGATTTTGCCCTTAGCCTGCATAGGTGTCTAAACTCCAAACTTAAATGGTGCATTCTGGCTGTGTCTAATCAGGAGAGAGAAAATAGATAAAGCTGGTCCTCCAGTGAAAACCCATGATCCAAGAAATGGGCTGGACACGTTTGCAGTTTATATTTTTTTAAACAACGAAAATACACAGAGGAGTCATGTATTTCATTGCAAAACTCTTTTTTTTTTTTTCTTCTGAGACGGACTCTTGCATTGTTGCCCGGGCTGGAGTGCAATGGTGTGATCTTGGCTCACTGCAACCTCCGCCTCCCGGGTTCAAGCGATTCTCCTGCCTCAGCCTCCCACGTAGCTGGAACTACAGGGACCCGCCACCATACCTGGCTAATTTTTTGTATTTTTAGTAGATGAATAAGATGACAAAACAAGATGACTCTGCTCACTTGGGTAATTTTTCTTGCCCTGAACTCTACTCTGTCTGATAATATAATGGGTTTAGATTTCTAATCAATTGGATAATTTCTTTTTTTATTTTTATTTTTTTCGAGACAGAGTCTTGCTCTGTCACCCAGGCCAGAGGGCAGTGACACCATCTCGGTGCACTGCAACCTCTCCACCTCCTGGGTTCAAACGATTCTCCTGCCTCAGCCTCCCGAGTAGCTGGGATTACAGGCACCCGACACTATGCCCAGCTAATTTTTTTTTTTTTTTTTGAGACAGAGCCTCACTCTATGGCCCAGGTTGGAGTGCAGGTGCATGATATTGGCTCACTGCAACCTCTGCCTCCTGAGTTCAAGGGATTCTCCTGCCTCAGCCTCCTGAGTAGAGTAGCTGGGACTATAGGTGGGCACACCATACTAGGCTAATTTTTGTATTTTTAGTAAACATGGTGTTTCACGACATTTGCCAGGCTGGTCTTGAACTCCTGACCTCAAGTGATTCACCCACCTCGGCCTCCCAAAGTGCTGGGATTACAGGCATGAGGCACCGTGCCTGGCCCACCCGGCTAATTTTTATATTTTTGTAGAGCTGTGGTTTTGCCATGTTGGCCAGAGTGGTCTTGAACTCCTGACCTCAGGTGATCTCCCACCCCGGCCTCCGAAAGTGCTGGGATTACAGGTGTCAGCCACCACACTGAGCTTCAGTTGAAGAACTTCCGTCCTTTAATAGAGGAGTTTCAGCCGTTCACATGTATTGTTGTAACGGATTTGTTTGCTGTTAAATTTGCCACTAATTTGGTGCTGTTTGTTTTTCATGCTTCTTCACTTTTTGCTGTCCGTTTATGACAAGGGCCTTTTCTCTGCTTTCAGCTTTGCTTATGTTGTAAAAGGTTTCTAACATGTGTTTAAGTTCTACTAGGATTTATTTCTAAGTTTGTTTTTTTTTTGAGATGGGGTCTTGCTCTGTCGCCCAGGCTAGAGTGCAGAGGCACGATCTCGGCTCACTGCAACCTCTGCCTCTGAGTTCAAGCGATTCTCCTGCCTCAGCCTCCCGAGTAGCTGGGATTACAGGCGCCTGCCACCATGCCTGGCTAACTTTTGTATTTTTAGTAGAGACGGGGTTTCACCATCTTGGCCAGGTTGGTTTCGAACTCCTGACCTTGTGATCCACCAGCCTCGGCCTCCCACAGTGCTGGCGTTACAGGCGCCTGCCACCGTGCCCGGCTAACTTTTGTATTTTTAGTGGGGACAGGGTTTCACCATCTTGGCCAGGCTGGTCTCGAACTCATGACCTCGTGATCCACCAGCCTCAGCCTCCCAAAGTGCTGGGATTACAGGTGTGAGTCACCGCACCCAGTCTTATTTCTAAGTTTTACATTAGAAGTTTTATTAAAAATAAATCGATGTAGCCATTTACAAATCACTGCTCACAAGTTAGGAAGGATGCCAAAGTCTAAACATTTTCCATACTCTACTGGGCATGACACCCAGGTGAAGCCTAGGTGGCCCTTCAAAAATCCACTTTTATCAAGCCTTCCCTAGTAGCAACTCCATTCATCGTAAAACCCAAGTCTCAGGTATATGATGCTGGTCAGGAACAATTCACAGTTTTGGTCATTAATAGTGTATATAGGCTACTGTTTCATGTTTTAAATAAACAAGAGCAAATGTTTCTGTAGAATCTAGCACAGGAGTAATGGGGGGGTAGGGAAAGGCAGGACTTCTGGAGCCACAGCTGCCACAAGAAACAAGCACAAGGATGAGCTTGGACAAGCACGTGAGAGTGCTCAGAAATGCAGGTGAGTGTGGTGGGGGTGAGACGGAGCGGAAGAGGACACAGATGATGGAACTGGGTGGACCAAGTGCTTATAAAAACCAAATCTCTTCTTTTGTTTTTCCCTTCTGTGCCCACTTTCTAAATTTCACAATTAACTCGAACTTGCGTATTCACAATTTCTCTCCACCATTCTTCCTGTTTACTCCTGACCATATGCTTGTTTCTCAGTACCACAAATTTTCCCTTAATACTCAAATGATCTTTGTTCCGCTAAAACAAACACTTAAATTTCTTATTCATTTGTTACTGTTTTTAATTGATTATTTCTCCCTGCTAGCAACAAACCATCAGGCAACTCAACGATTTCGCCTCAGCCTAATTGACAGTCACTGAAGTCCACCTGAACTATCAAACAAAGGGGCCAGAGACATGAATCCCAGATTTCTGCAGCATTTCAGGAGCAGGTGGGCAAGCTGAAGGACCTCCTTCAGAGACCCCATTCATCCAAAGTTCAGACAGCCCCAAAAGAAAGTGGTGCGATAAGATTGTGAACGCAAAGAGATATGGCAGACCTCCGTCAACCACAGATCACTGCAGCTATGGCACGGTCACAGTGAGCTCAGCATTGCCTAGTGCCGTGGCATTCACGTGTGACGGAAATATGCAACGATGATAACGAAGGGTGGAAAAACTGCGATCAGACAGCAATGCTTCAGATGCTCAATACTGGGGGTGAGCTATCCTAGAAGGTAAATGGGTGTCTCTTGCTGCCTGTAAAACCATGTTTATTTTTCTACATGTTCTAGATGGACAACCCTGTCGGCAATTCCTCTGGTGAACCAGCTAGGGCACCTCACCCCTTAGAGGAAGCCTCACCCCCAGCAGTGAGGGTCACTCCTGTGTGCTGTGGGGGAGCCCCCACCCCTCGGCGCTTGTTACCTCTTGCAGCTTAATCTCCTCAGGCTGTAGGATCTCAAGCACCCCACTGCTCCGGATCTCGGGGAGATCCTGCCAGAGGTTGAACCTTGAGTGAGGGTTACTGAGCAGGCAGATCTGGGGCAGAGCCTTCCTCTCTGGTGGGCTGGCTGGCTCCTCCTCCTCCTCTTCCTCTTCCTCCTCCGGGGTGTCCTCACTGGCCGGGGACCCATTGGTATTGTCTTCTATTTCTGCGTCCTGTTGCCTCCTGGTTTCAATTTCTTGGAGAGTCGATTTATCTCGGTATTCCTGATACAGGAGCCCTGAAATCAAAGAGTTGTAAAAAAGAAAAGGAAAAGATCTCAGATGACAATCATTCCAAATCCCTAAGTCAAGGCTTCATGTTCTTATCAAGGGTGGCTGCTGTGTCCAGGAATACACAGTGCAAGCCAGCCCTGCACCTGTCTCAGCGGCAGGCTCCAGGCCACCGGATACACTGTCGTTGTCTTCATTTCTTGGGAAAGACCAGCATGCTTATGTTTTTTCCCAACACATAAAGAAATGCCCGAATGGACTCAAAATCCAATATATGCTTTCCCCACACACACTTGGCAAACAAGAACCTAGAACCTGATGTGTCCACCACCAAGTTGATGGGAATGTCCCAACTGTGTCTCATTATCCCAGCAGGGTAATTTCCGTAGCCCTAAATGCTTCAATATTCAAACTCAGGAATATTCATTTGTGCAGTGGGGGTAGCTGTAAATTCTCATTTTGAAGGAAAAATCAGCGTTTTATCCATCTTATGATTTAAAAAGGGAAATATTCCCTTTTTGCTTTCACAGCTGCAGACTTCACTGACCAACTGTACTTGCAATGAATGCTTTCTAGTCTCTCAGGTAGATTTGGGGGTGTGGCTGAATCAGTGCAAATGGAGCACCTCCAAAGGGATAACCCCATTTCCGATGTCCTGGCCTTGGGACACAGGGACTTCCTCTCCGCACAGGCAGCCATGTCAGGGTGGGGGGTTGCCATGGCTGGGTGGGACGGTGAGGGGTAATCCTGCCTGCTGCAGGCTGGGAGGAAAGAGGTCAGACCCCAAGGTCTTGTCCACGGTGCCACAGAGGCAGGAGGCTAGCCCGAGGGCAAGGGCTAGACAGAGCAAAAACACTCTGTTCTACATTTTATTGTTTTAAAATGTATTTATTTTGAGATTGGGCCTCACTCTGTCACCCAGGCTGGAGGGCAGTGGTACAATCATAGCTCACTGCAGGCTCCATCTCCTGGGCTCCAGTGATTCTCCTGCCTCGGCATCCTGAGTAGCTAGGACTACAGGTGTGTGCCACCATGGCCAGCTAGTTTTCTCCTCTTTTTTATTTTTTGGTAGAGATGAGGACTTGCTATGTTGCCCAGGCTGGTCTTGAATTTCTGGCCTCAAGCCTTAGTTCCTGGTCTTGAACACCTCTCCCCTCAGCCTCCCACAGTGCTGGATTACAGACCTGAACCCCTGTGCCTGGTCCTGTCTACATTTTAGAAGCATGGACTGGGAGAAACGGGCTGCAGCAGCTCCCTGGGAGAGCCAGGATGGAGGCCTGCACTGAAGGACTGGGAAGGGGATGAAGCCAAGTGCCTGATTCGCGCACAGTTACAAGATACAGGACAGGCCCTGGGCCATGCATAACATTCAGGTGACCAGTGAGGCAGCAGAGACCAGAGGTCCCACTGGAGCAGATGAAGGTCTGGCTGAGGGTGGCGTCGGGGTGGTGAGGATCGAGATGTACCCAGGCACCCAGGTGGAGGTCTCGTGGGTATCAGGATGTCCTGGTCTGGCCCTTGGGACAGTGGCCGAGGCCCCTTGATATGTGCAACTATGAGACAAAGATGATTCCCAGAAAGTTGCAATATGGATGAATATAGCACTTGATAAGCACTTGCTCTTACAACGCAGTACAACTGTTAGCTATTATTCCTTCTTTAATTGTTAAACATATCTAAACTGTAGAAAAAGGAAGAAAAGAAAAACAGATAACCTTCAAAATCCTGAATGAGGCTGGAGAAATTATATTCATGAACAGGAACCTAATAAGGCGGCCCTATGGATTAAATGACTTGGTTTCCAGGCTCTGTAACTCCAAATTACAAAGCTTCTCTGCCAAGGTAACCAGAGCGTCCACTTCAGCAAGCTAAAAGCCCGTGCTTTGCCAATGATGCAGCCCAGCCGGACACAACATGGAGTTGATTCGACAAAGGAATAAAAAAGAAAATCCAACTCTAAGCTAAATGCAACCCTGACTGAAGACCCATAAAGACAGGTCTGACGTCACCACCCACATCAGTTCAATAATGAGCCTAAGGTAGGCCGACTGTTTCGACGTCAGGCTATCACTATCCTGTGATTCTGACACTGCGGTTACAGAGGTTTAAAGAAACCAAGTTTCAGGGGTTCACTTGAATTCACTTTTCAGTGCATAGTGCAGTGTCTCCCACATGGTAGGTACTCAACTACTTGTTGAACACCTTTTAAAAATGCGGTTGCCAAGGCTGGGTGTGGTGGTTCACGCCTGCAATCCTAGCACTTTGGGAGGCTGAGGCAGGTGGATCACTTGAAGTCAGGAGTTCGAGACCAGCCTGGCCAACATGGCAAAACTCCGTCTCTACTAAAAATACAAAAATTAGCAGGGTGTGGTGGCAGGCACCTATAATCCCAGCTATTCAGGAGGCTATGGCAGGAGAATAGCTTGAACCCAGGCGCCTGGTGGAGGTTGCAGTGGGCTGAGATCGTGCCACTTCACACTAGCCTGGGCAAAACAGCAAAACTCCGTCTCAAAAAACAAAACAAAACCAAAAAAAAAAAAAAAAAAACAGTTTCCAAGCTTCACAAAAGTGTCTCACTTGGCATATTTTTGAAGGCTCAAAAATATGTCTTATGTGTGCTATAGTCGGTAAATCATGGGTGAATACTATCTTGAACATCTCACTGTGATACATATGCTGAACAAAGACAAAAATATCAGCATTGTGGGTAGCTGGGTTGAAAATAATAGTTCTTAAGTCACCCCATGGCAGACGCTGTTGACTGCCTCTCCCGCACCCCCTCGCGCCCCTCTCCCCGGTTGTAAGGGGAGGGCCTCTGTTTGGGTGCTGACCCAATCTGTGCTCGGAGAAGTGAGTAAAGACTGACTGATCAAAACCTACCATAAGGTCGGGGGCAGTGGCTCACACCTGTAATCCTAGCACTTTGGGAGGCCAACGCGGGCAGATCACTTGAGGTCAGGAGTTCGAGACCAGCCTGGGCAACATGGAGAAATCCTATCTCTACTAAAAATACAAAAATCAGCCAGGTGTGGTGGCAGGCACCTGTAATCCCAGCTACTCGGGAGGCTGAGGCAGGAGAATCACTTGAATCCAGGGGGCGGAGGTTGCAATGAACCAAGATTGTGCCACTTCACACCAGCCTGGGCCAAAGAGCGAAAACCTACCAGGATAGTTCCTTGCCCCTTGCTAGTGGTGGGTTAGACACAGGCATGAGGCATAGCCTGGCTGCAGTGGTGTGAGTGCTGGTGTCCCCCTAGATTCATACGTTGGAACCTAATACCCAGTGTGAGAGTTTTAAGAGATGGAGCCTTTGGAAAGTGACTAAGACATGAGGGCACTGCCTCTGTGAGAGGGATTCATGCCCTCCCTTATAAAAGAGGTGGATAGGGCCAGGCAGAGTGGCTCATGCCTGTAATTCCAGCACTTTGGGAGGCTGAGGTGGGTGGATCACGAGGTCAGGAGTTTGAGACCAGCTTGGACAACATGGCAAAACCTCATCTTTACTAAAAATACAAAAATTAGCTGGGTGTATTGGCAGGCGCCTATAATCCCAGCTACTCAGGAAGCTGAGGTAGGAGAATCGCTTGAACACAGGAGGGGGAGGCTGCAGTGAGCAGAGATTGCGCTACTGTACTCCAGTCCGGGTGACAGAGCAAGGCTCCGTCCCCAAAATAAATAAATAAATAATTTTTAAAAAAGCGGTGGAAGGGAGCTGCCTGGCCCCTTCCGTCCTGTAAGGATGCACCAAAGAAGGCATCATTTTTGAAGCAGAGAGAGCCAGCCCTCAGCAGATGCTGAATCTGTTGGCACCATGATCTTGGACTTCCCAGCCTCCAGAACCGTAAGAAATAAACTTCTGTTATTTATAAGCCATTCTGTATACGGTATCTTGTTACAGCAACCGGAACTGATTAAGATACTGGTCAAGGAGAGTAAGGGCACATCTTCTAAAGGCTTGTCAAAAAGCTGTCCCTCCCCTACAGACACTTGAAGACAAACTGCCCTTCCTGTTTCACACATGGCTCCCTGAGGATGTGATGCCTGGAGCTATGGCAGCCATCTTGTAACATAAGGCCCACCTGGAGGAGGCAAGCAGCCAGGTGACTGTTTGGCTGCATGAACCAACTCTGGGACTTCCTACCTTTGGACTCATTAACTGAGATGGGGCATTTTGTTGTTTAAGATCACTTTTTGTTAGATATTGTTACCTGCAGACAAAGACTGTCAATACAAGTAACCTTAGAGTCTTCTCAAAACTTTATACTTTTTTCTGCGGTATTGAGAATACAAATTTAGACACCAATGTTTCTGGAGTTATGGTGTTAGACAGTTACCTGATACAGTGTGTAACCATTTCTCATAACCTTTCATTTTTATTTGCCTTAAATTCAGATTACAAAACGAGTAAGTTTTCTTTACCTGAGAAACTATACTAACATATTAAATTTCTGTAGTCAACGTACTGTCAATAGATCATGCTTTCCTATTTTATATATTTTATATATTGTACATTTAGTTGGCAACATTTTAAATGGAAATAAACTTTACCTGTAAAGGTTTGCGCTTGGAATTACCTCCAAGTGGAACTGAAGACTCCCACTTTTCTTCCCCCTTAATCAGCTTTAGGAAGCTGCCGTCCTTTCCTAACACTTGGCAAAGAATTGCTGAACTCACAGAGCTGAAGGCAGCTAGATTGTTGCAGGGATCTGTTTAGCACAGACCTCAAGTCTATGACAGAGGTGAGAAGAGGGCAGGGACAGCCCTGGGCTGTCAATCAACACATCTGTTGAGCTACTATGGGTCAGGCCCAGGAGCCAGGAAAAGACATTCACCATGACAGCAGCAGACACCTGCAGGAGGTAGCGGGAGGAACATCAGAGGCCCTGCTGCTTCCCAGTTGAGCACAGTGACGCCCCAGGCGACCAGGCACTAGAGCTCAGGACCCTGCCTGCCAGCTTCGGACTTCTGCCACCGGCCCAGCAGGTTCAGCCGTCTCCAAGAAAGATAGCTCCACACACCCATAGTGCAGAAGGGAGGCGCGATCTCCTCCCCAACCTGGATGTTCTTCCTGGTCATGACACTGATCTTAGCAGAAGAGGAGTCCTTTCAAGAGGGTGGAGGTCAAAGTCTACAGTGTATGCTAAGTCAGATGTGACAGCGTGGCAGAGCTGGGAGAAAGGGGTTGTCAGGGGCCTTTGTTTTAAAATAAAGATTTTCTAATTGGCATCAGTTTCAGATCAGACCTTCTCCATTCCCCCAGCAAACAAAAGGAAAAGCTGCCACCGCCACCACCACCACCACCCAGCCTGACACGTGGAGGGGGCCCACTGGGAACAAAATTCCTGGAGTCAGCGCGGCTTAACAGCATGCAGTGTGCGCTCCACCCCCTCAGCTTCGCAAGGGCTGAGCTCCTCTCTGGGCTCAGTTTAGAAAGATCCTTGCTAGGGAAGAGTGGGCTGCCCGGGAAAGGACTCCCAAGCACGGGGTCTCCTGTGGCGATGGAAGCTCCACTTCCCCACTGGAGACACGTTGTGTCTGTCCAAGCATTTCGGACTGGAGGACAGTAATTATACATTTAGTGAAGAAATCTTCCAAACCTAGAATTTTTGTTTAACAGATAGACTGTTGGCTGCTCTGACAACAATGAAGAACCAAAAGACTTTCTAAGCAGCCGGAACCATTTTCAGAGTAAGGGAGCCTATATTATTCATTCCCGGGTGCCTCTCGTGACGACATGAGAACTAGCTTGATGTCACTAGTGATTTTTTTAAATGCAAGTATTAAAGTTCTTGGGTCACTATTGAATCCATTTTTCCCTATTCACAGCGCTTCAGGTGCAGTTATGTAGCAGTTGGACCACACAGGCTGAGCCTCGGCTTATTCCTGGAGAGGCTTCCCTTCCTAAGCCAAGGGCCTCTGGGGCTCTTGCTTCCTCCCCGCTTCGCCTTTCCTTCCCCTGTGCAAAGTTGGCCACCGCCTCCTCTTCTTGAATTGCACCAGGCTTTTCCCAGAACCCCTCCACCCCCTTCACATACCTCCCCCTCTAGCCCAACTCTGCTCCCAGCAGCCAGTTTGGCTCCCAGGTCTTCCCTGATGGGGGATAGTGGAGTCCTCCCCACTACACAGCTCAGCAGTGCTGCTTCATCCCTTCTTTCTGGCAGGAGTGATAAGGGGTCAGAGAGTCCTCCCACCAGACAAGAGCTGGGTAAACAGACCTCTCCGCAGAGAGCAGGACAGAAATGTTCGCTAAAGCCCCCTTGTGCAGCGCTATTAAAATGCAGCAGTTTTGCCTGCGGAACCATTTAGAGCCAAACATGTCAAAAGCTTTCCTTACCTATGTCAGACGCATTCCTTCGTATGAAACACAACGGCTTCCCATGAGCAGGAGGACCCTGAGAGTCCTCCAGGGACCCGCGTTTCCCAAATAAAGCCCGGCTACCACGAAGACACCCACCTATTTGTTCAATGAGGTTTCTCCAGGAGTCGGCGGGAATGGGGTGGATCATCCGCAGGGCCTCGGTGAGCGTGGTGGGGCTGTCAGCCAGGGCCGGCCACTCCTCGGGCGTGGCCCCATTTCCCGGGGTGGAGGACGACTCGCTGCCAGAGAGGGAGGACAGCGGCTGGTTATTTTTAAGCGAGGATTCACCTCGGCTGGCTCGCGAGGGGCGTGGGCACAGGCGGCTGCTGGCCAGCCGGACCTTACCCGGGACCGTCCAGGGGCAGCGACCACAGCCGCCGCAGCCCCTCCAGGCCAGGCGGGCCCCAAAAGCCCTTTTTGTCACCGCACCAGGGCGCGACTGGGTGATTCATTTCCACACATGCCCGCCCAAACCTCCATGGTTTTGGAGCTCCCGGGCAGGCGGTGGAAACTTGGCGCACCGTGCCCACTCTCCGGCGCCGCTCCGACAGCCCGACGGGTCCCGCGGCCAGGAAGCCACCCGGCGTCCCTCGCCGTCCCTCGGTTCCCGGTCCCTTTCGGATTCCGATCCTCCCGTCCCCAGGCCACGCGGCACGGAAAGGGGATGCCGAGCGGGACGCGCACGACCAGGGCGCCCGGGACGAGGGCGCTGGAGGAGACTCCGGGCAGGGACCGGGGTCCCAGGGGCCCGGGTCGGGGCTCATCACCCACCCGATGGGGTACGGGCCCGACGAGGCCCGGGGGTGGGAGCGGGGGCGGCGGGGGCCCGCGACGGGGGAGTGGGGATAGGCCTCGCAGGGGGTGCCCGGGACCCGGGGCGCAAGCTGGTAAGGAGGCACGCGGGGGCGGCGCGCCGGGGCCGGGACGGGCGCCTGTCCTCACCTGCCGGGCAGGTGTCCCGCCGCCGAGTCGCGCGCGTCGCTTTCCGAGGTGGAACTGTCGTGGTCCACGGCGCAGGCGGCGCTGAAGGCAGCGGCCAGCAGCTCCATGGGGCCGGCGGCGGGGCGGGTGCGGGGGCCTGGTTGGGGGCCACGCCGGGGCCAGGGGCTGAGTCAGGGGCGACAAGCGGGCTGCGGAGCGGGGTCGCAGCGCGCGCGGCTCGACCGGAGCTGCCGCCGCCGCCACCACCGCTGCCGAGCACTCCCGCGGGCGGGCGCGCGCCTGGAGGCTCCCGGGGTTTGCCCACGGCAGCAGGGAGGCGGAGGGGCGCGCGGCGGGGCAGGGGCGGGCCGGGCGGCGGCAGTGGCGGGGGCGCCCGGGCTGGGCGCGACCCGGCCCCGCGGGCGCCGACTGCGGGTCGGGGCTTCCCGCGGGCCCTCGCACCTTCCTCCCCTCGCCGCTGTGCCCCGACCCGGAGAGGGGCAGAGCTGTGGGGGCCCAGGAGCTGCGCCTTTGCCTGCCCGCTCCCTCCTCGCGGCGGGGCGTGCCTGGAAGGGGCGGGCGAGGCCACCCTCGGCCCCCCAGTCCCCTCAGACCTCCTCCTTGCCCAAGCCGGGCACCCCCTGCGGTCTCCCGCAGGGTCGCAGCTCGGTGACCGGCTCTGGAGCTTCGAGCCTGGCCTCGGGGAATGTGTCCCCGCTGGAGGGGGTCTCCGTCTTGTCTCTGCTCCAGGCGGAGACTGGGGTCTCAGGGGCTCCATGCAAGGCCGCTCCTGAGCCTCTCGGTGGGGAGGGGGCCAGCCCGGAGGTCTCTCCCGGGCGAGTCTGGTCGCACGACGAGCTACCCTGAGCTACGCATGACCCTGGCGGGTCCGGGGTGGGTTTGGGGGCACGAGAGGAGGAGAAACCAAGTGCCCGAAACCTCTGCCGGGTTGCCCTGCCCGGTGACATCGACTCCTGGACTCTGCGCCTTCGCGTTAGCTGGGTCAGTATGCTCGCGGATCAGAAAGAGCAGAAAGGCCAGCTGGAAGAGCGAGGCCTGGAGGTGCCTGCGGACCGAGCCAAGCCGCCCTCTGCTTAGGGATCATGCTGTCTGCTCAGGTGTGGCGAGGACATCTAACAAGATGCCCCCTCCACCCCGCCCCGCCGCCCAAAGGCCCCTGGCACGCTGCCCCGGTGTCCTTTTCCGGAGGCCTGCCGGCTCACCTGGGTGGGCCCTTGGGTGACCGCGGCCTGCGCCTGCAGCCGGGCCCCGTCCTGTTTACGCCCCGAGGGGCAGGGGTGGAGTGTGGAGGATAGTCCCCTGCAGGCTCCACCCACCTGACCTTTGTTTAAATTAACAAATTCTTAGTTGGGGGGGATGTAAACGTTCCTAGTGGCAGCGGTGCAGTTACTCGTTAATTGTTTGGCTTTAATGGATCCTTAACTAGTCTTGAATAAGGCAGTTGTGATCATGGGAGGGTTGCGGAGGAAGCTGAGAAGCATTAAACTTTTTGCCTGGAAGGGAGGTCTCCTTCCCACTTGGTCTGACTTCCCCAGCTCTGACTCTAGAAAAGCGTGCTCGTGCTCCGGTAGACTCAAAGCCAGTCCCTAAAGCTGCCACTTAGCCCTGGTTCCTCGTTTGGGGCAGAACGGGCAGGTCTGATCGCTTCATGCCCTTACGGCCTGAGAATATTCTGAGAATATTTGAGACAACCATCTGGTCTTTTCCCAAGCCAAGCACCGCCCTTCCTTGACTCACGCTCATGGACCCAGGTACCTCCAGGCAGCCATCTCCTGCCCTTGGTGTGTTCCTGTTCACTGGCCATCTCCATCGGGCCATGACACATCTTAGGCTGTCCTGGCTGCTATAACAAAATACCATAGACTGGGTGTGATATGGTTTGGCTGTGTCCCCACCCAAATCGCATCTTGAATCTAGCTCCTATAATTCCCATGTGTTGTGGGAGGGACCCGGTGGGAGGTAACTGAATCATGGGGGTGGTTTCCCCATACTGTTCTCCTGGTAGTGAATAAGTCTCACGAGATCTGACGGTTTTATAAAGGGAAACCCCTTTTGCTTGGTTCTCATTCTCTCTCTTGCCTGCTGCCATGTAAGACCTGCCTTTCGCCTTCTGCCGTGATTGTGAGGCCAAGTGGAATTGTGAGTCCATTAAATCTCTTTTTCTTTATAAATTACCCAGTCCCAGGTATGTCTTTATCAGCAGCGTGAGAGCAGGCTAATACAGGGTGTCAACAGAACCCAGTGTAAACAACAGATACATTTCTCTTAGTTCCAGAGGCTGGAAGGCTGAGCTCAGAGTGACACTATGGTCTCATGCTGGTAAGGCCCTCCTCTGTGTCACCGACTGCCGACTTCTCATGGTGCCAACTTCTCATGGTGCCGACTTCTCATGGTAGCCCCATATGATGCAAAGAGAGGGCGAGAGCACTCTGGGCGCTCTCTCTCTCTCTCTCTCTCTTTTTTGAAATGGAGTCTCACTCTGTTCCCCAGGCTGGAGTGCAGTGGCTTGATCTGGGCTCACTGCAACCTCCACCTCGCGGGTTCAAGTGATTCTCCTGCCTCAGGCTCCCCAGTTGCTGGGACTACAGGTGCCCGCCACCATGCCTAGCTAATTTTTGTATTTTTAGTAGAGATGGGGTTTCACCATGTTATAGAGACAGGGTTTCACCATATCGGCCAGGGTGGTCTTAATCTCCAGACCTTGTGATCCACCCGCCTCGGCCTCCCAAAGTGCTGGGATTACAGGCATGAGCCACCGTGCCTGGCCTCTCTGGGGTCTCTTTTATAGGGTACTAATCCCATTCATGAGGGATCCACCCTTATGGCCTGGTCACCTCTCAAAGGCCCCACCACCTAATACCCATCACCCTGGGAGTTAGGATTTCAACATGTGAATGTTGGGGGAAGGAGGGACACAGACAGTCAGTCCATAATATTCCACCCCTGGTCCCCCAAAAGTCATGTGCTTCTTGCATGTAAAATACATTCATTCCATCTTAACAACCCAAAAGTTTTAACTTGTTCCAGCATCAACTCTAAAGTCTGAAGTCCAAAGTCTCATCCAAATATCATCTCAATCAAATGTGGGTGACACCCAAGGTGTGATTTATCTGGAGGCAAAAATTCCTTTCCAGCTGTGAACGTGTGAAACTAGACAAATTCTATGTTTCCAAAATGCAATGGTGAGACAGGCAGAGGATAAAAAATCCCATTCCAAAAGGAAGAAATAGAAAAAAGAGAGAAAGAGAGAGAGGGAGGAAGGAAGAGAACAGGAAAGAGGTGACAGGTCCCAAGTAAGTTTAAAGCCTAGCAAGGCAAATTCCATGAGGAAGATTCTCCAAAGCTGGAGAATAATGCTCTCTGCCTTGATGCTCTGCCTTCAGTGTTCACTGGCGTGGCACTGTCACCCCCACAGCTGGGCAGGGCACTGTCTACTCTGTGCCTGTCCATTATTTGGTGGCTCATACTATGCTTCTCTGTCAGAGGTGTGAAGCTACCGTGTTTTGTGGAAAGTAGACATTGAATATTTAGTTGAGTGGATTTCTGGGCAAAGTGTCGAAGGAGTGGCTTGGTTCTTCCTGACAAACATAGTAAAATTTGAGAAGAGAGAAATAATTTGAAGATGCAACTGTTAGGCAAAAAGTAAGCAGAACTCAAAGATTTGAAAGAATTCTCAGCCTTTCTATATTACAAACTATGAGAAAACATTCAGAAGAAAACACCAAGCGTGTGATGGACAGACCATTTGATAAGGAGATGAGTGTGGGTGTGAATCACAGACTTAACCGTCCCAACAAAAGCCAAGAATAGAGGTGAGATTCTACCAGCAGAAACAGTGCCAGCTGGGCCTGAGGAAACTGAGAAAGTGGAACAAAATGAAGGAAGGAAGATTGTTGGACTTCTTAGACCCTACAGGACTGGACATAGAACCATTTGGCTGAAAACACATGCGATTCTTCCAGACAAGGGGAGAATGACTCAAAAGGCTATTCAGAAATCATTTGGCTGCCACTCCTTCAACACTTTGCCCAGAAATCCGCTCAGCTAAACATCCAATTTCTACCTTCCACAAAGCACAATTCAGCCCGGTTCTTTGCCACTTTATAACAAGGATGGCCTTTTCTCCAGTGTCCAATGACATGCTCCTCATTATTTTCCGAGGCTTCATTAGAATGGTAACTGGTATGGTAAACTCCATACTTCTACCAACCAACATTCTGTTCATGATGAATTAGTATTGGCTAAGAAGATACAAATGTTCTCGACAGCTCACCTCTATTCTTTATGAATTCTCTCCTGAATCACCTTTCTTTTTTCTTTTCTTTTTTTCTTTTTGGAGACAGAGTCTCGCTCTATTGCCCAGGTTGGAGTGCAGTGGCACGATCTCGGTTCACTGCAACCTCCACCTCCTGGGTTCAAGTGATTCTCCTGCCTCAGCCTCCCAAGTAGCTGGGATTAAAGGTGCGCACCATCATGCCTGGCTAAACTTTTTGTATTTTTAGTAGAAACAGGGTTTCACCATGTTGGCCAGGCTGGTCTCAAACTCCCGACCTCATGATCCACCTGCCTCGGCCTCCCAAAGTGCTGGGATTACAGGCATGAGTCACCAGGCCTGGCCCAGAATCACCTTTCAAATTCCATCCATGGCAATCTAGGCTTTTTTCCTAGCACGTGCCTCAAAACTCTTCTAGCCTCTACCCATTACCACTACCACATTTTAAGCAGCACCTTCACTTCTTAGTATCAATTTCTGTCTTAGTTCAGGCAAAGTGCTGTAGTCTGGGGGCCTATAAAGAATATAAATTTATGGCCGGGCGCGGTGGCTCAAGCCTGTAATCCCAGCACTTTGGGAGGCCGAGACGGGCGGATCACGAGGTCAGGAGATCGAGACCGTCCTGGCTGACACGGTGAAACCCCGTCTCTACTAAAATACAAAAAACTAGCCGGGCGAGGTGGCGGGCGCCTGTAGTCCCAGCTACTCGGGAGGCTGAGGCAGGAGAATGGCGGGAACCCGGGAGGCGGAGCTTGCAGTGAGCTGAGATCCGGCCACTGCACTCCAGCCTGGGCGGCAGAGCGAGACTCCGTCTCAAAAAAAAAAAAAAAAAAAAAAAAGAATATAAATTTATTTCTCCCAGTCTGGAGGCCGGAAGTCTGAGATCATGGTGCCAGCATGGGCTGGTTCTGTGAAGGGCTCACTTCCTGGCTGCGGACAGCTGATTTCTTGTATCCTCATGTGTTAGAAAGAGGGCTTGGGAGCTCTCTGAGGTCTCTTTTAAAGGGCACTAAGGGCCGAGTATGGTGGCTCACACCTGTAATCCCAGCACTTTGGAAGACTGAGGTGGGTGGATCACCTGAGGTCAGGAGTTCGAGACCAGCCTGGCCAACAAGGTGAAACCTTGTCTCTACTAAAAATGCAAAAAAAAAAAAAATTAGCTGAGCATGGTGGCAGGTGCCTGTAATCCCGCTACTCAGGGGGCTGAGGCAAGAGAATCACTTGAACCCAGGAGGCGGATGTTGCAGTAAGCTGAAGTCGTGCCATTGCGCTCCAGCCGGGGGAACAAGAGTGAAACTCCATCTCATAAATAAGTAAGTAAGTAAGTAAATAAATAAATAAATGGCACTAAACCCATTCATGAGGACTCTGCCTTCTAAACCCAACTTCTCAAAGTCCCTACCTTCCAATATCATCACCTCGTGGGGTAGGATTTCAACAAAGGAATTTTGCAGGAGAGATAAATATTCAGTCCACAGTAGCCCCTAAACAACTAAAACTCAGTATACCTGACAGTGCACCCACCGTCTCCCCCAGTTCCCCTCCCCTGTGGCAAACCAGGAGCCACATAGAACTTGGGCGGTGGCCTCCGCTTCTGTACTTCCTGTCACCTGGTGTGCCAGTGGCTCACCAAGCTCCCTGGATCCCACAAGTGGTCTCTTTCCCTGGTATCTGGACTATTGCAAATCCCTCTTCTCCCCAGGCCATCCCTCTGCCCCTTTCTGGCAATATGGGTCTGATTTTGTCCCTCCCTTGTTCAAACATCTTGGTTGGAATTCCATCCCACCAAGGGTGAAGCCCAGCCCCTTGTGCTCTGACAGGTCCCTCATCAGCTGTCCCATGCCTTTGTGATCTTGGTGGGGATTACTGGCCTCCCTAGCTCTCTGAGGCTTTGGCCTCTCCACACTTTTCCAGGTTCTGGCTTTTCCAAGTGCTGTTCCCTCCCCTAGTATTGTGCTCTCCTATTGACACCCTCGCCCTTCCAGGTCTAGGCACATTGGATGTCCCCACCAGGCCCCTTCTGCTTTCTGACCTGCAGTTGCTGCCTGGCACTGGGATGTTCTGTCACAAGGGCATCCTTCCAGGAAGCCATGGGCTCCTCAGGATGGGCACCCTGCTGCCTCACTCATCTTTCATCAGGGGCCAGAGAAAAACACTTTATGAGGCCAGGCACAGTGGCTCATGCCTGAAATCCCAGCACTTTGGGAGGCCGAGGCAGGCGGATCACAAGGTCAGGAGATTGAGACCATTCTGGCCAACATGGTGAAACCCTGTCTCTAGTGAAAATACAAAAATTAGCTGGGCGTGGTGGCACGCACCTGTAGTCACAGCTACTTGGGGGGCTGAGGCAAGAGAATCGCTTGAATCCGGGAGGCAGGGGTTGCAGTGAGCCGAGATTGCACCACTGCACTTCAGCTTGGGTGACAAAGTGAGACTCCATCTCAAAAAAAAAAAAAAAAAAAAGAAAAAGGAAAGGAAAGAAAAAGAAAAACACTCTATGGGCAAACATAGGACCGCCTGGTTTGTGTGGCTTCACCGTCCCTGAATTTGGTGTAGCACTAAATGGGAGCTATTCCTTTTATGCTCTGGTGCACCAAAGAGGAAGGTTCTTTTTTTTTTTTTTAAAAAAAAAGAAAATATTAAAGTGAAATTACGTATATTAAGATGAGCATAAAGTCTTCCAGTAAAAAATAAGCTAAAAATATCTATGTAATTATAAAATCAGTTTAGAAAGTCACTGAGTTCTAAGGCATGTAACCTTCAACTAAATTCTACCTGTTCCATTTTCCATTGCGTTTAGTGCTTATTAGGCAGGCTGTTATTAAAATCTCCTTTTAACTGACATTTTGTTCTGAATCATTCACAAAATAAAGTACTGATAAATATTTCAAATATTTATACCTGACTGGCACGTAGTAGGTGCTGTATAAATATCTGAGAATGGGCCGGATGCAGTGGCTCACACCTGTAATCCCAGCACCTGGGGAAGCCAAGGTGGGTGGGTCGCTTGAGCCCAGGAGTTCAAGACTAGCCTGGGCAACATGGCGAAACCTCGTCTCTAAAAAAGAAAAAACGACAAAATTAGCCAAGCATGGTAGCATGCGCCTATAGTTCCAGCTACTCAAGAGGCTAAGGAGAGAGGATCACTTGAGCCCAGGAGGCGAAGTTTGAAGTATGCCAAGATCGCACTACTACACTGCAGCCTGGGCAACAGGGTGAGACTCTGTCTCAAAAAGAAAAAAAATAATTGGTGAATGAAGTAATGTTATATTTTTTAAAATAAGTATTTAGTTATTTTAGGTGTTTTATCTAAAGATTTTTTTTTTCCTTTGGGTTATAAAAGTTAAATATTGGAAGCAAAGTGCTTTCTTATTTACATAGTAACTTCAGCCTTCAGGATTCTTGGTTATTGTTATACAGTTTTTCTTGATCCTGAGGGAGAATCTCTGGAATTGGAAGGAAGTGGATGGAAGCTGAGATTATCTGGTTCAATACTTTTATTTTACCAAAAGAACAAGACCAAAGAGTTAAATTAGAAACTCAAGACCTGCCAGGATTGGTGGCTCATGCCTGTAATCCCAGCATTTTGGGAGGCTGAGGCGGGCAGATCACTTGAGGTCAGGAGTTCAAGATCAGCCTGGCCAACATGGTGAAACCCCGTCTCTACTAAAAATACAAAAATTAGGCAGGTGTGGTGGCACATGCTTGTAATTCCAGCTACTCGGGAGGCTGAGGCAGGAGAATTGCTCGAGCCCAGGAGGTGGAGGTTACAGTGAGCCAAGATCGCACCACCACACTCCAGCCTGGTTGACAAAGTGAGACTCCATTTCGAAAAAAAAAAAGAAACTGAAGACCACATAGCTGGCTAATGGCAGATCTGGAAATATAGGATAGTGAGTCAACACTATATTGTATAAAATAAGGAACTGCACATTGCTATTCACTTATTCTATTTTCAGGGTCACATGGTATGTCACCAGACTATCGAATGTTTAAAAACATTTGTATTGTTATATTTAGTAGGGAAATGCATTGAATTTTCTTTTTTTCTTTTTGGTAGTGAGAAGACATTTCTCAAATATATATAGGAAATGTGGTAGCTTTTAATTAACTGTGTCTTTTAAATCCATAAACACAGTAGTTTATTTTTATCACTCTCAGAACACATTTTCTACTCGCTTTGAAAATCAACAAATTTAATTCACAGAGGCAGAACCAGCAGTCGACCCACAGAAGGCTACAGCATCAAGAGTTAAATGGACCCCCAAATCTAGGGGGAAGGTGAGGAAAAGGATAGGATAAATGCCCAGGAAGGGACCGCCTCTGTCGCTGCGGCACTGAGGTGCCCAGAAACCCACACTCTGTGGATGAAAAGATTTCGCCACAAGGAGACTTTCCAAAAATAAACTGTTTTGTTGGGTGGCTGGAAGTACTTTACCGGTGAGGTGGAGGTGGAGATTTTCCCTTACTTTTCATCAAGAAGATAATTTATCAATGTGGGATCGTATCATGTTATGGAAATAAGTTAAAAACAAAATCAGTCTATCCCTGTGTGATAAAGAATTAACTTTACCCAAAGAGAGGTCTGGCTTTTGCCCTGGGCTCTTGGGAGGTGCTCTCTAAGCTGTTGGAATGTGGTGTCTGAAAAGAGGGTCTTTCCTTACCCAGGAGCCTTGGGCCACACTGGATAGGGTGGGGTCTCTGGGTCATGTGATATCAGCTTTGCCTCCAGAAGGGCTGGAGACTGAGGTCAGCCACCTGGGCAGCCAACCAGATCTTTGTGACCAAGCCCCAGTAAGAACTCTGGACACCAATGCGCAGGTGGGTGTCTCTGGGTGATGATGTGCCATGCATGTTGTCACACATTGCTGAGGGGAAGGTTAGCGCTGTCTGTGACTCCCCAGGGAGAAGACCACTGGAAGCTTTGTGAGTAGAACTTTTCTGGATTCTCCCCATGCATCTCTTCCCTTGGCTGATTTAACTCTGCATCCTTTCACCGCAATAAACTGTAATGGTGAGTATAACAGCTTTCAGTAAGTTCTGTGAGTCCTAGCAATTTATTGAAACTGAGGGTGAATTTGGGCACCCCCAAACTCTGCCATTCATGTCAAAAGTGAGAGTGGTCTTGTAGACTGTCCTCTAACTTTGCAGGTCTCTAATCTGATTTATTTAATTAATTAATTTATTTATTTTTGAGACAGAGTTTCACTCTTGTAGCCCAGGCTAGAATGCAATGGTGCAATCTCGGCTCACGGCCACCTCTGCCTCCCAGGTTCAAGCAATTCTCCTGCCTCAGCCTCCTGAGTAGCTGGGATTACAGGTGCGCACCACCATGCCTGGCTAACTTTTATATTTTTAGTAGAGATGGGGTTTCACCAATTGGTCAGGCTGGTCTTGAACTCCTGACCTCGAGTGATCCACCTGCCTCGGCCTCCCAAAGTGCTGGGATTACAGGTGTGAGCCACTGCACTCAGCCTGTAATCTGATTTAGAACACAGTGACCACTTTCCTCTAATAGCCTTCCTTTCCTCTGGTCTCTTTGTCCCTCCCTCCGTCTGTCCTAAGTGCAGCTGCTCTGTTAATTTTCCTCACACATGTCTGACCGCACACATCTGTTATCTTCAGTACCTTGTAGGTAATTCATTGCTCAACAGAGTTAATGGACGATCCAGGCTGGGACTGCCCAGATGAAAGCTGAGTCACTCCTGGCAGCTCCCAGGCCCTGCCCTGTCCTCTGTTAGTACTGCTGCGTTCTCACCTGCCTGCACGGTTTCTCCTCCCAGTGAACCTGAGCTTTTTGGGGGCAACTATGAAGAGGCCGTTGATCTCTGCTTCCTCAGCACCAGCACTTCTAGGAGGCATTGGGAAGGGGCTGACTCATGAAGGGGAAGCTGAGTCAATACGGGGAAGCCAGTGGACTCGGTGGTGCCATGCCCTTGGTGTGAGTCTTTCTTCTCTGCAGTTACTGACTGAAGCATCAGCATTTGCTTGGTATCCCATCTTGTGTGTCTTGGGTCAGTGATGATTCTTCAACCGATCTCTTTAGGAACTAGCAGGTAATGGTTTCTGAGATTGGTGCCTAAAGCTTGGAGGAGGTAGCTAGTTATGATCTGTCTTTGTGAGTCCAAAAAAACCATCAAAACTGGATTCAGTGTTTTAGTGAAGTGAGGAATGTTTTTTGTTCTTTTGGGATGTGTTGCTCTGGTGGACGGTCATGCTTTTGGTTAACTAGGGAAAAGGCCAGAGAGATCAGGAGACACCTACAAACCCTCGTCTGCTTTAAGGAGAGATGGTAGCACTGGACGAGTTTCGATGATCATGGGAAGCAGATCCATCATCTCAGGGCTTAATTGCTGAAGACTGGAGATTGCTATGCTGAATACATTTTCTGAATCAAAAATAGATGATGGCCAAGAATTTTGCTCTGTTTCTGGGCATTAGAAGCAGCCTGGAGGATGTTGCTTGGCTAGTGAAACATTGGAATTTCCTAAGCATTTTGGTGGTTCGTGTGTCCTTAAAAGGCTTGGACAAATTGCAGCCATATCACCAATTATGAGATGCAGACTATAGAAATAGCCTTCATGGAAACGAATTACCTAAAACAGGCTGCCCCAGATAACTCGTGGATAAGATGCCGGGATGCTTATGTGTTTATCTGAAACTGGAAAACGAGGGACATCCTGAGATACTGGTTTCTCTGGAATATTCCTAACCAAGGATCCTGGGATACATAGGGTCTGGGGGTTTGGCTGTGGGCTTTCGACCAATAGAAGCATCCTGAAGCAAGGAGCACCTAAGGGGTAAATACTATAGGCCAGGTGTGGTGACTCATGTCTGTAATCCCAGCACCTTGGGAGGCCAAGATGAAGGATCACTTGGAAGGATCCTTGAGCCCACGAGTTCGAGACCAACCCGGGCAACATAGTGAGACCCTGTCTTAAAAAAAAAAAAAGGAAATAAATAGTGTAATTTCTTGGATATGCTGAGGGTGAAATTTGAAGTGAATGAGATCAGGAGTTGCCTAGGTACACATAATTTGGATGTCTGGTTGTGGCACAGGGCTCTTATATTCTTAATTACAACTCAAACTAGGCCAGGTATGGTGGCTCACGCCTGTAATCCCAGCACTTTGGGAGGCCGAGGCAGGTGGATCATGAGGTCAGTTCGAGACCAGCCTGGCGAACATGGTGAAACTCCGTCTCTACTAAGAATACAAAAATTAGCTGGGTGTGGTGGCAGGCACCTGTAATCTCAGCTACTTGGGAGGTCGAGGCAGGAGAATCCCTTGAGCCCGGGAGGCAGAGGTTGCAGTGAGCTGAGATTGCGCCACTGTACTCCAGCCTGGGTGACAGAGCAAGACTCAGTCTCAAAGGAAAAAAAAAAGAAAAGAAAGGAACTCAAACTGTAAAGGAATGAATAGTCCCACTTCCACTTCCTTGCACTCAGAGTTATTCATCTTAAATCACCTCATAAACTATATAGTTATATATAATGTAGTGAGATCAATTTGTAAGTTAACTAAACAAATAGAAAGTGATATTATTATTATTAAGTAGCCTACATTTAGTGCTAAAATGCATTCACTATGGTAACAGAGAATGCATTGCCTTAACCATTAACCAAATGGAGCGAAACTTTATGAAACAAGAAAGAAAAATATTCACTCATAAACAAAGTAGACTTAAAGAAGTAGCATGTATTTAATAATTAGAAATTGTTCCTTGAAAATTACAAATGACTGGATTTTGGAAAAGTATCTTCCATAATGAAAAGCTAGTAGGTAATATGAAAACTTTACATTTCCTATTGAAACAGAAACAACTACCTTGCCCTTAACGTCCTGTAGAATGTTCTTTGTTGAGTTACCAGGACTAATTGTTCAAGAATTTGGTGTCTCGGCTGGGCACGGTGGCTCATGCCTGTAATCCCACCACTTTGTGAGAACGAGGCAGGCAGATCACCTGAGGTCAGGAGTTCAAGACCAGCCTGGGCAACATGGTGAAATCCCGTTTCTATTAAAAATACAAAATTAGCTGGGTGTGGTGGTGGGTGCCTGTACTCCCAGTTACTCAGGAGGCTGAGGCAGGATAATCACTTGAACCCGGGAGGCGGAGGTTGCAGTGGGCCGAGATCATGCCACTGTAATCCAGCCTGAGCAACAGAGTGAGACTCCATCTCAAAAAAAAACAAAAAAAACCCAAAGAATTGAGGTCTCATTAGAAGACGAGTGTTTCGGGTAGGGATGGGTCCCTCTAGGAGAGATGTTTGAGATACAGGTGTGACGTGCCACTGAAATGCTTGTTTCTGGGTCCTTGACTTTGTAATGTTGACAGAATTCCTTTCTTCCCAAGAATTCATAGCTTTTCACTATGATTAATATTTCTCTTTCAGAGTATCTCATAAGGAAACTGGTGATAGCACCGTACAAATTAGCACACAATAAATGAATATCACCATAAAGAAAAACACTGTATTTCAAAAGCGTATCAGAAACACATCAATCAAAGAGTTTTGAAAATGAACAGCCAGTGGTTGCCAAGGTGTGGAGGTCGCCAAGGCATGGAGGTCACCACAGTGTGGAAGTTGTCATTTGCCCCTGGGGGCAGGAGTGTGAATGGATACAACCTTTCAGAGGGCAGTCTGACAACGCATATCATAAATCTGCAAATGCTCATACTCTTTGGCAAAGAGATTCTACTTCTAGGAATATATCCTAGTGAACTATTGAGAGTCTGTGCAAAAAAAAATGAGCAGCAAGGAGTTTTTCACAGTGTTATTTATAACAGGGAAATATTTAATGTCCAATAATAGATTGACTATTTAAATGATCACATATTTCTCAAATGGAATACTACAGCATTAAACATTATTTTAGAAGAACATTTAATAATCTGGAAAGACATCCATAGTATTTTAAATAAAAAAGCAGATTGCAAAACTGGAATGGTAGTGTGCTCTTACTTTGTTTATAAATAGACTTTTATATGTGGAATTTTAAGCATGCACATATACTTTTTAAAGGACTAGAAGATTGATCACCAAAAATATTTCATAGTACTTGTTGCTGGTTGGTTGGATTCTAAGGGAATTCTCCTCCTTTTGTAACCGCCCAAGGGGTTCACCTTGCTGGCTGCCTAGACAGAGTCGATTCATCAAGACAGGGGAATTGCAATAGAGAAAGTAATTCAGGAAGAGCTGGCTGTGCGGGAGACCGGAGTTTTATTGCTACTCAAATCAGTCTCCTGGAGCATTCAGGGAGCAGAGTTTTTAAGGATAATTTGGTGGGTGGGCGAAAGCCAATGAGCCAAGAGTGCTGATTGGTCAGAGATGAAATCATAGGAAGTCGGAGCTGTCTTCTTGGGCTCAGTCATTTCCTGGGTGGGGGGCCACAGGATCAGATGAGCCAGTTTATTGATCTGGGTGGGAGCAGCTGATCCATCAAGTGCAGGGTCTGCAAATATCTCAAGCACTGATCTTAGGAGCAGTTTAGGGAGGGTCAGAATCTTGTAACCTCCAGTTGCATGACTTCTGAACCATAATTTCTAATCTGTGGCTAATGTTAGTCCTACAAAGGCAGTCTAGTCCCCAGGCAAGAAGGAGGTCTGCTTTGGGAAAGGGCTGTTACCATCTTTGTTTAAGCTATAAACTATAAAATAAGTTTCTCCCAAAGTTAGTTCAGCCTACGCCCAGGAATGAACAAGGACAGCTTGGAGGTTAGAAGCAAGATGGAGTCAGTTAAGTTAGCTCTCTTTCACTGTCTCAGTCATCATTTTGCAAAGGCGGTTTCACTTTTACTCATACGTGTTTTTTTTACCATAAATGTGTCACTTATGTAATAAGAGGGGAGGAAGTTACTTTAAGAAACAACATCAATCCCTTAATGCGCATAAATTTAGAGCATGGGTTCAAAGCGTTCACATAGCCATAGGGAGCCTGGTCCACTTGAAAATGATGGGCTGCTTTGTAGTCTCCAGATTTATTTGGGGGAAAAACACCGCAATTCACTACATAAATCTACCTCCGCAAGAGCTCTTCATATTGCAAAGAATCACGAATTCAAATTTTACAGTAAATTACTTCTTGGCATCGTCAAAATTAAAGCACTTACCTGATATTCTAATCTGCCTGGTTATAAAAATAGTCCGTTTTCCAGAAATTCCCCTTTTCCTTCCAGAAATCCACATATACAAGTCCTAACCAGAATGCTTCTTCCTTTTAAACAGAAGCCATAGTCCCATCAGATGAGTCATCAAAGAAATCACCACCTCCACTCAAAGGCAGGTTTCCCTAACACCACAAGCCCTTCCCTGCCCTCCTGCATGGCTGCATCCCACCTTTACTGGCTCAATGCCACCTCCTCCAGGAAGTCCCCCATCCCATCCTGTGGCTGGCTGTGTTTGTTCACTCTTAGGTCTCCTGGAGCACTTCATCTGGGCTATCAGAAACCCTGGTCACTTTATTGGGAAGTTAACTCTGTCCTATTAGACTGGGCAAAGAGACAGGACCTGGCCTGAGTGAGCCTGCCCCACTTGTCGCTGTGAGGGGCAGAGCACCTAGTATGCTTTTGAGGCTTTCTACGTACTTGCTGAATCAGCAGATCTGGGGGAAGCTTGAAAGCACGTCGACATTCTTTAGGGATTGTCGGACTTCTCTTGATAAATAGTCACAGGGACATCTTCCAGACCCTTTTCCTTTCACTTATTAATGTAAATCTTCTCTCCTTCCTACTCCCTTAAAGGATGGGTGTACCACCGGGTACGGTGGCTCACGCCTGTAATCCCAGCACTTTGGGAGGCCGAGGCAGGTGTATCACGAGGTCAGGAGTTCGAGACCAGCCTGGCTAACATGGTGAAATCCCGTCTCTACTGAAAACACAAAAATTAGCTGGGGGCGGAGGCGCGCGCCTGTAATCCCAGCTACTTGGGAGACTGAGGTAGGAGAATCGCTTGAACCTAGGAGGTGGAGGTTGCAGTGAGCCAAGATCGCACCACTGCACTCCAGCCTGGTGACAGGGTGAGACTCCATTTCAAGAAGAAAAAAAAAAAAAAAAAAAAAAGGAAAAGTGATGAGTGTGCCTTGAGCTCAAGTAGTACCATTATTTTCCAGGGGGGATATCAGTTTACCCGCAGAGAAGTGAAATTTCTTTTTTTCTTTTTTTTCACTTACTATTCATCCCTCCCCCGAACTGACCAGTTGCAGCTGCTTTTTCTAATTTTAAAGCCGTGTCTCATTTTTTCCATGCAGTGAAGATTGCATGTTAAATTGCTACTGTTTCTAAAATGTTGCTCAGCCCTTGGAGTAGCTTTTATTTGTCACAGAGTCAGCGAGCTGTCTAGGCCTGCTTCTCTGTTTAGCTTTGGCTAAAAAGATAGATGGCTCTTAATAGGTCTCTCCATCCTTTCTTTTTTTATGGGGGTTTCAGAGGAAAGTCTTGCCAGAAATACAGGTTTCTATTTGAAATTAGCATTTGTTCTTAAAAAAAAAAAAAAAAGAGTCTGTAACCTGTCACCAGCTGAGTTTTCTGTTAAGAAGTGATAGATTCTTACCAGGAGAATAGGGAGCCTTCTCCACAGGCATGAGTCAGAGCAATGACAGAAGAGAACAACAAAAGGAAACTTCTTCTCGTTGAAAACTCCTGAGAATATATCCTGTCCCTTCCTTAAAGCCAGGGCCTCAATTTCTGTACTTCCTGTGCTGTCTCTACTGATTGTATAGTTGCTTGAAAGGTGGAATGCTCTACATTTTCAAGGTTGAAATCTCTTGTGATTACCAAACTAAAACTCAGAGGAAACGGACACTGAAATACATTCCTGATTGGAGAACAAAACTATCCAACCTCATAGGGAAGGGAATTTGACACTAATAGAACTACAAGTGCAGGCCGGCATGGTGGCTCACGGCTGTAATCCCAGTACTTCGGGAGGCCAAGGTGGGCGGATCACCTGAGGTCAGGAGTTCGAGACCAGCCTGGCCAACATCATGAAACCCCATTTCTACTAAAAGTACAAAAATTAGCCAGGTGTGGTAGTCACATGCCTGTAATCCCACCTATTCGGGAGGCTGAAGCAGGAGAATTGCTTGAACCCAGGAGACAGAGGCTGCAATGAGCTGAGACTGCACCACTGCCCCCCAGCCTGGGTGACAGAACAAAACTCCGTCTGGGAAAAAAATAAAAAAAAAAAGAAAAGAAGAAAAAAAGAACTACAAGTGCATTTACCCTTCCACCCAGTGACGCCACATCTAATAATTGCCCTGCAGACACACACTCTGAAATAAGAAAAAGATATAGACAGAGTTATTCATTGTGGCATTATTTTTGAGAGTAACATATTGGAAACAACCTAAATACCCCTCCTAAGGAGACTGGTTGAATAAACCATGGTATAGTCACCCAAGGGAGTGCTATGGCGTTGCAGACATAAGAATGAAGAAGGTGTGTTGGGACTGAAAGGAGGTGATTTCCCACCTTTGGTGAGAGAAGCCAAGGACAGAGTATCTGTGTTGTGTGCTACTTTTGTGAGCTAATGATGGAAAGGGAAGTGAAACAATTATATACACACTTCTTTTTTTTCCAAAAAGAAATAAGGAAAGAAAAAAAGAGAAATTAATAAAAATGGTTACTTCCAGAGTTGGGCTAGGGGTAAGACTTTTCTGAGTATATATATATGTATCTTTTTGGAGATGGAGTCCTGCTCTGTCACCCAGGCTGGAGTGCTGCGGCATAATCTCGGCTCACTGCAACCGCCACCTCTCTGGTTCAAAGTGATTCTCCTGCTTCAGCCTCCCAAGTAACTGGGATTACAGGTGCCTACTACCACACCCACCTAATTTTTTATTTTTAGTAGAGACAGCATTTCACCATGTTGGTCAGGCTGGTCCCGAACTCCTGACCTCAGGTGATCTATCCATCTTGGCCTCTTAAATTGCTGGGATTACAGGCATGAGCCACCACGCCCGGCCTATAGTTTTGACTTATAAGTCACGCACATGTTTTTTATGCTTCAAATAAAAGAAATCTAAAAGCATGAAAAAAACTCTAGAATTGAAAATAAACCAAAACAAATGAACCCAAGTGATTATGTCATTGATAACATAACCCCACAGGAAAAAAATATTTAGTTCAAGTAATTTTTCAACATAGTACTCTATTTTTCTACCCTGACTGAGGTCTATTCTAGGACTAAAAAAAAAAAAGAGATAAATTTTACACTTTGTTTAGCTGGTGTTGTGGGTTGTGTTCCGTGAAAATATATGCTCAAGTCCTAACCCCGGTACCCATGCTTGTGACTTGATTTGGAAATAGGATCCTTGTTGAAGTGGATTAGAGTGGGCCGTAATCCAATGGCTGGTGTCTTTATGAGAGGAGGGAAATTTGGATGCACAGACAGACACAGAGAAAGGAGAATGCTATGTGAAGACATTGGCAGAGCTTGGGGTGAGGCATCTGCCAGCCAAGGAGTGCCAAGGGTGCCAGCCGCCACCAGAAGCCAGAGAGAGGCGGGGAGCAGCTTCTCCCCACAGCTCTGAGAGGGAGTGTGGCCCTGATGATGTCTTACTTTGGCACTTCTCGTCTCCAGAACTGCAAGAGGGCAAATTTCTGTTGTTTAAAAGCCACCCAGTTTGTGGTGCTTTGTTCCGGAAGCCCTGGCGACCAAGACAATAGATTTACTGCTGATTACGGCACAGGTGGAGTCATTCTGAAATTGTTCTGTGTGCATTTGTAGAATAGAACAATGTCTCACAACATACTGATTGTTGAGGACCTGGTTCTCACTGTTAGAAAA
Organism: Papio anubis; assembly: GCF_008728515.1. Taxonomy (NCBI): domain Eukaryota; kingdom Metazoa; phylum Chordata; class Mammalia; order Primates; family Cercopithecidae; genus Papio; species Papio anubis. The sequence goes on from NC_044985.1 coordinate 116,759,400, forward strand.
GCAACATATACAAAAAAGATACTTGTACACCCATGTTTATAGCAGCACAATTCACAATTGCAAAAAACTCAAATGCCCATCAATCAACTAGTGGATAAACTGTGAACATATATATATATATGCAATATATGCAAAGTATATGCTATATATGCAATATATACACTATATATGCTATATATGTTATATATGCAATATATATGCTATATATATGCAATATATATACACAATGGAATACTACCCAGCCACAAAAAGGAATGAATTAATGGCATTTGCAGCAACCTAGATAAGACTGGAGACTATTATTCTAAGTGAAGTAACTCAGGAATGGAAAACCAAACATCATATGTTCTCACTCATAAATGGGAGCTAAGCTATGAGGATGCAAAGACATAAGAATGACACAGTGGGCTTTGGGGACTTGGGGGGAAGGTTGGGAAGGCGGTGAGGGATAAAAGACTACAAACTGGGTGCAGTGTATACTGCTCGGGTGATAGGTGTACCAAAATCTCACAAATCACCACTAAAGAACTTACTCATGTAACCAAACACTACCTGTTTCCCAATAACCTACAAAAATAAAAAAATTTCAAAAAAAGAAAAGTGAGATACAGAATCAGGGAGTAACCATCACTGTGTATAGGACTGGAATTAGGATATGCATGTGAATTCACACACACACATATATGGGTACAATTTCCTAGCTCTGATTGCTGAATAGTCCTAGAAGCAGTGACGTACCAGTAGTAATGAACACATCTAGTGCCCAGATCTTGGTTTCTAAACACCATTCTCCACTAAATGGAGCTAGGGCTCCATGGAAAAATGGCTGATTGCATGTCCGAGATACAGAAAGCATATGAAAGCATGCTGTGTCTGAAAGCAAGGAAGTGTTCAAAGACAGCTGGGGAGATGTCAAGGGACACTGTGGCCAGCTGGGAGGGGCTCCTATGTGACAGTTTGAGCCTCAGAAGGAATATGACAATCATGGATTAAAACACATTGAATTAAAAATATAATGACCGTGAGTCCACAGTCATACTCAAAAACAAAAGAAAACAAACCACAAAACAAAGGAAGGGTCTTCTTCACAGAAGAAAATCAACTAATGTAAGTATGAGGAGTGCTAGAACATTCCCATTTTGCAACAATGTAAGAGTTGATTTAGGAAAGATTGATAATGGATGTTAAAAGCCATTGGTTGAAAGGCTAATAGGAAAGAGTGTATTTGTGCGGTCTCAAACCATCACTCTACAGATAACTTATTAGTTGCAAAAGGAAAAATTGTACGTTTACTCTGGAGCAATCTGGCAACTTCCAAATTAACCAAATGATCAAACGTAGCATCAGAAATAATGGGCCAAGCTGACATGTGTGCCCTTAGATGGGATGCAGCTTGAAGTACACATCACCTGGATGCGTTCTTGCTGAAAATGTTTAACCTGAATCCAATCAAGTGCGTAGACGCAACTCCCAGTTGAAAGGAGACATAGGGCGTGATATGGGTTGGCTCTGTGTCCTCACCCAAATCTCATCTCTAATTGTATTCCCCACATGTTGAGGGAAGGATCTGCAATCTCCGCCTGTTGAGGGAGGAAGTGATCAGATTATGGGGGCGATTTCCCCCATGCTGTTCTTATGATAATGAGTGAATTCTCACGAGATCTGAGGATTTTATAAATGGCAGTTTTTCCTGCACTCTCACACACTCTCCCTCACCCGCTGCCATGTAAGACATGTCTACTTCACCTTCTGCCTTAATTGTAAGTTTCCTGAGGCCTCCTCAGCCACGTAAAACTGTGGGTCAACTAAACCTCTTTCCTTTATAGATTACCCAGTGTCGAGTAGTATCTTTATAGCAGTGTGAGAACAGACTAACACAGGGAATAAAGGAACAAGTTAACACAGGGAATAAAGGAACAAGTTAATAAAGGAACAAGAAGCAGACAAATTCACAATGGGGCCATTCTACAAGGTGATAGGCCTGTATTTTTAAAGAGTCAGTCATGGAAAAAGAAAGATGAAGAGGCCATTATCGATTACAGGAATCTAAAGACAGCATACCAACAAACGCAGTGATTGAAACTTGACTACATCTTTTAAAAAAGGTATTGACACATACTTATAGGGTACATGTGATATTTTGTTACCTATGTAGAATGTGTAATGATAAAGTCAGGGCATTTAGAGTTTGATTCAATCTTTTCAATATGGCCCAAGTGGCATGACCAAATTTTGATTCACAAATACCAGCTGTGAAAGACATTTTGAGGACAATTGGGGGCCATGGGGTCATTTGAATATAGCCTGGAGATACATTTGTGTATGTGTGTGTATCTATCCATGTACGTGTGTGTGTGTGTGTGTGTGTATATATATATAAAATTAGTATTTTTTTTTGAGACAGAGTCTCACTCTGTCACCCAGGCTGGAGTATATTGCACAATGTTGGCTCACTGCAACCTCCGCCTTCTGGGTTCAAGTGATTCTCCTGCCTCAGACAATCCCAGAGTAACTGGGATTATAGGTGTCAGCCACCACGCTCGACCAGCCTGGATATTAAATATAGAACGATCGTTAACTTTCTTAGGTGTGATAATGGCACTGTGGTTATATAGAAGGATGTCCTTATTCTGAAAAGCTGTGTGCTGGGTATTTAGGGGTGAAGAATAATGATGTCTGCAATTTAGTTTCACACAGTTTAGGGGAAATAAAGGACGGAGAAAGAGAAAAGAGAATGCCAACATGCGAGGAGCTAATAAATTTTTGACTCTAGATTGAGGCCATGTGGGAGCTTATTGTGCTATCTTTTGATTTTTCTGTATGTTTAAAATTTTTTCTTTTAAAAAAGTTGGAGGGCCGGGCGCGGTGGCTCAAGCCTGTAATCCCAGCACTTTGGGAGGCCGAGATGGGCGGATCACGAGGTCAGGAGATCGAGACCATCCTGGCTAACACGGTGAAACCCCGTCTCTACTAAAAAATACAAAAAACTAGCCGGGCGAAGTGGCGGGCACCTGTGGTCCCAGCTACTCGGGAGGCTGAGGCAGGAGAATGGCGTGAACCCGGGAGGCGGAGCTTGCAGTGAGCTGAGATCCGGCCACCGCACTCCAGCCTGGGCGACAGAGCCAGACTCAGTCTAAAAAAAAAAAAAAAAAAAAAAAGTTGGAGGTAAGGGAAAACAAGTATTTAAAGAAGCAGCACTTTGATGGAAAGAAATGGATTAACAATCAAGTTTGGCCAGGCACGGTGGCTCACTCCCGTAATCCCAGCACTTTGGGAGGCTGGGGTGGGTGGGTCACTTGAGGTCAGGAGTTTGAGACTAGCCTGGCCAACATGGTGAAACCCCATCTCTACTAAAAATACAAAAATTAGCCAGGTGTGGTGGTGGGCACCTGTAATCCCAGCTACTCAGGAGACTGAGGCAGGAGAATCACTTGAACCCAGGAGGCGGAGGTTGCAATGACCCAAGATCATGCCATTGCACTCTGGCCTGGGCAACAGAGCAAGACTCCGTCTGAAAACAAAACAAAACAAAAACAAAAAGCAAACAAACAACCTCCCCCCTCCAAAAAAAACAATCAAATTTAAATGTAGTCAGATGTTTGGCATGAAATGTTGAGGTTGGTATGTCACAGAGGCCAAGGGAAGGAAGAGACCTTTGCCAGTCACTGCCCAGCTTGGGAGCTCTGTGGAGCCAGGACCTGCCTGAACGGGAGCCCCACGAAGGCGGAGCTCTTGGTCCCTTTTGTTCACTGCTAAATCCCCAGTACCTAGAACAAAGCCTGGATCATAGTGGGCGCTCTGTAAACATTCGTCATCTGACTCAATGAACTGCAAATAGCTCAGTGATATTAATAAACATCTTTATCTGATTTCTGAGTATCTCTCAGGACTCTGAGCCAAAGATTAGGAATATTTTTTCTTCTTTTCACATATGTTATGAAATTACAAAAGATTATGCTGGTTTATACTCAACTAGTGTCTTTCTCTGCACTCTTTCTTTTTTTTTGAAATGGAGTTTCACTCTTGTTGCCCAGGCTGGAGTACAATGGCACGATCTCGGCTTACCAAAACCCCACCTCCTGGGTTCAAGGGATTCTCCTGCCTCAGCCTCCCGAGTAGCTGGGATTACAGGCATGCACCACCACACCTGGCTAATTTTGTATTTTTTAAGTAGAGACGTGGTTTCTTCATGTTGGTCAGGCTGGTCTCGAACTCTTGACCTCAGGTGATCCACCTGCCTCAGTCTCCCGAAGTGCTGGGATTACAGGTGTGACCCACCATGCCTGGTTCTCTGTACTCTTTCTAGTACTCAGTGTTAGAAATTTTTGGTTTGTGTTTTTAGACCAAGTCTCACTCTTGTTGTCCAGGCTGGAGTGCAATGGTGCGATCTCGGCTCACCACAACCTCCACCTCCCGGGTTCAAGCAATTCTCCTGCCTCAGCCTCCTGAGTAGCTGGGATTACAGGCACCTGCCACCATGCCCGGCTAATTTTTGTATTTTTAGCAGAGACAGGGTTTCACCATGTTGGCCAGGCTGGTCTCGAACTCCTGACCTCAGGCGATACACCAGTCTCAGCCTCCCAAAGTGCTGAGATTACAGGCATGAGCCACAGCACCCAGCCAGAAATAATTTTTAAAGTACCAGTTTGATGAATGAAAAATGTTGTTGTTTTAGTTTACATTTCTTTCTTTACTAGTGAAGTTGATTTTTTTGCTTCATCCTGTTTTATTCTTTCTTTGTGAATGATCTCTTCATGAGTTTTGCTGGTTTTAATTTCAGGAATGTTCGTGTTTCTCTAACTGATTTGTGAATACAGCATGTGGTGTTATTGGTATGAGGATATGTATATTTTTTAACACAGGCCGCTTTGTGGGAAAGGAACTTATTTCTAAAGGATATGTAGATCAAAGTATCAGTGATAGGCTGATAGGTGCTAAGTGTGGCAGTGGGCCCCCCACCCCCACATCCCGGCCTCCCTTTGCCCCTGGACTGTGTGATAGGTGCGTGTGACTCTCCATCACTCTCCCTGTCCCAGGAGACCAGGAGCTGGGGCAGAGAGGAGCCGCCCAGGGCTTTTGGTCCAGCCCCTGCCTTCAGGCAGGCAAGACAGCAGTGTTCTGATTTTCCAGAAAAGACTACCAAGGGGCAAGGCTTCCTCTTGGGCCTTGGACATGCCCCATTCCAGGTGCACATGGACTGGGTGGAAGCAAGGAGACTCCTCAGTCCTGAACAGTTGCTATGAGTTCAGGTCACTTCCAGGAGGTCCCCTCACCACTGCCTGTCCCTCAACCCCTACCTGAGAGTTTAATCTGAAACCCTCTAAGCCAGACTTGCCTTGTCTGTCAGTTTGGTGTCTTTTTTGCTAACATATGTTTGACTTCAACACATGCTTCAGAAAAAAACATGGAAGGGGAACAGCTGATGAATGTACATTAACTGCCAACCGCTCAGTAATTTATTTATTCAATGCATAGCTATTGAGCATCCAGTATCTCCAAGCCCTGACAGATGATCAGGCCTCAGACCCAGCGGCGTCCAGCATGCGGCTGGCTGTTACTGACTTGAAACAATCAGTGGGCCGTCTTAGAGGCTGGCTCCTTTAGCTTTTTGCCAGGAAAGGTGTGAAGACAACCAGTGCCACTGCCCGATTTTGTGAGTGTGGCACTCACCAGAACAACAACTCCAAGATGGCAGACACCAGGACCATCTGCCTTTAGCCTCTCTGGTGGCCATGTGATACCTCAATGTCCAGGGCTTTTCAGATGTGCATCGTACGGTCCCCTTTCCATATCACAGCCTCTCTCTGTAAAGCGAACCACCCGTCATTTGATGTTCTGCCTTGAACTCGGATCCAGCCATTCCACTGATGCTGTGCACCCGCAGATTCTTAGCTGTCTCCCCAGTCCAAGGCACGACAACCTTCTCTCTGCAGACACGTGAATTTGCAACCTGGGAAGACCTGAGTCTTGGCATAGTAATTAAACTTGGCCAAAATAGAGCATGCTATTATTCTACACTGTGGAGTCGAGGTTTTAATTTGGAGGTTTTACAATTGCATGACTGGCAGTGTCAGGCTATAGGGGCCTCCAGCGCCAATTACCCATGTCAGAGACAGAAAGGGAATCAGAGAGGTTTCACACTTCCTTTTAGGGCTTGGCTGCACTTAGGAACCACCAGGGTTCCTCAGTGCACATCACTTGTTCTTTTCTGTCTGTGCAGTCTGAAAGCCCTCCCCATTTCCCCTGTGCAAAAGAAATCCCAATATGTTGTTTAGAAGCGAAACCAGTAATTTCTCCCATGGGTTCTTGTACTGCATGAAGAATGACATGTTCAGTGGTATTGCTACAGTCAATGTAACAGGGAATTTTGAGTGGCAGGTTTATTATTTTTTTATAGCATTTCTTAACATAAGCCAGGGGCATGCTATCAAAATACAGCTCAGTGGAGACATTTCTGCCACAGTTGAAGGGTGAAGGGAAAGTTCAAAATGATAAAGTCCAAGCACACAGCCCTAGGAAGGCATGGTGTGGCCTGGGGATAAAACGCAGATCATCAAAAAAGCCTTCAAGCCGCCTTAGCAGGACTCTGTTGGAGACGGGGTGAGGGTCACGCCTCAGGCAGAGACCTGGAATGGACTCGCCCTGCATGGTGACTCAGGTGGATCTTCAGATGTAAAGGCCGAGTACTATCAATGGGAACTGGGAATATGGATATACATTCCAAGGACAATACTTAAGAATCATGTTGATGCAAGCATTGTAGAGGAAATTCAGACTCCAACAGACATCTATTTACAGAGCACCTATGTGGCAAGAACCATTTTAAATGCATTCTTTCATTGAATTCTCCTGGCAACCTTGTAGAGTTAGCATAATACTTAGGAAGTTCAGGAACTTTTCGGCTCATCGCCATTCACTTCATTTTCTTGAACATTGTTTTCTCCACCAGTAGATGTAAGTTCCAGGATTTCTGGAAGATGATCTATCTATAAGAGTAGCAAGTAGCAAGTGCCTTTTAATAGAGATTTTGATTATCCTCCCAGTGGTTACTACATTTTTCTCATCTTAGATCTGTTAACTCCACATACCAATTTCTACATGGAAGTGCTATTATTTAATAAACAATATATTGAGGGTATCTATTTTCGGACTCTGCCATCTTCTTGCTGGAAAGTCTTGGAAACATAATCAATTGCCTTGAACAGTCTACCTTTGAAAAGTGATCAGCGGGCCAGGCACAGTGGCTCACACCTGTAATCCCAGCACTTTGGGAGGCCGAGGCGGGTGGATCACCTGAGGTCAGGAGTTCGAGACCAGCCTGGCCAATATGATGAAACTCCATCTCTACTAAAAAATACAAAATTAGCTGGGCGTGGTGGCAGTCGCCTGTAATCCCAGCTACTCAGGAGGCTGAGGCAGGAGAATCACTTGAACCCGGAGGCAGAGGTTGCTGTGAGCCGAGATCACGCAACTGCACTCCAACAAGAGTATAGACAAGAGTGAGACTCCTCTCAAAAAACAACAACAACAAAAAAGGACAACAAAAAAGAAAAGTGATGGGGCCAGGCACGGTGGCTCACACCTGTAATCCCAGCACTTTGGGAGGCCAAGGTGGGCAGATCATGAGGTCAAATGTTCAAGACCAGCCTGGCCAAGACGGTGAAACCCTGTCTCTACTAAAAATACAAAAATTAGCCAGATATGGTGGCACGTGCCTGTAATCCTAGCTAGTGGGGAGACTGAGGAGGAGAATTGCTTAAACCCATGAGGCAGCAGTTTCAGGGAGCCGAGATCACACAACTGCACTTCAGCCTGAGTTACAGAGTGAGACTCTGTGTCAAAAACAAAGAAGGAAAGAAAGAAAGAAAAAGAAAGAAAGAAAGAAAGAAGAGAAAAAAGAAAGAAAGAAAGAAGGAAGGAAGGAAGGAAAGAAAGAAAGAGAAAAGTGATCAGTGTATCTGCCTCCTGATATTGTTCAGTTTTAATAAAAGAGATGGCTACTCCTACACACGAACATGCTCAAAAAATAAAAAAATAAAGCCAGAAGGTAGTTGACTTACATTCTTTTTTTTAATTTTATTTTTTATTTTTATTTTTATTTTTTTGGGGGGCGGAGTCTCGCTCTGTCTCCCAGGCTGGAGTGCAGTGGCACAATCTCGGCTCACTGCAAGCTCCGCCTCCCGGGTTCTCGCCATTCTCCTGCCTCAGCCTCCCGAGTAGCTGGGACTACAGGCGCCCGCCACCGCACCCGGCTAATTTTTTGTATTTTTAGTAGAGACGGGGTTTCACCGTGTTAGCCAGGATGGTCTCGATCTCCTGACCTCGTGATCCGCCCACCTTGGCCTCCCAAAGTGCTGGGATTACAAGCGTGAGCCACCTCCCCCGGCCCATTCTTTTTTTTTTTTTTTTTTTTTAAAGAAAAAGTGTAAGCAACATTGTTGGTGACACTGATAGACGTTCCTTTATGAAAATCAGGAAATGGGATCAAAACCCCCTGTATCCCGGCTGCCTGCCTAGGGGGAGATCTGCCCGGGGCCAGGGTCTTCTCCCAGAAAGCAGTTCTGGTGCTCCAGGATGTATGCGGTTTCTTCCATGGAGCATAACTGAGGTGACTGGGGCCCGGGAGCGTTTTCCAGGAGGAACGCAGGGGGGCCACATGACTAAGGTCCAGGAATAGGCTCCTGGAACACCGGCTTTGGCGCACCGGAGCTTCCTGGGAAGCTGCCAGGGGAAACGGTAGCTAAATGTCTCCTTGAGCCACCAGATAAGACATTTTCTGATAGAAACTGGCACTCAGGACAGTGGAGGTGATTGATAAATATTTGTTAAATGAATGAACTCATAAATGAATGATACCTCAAGTTTGCAGGGGTGAAGCATTTGCCAAAAATAGAGCTACTAACTACAAAAAAATCCTTTCTTCCTATTGATGTGTGGATAACAGAACCAATTGTCTGCTGAGGGAACTGCATTTAGAGTCAGGCTGCAGTGTCAGGTGGCTCAGGGTGTGCACTGTCCAACTAAGGGGTATCTTTTACATAAATGACACTGTGAATGGAACCCTCTCGAGGTGGGCCCTGGAATCACACCCTCGACTTAAAGGAGGGTGCTTTATTCTTTTCTCTCTGACAGGGGAGGTGGGTATCCAGGCTTTCATTCATTCATTAACTGTCTTAGGCCTGGGGATATGACAGTGAATAAGACATCGGTCCAGCCCTGGAGTTATTGTCTAATAGAAAAGATGGATAAGTTGCCTGAAAATGGTATGTTAATCTAGGTGATGAGATATTGTAGGATGCTGTGGGAGCTTGAGAGAGGGGTTCCTAATGCCATCTGAGGCAGGGAGCATGAAGGAGGGGTGGCAGGTCGAGGAAGCCTTTGCAGAAGAAGCTAAGTGAGAACTGAAGGATGAATAGAAACTATCCAGGCACCAGTGGGAGTGGGGGAACAGCAGGTGCAAAGGGCTTGTGGTGAGAACACTTTCCAGCCATCGAGACATAGTAACAGGTCACGAGACATAGTAACAGGTCACACACATTGGGGGCAGATCGCTGTTCCCAGCACTTTACAGACATCAGCTCACTTTTTGTTTGTAATATGCTTATTCATACTCTAACTCTCCCCAACTTAAGGTGAGGACACTGAGGCAGAGAAAGCCGAAATGACCTGCCTAAGATCGAGCGTGGGAGTCTCCCTCCAGAGCCTGCAGTCTTTTTTCTCTCAAGATATTAATTGTTTTTTACGTTTTAAAAGAATACCAAAAATTGCAAGTACAGTACAAAGAACTTTTTGGAAACTTTCCCTGAGCCATTGGAGGGTCAGCTGCCGACCTGACATCCCACCATCCCCAAATACTTCAGTGTGTATTTTCTAGAACCAAGGCTAGTTCCTATATAACCCGAACACAACCATCAAAACCAGGAAGTCAGCTTTGAAATATTATCACCAGTGACTCTCAGACTCCATTCAGCTTTTTGCTATTGTCTGCTACGATGTCTTTTACAGTAAAAAGACCCAGTCCAGGATCATCATGGCAGCCAGCTGATCAGTTCTTTGCTGTCCTTTAACTGGGAGCAGTTCTTCAGTTTTTGCTTGTTTTTGTTTGTTGGCTGGTTGGTTTGTTTTTGAGACAGAATCTCGCTCTCTTGCCCAGGCTGGAGTGCAGTGGTGCGATCTCACTGCAGCCTCCACCTCCTGAGTTCAAGCAATTCTTGTGTCTCAGCCTCCCGAGTAGCTGGGATTACAGGCATGTGCCACCACGTCTGGCTAATTTTTGTATTTGTAGTAGAGATGGTGTTCCACATGTTGGCCAGGCTGGTACTGAACTCCTGACCTCAAGTGATCCACTCACCTCAGCCTCCCAAAGTGCTGGAATTATAGGCTTGAGCCACCAAGCAGGACCTTTGCTTGGTTTTTGTGACTCTGACACTCATGAAGATTTCAGACCAATATATTTTGTAGAATGTTTCTCAATCGGGACTTCTCTGGTGTTTTCTAATATTAGATTAAGGGTTTGCATCTCAGGCTGGCTACCTGGTTAGTTTGGCGTGTTTTTGAATTTTGCAGAAATGAAACTGTATTGTACATATCCTTCCTCGATCTCCCCCAAACATAACTGCAGTTTAGCGTGTGCTTGTATGTGCTGGGCCCTGTTTGCTGTGTTTTCTGGTTTCAGATGCCACTCCTTTCCTTGTAAATGTGAGGCAACTGAGGCTTGGAGAGAGCAAAGACTTATTTACCCAAGGCCATATGCTGCTATAAGGAGGATCCAGAGCTCAACCACTCTGAGTGGTTGTCCCTGAGGGGACCTGGCTGGGTCCTGCTAAGGTCAGAACAGGTGGGGTTTTGAGAGAATTTGAGAGAAACAAGCTTATGGGTCCATCAGTTCCAGCTTCTATCATCTCCCCAGAGTCAGCCCATAATATAAACATCTTAAATTAAGAATTCAAAAGAATTGGAAAAAGATTTGGCTGCAATATAAGATTGTGACTAACAGAATAAACAGTAACTAATATTATCCATAAAGTATTGATAGAACCAATAAAATAGGAGTTTAAGAACCAGAATTAGGCTGGGCGCAGTGGCTCACACCTGTAATCCCAGCACTTTGGGAGGCCGAGGCGGGCAGATAACCTGAGGTCAGGAGTTTGAGACCAGCCTGACCAACATGGCGAAACTCTGTCTCTACTAAAAATACGAAAAGTAGCTGGGTGTGATGGCAGGCGCCTGTAATCCCAGCTACTTGGGAGGCTGAGGCAGGAGAATCGCTCAATCGTTCAAACCCAGGAGGTGGAGGTTGCAGTGAGCTGAGATTGTGCCACTGCACTCCAGTCTGGATGACAGGGTGAGACGCCATCTCAAAAACAAAAACAAAAAAATTAGGTTACTGAAAAGTTACAGTTATAAACAGTCAAGTAAAAAAAAATAAATAAATAAAACAGCATATGAAAGACTATGGTTAAAAAGAAATAGGAAATAAAACAATAAATCGAAGACCAACCCTGCCCCAGAAGCTTAGGAATTTAAATAGGCAGATAAAAACAGAATTAAGGGGGAAAAAAGATTTGGCATTAAGAATTAAAGCCAGAAGTGCTGAATTTTAATAGTGGTAATTATGATAAAGCTAAAACACAAAGGGAGAACATTTAAAAGGTTATTAAAATAGAAAATAAGAAGGAAGGTAAAAGGGCAAAGTAAGGAAGATTAAAAATTAAAAATAAGTATGATAAGCTAGAATAACCAAAATACAGCAAAATATATCTAAATGGGCAATTTAACAAGGGGGAAGATGTCAAGAGTTTAAAAACTAAAGATGTAATTATAGGTAGAGAAAATCCACACTTCAAGCTCAGACCCCCAGAGCCTGTGGTTGCTGCTATTATTATTTATTATTATTATTATTATTATTATTATTATTATTATTATTTTGAGACGGAGTCTCGCTCTGTCTCCCAGGCTGGAGTGCAGTGGTGCAATCTGGACTCACTGCAACCTCTGCCTCCCAGGTTCAAACCATTCTCCTGCCTCCGCCTCCCAAGTAGCTGGGACCACAGGCACCTGCCACCATGCCAGGCTAATTTTTGTATTTTCAGTAGAGACGAGTTTTGCCATGTTAGCCAGGGTGTTCTCGAACTCCTGACCTCAGGTGATCTGCCCGCCTTGGTCTCCCAAAGTGCTGGGATTGCAGGTGTGAGCGACCATGCCCGGCTCAATTATTATTAATATTAATGTTAAATGTGAAAGTAGTCATAAGTCCCAGAGACCGTCCATATGATCCCATAAGACCTGAGTCACACGCAAGTCTCTGCATCTGTCTGGTCACCTCTGGGTGTGGGCCTCTGCCCAGCAGGGGAGGGAGAGCTGGGACTGTGTCCTCCTCCAGTGTTACACCTAGAGCCACCTGCCTTGCAGCCCAGTCACCAAGGCCCATGGAGAGGTGTGGGATATACCCCTTCAACTTCTCATAGGGGAGAAACTTTTAGAACTGCTGAAAATAAGATAGAGCTGTCAAAAGTATATGAAATTAGCTGCATAAACTGTGAAACATAAGTCACAGTTATATTTGTTCTGAGACAGTGTAAAAATAGAAACGGTTTCACAGATAGAAAATCCAAACCTCTCTTCAGTCACTGTGTCCATGTAGCCTGAGATCCTTCCGATGCTCTAGTGTCCTTTGTTTCTGCAGAACTAGGAGGCCAGTGCTGGGACCTCAGCTAGCATCCAAGCAAGGGATGCCAGAAAGGAAATTAATTTATGATGCTCCATTTGTATTTTTATTGCTGAGGGTACTTGGTCTCCTATATTACTAGGGGAGGTGGAAAAATGGGTTATTACCAAAAGGCAGCCGGGCAGCAAACCCCTCTGAGTTAGAGATACTGTACTGCTGCCAGAGCTGCATGGAGTATTCATCTAACCTGGTGACACTGTGACCTCTTTGCAAGAGCCTTGGTCTACACAGTTCCAGGATGCTTCTGGACCAGTCTGCACAGGTGTGTCTTCAAGAGGTCAGTGGTTGAGCTCCTAGATCTCAGCCTCTGCCCGGGAGTCGGCATGCGTGCATTCATTCGTTCATCAATCATTTGCAAGTATCGAGGCCCTCTGGTGTGTTGCACTGTGCCAATTGCTCAGGAAGGAACAAAACTTGGCATGGTCCTATGTGTGAGGAGCTTACAGTCAATGCCACCTGGGCCACCATGGTCAATGGTAAGAGCTGATGATCCTGCCAGCCTCCCAGAACTGGGTGGGCAAGACTGAAGGGTCTCTATACTCAAGCTTCTGTCTTTTTTTTATTTAAAAAAAACAAGCTTTTAAAAATTAAACATAATAAAAACTGAAGTTTTCATTATGGAAAATGTCAAACATACACTGAAACAGACAGAAAAGTATAATGAATTCCCCCAGTACTCATCACCCAGCTTCAAGAGTTCTCATCTCACGGCCAGTCTTTTATCTCCACTCCCACCCACTCCTCCCTGGGCCTGGATTATTTTGAAGCAAATCCCAGACATCATATCACTTCAGCCAAAATATTTCAGACTGTATTTCTATAAGATATTGAGAGTTAAATATAGGTTAAAAATAACTACAATACCATTAGCATGCCTAAAGAGATTATTGATAATTTCTTAACATGATCAAATATTGGCTCAGACACCCCTCCCCACAGTGTGTTTGAAAAAGGATTCAGATAGGATCTGTATAATGCAATCCATTGATATTTCTTTAGTCTCTTTTAATTGCTTCCTCTCTTTCTTGTTTTTCTCTTTGCAGTTTTCTCCTGAGAAATTGGGGCATTCATCGTGTTTGGATTTTATGATTGTGTCTGCATGGTGTTGTTTAACCTGTTCCTCTCTCCCCTGTGTTTTCTGTAAATTCCTAGTTAGATCTGGAGGCTTGATTAGAGTCAGGCTGCATTTCTTCAGCTCCTGTTTTACTCAGTGTTTGTCCCTGTGTTTAGACACTCTCACAGAACAACCCAAGCTAGCTTCAATAAACACCTGACAAGCTGCCCCAGGCTTACTGAACATGGACTGTACATTTTCATAGAAATACATACAAGGAACAGGAACAGTATGGAAACTGGACATTGCCCAGCATCAGCACTTGAAGACTCACCATGCTGTGCATGAGCCATTGGTGACAATGGGCGATTCCACAGCAATGGCCTTTTTTTTTTTTTTAGACAGAGCTTCACTCTTGTTGCCCTGGCTGGAGTGCAATGGCGCAATTTCGGTTCACCACAACCTCTGTCTCCTGGGTTCAAGTGATTCTCCTGCCTCAGTCTCCTGAGTAGCTGGGATTACAGGCACGTGCCACCATGCCCAGCTAATTTTGTATTTTTAGTAGAGAAAGGGTTTCTTCACGTTGGTCAGGCTGGTCTTGAATTCCCGACCTCGGGTGATCTGCCTGCCTCGGCCTCCCAAAGTGCTGAGATTACAGGCGTGAGCCACTGTGCCCGGAAACAATGGCCATTTTTTAGGTGGATCCGTGGATGACAGTCACAATGTTTAACAACCAGATATGGCACCAACCAGCTAGAGCAGAGCTGTTAACACTTAGTGTGGCTGTCCGGGGCTGTCCCTGCTGAGTGTTGGCCTTGGAGGTGACTCCCGTGTTTAATGCAGGCTGAGCATTCTTGGAGCGATGTACTCTTGCGATTCCCTCTGGCCGTTGCCAGGAAAAGAGGAAGGCCAGTGGGCTAATGCTTTAACAAGGCTGATGCTTGCTTAGTTTATCCAGAAAAATGGCCCCACATATTTTAGATGTAGCCTAATTTTGAATACTAAATATCAACTTATAAAAGCATATATTAAAGTTTTTTTCTTATACATATATTTAGCAATGTGACACTTTTGTTATATGAAATGATTTCTGGAACTAGAACCCTGATTCATGACCTTGCACCTGTAGGAATAAACTCCCAGTACAACACCTGAACTTGAGGGGACCCCAAGGGACCGAGTCAGTGATGTGCTGGGGGCTTTGGACTTTGCCTCCTGTGGGCAGATTAATATGAACACCCTCCTTCTCACAGCCGTGATTACCCTGGCCATACCTCACAGGCAGCCTGGAAAGGGGAGGTAATGGGGGTGGAGTCAGAGCCCCTGGGTTCACCGTCTGGCTGGCTCACTAGGTAACTGTGCAGCCTTAGGCTAGGCACCAAATTGTGTTGAGTCTAGGCCTGGAGTGGTGGATCATGCCTGTAATCCCAGCACTTTGGGAGGCTGAAGCGGATGGATCACCTCAGGTCAGGAGTTCGAGACCAGCCTTGCCAATATGGTGAAACCCCGTTTCTACTAAAACTACAAAATTATCCAGGCATGGTGGCACATGCCTGTAATCCCAGCTACTTGGGAGGCTGAAGCAGGAACCTGGGAGGCAGACGTTGCAGTGAGCCAACATTGTGCCATTGCACTCCAGCCTGGACAACAAGAGCAAAACTCCATCTCAAAAAACAACACATGGGGATAATGGCCAGAGAATTTAATGAGACGGTGGGTGTAAAGGTGCTTGATATATGTAAGTTGGCTTCCTGTGCTCCTCTTTACAGAACGCCTTTCTGCAGTGACTGTGCTTCCCTCCTGCCGTGCTGCCCAGCTCACCATGACTCACTGCTGGCTGGTGTACTGAAGAGGACTTGCAAAGCAGCCTTGGATGAACTCTCTGAGGACGGGCACTGACTACCAAGAAGAACATCCCATGTCCCACATCAGCACCACTCCACATCTTGAAAACTGAAGAACTGGTTCTTGGGTCCATTCTGGGCTTCTGAAGACTCTAAATCTTTAATCTACTGCCTCTAGCCCCAACTGTTCTTATCTCCGTTATCTGCTCTTACCTCACCCAAGGCCCTTTCGGCATTCTCTTGTGTGTGAGACCCAGACTCTAACTCCATTATATATGTTTGGGGTTGCCTGGCTCACCTTCACGTGTCTAAAAATTCCCCCAAGCACAGCTCCCACTGATGAGGTGGGAATGGCCCCATTAATCTTGCCCCCTGTTCTTTTAGCTGTTTGACCCAGAGATTAAACACCTGACCCAAGAATGGTCAACCAGATTATTTCCCTTAGAAATTCCTTTTTCCTAAGAGACACAAAAAGGAGTCCCCAGTGACTGTGTGGCCAGCCAAGATGAATGGTCACTGCGGCAATGACTGCCATTCACATTAACTGCCAGCTGAAAGTCAAGAAGCAGGACAACAAAGCAGTCCACAGACAGAAACAGGGAGGAGGGGGCCTCATGGCCCCCAAGAAGAGGATAAAGTGGCTCTGGTTTTTGATGGCTTCTTCATTCTTGTAAAGATGGAAAGATGGGTTTCATCTCTTCTACCTAGAGTCTCCAGGATTCCAGCATCCTTACAATAT
The DNA here is from genome assembly GCF_008728515.1 of Papio anubis. Lineage (NCBI taxonomy): Eukaryota > Metazoa > Chordata > Mammalia > Primates > Cercopithecidae > Papio > Papio anubis. The sequence goes on from NC_044985.1 coordinate 116,775,764, forward strand.
CCCTCTTTTACTTGAGCAAATTTAGGTAGGCTTCCGATGTTTGTCATCAAAGCAGCCTTGGCCAGGAAATAAGACAAGGGTGTCTACTCTCACCATTTCTATCCAGCACTATGATTGAAGGCCTTGCGAGTGCAATAAGGCAAGATAAACAAACAGAAGGCATGACGATTGAAAAGAAAGAAATACGGCTGGGTGAGGTGGCTCGTGACTATAATCCCAGCACTTTGGGAGGCTGAAGTGCGCGATCGCTTGAGATCAGGAGTTCAAGACTAGCATGGTCAACATGGTGAAACCCTGTCTCTACTGAAAATACAACAACAACAAAAATTAGCCAGGTGTAGTTGTGGGCACCTGTAATCCCAGCTACTTGGGAAGCTGAGGCAGGAGAATCACCTGAGCCCAGGAGGTGGAGGTTGCAGGGGGCCGAGATGGCGCTACTACACTCCAGCCTGGGTAATAGAGTGAGACTCCATCTCAAAAAGAACAAATAAGCAAATTTGTTAAGATCACGGGATACTAGGTGAACATGCAAAAATTAATTTTATTTTTATATACTACCAAAAAATGATTGAAAAATGAAATTAGGAAACACTGGCATTTAAAATAGGATAAAAAACATGAAATACCTATAAACAAATTTATTTAAAATATGTGTAAAACCGTTACGTTAAAAACTACAAATCATTGCTGGATTAATTTAAAGAATATCTACATAAATGCAAGATTAGGACACATTCATAGTGTGAACAATTTAAGTTGCCAATATTCAGGTGTCAATGATCACTTAATTTTTTAAAAAATTGACAAAAATTGTATATATCGTATACAATATGTTGTTTTGAAATATATATACCTTGTGGAATGGCTAAGTCAAGCGAGTTAACATATGCATTAAACCTGAAATTTATCTGTAGAGACAGTGCAATTTCAACTGAAATTGTAGCAGATTTTTTTTTTTGGTAGAAATTGACAAACCAATTCCAAAATTTGTATGTATGGAAATGCAAAAGATTTAAAATAGTCAAGACTATATTTAAAAAGAACAAAGTAGGAGGGTTTACACTACCAGATTTTAAGATTAAGCACAAAGCGACAGTATTTAAGACACTATGGTAGTGGCATAAAGATAGACAATTAGATCAATGAAACAGAATAAAAATTCAGAAATAGACCCACAAGTCTACAGTCATTGGACTATTGAAAAAAGTACCAATGTAGTTCATTGATGGAACAGAAAGCTTTCCCAATAAACAGTGCCAGAGCCACTAGAGATCTATATGGACCATAGACCCAAATGTGAAAATGAAGAGTCTAAAACTTCCATAAGAAAACGTAGCAGAGTATCTTCATGACTTTGAAGTAGTCAAATATTTCTTAGGCTATAAAAGGACAAACAATTAAAAAATTGTTAACTTAGCCTTCATCAAAATTAAAAATTTCTGCTCATTAAAAGACAATAAACTTGACTGGGCACGGTGGCTCATATCTGTAATCCCAGCCCTTTGGGAGGCAGAGGCAGGCAGATCACCTGAGGTCAGGAGTTCGAGACCAGCCTGGCCAATATGGTGAAACCTTGTCTGTACTAAAAATATAAAAATTAGCTGGGCGTGGTGGCAGGAGTCTGTCATACCAGCGACTTGGGAGGCTGAGGCAGGAGAATTGCTTGGATCTGGGAGGTGGAGGTTGCAGTGAGCCAAGATCGCACCACTGTACTCCAGCCTGGGTGACAGAGCGAGACTCCAACTCAAAAAAAAAAAAAAAAAAAAACTTAAAAGATAAGTAAGTCACAGGCTAGTAGAAAATATTTACAGTACACATATCTGAACAAAGACTTGTATTCAAGATATATAGAGAGCTCCAACAGATTAAAAATATAATAAGAGCCGGGCGCGGTGGCTCAAGCCTGTAATCCCAGCACTTTGGGAGGCTGAGACGGGCGGATCACGAGGTCAGGAGATTGAGACCATCCTGGCTAACACGGTGAAACCCCGTCTCTACTAAAAAAATACAAAAAAACTAGCCGGGCGAGGTGGCGGGCGCCTGTAGTCCCAGCTACTCGGGAGGCTGAGGCAGGAGAATGGCGTGAACCCAGGAGGCAGAGCTTGCGGTGAGCTGAGATCGCGCCACTGCACTCCAGCCTGGGCGACAGAGCGAGACTCTGTCTCAAAAAAAAAAAAAAAAAAAAAAAATATATATATATATATATATATATATAAAAAATAAGAAATACAAAATGGTTAGGCATCTTAAACATGCACCATGAATGGCCAATAAACATATGAAAAGGTGTTCAACATCCTTAGTTGTTAGCAAATTAAAACCATAGTGAGAAACCACAATATAGTAAGACAGACAAAGACTGACAGTTCCAAGAGCTGGCAAGGATCTGGAGCAACTGGAACCTTGATGCCTTGCTGGTGGGAGTGTAAAACAGTACAACCATTTCGATAAATTATTTGCCTGTTTTTAATAAAGTTAAATGTACACCTATCCTAAGACCTAGCAAGTCCACTCCTGGGTATACAGCCCAGATAAATGATTACATATATCCACAAAAAGAATTGTCTAAGGATGTTCATAGCAACTTTATTCATAATGGCTGAAAACTGGAAACAATTCAAATATCCATCAACAGAAGGGTAGATAAGCAAATTGCAACAATACCTCTCAGTAATAAAAAAGAATAATCTGGGCCGGGCATGGTGGCTCACACCTGTAATCCCAACACTTTGGGAGGCTCAGGCAGGTGGATCATTTGAGGTCAAGAGTTCGAGACCAGCCTGGCCAATATGGTGAAACACCTGTCTCTATTAAAAATACAAAAATTAGCTGGGTGTAGTGACAGGCACTTGTAATCCCACCTGTTTGGGAGGCAGGAGAATCACTTGAACCCAGGAGGTAGAGGTTGCAGTGAACTGAGATTGCACCATTGTACTCCAGCCTGGGCTATGGAGTGAGACTCTGTCTCAAAAAAAAAAAAAAAAAAAGAACAATCTGGTACACAAAAATTGATGAATTTCAAAAATATTATGTTGAGCAACAGAAGTCAGACACTATAGAATACACACTGTGTGATCTCATTTGTTGTGTGAACCGACAAAACCAGTCTGCTGGTGATAGATGTTAGAAGATGGTTATATCTGAGAGTTGGATATTGACTTGAAAAGGGGCCCTGAGGGGCCCTGTTGGGGCAATGGAAATGTTCTATATCTTGGTCCAGTTGATGGTCAAGGAGATGTAGTACCTGTGTAAAAATTCATCAAGCTATAGACTCAAGATCTGAACATTTTATTGTAATGTAGGATGACCTTCAATAAAGCATTATTTAAATCACCTTTATGAATACACTAACGACAGCGACGATTCCAAAAACCAACCAGGGAGATGAAATATTTGGGGCTTTTCCGAGATAAATGCTGTAGTCTCTCTTTAATTGTTACCAATCTTTGTGCCATGTAGGGGTTTTTGTTGTTGCTGTTACTGTTGGTATTTCTCCTCTGCTAAATTTAGATGATGAAATCTGCCTTTCTATGCACAACTCAGGTAAGGAGACAGAGAATGATCTCGCTGTATGAGAGCAAAATGGACTTCAATAAGAATGGATAAAGACATTGGGAAAGTGACTATGGAAACTGAACCAGAGATGCTCAAAATCAGCGGCGACACTTTGCATCAGGGGCCCAGTATGAGAAGACAGAGACACAGAGATGTGGGCAAGAGCAGGGATGTGGATGACATCAGTTATGTGGATGACAGACCTCACTCAGAATGCTATGGAGCAAATGAAGCCGGGAGCAAATGACAGAGAATGGGTGAGGACCCCGGGAGTCTCACATCAGACAAGCAGAGATGGAGGGGCTCACTGATGGTCAATGTAGTATGCCCAGGAGAAATGCATATTTTAGACTTGACCTCTAAAAGCAGTAACTCAAAGCTCTCCGAACCTGACAGCCCGTCGGAGGCTTTTGTCTAGAAAATGTCTTCACAGCAGGTGTATCATGACTTATCTCACCATGGAGATCCAGCTCAGAGAATGTAATAGTGACACGTGGCACAGTGGAGTTGGCAGGTCCTGCTTCAGAGGCAGTCATCATCAATGTGCTCACCAAAACCACCGTGCTCACTAAGTCACAAGACAGAAAGGTCGAAGGTTCGTGGGCAAGCTGGACTTGGTGGGGCACAAACAGGAAGGGGCTCACTTCTTTCTCCAGATTCCCCCCTTCACCCTGCTCTGTAGGTTGGCACCACCTGCCTGGGCCTTGTGTGAAACCTCAGGCAGGCCACGTGCAAAGCTTTGCTGGCTACTTGGAAGTTATAAGCAAATGGTCTATTTCGCTGGGTATTAAAGAGAGCAGCCCAAAGCGATTTCCTGACTGTCTGCTTCTCTCTCTCCAGGTGCAGACCCTGCCACAGCCAAAGCCCCTACCTCTTGCTCCATCTTCTCCCCACCCCTCAGCTGCTGTTTGGGCCCTCAGAGTGGGGGCCTGTAGGGGTCCTTAGACATACTTTCCGGGAGGTCTCTGACTACAATTCCTTGGCATGTGCAAAGCTCTTAAGCCAGGACTCCAGCAGGAAGTGCTCTTGAGTAGACTCCTTTTCAAATCAGTTCACAGCTGGCTCTCTTCCTGGAGACCCACACGTGGCTCTGAGAAATCGCACCTCTCTGACTTGCCTTTGGTATAAATGCTTGCCCCATCCCTGCTCAGCCCTGGCCCTCCTCTCCTTGCAGGCTGCTTCAGCCAGTTTGGCTCTGAACGTTTCCGGGTGTGAAGCAGGGTCCTGTCCCCTGATTCTAGAGATTTCCAAGTGGATCCCTTGAAGCCCTCCTCACTTGACCTAAGGGGAAAGGCTCTCACAGGGAAGGGTTGGAAACTCACAGCACCCTGACAACTCACAACTCCCCCCAAACAAAACCCAGTAGGCAGCCCCGTCACTCCCCCTTTCATCTAGTGTTAAAATGCGGAAATATTTGTGTTAAAACATTTTTATGTACCAATTGGCAGGTAGCCACTGTCCTGAGACCCCCTTCTGTCTTCACTTCCAGGGCCCTTTCTTGGTCCCTTGGACTCTTGCTCTGGCGTTGGGTCCTGGTTGTCAGTTATTTTACTGTCACTTCTGTTGATACCCTCCAGTGGGGGTTGGGGGTGGGGACCGAAGGTGGCTTCACTGTCTGTTGTGTCCCAGGTAGGTGGTCAGATATTTACAGTATTGTTCTTGGCTCCTGGGGCTTAAGCCACATCAGAGACAGCAGGAAACAATTGTCCATTGCTATAGTTTGTATTTTTGTCCCCACCCAAATCTCATGTTGATATGTAATCCCCAACGCCTGAGATGGGGCCTGGTGGGAGGTGTTTGGTGGATCCCTCATGTCTTTGTGCTGTGTTCGTGATAGTGAGTTCTCACGAGATCTGGATGTTTAAAAGTGCGTGGCACCTCTCACCCCACTCCCTTGTTCCTGCTCCCCCCACGTGAGATACCTGCTTTCCTTTTGCATTCCACCAGGATTGGAAGCTTCCTGAGGCCTCCCCAGAAGCAGATGCTGCCATATTTCCTGTATAGCCTGCAGAGCTGTGAGCCACTCAAACCTCTTTTCTTCATTATTATTATTATTTTTTGAGACAGAGTCTCACTCTGTCACCCAGGCTGGAGTGCAGTGGCATGATCTCAGCTCACTGCAACCTCCGCCTCCTGGATTCAAGCAATTCTCGTGCCTCAGCCTCCCGAGTAGCTGGGATTACAGGCGCGTACTACCATCCTGGACTTGTTTTTGTATTTTTAGAAGAGACGGAGTTTTGTCATATTGGCCAGGCTAGTCTCAAACTCCTGACCTCATGTGATCCTCCTACCTCTTCCTCCCAAAGTGCAAACCTCTTTTCTTGTAAATTACCCAGCCTCGGGTATTTCTTTATAGCAATGCAAGAACAGCCTAATCCACCCATAATATCTAATTACATGCAAATAAAGTCGGGTTGTGTGTGTGTGTGTGTGTGTGCGTGTGTGTGTGTGGTCAAGGATCAATGGACAAAGCAACCTCAGGAAGGAAACGTTGCCTCCCCATCTTGTCCTAGGATTCTGCTCTGTTGCCTGGTTCACAATTCCCCAGAGCAGATATAGGGATACAATTTCCCTGTAGCCATCATTTGTAGAGATTGTGAAGCTTCTAGGAATTTAGCTCCAAGAAATAATGAGGGCTGGGCATTAGGTTTTGCCACCGTGATATTTATCAGAGTGTGGCTTACAAAACAGCAAAAATTTGAAACTATCTTGGGTCAGAGATTGCTGTTGCCTCCCCTGTATCCACTGTCCCCTTCTTCCTCACTGATGGAACCCATTTGCTGAGGGCAGAAAGAGACCTGGCTTTTTTTTTTTTTTTTTTTTTTGAGACTAAGTTTCGCTCTTGTTGCCCAGGCTGGAGTGCAATGGCGTGATCTCAGCTCACCGCAATCTCTGCCTCCTGGGTTCAAAAGATTCTCCTGCCTCAGCCTCCTGAGTAGCTGGGATTATAGGCATTCGCCACCATGCCTGGCTAATTTTGTATTTTCAGTAGAGATGAGGTTTCTCCATGTTGGTCAGGCTGGTCTCAAACTCCTAACCTGAGGTGATCTGCCCACCTTGGCTTCCCAAAGTGCTGGGATTACAGGCGTGAGCCACCGCACCCGGTCCAGACCTGGCTTTTATTTTATTTTATTTTACTTTATTTTATTTTATTTTATTTTTTTGAGACGGAGTCTCGCTCTGTCGCCCAGGCTGGAGTGCAATGGCGTGATCTTGGCTTACTGCAACCTCCGCCTTCTGGATTCAAGGGATTCTCCTGCCTCAGCCTCCCAAGTCACTGGGACTACAGGTGTGTACCACAGCACTTGGCTAATTTTTGTATATTTTAGTAGAGACAGGGTTTCATCATGTTGAATAGGCTGGTCTCAAACTCCTGATCTCAAGTGATCCACCTGCCTCAGTCTTCCAAAATACTGGATTATAGGCATGAGCCACTGCGCCTGGCCCAGACCTGCCTTTTAAATGACACACCCATTTCCCAGCCTCCCTTGCTGGTGGAGGTGCCATGTGACCCAGTTTTGGCCAATAAGATATCAGCAGCAATGGTTGGTGGGGTTTCAGGGAATCTCCTTAAGAGCAGGGCAGACCTGGCTGGTGCCACGCCCTTCCCTTGCTGGCTTTTCTCTTTCCCTCCACCTGAGCTGTGGTTGTGATGGCTAGAGCTTTGGCAGTCACCTTGACAGATGATAGAGGAGAATGATAGAACCTGGGTCCTTGCAGGCATGAAGGAGCTGCAGTCACAACCCTCTAGACTTCTTTCACACAGCCAAATAGATCTCTGCCTTGTTAAGCTGTGCTATGTTTTAAAATAAGCAGCTGAATTCGGTACTGACTGATACACTATCCAAAACCCAACAATAGGAGCATAATTAAGAAATCACAATCCAGTCATACTAGAGAATATTTTATAGTAAGATCTCGTTTTATGAAAAGGAAGTATGCATGAACATATAGAAAAAAAGACTTGGAGCACATTTACAACATAACAAAACCTCTCTGGGTGGTGGTAGTACAGTGATTTTTTTTTTTTTAATGGAATCTTGCTCTGTTACCCAGGCTGGCCTCAAACTCCTGGGCTCAAACGATCTTCTGGCCTCAGCCTCCCAAAGAGCTAGGATTACAGGCACGAGCTGCTGTGCCTGGCCGAGATACAGTGAACTATCTTTTCCTTCCTTCCCTCCCTCCCTCCCTCCCTCCCTCCCTCCCTTCCTTCCTTCCTTCCTTCCTTCCTTCCTTCCTTCCTTCCTTCCTTCCTTCCTTCCTTCCCCCTTCCCTCCCTTCCTCCCTCCCTCCTTCCTTCCCTCCCTCCCCTGCTTCCCTCATTTTTTGGAGACAGAGTCTCACTCCATCACCAGGACTGGAGTGCACTGGCTCTATCTCACCTCACTGCAACCTCCACATCCCGGGTTCAAGCGATTCTCTTGCCTCAGCCTCCCGAGTAGCTGGGATTACAGGCGAGTGCCACCACACCTGGCTAATTTTTTTTGTATTTTTAGTAGAGACAGGGTTTCCCCATGTTGGCCAGGCTGGTCTCAAACTCCTGGCCTCAAGTGATCTGCCTGCCTTGGCCTCCCAAAGTGCTGAGATTACAGGTGTGAGCCACCGTGCCAGGCTGTGATTTTTCTATTCTATTTCTTGATGTATGTAGTATTTAAAATTTCCTAGTTTTGTGACAGACGAGTAACAATAGTTTTTTTGTTACTTGTGCCTGTAATCCCAGCTCTTTGGGACGCTGAGACTGGAGTATTGTTTGAGCCCAGGAGTTTGAGGCCAGCCTGGGTAACATAGCAAGACCCCATGACTGCCCATAAATATTTTTAAAAAACTTACTGTATGAAACAATATTTTTTTTTGAAATTATGGAGTTTTTATTTTTATTTTTTTTTTAGCATGGGCAACCAAAAGTTACCATTTTTTTTAACATGACACCCTTGTAACCCTGTCAAGTCTTTGCAGCAGTGACCTCTGGTGCATCTTTCCCAGACCAGCATTCCTCACGATCTGCCATCTCTTACCTCATCTTCTGGGCTCCTGGGCCTGTCTGCACTGCTGTTCTCCAAGGAGGCATTCTGCTGCGGGGGACATTCAAGGTCAGGGACTCATTTACAGATTTTCCATTGTCCTGTGAATCTGTGACATTTCAGAAATGGAGCAAGTTAGAAGATATAGATCAACCCTTTTCAGGCAATTCTCTGCAAGCCTAGGACAGTAGCAGCAGTCACGCTAGAAGGTGGAGGAAGCAGAGTGGGAAGGGCTGTTCCTCCCCTCACTCCTTGAAGGGGAGTTTGTCACACCTCATGCTGTGTCAGATGGCCTGGGATGCCATCCCTATGAATATTATAATTATGGGCTGGGCGCAGTGGCTCACACCTGTAATCCCAGCACTTTGGGAGGCCGAGGTGGGTGGATCACCTGAGGTCAGGATTTTGAGACCAGCCTAGCCAACATGGTGAAGCCCCATCTCTACTAAAAATGCAAAAATTAGCTGGGCCTGGTAGCGGATGCCTGTGATCCAAGCTACCTGGGAGGCTGAGGCAGGAGAATTGCTTGAACCTGGCAGGCAGAGGTTGCAGTGAACTGAGATCGTGCCACTGCACTCCAGCCTGGGTGAAAAAAAAAAGAAAATTATAATGATGGTATAAGCAACTTTATATACATTTACATATACATAAACATACATACGTAGTCAGTGGAAAAAAAATATTGGAAATAAGAATACAAACCTGGCTAATGTTTAGAGGGCAACAAAGCTATAACCATTGGTGTTATTTCTACTGGTCAAAAATCACTGGCAACTTGCCAATTTTTTAGCATCTAACAATTCCCAAGTCCTAATCAATATTAAATAATGAGTCAAGTTAGCCTCCTCCAGAAAGTCTGCTCACCCGGGAGTGGGATGTTTAGGCAATGATCTGCTATGATTTTGAAGGGGTACTCATTTTGCAGATGAAACAGAGAATGTCCCATCAGCCCCCACCCCACGCTCTTTCTCACCATCTAGGTCAAGTAGGACATTTTCTCCTTGGACTCTTGGATCAGGAAGCACTGAGCAGTCAAAAGAATTAGCTCCAAGGAGGTGACATGAAGGAGTCACTGTAAATATAAAACTGCAAGGCCAAGCGTGGTGGCTCATGCCTGTAATCCCAGCACGTTGGGAGGCTGAGGTGGGAGGATCACTTGAGGTCAGGAGTTTGAGACCAGCCTGGCTAACATGGTGAAACCCTGTCTCTACTAAAAATACAAAAGTTAGGCTGAGCGTGGTGGCTCATACCTGTAATCCCAGCACTTTGGGAGGCCAAGGTGGGCGGATCACAAGGTCAGGAGATCGAGACCATCCTGGCTAACAGAATGAAACCCCGTCTCTACTGAAAATACAAAAAATTAGCCGGGTATGGTGGTGGGCGCCTGTAGTCCCAGGTACTCCGGAGGCTGAGGCAGGAGAATGGTGTGAATCCAGGAGGCAGAGCTTGCAGTGAGCTGAGATAGCACCACTGCATTCCAGCCTGGGTGACAGAGCAAGACTCCGCCTCAAAAAAAAAAAAAAAAAAAAAATTAGCCGGGCATGGTGGCAGGCACCTGTGGTCCCAGCTACTTGGGAGGCTGAGGCAGGAGAATCGCTTGAACCCAGAAAGTGGAGGCTGCAGTGAGCTGAGCTCGCACTACTGCACTCCAACCTGGGCAACAGAGCGAGACTCCGTCTCAAACAAACAAACAAACAACCTCTGCAAATCTGATGAAAATGTTTATGAACTGACATAAAGGCCACCTTTGGGGATAGCACTATTCTGTCTATCTGGTGTCAGCATTCTTGACTTAGCTTGGGGAAGTCACAAACTTGAGGTTCTTTCCCCAGTGGCCCTATTTCCCTCCCCAGCTTCATCCCAGAACATCCCTATACCTCCCTTTTCTTGCAACCCCGAAAGACTTCCCTGACCCCCAACCTTGACAGCTGCAGCTGCTTTTCTGTCTGCTTACAATGCCCTACCCCTGCCCAGTCCAACAAGGTGGTAGCTAGCCACATCTGGCTACTGTGCGCTTGAAATGTGGCAGGCAAATGTGACTGAGGAGGGGAACATCTCATTTTATGTAACGTAATTTAAATTTAAAAGTACAAACTCATATTGATTCTGTTGTTGGGAAACTTTTAAGGGTATTTGGATCAATTTGGGTATGTAAATCCACTCTTCCGACTGTGCATTTTATGCAGTCTAAATCCAGATCAAGTCTTTCCAATGAAAATTTGGCCTGCGAATTGAGAGGGGCTGCAAATATAAAATACTCAACAGATTTCAAAGACTTCGTGCAAAAAAAAGAATGTAAACTATTTTATTGACGTTTTTATATTGATTATTAACTACAGGATAAAATGGCACTTTCTGCATCTGCTGGGTTAATAAAATACATTGTTAAAATTAATTTCACTCATGTATTTGTACTTTTTGAATGTGGCCACTGGAGAATTTAAAATGATGTATGTGGCGTGCAGCATATTTCTGTTGGATGGCGCTGCTGTAACCCCCTTCTCCATCTACACAGGCTTTGGAGCCAGAAAGATCTGAACTCCAGCTCAATCTGTACTGCACAATAGCTGTGTGATTCTGGGTAAGTGGCTCAATCTCCGTAGGTCCCAGTTATTTATTTTTGATCTGTAAAATGGGTATGGTAAGAATACCCTTGAAATGTCTGCCTAGCACACTAGCACAGCCACTGGGCACCTGCATGAAATCAACCAAGTTCACTCCCACTCTCTCCCCAGCCATTTCCTTATCCATTTTTTTGGTTTTTTGAGATGGAGTCTCACTCTTTTGCCCAGGCTGGAGTGCAGTGGCATGGTTTTGGTTCACCGCAATCTCTGCCTCCCGGGTTCAAGCGATTTTCCTGCCTCAGCTTCCTGAGTAGCTGGGATTACAAGCATACGCCTCCATGCCCGGCTAATTTTTGTATTTTTACTAGAGACGGAGTTTCACCATGTTGGCCAGGCTGGTCTCGAACCCCTGACCTCAGATGATCCACCTGCCTTGGCCTCCCAAAGTGCTGGGATTATAGGCGTGAGCCACTGCGCCCAGCCGTCCTTACCCATTTGTCAAGACTCATCTGAAATATCATCTTCTTTGGGAAGCCCTTTCCTAACCCCAGCAGAAGGGTCTAGTGCTTTGCCTTTATCTCTCCTGTAAACTTTCACACATGGCTTGCAGTAAAATGACATCATTACAATATTGTGGGTTCCTCAAAGGCAGAGACTCCAGCTTCCTTGTGTGTGAGAGTGTGCATTTAACTTTTAGTACATGGGAAATTTCAAATATATGGAAAAGTTGAGCTTCCATGACGATAGTATTTCAATCATTGTATTTTTCTTGTTTAATTCAGTGCTTGATACATGATTTTGTTAGTGTTTGTGGTGGACGGCAACAGCCACAAATTCTACCACCATAGAGTGGTGAAGTCAATTTCCCCACCCTCTTTGGTCTGGGCTGGCCCTGTGGGCTGGTTTAACTGACAGAACATGGTGGCAGGGACTATGCAAGGTCTGAGTCTCTCAGTCTAGGCCTCGAGATGCCAGGCAGCTTCTGCTCTTGCTCTCTCAGAACCTGACTGCCGTGTGCACAAGCCTGGGCCAGCCTGCTGGGGGATGAGAGACCATGTGGAGCAGAGGCAGGCAGTCCCAGTTCACAGACCACCAGAGAGATGAGTGAGGCTGTCCTCCACCTTCCAAACCCAGAAGAGCCACCAGCTGACTGCAGAGGTTAGGCAAACTGGCCCAGACACAGGAACCACTAAACCATCCCCCACAATCATGAGAAATAATAAATATTGTTGTTTTAAGTCTCTGTATTTTGAAGGGAGTTTAATGTGTGGCAAACAGCTATCCAATACAGAGTTTAATGAATGTTTTTGAATGCACTGATGAAGTCTCTGGATTTAGCAGGGGTTGCCACTCTGGCACAGTCAGGGTAGCACATACAGTCTGGTGGCAGCTGCTGTGCCTCCAGGGCTGGGAAACTGTCACACATTCTGTACCCCCAGCAGGCTTCCGGTCAGCCATAGGAGCACATCACAAGGAAAAGAGTCTGTAGCACAACACCCCATTAGTAAAGTTTTCTGAACTTTATTCTGCTCAATACATATATTTTGAGCAGATAAAATGTGTTGGGCACTGGTCTAAATGATTAAGAAGTCTTGCTGCAAATCTATTCCCAAGGTTTTAATCTCATTTATTTTCAGGGCAGCAGAAACTTTGACTGTGGCAGTCGCAGTGAGAGAACAGGACAGAACCTCACCACTGAGAAAATTCATGTTCCCAGATAACCCCTAATGTGGATGGCTCTAAGTCTCCCTCTAGAATGCATGTACTGCGAGGGGTGTTTTGCTGAGTTCTAGAACAAGAAATCTCTTTTCAGTAGAAGCCAGTCTAATTGTCTAATTTGAGTCAACCCTTTCTCCTAAGTACACATGTCATCATAGTGGAGGAATTTGGGTTCTTTAGATAATGGTTTTAAAGTGCACTACCCTGTTGAAACTGTCCTTGGTACTTTTCAATGCCACTTATCCTTTCTCATTTAATGAGGACCTTTCAGCGCTGATGACTCCAACTGGATGTAAGAAAACAGCCGTGACAGCTGTCCTTGATACTGACCTGCCAGGCAGCTGGCGTTACGTTCGGGGGTGTCTCTGGCCTTGGCTTTGCTTCTACGTCTTATGGAGCGATTGAAGATGGAATTTCTCTTAATTGGGCTGTGGCTATGAGGTTCTTTGTCTTGGATATCCTGGTCAGCTTGAGAAGTCTCTTTTTCTGGGAGTAACTCAGGTTTCACCTCGACTGGTTCATTATCAATGTTCTGTTGATCACTCGCAGAAATCACTCGTGATTTCCTCTGGGTCTTTTCCAAATCTTCAGATTCTTTGGTCTCCATGGAAATAGAGCCAGCTGTTTCTCAGCAGAACAACTGGAGGTCAATGGCTTTCCCAAGCTTCACTGGTGTGAGTGCTTTAGAATAGACAGAAAACAATTTTCAGTTAGAGTCATCAGGTTAAGTATTCTATTCAGACTGTGGAATTCCACTCCCATTCGAATTTGATGAAATGCAGGATAATCTGCACATCCTGGTATCCACGTCTTCGCCACTGAAAATTACAGCTTAATCTCTGCAATTTGGAGGCATTCATGTATCATTTTATAATTGCTGTTTGTTTATATTATTCATAGGATGCACTTTTAGTGGGAAATGTTTAAAGTGGCTTGCAAAACTACATTCGAATAAACACTTCTTAAATAATTCCAGAGAAAAAGAGTAGCAGAAATAGTGAGGGAATTCCAGGAAAGCATGGAGAGGGACCGTAAACGTCTAGACAGGAAAAGAAAGTCTTGGAAGATGAGAAAGGGTTGCCGGCTGGTGCGAGGTCTCACAATGGTAAGTTTAGACGTGGGCAAGGTTGATCCCCAAGGTGACAAACCTTGCCATCAGCTGGCGGCCAAGTCTAGTGGGTGCATTAGTGACCTCTCTGATGGAACAATGTATGGCCGTGGTGGAAGCATAAGGTCCCCCCATCCCACGGCCACCCCACCATGGGCTGGAGAAACAGAATGGTTACCTCCCCCTGGGGTGACCATGTAGCACATCATCTGAACTAGGACAACTTTCATAGGAAAAGGGGGATACAACAAGAACAAACCCCATCTCCCTCCCCGCACAGACCTCCTTCTAGGGTAGGGGTGCTCGGGGTGAGGGACTGTGTGGACCCTCTGAGTGGGTCTAAGTTGGTGGGACAGCATGTTAGACAGAGAAGCCGAGCTAGGAATTCTTCTCAGTTCTCCACTCATCTGAGGGCTTGAAACCTGGGGTCTCATGGATTCTATGGAGGTTTTAGGGGTACAAGGTTGTGTGTGAGCATATACATTTTTCTGGCTTATAGGTCCAGAGATTCTATCATACTCTCAAAATGGTCGGAGACTTGGCTGGGCGCCAGCCTATAATCCTAGCACTTTGGGGGCCGAGGCGAGCGGATCACTTGAGGCCAGGAGTTCAAGATCAGCCTGGCCAACATGGAGAAACCCTGTCTCTACTAAAAATATAAAAATTAGCTTGGCGTGGTGGCACTTGCCTGTAGTCCCAGCTTCTCAGGAGGCTGAGGCAGGAGAATTGCTTGAATCCGGGAGGTGGAGGTTGCCATGAGCAGAGATCTTGCCACTGCACTCCAGCCTGGGTAACAGAGCCAGACTCCATCTCAAAAAAAAAAAAACGCTTCCAGTCCTCCTCTGTGTCAGGCCTCTGAGCCCAAGCTAAGCCATCACATCCCCAGTGATCTGCACGGATACACCTAGATGGCCTGCAGCAACTGAAGATCCACAGAAGTGAAAATAGCCTTAACTGATGACATTCCACCATTGTGATTTGTTTCTGCCCCACCCTAACTGGTCAATGTACTTTGTAATCTCCCCCATCCTTAAGAAGGTTCTTTGTAATTCTCCCCACCCTTGAGAATGTATTTTGTGAGATCCACCCCCTGCCCCCAAAATATTGCTCTTAACTTCACCGCCTATCCCAACACCTATAAGAACCAATAATAATCCCACCTCCCTTTGCTGACTCCTTTTTCGGACTCAGCCCGCCTGCACCCAAGTGAAATAAACAGCCATGTTGCTCACACAAAGCCTGTTTGGTGGTCTCTTCACACGGACGCGTGAAACACTCTGTTGCTCCCTTCCACAAACATCCAGCTCAACCAGGGTTCTACGATTCATCAGGACCGTTTGTCTGTGTCTTCCTTTGTGAAATGGGGAGCATGGAGGGCTGGGCTTCAGACGCCTCCTTTCCCACGGCACCCCTCCTCTTCCCCACACCTCTTCCTCTGGAGTCCCTCTGAGTTCCCAAACACCTTCTTCTACACCCACCAGCCAGCGCCACACTATTGATCTCAGGGCAGGTGGTCAGGTAGAATAGGAGATTGGGTTTCCCCTACCCCAGACCAAGAATGCCTTTGTTTACCTAAGATAGGAATTGGGACTTTCTGGGTAGGGGGATTTGAAGACTGAAGGCCACTCTGGTTCCTGATACAAACACAGGTTTGTATCAGAAGGTTTGCCCTAGGATGGCGCCCCTTTCCCACCTGCCTGCAGGGCTGGTCCTGTTCTGTTAACCACCTTCCCTATGAATTATCAGCCAGGCAGAAATGAACATGAACGTACTCAGAGGTTGCCTCAGAGCAGCTGGGCCACGTGCAGGGGCACCACCTGAGCTCATGGGGACCCGGGGAGTGCCTTCCCCACCACGGTCGGCTGGGGGGCCCAGGAATACCTGACCCTTCTGGTCCTGGCCTCGGTTTCCTGATCCATGAAGTTGGAGTGTGTGCTATGGGGTCAGTGAAGCCTCTTCCAGCTAGAAAGCAATGCTGCTATTTCAGGTGGCCAGAGAGGATTGTGCAGTGGCTGGGAGGACACACGTAGGATGGACCATGAATACGCACCCTTCCTGGGAGTGCCTGGGAGGATGACGCTTGTCGTATATGTGGCAAGGAACCCACAGCTCCAGCAAGATGGGGTGATTTTCATTCACAGCAAGTCTAACCTGGGTCACTGAGGGGACGAGGTTGCAGTAAGAGCGAAACCATTCTTTTTTTTTTTTTTTTTTTTTTTTTGAGACGGAGTCTCGCTCTGGCGCCCAGGCTGGAGTGCAGTGGCCGGATCTCAGCTCACTGCAAGCTCCGCCTCCCGGGTTCCCGCCATTCTCCTGCCTCAGCCTCCCGAGTAGCTGGGACTACAGGCGCCGCCACCTCGCCCGGCTAGTTTTTTGTATTTTTTAGTAGAGACAGGGTTTCACCGTGTTAGCCAGGATGGTCTCGATCTCCTGACCTCGTGATCCGCCCGTCTCGGCCTCCCAAAGTGCTGGGATTACAGGCTTGAGCCACCGCGCCCGGCCGCGAAACCATTCTTGAGCCAGCAAGAAGACAGACAGAGAGGCTTCCATCCTGGCCAGACGAATGGGGACCCCTGTGCTTGCTCCAGTTGGGAACCTGATCCACCAGAAAAGTGGCTGCAGGGACAGGCAGAGACTCGGGAGGGATGAGGTCACCATTGTCACCCATCTGCCCTCTGGGGGCCTGGGGGCAGAATGAGAACCAAGGACAAAGATGGCCTTGAGCTCAGTGTAAGGCAGAGACCATGAGTGTTGGAGTGACATTCCTGTTACGGGAGCTGTCCAGATGGAGGCTGGAGGGGCTGTGGAGGTTTTAGAGTGCAGTGAGGCCTGCCCGCCCCTGGCATTGCTTTCTCTCTTCTTTCCCCAGCCCCTATGCCTACCACCTCACCCAAAGCCTTGCATTGAGGCTGCTTTCAGCGAAGAGCTGGACCTGTGGACAGTGATGGCCAGGGGTCCCGTGGGGTGGGAGTGGGAGTGGATGATGTAGGCATTTGTTGTGTTCTGGTGCCAGTCTGTGGAGGCCTGTGACTGCTGGACTGAGGAGCTCACCCAGTAAACCCTGTTGGTGGCCAGAGGCCCTGGCAGGCCCTGAGCAGGAGGCACAGGATCCCAGGGAGGCACAGGGCGGGGTGGTGGGGGACACAGAGCCCGTCCTGAGGGGGAAGGCACACAGGTGAGTACCTGGCCAGGTCGGAGCTGCAGGGAGGAATGGGAGGAATCACAGGCCAGTGACTTGTGGTGGTTTTGAGAGCAGCAGACGAGGGAGCTGGCCCCATGTTTGTTGTGGGCCTGGGTGCCTGGTTGAATGCTACTCCTGGTCTGGGAAGCAGGAGTGAAGCCAGGTTTGGGTCAGAGCACCCCGGTTTTGTGGTGTTGGGTTGAGGAATCTCCTAGGAGAAAAGCTGTGGACAGAAATCCCTAACTGACACTGAACTGAGTTGCTAACAGGCATCTTCTGGCTCTGACAAGGGGATCCCCGAGGCCTCTGTGTTGTGATCCTGACATGAACTTTTTTTTTTTTTTTTTGTCTGTCAAGGTTATTTTTATTATCATTATCATTTATTATCATTATCATTTTTAAAATAATCATTATTTTAGGCTGCATCTTAAAACCTTGAGGGGCTGGGCATGGTGGCTCATGTCTGTAATCCCAGCACATTGGGAGGCCGAGGTGGGGGGAGGGGATCATTTGAGGTCAGGAGTTCGAGACCACCCTGGCCAACATGGTGAAAACCTGTCTCTACTTAAAACAAAACAAAAATTAGCTGGGCATGGTGGAGGGTGCCTATAATCGCAGCTACTTGGGATGCTGAGGCAGGAGAATCGCTTGAAACGGGAAGGTGTAGGTTACAGTGAGCCGAGATTGCGCCACTGCATTCCAGCCTGGGTGACAGAGTGAGACTCCGCCTCAAAAACAAGACAAAACAAAAGAAAAAAACTTGAGGCATAATTTACTCTTTTTATTAGTTTTGACAAACACATTCAGTGCATGTAACCACCACCACCACCAAGATACAGAACAGCTCCCTCACCAGGCAAAAGTCCCCTTGTGCCTGCGGAGGTCAGTCCCTGCCACGCCCCCAGCCCGGGCAACCACCAATCAGAGTCTTGGTTTGCTCTTTTCTGTTGTGAAGGTGGAGCTGGCGGTCTGTCGCCCTTGCTGGAGTGCAGTGGTGCAGTAAAGGCTCATCCATGGCTCACTGCAGCCTGGACCTCATGGGCTCAAGCCATCCTCCCACCTCAGCCTCTTGAATAGCTGGGAGCACAGGCGTGTGCTACAATGCCCGTCTAATACTTGTATTTTTTGTAGGGATGGGGTTTCGCCATGCTGCCCAGGCTGGGTGTCTGGCTTCTGTAGCCTATTGTGCTGTGTTCCCTGCTCGGTCGATGTTGCCTGTGTCAGTGCTGATCACCAGCGTTTACTGTGCGGTGTCAGGAATGCAAGGACGCCCACACCGTATACCACCAAGGGCACTGGGCCAGGAGTCAGGGGACCTGGGTTTGAATCTCCACTTCCAGCTGCCTGTAATCACGGGCTTAACATCAGGCAAGTCAGGGCCTCAGTTTCCTGTCCAGAAAACATGGGGTGGGTGGGTGTTCTCGACTCCTAGCTCTCAAAGTTGGTGATCCAGGGAGGCTCAGAGAGTCCTCAGAGGGATGTTCATGGTACAATAAGAGTCAGGGTGATTGTTCTCCCCGAAAGGAGGAGGCTCTGAAACCCTGAGAAGAAGTATTCCCAGATCTTACCGTCTTTGAGATGATTTTACACACACACACACACACACACACACACACACACGAAGAGATTGCAAAACTATCTGTAAAACAATTCTATTTCCGCTGCAATTATAGACTATTTTAAGCAAATGTGTTCTACGTCTGGAATCTTTTTATAATTGCTTTGATTCATCTATAACCATTAACTGCTGGAAAACCCAGAAGCTTCCCCCACCCCAATCTTCTGATGTTGCTTTAAGTTCCTCTGCAGCTTTAGACCCATGTCTTTCTATTCTATGGTAACTTCAGGGTGGAGGAGCCTGGGGATAGCTTTGTGACTGAAGGAGGGTGCAGCTCATGGTGCACTTGCATGCATTCATTCATTCATTCATTCATTTATTCATGAACACCCCCTCAGCACCTGCTGGCATGGGACTCACGTCTTCATTCTATCTGTCCACATTCCCTCCTTAATAAGCTTCCTCAGGACAGGACTTGGTCTGTTTGGGTCTCTGCTGTCCCTGATGCCGGCCACACAACAACACTCTGTAAGCATCTCTTTTTTTTTTTTTTTTTTTTTACAGCATTAGATGAATGGATGAGTTACCTTAGCCAAGCCTCACAACTTCCGCATGAGTCAATGTGATAATTACCCCCACTTTATAGATGAGGCAGCTGCCGCTTTCAGAGCTGTGATAATCTGGCCAAGGTCGCATGGCTGGCAAATGGTGCGGCAGGGGTCACACTACAGCTCTCTGACTCATTTGGTGGGGGGACCTGTGATGTGGTCAAAAGATACTGTTGTAACTATGGGCTGAAGGCAGGCCTGGAAGAAGCAGAGCCAGGAGGGGGCTCTCTTCGGCTGTTGGGGGCTCTATTTGGCTGTCTCCGTGTTAATTGTGCAGCTTCAGGCCCAGGAGCCGAGGTGGCTGTTACACCTCCCAGCACTGGGCTGCATGAATCAGTGTCCTGGGAGGTCAGGACTCAAGGTGACAAGGAGCTGGGGAGTTGTGGGGAGCTGGCTGCAGGCTCAGCTGTAGCAATCACCAGCTGCTGCAGGGCAGGAAGGCACAGTGCCTGTGGGGAGGGGCATGGTGGGTGGGGAGAGGTGAGGTTTCTAGACTGGAACTCATTCAAATGCAGACATCACCCAGGGCTCTCATTAAATCACAGAATCTGACTCAGGAGGTCCCGGGTGGGGGCCGATACTGCATTTGTTTTTCCTTTTCTTTTCTTTCTTTCTTTCTTTTTTTTTTTTGACAGAGTCTTGCTCTGTCACCTAGGCTGGAGTGTAGTGGCGTGATCTCAGCTCACTGCAACCCCTGCCTCCTGGGTTCAAACGATTCTTCTGCCTCAACCTCCCAAGTAGCTGGAATTACAGGCACCTGCCACCATGCCTGACTACATTTTTTTTTTTAATAGAGGTGGGGTTTCACCATGTTGGCCAGGTTGGTCTCGAACTCCTGACCTCAAGTGATCCACCCACCTCGGCCTCCCAAAGTGTTGGGATTACAGGCATGAGTCCGACAGCTCTCAGAGCATTCCGGTTCACTAGTCCCTAAAGCCCTCTCAAGCAAAGTCCTAGGGGAACAGGGCCACCAGGACATCCTCAGCAGTTGCATAAGGGAGAAGCTGCCCGGGCGAGCGCAGTGGCCCTTGCTTTGGCCAGGTCTAGAGCACATGGAGTGCCTGCGCAGGTCAGAGGCAAACAGGAGTCCTGATCTGGAGAAGGACTGGCGCCAGTAGGGAAGGGGCAGCTGGAGCCCTGCCATCTCTCGCTATCATCTTCTGCCTAGGGGAATGGAGGCGTAGAGGTAAGAGAAGGTGGAAAACGAGAGAAAGGGGGATGTCTCCTCCCCAAGGCCGAGGGTCTCCCAAGCACCTAAAATCGCCTTTGCAAAAAGTATAACTGAGGATATTATGACAGTGAAAGAGATCCTACATAACCAACTCCATCTTGCTTCTAACCTTTAAGCTGTCCTTGTTCATTCCTGGGCATAGGCCAGGCTATAGGAAGGAATTCAGTTCATGGTTTGACTCTGAAACAAAATTACTAATAGCCCTTTCCCGAAAAGACCCCTTTCTTGCCTGGGGACCAGTCTGCCTTTGCAGGACTAACAAATTAGCTACACCAGGCCGGGCGCGGTGGCTCACGCCTGTAATCCCAGCACTTTGGGAGGCCGAGGCGGGCGGATCACAAGGTCAGGAGATCGAGACCACAGTGAAACCCCGTCTCTACTAAAAATACAAAAAATTAGCCGGGCGCGGTGGCGAGCGCCTGTAGTCCCAGCTACTCGGGAGGCTGAGGCAGGAGAATGGCGTAAACCCGGGAGGCGGAGCTTGCAGTGAGCAGAGATCCAGCCACTGCACTCCAGCCTGGGTGACAGAGTGAGACTCCGTCTCAAAAAAAAAAACAAAAAACAAATTAGCTACACCAGTAGAAATTACGGTTTAGAGGTCATGCAGCCTCTGACTCCAAGAGTCTGACCCTCCCCATATTGCTCTTGGGGGTAACATCACTATTGTAAAACCTAAGATGAGTGCTTGAGATATTCTGCAGGCCCTGCACCTGATGGATCAACTGACACCACCCAGACAGGTGGTAATCTGGCTCAAACCTCACTTCAACCCCCTATGATTCCATCTCCAACCTGACAAATCAGCACTCCCCACTTCCCAAGACCCTACCCGCCAAATTATCCAGAAAAACTCTGATCCCCGAATGCTTGGGGACACTGATTTGAGTAATAATAAAACTCCCATCTCCTGCACAGCTGGCTCTGCGTGAATTACTATTTCTCCATTGCAATTCCCCTGTCTTAATAAATTGGCTCTGTCTAGGCAGTGGGCAAGGTGAACCCATTGGGTGTTTATATACCTGCTTGGGAACAGGCCCCTCTAGGTGCTGGGGACAGCTCAGTGAGACGGGCCTGGCCTCCTTGGAGCTCGTAGGGGCCACTAGAGGAAAAAAGGACTACAAGGGAGAGGGAAGTGGCAGAGCGCATTGCAGGGGAGGTGCTGGTGAGCAGCAGATCACAGGAGAGGCTGCAGCCTGGGGGACTGGGACTGGGGGAGCTTCAGTGGAGGTCAATCCTTGGAGCTGGGACCTAGGATTTCAGCTTCAGCCCAGCAGGAGGCATGGGCAGCCCCACACCAGGAGCACAAGGGCAGCTGCTGCCCAGCAGGTGACATGGAGACATCATCAGTCTCTCCAAGGAGGGGACACAGGGCACCTGTGGAGATTGTGGGGCGTGTTAGGGTCCAGGTGTTGGGCAGGTGGCCAGGAGGTGTGGCCTGAGACAGCATGGTGGCACCTTTGCTGTGACAAGAAGGGCTTGAACGCACCATCAAGGGGGCAGGAAGATGGGGCTTATTGAGGCGAAAGGCCCCCCAGCACCCCTAAAGGAGGCACTGGCTGATCCCAGGTCACCTACATCATTTCCACTTTCCTTCCTGGTCCTTGAATTGGTACCTTAGCCTCTTCCTGGGTAGGAGGCACAGGTTTGTCTTGGGCTTCTTTTTTTGAGACAGAATTTTGCTCTTGTCACCCAGGCTGGAGTGCAGTGGCATAATCTCGGCTCACTGCAACCTCCACCTCCCGGGTTCAAGCGATTCTCCTGCCTCTGCCTCCTGCATTGCTAAGATTATAGGCGCTGGCTACCACACCTGGCTAATTTTTGTATTTTTAGTAGAGACGGGGTTTCACCATGTTGGTCAGGCTGGTCTCAAACTCCTGATCTCGTGATCTGCCTGCCTCAGACTCCCAAAGTGCTGGGATTACAGGCTTGAGCTGCTGCACCTGGCAGCCTTGGGACTTTTTTCTTCCAGGATCAAAGTGGGGAGAGTGAGATCGGAGGATTTAGACAGAGGGAGGCACAGATGAAGTTTCTGGTTTGGCGGAAAAGCCCCTCCAAGGGAGGGAGCTGGGACAGTGGCCCCAGAAGACGCTCCATGTCCAAGGAGGACCTGCATGGCATGGGTCTCGAATGGAACCCTTGACAGTTGTGGAAAAGGTGGAGAAGGCAACCAATCACACAGGGAGACAGCTGTCACCCTGCCCTGGGAATGGCTGCCCACTGGGGCATTTTGGTGTTCTGAGCGTGAACAAAGGTAAGAAGGAGAGAAGATCCTGGAAAAATCTTTGGAAATTCAGAAACTGGGGAGCCAGCAGTGGGGAGGGGCAGGAACAGGAAAGGGGTTGGAGAAGGGGCGCTTGGAGCAAGGCCAGGAAGCCTAGAAAATCCTGTACCTGGGGGTGGGGGCAGCCCCTACTACTCCGTGGCCACTTGGGGGCAGCGTCGGCTTCAGGAGGTAGAGAGGAGGGTCCCAGAGCGGTAAGGGAAGGAGGAGGGGACCTTTTGGGACCAAGACCAGGGCAGAAGGCAGAAAGCAGCAGCTTGGTGCCTGAGGGGTGAATGGAGACCCTCCTGTGGATGGAAATGCCTGAAGCAGGTAGGGCGGGGGGTGCAGGGTTAGCTGAGAGGGCAGGGGCGGCCTATCTGAGCAGACAGCTGTAGGAGGGAAGCCAGGGACCTTGGCTCAAGGAGAAAAGTAAGGATGTCCCCTGGCTTTCCTTAAGGCTGCAGAATTCATTAACACGCTAGCAGAGGAAGCAAGAATGTGTGGGAGAAGCCAGCCTGAGCTCAGAGGGAGATTATGGGGGACGCTGGACTTGGAAATGGCCCGTTGTGCCTGGGTCTCGGGTCTCGTGTAGGGTTGGGACTAACCTGGAAGGTTAAGTTTGAATTACAGGAACAACTCATTGAATACCAGTTTAACAATCGTAGTTTCTAATACAAACAACATCTCTTTTAGAGACGAGAGCGCTGAAACCTGGTGAGATTAAGGAACGTTCTCAAGCACACGTGGCTGCCACGGTCCAGCTGGGCCCCGAGTCCAGGCCTCTCCACCCCAGGACCACCTCTTCCCACTCCTTGCTGCTCAGTTTTACATCCTCCAGGCTGGAATGTCCACGCAAAAATGGGAAGTGGATTAGAAACTCTGAAAAATTCATGTGCAAGGGAAGTGGTACATCAAATGTGAAGAGCATGCCCTTTCCTGACGCTGGGACAGAAATCACTGAAATTAATTTTTTCAGACAGGATCTCGCTCTGTCACCCAGGCTGGAGTGCAGTAGCACCATCACTGCTCACTGCAGCCTTGAATTCCTAGACTTGAGCAATCCTCCTTCCTCAGCCTCCCCAGTAGCTAGGACTACAGGCATACACCACCAGGCCCCGTTAATTTTCTTTTTTTTTTTTTTTGTAGGGATGGAGGTCTTGTTATGTTGCCAGGTTGGTCTGGAACTCCTGGCCTCAAGCAATCATCCTTTCTCAGCCTCACAAAGTGCTGGAATTACAGGTGTAAACCATTGTGCCCGTCCTGAAATTAACTTTAAACCTAGGAATCAGAGAGTGGTATACAGAGTGTGAGACGATTTGTTTTTTACAGGAAGGAAGTCCAGTGCCAGAGAGTTATAGGTTATGGGTTTGTATCTATAACCTGTGACGTGAAGAGAGCCCTTTAGGGAAGAGGCAGAGCCAGAGGCGAAAGAACAAGCTAGACATTCCCACCGGCAAAAAAGGCCAGTGACAGCGTGACTGAGAAGAGGAACCGTGAGCTGCATGAACTGTAGCAAGTGAAGCACAAATGAGCCATCGGTGTGGGTGATGGAGGAAGGAGAAGTCAGGAGGACTCCGGGGAAGGAGTCTGCAGGCTTGGCAGGCATTAGGCAGGGCAGGGAAATTTCAGACAATGGAACTTTTAAAAAGTTAAACATTTTATTTTATATTTACAAAAAATCGGCAGATGATGGAATTCTAAAGCCAGCTCTTCAAGGAATCAAAGAGCCCGGAGCGTAAGATTAAGAAGATAACGATGTAGAGATCTGCACATCTGCACGTAGTAGGTTCTCAGTGTAAGAGGTTGAATGAATGAAAAGCAGGCAAATTAGGAAATGAAATAAGGAATTGAGAGTGGACGGGGAGACTGGGGACAGCTCTCAGGATCCCCCAGCCATCTCTCCAGCCACAATGCCATTTGCTGAAGGGGCAGGGGCTTTCTGGGGTCACGGAGCTTCAACAGCCAGGACTAGAACCTTCCCCCATCACCTGATATCTGGCCGTGCGCTCCTTCCCTTTCTCCTTCTGCCATGTATAGGGAGTTCTGGAATTTGTTCTTTATTGTCGGAAGCCCTGAGCAAACTCTTAGATGAGATAGCAACTTGAGTTAATTCCAGTTCCCAACTTCCCATTAAAATCATACCAATGCAGTCATACCACAGGAATGTGCTACCTCTGCACTAGAAGGCAAAACTAAGAATTCAGTTTATGGGCCGGGTGCCATGGTTCACGCCTGTAATCTCAGCACTTTGGGAGGCCGAGGCGGGTGGATCACCTGAGGTCAGGAGTTCAAGACCAGCCTGGCCAACAAGGCGAAACCCCATCTCTACTAAAAATACAAAAATTAGGCCAGGCGCGGTGGCTCACGACTGTAATCCCAGCACTTTGGGAGGCCGAGGCGGGCGGATCACGAGGTCAGGAGATCGAGACCATCCTGGCTAACACGGTGAAACCCTGTCTCTAATAAAAATACAAAAAAAGTTAGCCAGGCGTGGCGGCGGGTGCCTGTAGTCCCAGCTACTGGAGAGGCTGAGGCAGGAGAATGGTGTGAACCTGCGAGGCGGAGCTTGCAGTGAGCCGAGATCGTGTCACTGCACTCCAGCCTGAGAGACAGAGTGAGACTCCGTCTCAAAACAAAAATGAAAACAAAAACAAAAACAAAACAAAAACCCAAAAATTAGCCGGGTGTGGTGGCAGGCTTCTGTAATCCCAGCTACTTGGGAGGCTGAGGCAGGAGAATCGCTTGAATCTGGGAGGCAGAGGTTGCAGTGAGCCCAGATCACGCCATTGCACTCCAGCCTGGGCAACAAGAGCGAGACTCTGTCCAAAAAAAAAAAAAAAAAAAAGAAAAAGAAAAAAGAAAAAAAAAAAGAATTCAGTTTATGACAGGCCCAACAGGCTTTTCCACTAAATATGCTAATAAAAAGTAAAATGTAGAAGCATTGCTGAAGATTGACTTTTGCTTTAAAGTTCTTTAAAAAAAAGACATACAAATGGAAACAGATACATGAAAAAACACTCAAGATCACTGATCATTAGAAAAAGACAAAACAATGAGATACCATCTCACATCTGTCAGGATGGCAGTTATAAGAAAGATAAGACAGAACTAGTGTTGGTGAGAGAAGATGTAGGAAAAGGGCACCCTTGTGTGCTGGTGGTGGGAATGTAAATTGGAACAGCAGTTACGGAAAAGAGTATGCAGGTTCCTCAAGAGGTTAAAAATAGAACTACCCGGCCAGGCGCGGTGGCTCAAGCCTGTAATCCCAGCACTTTGGGAGGCCGAGACGGGCGGATCACGAGGTCAGGAGATCGAGACCATCCTGGCTAATACGGTGAAACCCTGTCTCTACTAAAAAATACAAAAAACTAGCCGGGCAAGGTGGCGGGCGCCTGTAGTCCCAGCTACTCGGGAGGCTGAGGCAGGAGAATGGCGTAAACCCAGGAGGCGGAGCTTGCAGTGAGCCGAGATCCAGCCACTGCACTCCAGCCTGGGTGGCAGAGCGAGACTCCGTCTCCCAAAAAAAAAAAAAAAAAAAAATAGAACTACCATATGATCCAGCAACCCCACTTCTGGAAATAAATCCAAAGGAAATAAAATGAGCATCTTGAAGAGATATCTACACCCCCATGTTCATAATTTCTGATAGCCAAGATGTGGAATCAACCCAGATATCCATCTACAGATAAATGGATAAAGAAATTGTGGTACATATATGTGGTGGAATATTATTAAGCCATAAAAAAGGAGAAAACCACACCATTTGCAAGAGCATGGATGAGCTTGGTTGAGCTTTCTGTATACGGCTAAGCGAAATAACCCATATACAGAAAGAAAAATACTGCATGATCTTATATGTGGAATCTAAAAAGTCAAACTCTTAGAAGCAGAAAGTAGAGGAATGTTTGCCAAGGGCCGGGGGTCCTTGGCAAAGGGGAGATGTGGGGCAAAGGGTAAAGTCTTTCAGTTCTAAGATGAACAAGTTCGGGGGATCTAACATATAGCATGGGTGGTGATGGATGTGTTAATTTGATTGTGATAATCGCTACACAATGTATATATCTATCACAGCATCACATTGTATACCTTGAACGTATTCCACATTTGTCAATTAAATATCTTTTAAAATTATATACACAGTTTATAAGTCAAAAGGCAAAATTAGAGAGGAAGGAAACATATACAGCAAGAAGCATAAATCAAGTGTTGGAGGCATTGTAAGATGCAGAGCAGGTCTTTCTTTCTTTCTTTCTTTCTTTCTTTCTTTCTTTCTTTCTTTCTTTCTTTCTTTCTTTCTTTCTTTCTTTCTTTTTCTTTCTTTCTTTCTTCTTTGTTTCTTCTTTCTTTTTTTTTTTTTTGAGACAGAGTCTCACTCTGTCACCAGGCTGGAGTGCAGTGGCATGATCTCGGCTCACTGCAACCTCTGTCTCCCAGGTTCAAGTGATTCTCCTGCCTCAGCCTCCCGAGTAGCTGGGACTACAGGCACATGCCACCACGCTTGGCTAATTTTTTATATTTTTGGTAGAGATGAGGTTTCACCATGGTGTCCAGGCTGGTTTTGAACTCCTGACCTAAAGTGATCCACCTGCCTCAGCCTCCCAAGTGCGAGATTACAGGCATGAGCCACTGTGCTCGGCCATAGCAGGACTTTTTCTGATGTTCTGGAATTGCTGCTAAGGCCAACCAAATTTCTGCTGCAGCTTGGGTCTGCCGGCAACCTGAGGGATCACTGAGGTAGGTGTGCCCGCTATGGTAGTCCCCACTCTCAGATAAAAGAAGAGGAGGAAGAAGGGAGAAGCTTGGCCCTTTGCGGATGCTGTAGCCCATGCCAAGAGGAAGCTGGCTCCAAAGAAGCCCTGGAGAGGCCCAGGGGTTCCTGCAGGAAGGAGAGGCTCCCAGCTGGAAGCTCGCAGGGCTATGGAACCCATGGGCCCGTTCCAAAGTCTCCTGGGAAAGGGTTCTGAGAGCCTAGGGTTATGATGCTGAGATCTGGGGACATGCCGCCCGTGGGAATGGGGCTGGCTTTGGGCTGGAGGATTTCTGAAGGTAAGGATCTGCTGGAAGACTTTGTTCCATGGGGCTCAAAGGGATTGTGGCTTGTGTGTCCTTGAAGAAAATGAACCCCCTCAACCTTATCTTTGTTCTCTATGGCCTTTGGAGCAGCCCTTTACAAGAAGACCCTGGAGTTCCCTGAGGGTCCTTGGAACCCAAATGTCAGCAAGTGGTAGGGGTTGGGGACTGCCCAGGTGGCCACTGGGCCAAGCAATAGGAGGCCCCAAGCTGGAGAAGGGATTGTAAGCATGCATATGCTCCCAGGGCCAGAGGAAGATGTGGCCACCACTCTGGGAAGGATGGTCTCCAGTGTGTGTGTGTGTGTGTGTGTGTGTGTGTGTGTGTGTGAGAGAGACAACCTCAAAGACCCCAGAGAGATGCCTTCTACCGCAGTGCGCAGCTGGTCAAGTAGGGGTGCCTTAGCTGGCTGATCCCTGCTCCCTCCCCCACCACTGGGGGAGGAGGAGAGGTGGGGAGGGTGGCTCCACGCCAGCTCCTTGCCACTCCCCAAACAGTCTGCAAGAAGAGCTTTGAACAGTATGAGATTGAACTTTGGAAAATTGGAACGTGGCTGAAATGTGCAAAGGATATAAACAGCACGCAGAAAGTTGATACAAATCACCCTTAAAATCTTGTGAAAGGATTTTCAAGCCTCAGAAGAGGAAAGAAAATCCAAACCACACTGAGATGTCTTTTTTCACTTGCCGCATTCAAAAGTCTGAAGAGTAATTGGTACAGCCAAGGGCAGCAGGCAGCCGCTATCCCTGCTGGTGGGAGTTTACATGGATTGCAGCCCTACGGGGCAGTTTGGCAATGCCTGTCAAAATCAAAAAGCAAATACGCTTTGACCCAGCCATCTGCTCTGCAGGAATTTGGCCCCTGGATCTGCTGGCACTGTGGGGAGTGTCCTGGGTACAGGTGACTCACTCCAGCATCATCCTGGGGCCAGTGACTCATGGCAGCATTGTTCAAGGGCAAGCTATTGGAAGCAACCGGGGTGTCTCTTCATCAGAAACTGGCCACACAGATGAGAAAATTCTCAACTTTTTCACAAATGGGAGATGATGCAGTTGTAAAAGCAAAAAAGAGGAAGTTCTATGTACAGTACTGATCAGGAAAGGATGCTAGGGTACATCAAGAAAAAAAACAAGAACAGAAGAGTATGTTTTGTATGTTTCTATCAGTATAAAGAGGGAAATGTATTCAAATGTATTCAAATGTGCCTAAAAACTTCTGGAAAGAGTTATAAGAAATTAGTATCAAAATTATTGTCAATGGTTGCACACATACACACACATAGACACACACATATATCTAAAATTAGATTAAATTAGATGAGGGAGCCTGGATAGTTGGGGAGTAGGGCTGGGAGGAAGAATTTAAGGTATATACCTTTAAATACATTTTTAGTTCTTAAAGCTATGTCGGTTGAGTGCGGTGGCTCACACCTGTAATCCCAGCACTTTGGGAGTCTGAGGCGGGTGGATCACTTGAAGTCAAGAGTTCAAGACCAGCCTGGCCAACATTGTGAAACCCCGTCTCTACTAAAAATACAAAAATTAGCCAGGCATGGTGGTGCACACCTGTAATCCCAGCTACTCAGGAGGCTGAGGCAGGAGAATTGCTTGAACCAGGGAGGCAGAGTTGCAGTGAGCTGAGATCGTGCCACTGCACTCTAGCCTGGGCAACAGAGTGAGACTCTGTCTGAAAACAAACAAACAACAACAAAAAAACTGTTGAGTATTATGTATTCAATAATTAAATATATCTTTTGAGAAAAAAATGACTAGACAGAACCTTAAGTCTATTCTAAAAACTAAAGGAGACGAGAAGTTATGGGATCTGGACAAGAAACCTCCAAGACTCCTGCTATGCAGCAGAGAAATCAATGTGGACAGAGGGAAGTTAGAGGCCATGATGGGGAAAAATAAAGCTGTTTTATATGTATACTTTCAAAAACTGGGGTTTCCCAAAGAATCAGGTATGGAATAAGGATGAACAGTTAAATGAGATGTTTTAATTTCTTTATCAAAATATTTTCAGAGTGATTTAACTTAACAAAATTGAGGCAATTTCATAATCATTAGAAAGTCTTAACACAATATAGTACATTGGTAGGTCAGTTGACAAAGTTAAATACCAATCCCCAGCAAAAACCTTTAAAGATGAGACTAGAAGGAAAATTCACCATGGTAAAGAAGAGACTGTGTACATTTCAACACGGTAATGGTGAAAAATCAGAGATTCTCCCAATAAGAGTATGGTTCTTGGTCTCATCATTATTAACATGTTTCCAGAGGTTTTGATCAGCATAATGAGACACAAAACAAATAAGTTATCAGAAAGAAAGCTAAAGTAATCATAATTTGTATGTGACATGACTTGTATACCTAGAAAACTCCAAAGAAGCAACTGAAACTACTAGACTTACAAATAATTCAGCCTAGGACCTGAATAAGATAAACTCACTGCATGTCAACAAAAACGAGTTAGAAAGTGGAGAGATTCCAATTATAGTACTATGGTAACAAAGCCAGAAAACACAGTGTAATTGTATTAATAAATAAAAACAACCTATATAAAGGAAAAACTTGAGAGATGAAAGGAAGCTTGCATATTTAGAGAAGCATGGATTTTTCTTGGATGGGAAAATGGAATATTAAAAATATTCAGTTAATATTTAATACAAATTAATATTTATAGTTTTAGTGCCATTCCAATGAAAAAAACTGATCAGACTGTTTTGACAAAATGATTATGAAATTCATCTGCCAGGATAAACAGTCAAAATTAGCTCAAACTTTTTGAGCACTATAGTTAATAAAGAGAGCCTTCTTCTCCCAAATATCGTTAAATGTTACAATAATAAAAGGAATGTGGTATTGGTACAAAGTAGTTGATCACTAAAACAGAATGGCCAGCGCAGAAATAAATTCTTATCTCTAAAAATGTTATTTTATAGAAGAGGCCTCACAAATATAAAAAATGGAAGGGCTACTAAACCAGAAAAAAGTCACAAGAAAAGAAAATTATAGTCCAATATATCTTATTAATATAGAAGAAAATGTCCTCACCAAAATACTACCAAACTGAACCCAGCAATATATGAAAAGGATTATATACTATGACCAAGTAGAATTTATCCCATGAATGCAAGGTTGGCTTAACATGCAAAAATCAGTTAGTGTAATATACCATATGAATGAAATGAAGGACAAAAACATGATCATCTTATTAGGCATATGACATCAAATAGCATTTGACAAAATGCAACAACCCTTCATAATATAAACATTCAACAAACCAGGTATAGAATAAAATTTTTTCAAACCTGATGAAGGGCATCTATGAAAACTACACAGCAAATGCCATATTTAATTGTGAAAGACTGGATACTTTCTATTAAGATTAGGAAGAAGATAAGAATGCCCACTCTCACCACTACTATTCAAAATTATAATGGAGGTTATAAGACCCTTAGCCAAGAAAAAAAGTCATTCAGATTGGAAAGGAAGACATAAAATGATCTCTATTTGCAGATAACATAATATTGTATATAGAAAATTCTAAGGAATCCAGTAAAAAACAAACAAAAAAACCCCAGAAAACTATTGGAACTAATAAACAAGTTCAGCAAAGTTTCAGAATACAAGATCAATATACACAAATTAACTGTATTTTTGTATAGTAGGAAGGAATAAACCATAAATGAAAAATTAAAAAAACCCATACATAATATCATCAACAAGAATAAAGTACTTAGGCATAAATTTAACAAAAGAAGGGCAACATTTGGATGCTAAAACTACAAAATATTATTGAAAAAAATTAAAGAAGACCTAAATAAATAGAAAGATATCCTATTTTCATGGATCAGAAGAATTAATATTGTTAAGATGGCAATACTCCCCAAATTGATCTCCATATTCAATATGACTTAATTAAAATCGCAGTGGCTTCTTTGCAGAAATTGATAAGCTGATCATAAAATCAATCTGGGAATTCAAGAGACTCATGCCAAAACAGTCTTGAAAAAGAACAGAGTTGAACTCACACTTCCTGATTTCAAAACCTACTACAAAGCAACAGTAATCAAGACAGTGTGGTACTGGCACAGGATAGGCATATAGGTCAAGAGAATAGAATTGGGTATCCATAAATAAACTCATACATCTATGGTCAAATGAGTTTTGACAGGTGCTAAGACCATTCAATGAGAAAAGGATAGTCATCTTCAACAAATAGTGCTGGCACAACTGGCTAGACACAGGCCAAAGAATGAATTTGGATTCCTACCTCACATCATATACAAAGATTAACTCAAAATAAATAAAAAACCTAGTTGTATGGGATAAAACCATAAAACTCTTAGAAGAAAACTTAGGCCTAAATCTTCTTGACACTGGAGTAAGTATTGGTTTCCTAGATATGACACCAACTGCACAAGCAACAAGAGAAAATAAATTGGACATCATCGAAATTAAAAACTTTTGTGCTTCCAAGTACATCATCAAGAAAATTCTTGGCTGGGCATGGTGGTTCATGCCTGTAATCTCAGCACTTTGGGAGGCTAAAGCAGATGTATCATTTGAAATCAGGAGTCAACATGGTGAAACCCTGTCTTCACTGAAAATACAAAAATTAGCTAAGCGTGGTGGTGCACACCTGTAACATCAGCTACTTGGGAGGTTGAAGTGGGAGGATCACTCGAGCCTGGGAGACAGAGGTTGCAGTGACCCAAGACTGTGCCACTGCACTCCAGCCTGGATGAGTGAGACTGCCTAAAACAAAATAAAACAAAAAACAAAAAAAGAAGAAGGAAAGAAAATTCTCACAGAATAGGAGAATCATATACCTGATAAGAATCTTGTATCTAGAGTATATAAAGAACTCATACAACTCAATAATAAAAATAACCCAATTAAAATATGGGGCTGGGAATAGTGACTCACATCTGTAATCCCAGCACTTTGGGAGGCTGAGGCAGGAGGGTTGCTTGAGCCCAGGAGTTTGAGACTAGCCTGGGCAACATGGCAAAACCCCCTCTCTACAAAAAATACAAAAATTAGCTGGATGTGGTGGTACACACCTGTAGTTGCAGCTATTCAGGAGGCTGAGGTGGGAGGATGGCTTGAACCCAAGAGGCAGAGGTTGCAGTGAGCTCAGATCATGCTATTGCACTCCAGCCTGGGTGATAGAGTGAGACCCTGCCTCAAGTATATATTTACCCATATATGTATATATATACAGACACACACACACACGTAAATAGGTAAATATATATATATATTCAGATCCTTTGCCCATATATATACACACATATATATTTTCAGATCCTTTGCCCATGTATATATAAGTTGACATGTCTCCAAAAGATATACCAATGGCCAATAAATACATGAAAAGATGCTCAACATTATTAGCAATCAGAAATGCAAATAAAAACCACAATGAGATACCACTTCACACCCACTAGGGTGGCTGTTAAAAGAAAGACAGACAATAATAAGTGCTGGTGAGGATGTGGGGAAATTGGAATCTTCATGTGCTGCAGATGGGAATTTAAAATGGTTGGGGCACTTTGGAAAATAGTCTGATAGTTTCTCAAAAAATTAAACATAGAGTTACCATATGTCTCAGCAATTCTCTTCCTAAGCATGTTCCCAAGAGACATGAAAAAATACATCCACACACAAAGATGTACACACGGGTTTATAGCAGCATGAGTCATAACCGGCAAAAAGCGAAAACACCATAAATGTCTGTCAACCAATGAATGGGTAAGTAAAATGTGATCTATCCATACAGTGAAAGATTATTAAGCTATAGAAGAAATTGTTCATATACACCACAACATAAAGGAGGCTTGAAGACATTTTGCTAAGTGAAAGAAGCCAGTCAGGGAGGACCACATATTGTATGATTGCATGTATATGAAACGTCCAGAACAGGAGACTCCACAGAGACTGAAAGCAGATGAGTGGTTGCTCAGGACTGGGTGGGTTGTGGGAGATGCAGAGTGAGTGACTGCAAATGGGGATGGGATTTCTTTTGGGAAGGTGAGAAAATGTTCTAAAATGGCATAATTTTGTGAATATACTAAAAACATTGAGTTGTACACCAAAAATGGGTAAATTGTGTGAAATGTAAATTTATCTGATAAAATTGATATTAGGCTGGATTCGGTGGTTCATGCCTGTAATTCCAGCACTTTGGGAGGCCGAATTGGGTGGACCACTTGGGGTCAGAAGTTCAAGACCAGACTGGCCAACATGGTGAAACCCTGTCTCCAAATTCCCATCTGTAGTCATGAGGATTCCAATTTCCCCACATCCTCACCAGCATTTATTATTGTCCATCTTTCTTTTAACAGTCGCCCTAGTGGGTGTGAAGTGGTATCTCATTGTGGTTTTTATTTGCATTTCTGATGGCTAAAAATAAAAAAATTAGCTGGGCGTGGTAGTGGCTGCCTGTAATCTCAGCTACTCAGGAGGCTGAGATAGGAGAATCACTTGAACCCAGGAGGTAGAGG
Source organism: Papio anubis (assembly GCF_008728515.1). Lineage (NCBI taxonomy): Eukaryota > Metazoa > Chordata > Mammalia > Primates > Cercopithecidae > Papio > Papio anubis. The sequence goes on from NC_044985.1 coordinate 116,810,156, forward strand.
TTGCAGTGAGCCGAGTTTGCACCACTGCACTCCAGCCTGGGTAACAGAGCGAGACTTTGTCTCAAAAAAAAAAAAAAAAAAAGATACTAAAAAAATAGAGGGATATTGGGCAGGCATGGTGGTTCACGCCTGTAATCCCAGTACTTTGGGAGGCCAAGGTGGGCGGAGCATGAGGTCAGGAGATAGAGACCATCCTGGCTAGCAATGTGAAACCCTGTCTCTATTAAAAATGCAAAAAATTAGCTGGGCGTCGTGGCGGGCGTCTGTAGTCCCAGCTACTCAGGAGGCAGAGGCAGGAGAACGGTGTGGACCCGGGAGGCGAAGCTTGCAGTGAGCCGAGATCGTACTACTGCACTTCAGCCTGGGCGACAGAGAGAGGCTCCGTCTCAAAAAAAAAAAAAAAAAAAAAAAAAGAGGGATATTAATAGAAGTTTGGAACACTGGTTAACAGTTGGGGAAAAATGTTAACTTAAGCCTTCATAATAAATTTCCTAAGTAAACTCCAAAGGAATTAAAGCACTAAATATTTTCTTCAAATCACAGAATATTTTGAGAAAGAATTTGGTGATTCCCACAGCTTGCTGTATGACACCGGGGAAACTGTGGGTGTTGGGAGCGGGGAGTGGAGCTGGCCAGGCATGGCTTGTCATCCCTGTTTGAATCTTCGCTGGCTGAATGCATTGGGCATGTGGGTTTCCCTTGGGGTCTCCTGTTGCTCCACTGTCTTGCAGGGATGACAAATGTAATCCGACTCTTGGTACTGATGTGAGGTTGCACACTGCTGGCACTCAGCATGTGGGAGCTGTTTTGTTTATGCATTATTATACAAATTAACATAAAAGATACTATTTCATCCACAATATAATACATACACATATACATATATGGATATATACACATATAATACATACATATGTATTACATATACATATATGTATAACTACACATACATGTATAATACATATATGTATATAGTATACATATGTGTGCATGTATAATACATATATATATTGTACATATGTATAATACAGTATAATATATTGTATGTATATACACATATAATACATACACTATAATACATATATGGATATGTGTATATATCGCTTATCCAACACAGCATAAATCCAAAAGAGGACAAAAGAAAGAAGAAAAGGGTGTGAGCATAAAACTGAATGGGGGATAAGGTTAAGAAATGCGTATTACAAAGACTCTAGTGTCTACTGTGGATGGGCTCAAACTTCCCTAAGCTTCCTGGCAGTCAACATGAAAAAGAGAAATGTGTCAGTGACTCACTCTACTCCATTCAGGTATAAAAACTGACCAATTCCAGCCTGGCCAACATGGCAAAACCCCGTCTTTACTAAAAATACAAAAATTCCCCGGGTGTGGTAGCACACACCTGTAATTCCAGCTACTCGGGAGGCTGAGGCATGAGACTCGCTTGAACCCGGGAGGCAGAGGTTGCAATGAGCCGAGATTATGCCACTGCACTCCAGCCTGGGTGACAGAGTGAGACTTTGTCTCAAAACAACAACAACAACAGCAACAACAACAACGACAACAGCAACAGCAACTGACCAATTGCTGGGAAAATGTGTTAGTGCCAAGGGCTCTTATGAGAGAGGCAGCTGCATGTAGTGATTCTCACATGTTTAAGAGCTTGTTAAATATAGTCTTCCCTCGGTATCCATGGGGAGATTGATTCCAGGACCCCCATGGATACTGAAATCTATGAATGTCCAAGTCCTTTAAGTAAAATAGTGTAGTATTTGCATATACTCGTTTACCCTTTCTTATGGTTAAAAGATTTTTTAAAATTTTAGCAGGATATGTAAAGAGCCCATATTAAGTGTACAGATTGCTGGATGTTTGCAAACTGAACCCAGATGCAGAAGGAGAACTTTACTGCCACTTCAGAAAGCGTCCTAACACCCACTCAAAGTCACTGCTCCCTGCCCCCAAGGGTGACCTCTGACTTCTAACCGTTTATGGAACTGGAATCATTCTGAACGTTCTCTCTTGTGCCTGGAGTCCTTCCTCAGCGCGCCCTCCTAGCTGAGCGCTGCGTCCTCATAGATGGTTTGCTCTCAGTGCCGTGTGGCAGTGGTTCTCACTCCGGCGCTGGGCTGGGGATCACCAGGAGCCTCTGGTCCTATCTGTAGGGGGATGCTGCATTCCTAGTTCACGGTATGAGGTTCAATATGGGGTCCTCAGTGCGTGGGTTCTACCCACTCACACAATGAGCCTGACTGCGTCCCGCATCGTGCTAGGCCTCTGGTCTTGAGACAGACGTGGTCTCCTGGTTTGGGACCCCGAACAGCAGGCAGAAGGGAATTTTCTACATCTCCCATCTTTCCGAACCTGAGCTTGCCTCTCCTCTGGCCTCTTTCCCTTCTGGAAGCTTCCCCCATCTGAGCAGTGATACTGCAGGGATTAAATGAGATGATGCTGGGCATCGCAGACACTCACCATGGCAGTCCTCCCAGGCTGCTCTTTTTATTATTTGCAACTAAGTGAATGATCCACTTTTTAAAATAGTTTTTACTTTTTGGTGTATAAAGAATCAACGGTTGTAAAATGTATATAATGCTCAATATAAAAATTGGATATAGAGTTAAAAAAAAAATTGAGCGTCCGTCAGAGTCCTCCCCTTGTCTCTGACCCAGTAAGTGACATCGATGCTGCATTGTATCGGGGACTGGTGGGTGGAACTGCTGAGTCCTGCCCCCTCTGCGCATGCTGGTGACAGCAGCCACTCTCAGCCAGGTGGGAGAGGAGAGGGGCACCTATTTTATTCAAGTAAAGTCCAGAAGCTTCCTCCATGTGTGACTGTGTCTCTCACATTTCCTTGCCATCAGACAGGGCATGAGCCAGAGGGAGAGAGCCGGGGTAAGGACCACGCCTTCTAGGGTGAGTGGCTCAGTGAGCCTCCGCCCTTGGCAAGCTCCCGCCTGTGGGCAAGGTCTACCACCCCAGCCAGAGGGAGAAGGGCCAGGGCTGCTGAGCTCCCAGGCCCAGCGCAAGGCAGACGCTACGTAAAAGTGGCGAACGTCATTTCCAAAGCCCAGTGGGGATATTTATGTGCAGGGGCCTGCATGACACACTGGTTCTTTGTTGAATTCTAGTAATTGAGTCATTTGCATGTCGGGGTTGCTGTGAAGTCCTTTATTAACCCATAGTCAGGGAGATTTATAAAAAGGTTGGCTAAAAATGACAAGACTAATACTGGTGTCTTAGTCTGCTAACGCTGCCATAACAAAATACTGTAGACTAGGTGGTGTAAAGAACAGAAATGTATTTTCCAACAGTTTTGGAACTGTAAGTCCAAGATCAGGTAGCCAGCATGGCCGGGCTCTGGTGAGGGCCCCATCCTGGCTTACAGAGGCTGCCTTCTCTCTGTGTCCTAACTGGGCCTTTCACCCAGGCTAGAGGGCAGTGGTGCCATCATAGCTCACTGCAACCTCCACCACCCAGACTCAAGCGATCTTCCCACCTTGGTCTCCTGAGTAGCTGGGACTACAGGCATACACTGCCATGCTTAGTTAATTTTTTGTATTTTTTGTAGAGATGGGGTTTTGCCATGTTGCCAGGCTGATCTTGAACTCCTGGGCTCAAGCGATCCTCCTGCTTTGGTCTCCCAAAGTGCTGGGATTGCAGGTGTGAGCCACCGTGCCCAGCCTCTTCCTCTTTTCATGAGGGTAGTGATTCCCTCATGGGGCCCCACCCTCATGACCTGGTTTAAACCTAAATGCCTCCCAGAGGCCCCATCTCCAACACCATCACACTGGGGGTTAGGGCGTCAATGGCTGAATTCTAGGGGAAGACAAACATTTAGCCCATAACAACTGGAGAAGGAATGAAGGGAACACTTGGATTTCTGGTTGGGAAAGTTTCAGTTTAACCTGATTCTCAAAACGGCGCCGTGAACCGGTGCTGTACCAGAGGCAGCCATCCTACCTTCCTGTTCCCGAGCCCCTTCCTTGGGAGCTGGATTGTCCTCAGCCCTGGAGGGGGCACCCTGAATGCCACTTCCCCCCACCCCGCTGGCCACAGCTGACCAGAGCAGAGCGGAGCTTTGGCCCAGGAGGAATCAACCCAGAGGCTGGGCAGAACTAACCGGATTCCTGCTTCCGGAGATGAGGATAGGAGTGGCGAGTGCAGCCACGGCAGGTCCCAGGCATGAGACAGACCTCTCGCTCAGGCCCAGCAGAGGAGGCAGGGGGCAACTCCTAACATCTCTCATCACCTCCAGCATAAGCCCTTTGGCCTCTCCCTTCTGGAAGCTGCTCTCAGGTGTACAGTGCTAGAAGCCTCAAAAGCACCTTTGCACACCCTCATGTGAGCCTGTGAGTCTCCCCACGTAGCGGGCAGGTGACTCAGACCTGAGGAAGGTTTCCTGAGGATGTAAGGTGAGCCCAGCAGTGGTCTGCAGGGATTCAGTCATGTAGGGGGTGCTGGGGCCTTAGTGGGGGGCAGAGAGGAGAATGGGAACAGCCAGCAAGAATGGAAGGCGAGAGGGAGGCAGAGGGTGACAAGGCCGTGTGGACCATGGGGCAGAAAGGCCAGGATTTCTACGCTGGCTCTGGAGAGTGAGTTATTTAAGAGGGAGATGTGTTTTTAAAAATGAGCAGTAGCCTGGCCAACATGGCGAAACCCCGACTCTACTAAAAATACAACAGTTAGCCAGCTGCGGTGGCGTGTGCCTGTAATCCCAGCTACTTTGGGAGGCCAAGGCAGGTGGATCACCTGAGGTCAGGAGTTTGAGACCAGCCTGGCAAGCATGGTGAAACCCTGTCTCTACTAAAAATACAAAAGTGAGCCAGGTGTGGTGGCGTGCGTCCTGTAATTCCAGCTACTTGGGAGGCTGAGGCAGGATAATTGCTTGAACCTGGGAGGCGGAGGTTGCACTGAACCATTGCACTCCAGCCTGGGCAACAGGGAGAGACCCTGTCACACACACACACAATATTGTAAATGTGGAAAGCAATTGATTGACGTTCGGGAAATACTAGACTGGAATGACCTGGGTGAGCCAGACACCAGAGCATGTTTCTGTTCTGAGCCAAGGCTTCCCTCCTCTCTTCATGCCAGACTGGTCCACTGTGAGTGGCAGCAACAGCATTTGTGGACTTTAAAGAAATACAGATTCTTGGGCTGTACCTAGAGGCCTGGAGGGTGGGGCCCAGGCGTCATTGTGACAAGCCCCCTGGGGGACTCTGAGAAGCCCGGACCCTTCTTACACTGACCTCAGCGAGTCTGCACATCTACGGAAAGTGGGTGCAGAGTGTGTGTTTGTTCAGGTCCAGGGGGAGGGTGCACGCCTTTCACCGAATCCCAAGAGGGTCTCGGCTCCCTAAGGTTCCTGCAGTCCTGTTTAGCTGACACATGATTGCCCATGCCCAGGAATCCATGTGCGTTAATCGTGAATAACCCAAACCCTCCCGGGAGGTGGCAGAGCATTCCTGGTGCATACAAGACAGCTCTGGCGAGTGTTTGAGGCCTCCCCAACCCGAGGAAGGCCTCTGGGACTGCCTGGTGGCTGCCCAGCCTCCACGCCACTGGCCTCTGCTCCCAGACCTATAGCAGCACGGGGCGCTCTTTCCCCGGAGGTCGATCCCAGCCTGTTTCTGATCCTTCCTGAATTCTCCGTTGCCCTCTCTTGGCTTTTCTCTTCAAACGTCTCCTGACTGGGTTCTGGCGATGGTTTGCAGCTTAGACGGACCCTCGGCTGTCCGCGTGGAGCAGCCCTGCCTGCACATTCCCCTTCCCCATCCTTGCTAATATCCTCAGAGGCTCTTTCCTGGAGGACTCAGCCCCATTTGTTCCTCAGCTGGCCTGAGAAGCCACTCCACACACTCACCACCCTGCCCTCCCACCCCCACTGCAGCCCATGGAGACGTCTGTTCATCCATCGGCTCCTTTCTCTTCTAGCAAATGTTCACTGAACATCCACCTGCCTGGGGCCAGGCCCTGGGGAAACAAAGACTCGAAGGCCCAGCCCAACAGGCTAGATGGTCACAATACAACATAAAAGTGCCAAGCTGAGGCCATCCAGGAGGCTCCCTGAGTCCCAGCCATGGGGATCCCAGATGTTCCAGAACTTGGCACACACTGCAGATATTCAAATCACACGTACCCGATATTGGTGCTTGTGCCCCCAGCCCTAGCTTGTTGCTCCAACTTGGCCCTTGTTGTGTGGCCCCTGAATTGCCCTTTTAACCAACAGACCCAGCATTTAATGCATGTTGGAGTTTTCTGACCTTGCCTGGGTGAGGGCAGACAGGTATCACAGCGATTCAGTCACTGCGCAAGACAGGCCATTTCTGCAGCAAGCACCCCCTTGCTCTCTGCCACAATCATGTCATAACTTCTCCAGGACCCCCAGCCTCCCACCTCGCCTGCCTCTCTGTCCTTGTACCCAAGGTCCTTGAGAAAGCTGGAGGCTGGAGAGAGGAATTTTCCAGCAGCCCCTGACCCTGCAGCCCTGCGGGCGCCCACCCAGCTTCTCCCACCCCTTCCCTTCTTCTGGGGACTCCTCCCTCTGCTCTGCTTCCCAATGACCCCTCCGATGCTCCCTGCTTTCCACCTGCACCTGTGCACCTGAGCATGTCATTGGGACAGCTGCAGCCCTCTCACGGCCTCCTCCAGCCCTTCTCCAACCCCTGGTCACAGCAGGAGCACTTCTTGGACTTAACTCCAGGCTGATCTGGGCTAGGAGCTGCTCTTCAGCCCCTGGAATCTGCACTGCCCTCCAGGGTCCTCTTCCCGTCTAGATTCTAGTGCGGGGTGCTTGTCAAGGCCATCAGGGCAGAAAGATGAGGTGACTGCTGGGAACCCCAGAAAACACCCAAACCTGGTCCTTTGTGGAAAAACACATGGTGCGTCCTGTCACACCCACGCTCACAACACTCCTTAAGGCGTTTAGGAAGCAGCGCAAAAGGCCTTCCCTTCCCTTACTGGCCCCTGCCTTCCCTTCCCCTTCCTCCTGCTCCCTCTCCCCTCACCCCCCATCACTGAGGATCAGGCTGGGATTTGCCTCAGTTTCCCTTCCTCATCCTGCTGGGGGCCTTTCTTCGGGGCTGCATGGGCTTTTGGTTGAGGCAAAGGCTTTCTCCTGGCCCCTTCCCCCAGTCCTGGAGTCACTGGTTCAATGATTTTGACTGAGCTGCGTGCTGGGTGCTGGGCTGTCAGCTGTCACCCATGAATGTGCCTAGGGTGCCGCTGGCAGCTGCCTCTAACCTCCAGAGCCCAGACCCTCACTCTGAGTCCCATCCCAGAGGCTCTGCCTCCCCCACACCTGCTCCCAGGACTGGGGTGGCCACCACGTGCCCCTTTCACATGGGATCTCTCTAGCCTGGTCACTTTCTTCCAGCCTTTCCTCGCTCCCTTCCCCCACACAACTGGATGAATCCTCTCCAGGCAGAACAGAGCCCGTTGGGGAAGCAGGTTCAGGCCTGCTCCAGGTGGAAGGATGTCCAGGACTGCTCACCACGGCAGGGGTGACTAAAACAAGGACCATCTCAGGGTCAGGACACTTGGACCTCTGACCCACAGGTGCAGGCAGTTTGTGACAGGTGGCAAGTGCACCCCTTCCCATTTGCAACCCATTCAGGGGTCTGGGAAGGACTTGATCAGTGTCTCTCATTTTAAAGATGAAGCAGAGCCTCCACCAGTGCACCTGCTCAGACTCACACAGATAAGGCACAGCTTGTCCCCTGGGTTCCCAAGGACCTGACTGCTAATAAAAACTTCCTCCCTACCCAGACATGTATACATGGCTGGTGGGAATGTAGATTAGCACAACCTCTATGGAAAACAATATGAGGATTTCTCAAAGGACCTAAAATAGAACTACCATTTGATCCAGTAATCCCACTACTGGATATCTACCCAAAGGAAAAGAAATCATCGTATCAGAAAGAACCTGCACTTGCATGTTCCTCACAGCACTATTCACAATAACAAAGATGTGGAATCAACCTGTGTCCATCCATGGATGACTGGATACAGAAAATGGGGTCTGGCTGGGCGTGGTGCCTCACACCTGTAATCCCAGCACTTTGGGAAGCTGAGGCGGGTGGGTGGATCACGAGGTCAGGAGATTGAGACCATTCTGGCTAACACGGTGAAACCCTGTCTATACTAAAAATACAAAAAATTAGCCGGGCATGGTGGCGGGCACCTGTAGTCCCAGCTACTCGGGAGGCTGAGGCAGGAGAATGGTGTGAACCCAGGAGGCGGAGCTTGCAGTGAGCCGAGATAACGCCACTGCACTCCAGCCTAGGTGACAGAGCGAGACTCCATCTCAATAAATAAATAAATAAATAATATAAAAAAGAAAATGTGGTCTATAGACACAATGGAATACTATGCAGCCATAAAGACAATGAAATAATGTCTTTTGCAGCAACATGGGTGGAACTGGAAGCCATTATCTTAAGTGAAATAACTCAGAAACAGAAAGTCAAATACTGTACGTTATCCTTATAAGTGGGAGCTAAATAATGTGTACACATGGATGTCGAGTATGGACTGACAGACATTGAGGACTCCGAAGGGTGGGAGGCTGGGAGCGGGGTGAGGAGTGAGAAATTGCTTAATGGATATAATGTACAAAATTTGGGTGATGGTTACAGCAAAAGCCCAGACTTTGCCACTATGCCATATTCATGCAATGAAACTGCACTCGTACCCCCTATATTTATACCAAAAAAAAAAAAAAAAGACTTTCTTCCTAGTGTGAATGGCAGATCAGATACACACGGACCACCTTTCTCTACTCTTTCATCATGACAGACATTGCTAATCTATCACAGCACACTTTCCCATCCAACATAGATTGGATCTCGTTGTCCTCAGCAAATTCTGCAGGCAGCCATTAGCATGAATCAGCACCAATACATGGATGCCCCCAATGTGCCATTTCTGGGATATTGACTGGCAAGTTTCCAGTCTGAGCAGCTATGGGGCTCTGAGTGCCCCATGGTTACAATCCGGAGGGCTGGAGCTGGCAGGGCTGCCCCTCAGATGTGTTCCCACATGGAGAGTGCAGTGGGGGAGTGGTGCCCTCGGGGCTGTCTCTACAACCCCAAAACACAGGCCCTGAGCACCAGCAGGAAGCAGCCACCCTACCAAACACTTCTGCCCAGATTCTCAGCTGGGAAGGTGAGGCTTTCCTGACCCGCAGGACCACTGCTTCCAGCGTGGATGCCCGTGTGCTTACAGGCCACTTTCTGGGGCAAAAAGTTCAGCATCTTGAGATGGTGAGATTATCCCAGACTATCCAGGTGGACGCAGTATATTCACAAGGCTCCTTATAAGAGGAAGGCAGAAGAGTCAGAGAGAGGTCTGAAGATGCTATGCTGCTGGATTTGAGGATGGAGGAAGAGGCCACAAGCCAAGGAGTACGGGCAGCCTCTGGAGGCTGGAAAAAGCAAGAAACAGATCCTCTCCCAGAGCCTTCAGAAAGAAACAGTCCTGCCAGCACCATAGGTTCAGCCCAGTGAGAGCCATGTTGGGCTTCTTGTCTTCTAGAGTTGTAAGATTTGCATTATTTTTTGTGTTGTTTTGTTTTGGTTTTTTGAGACAGAGTCTTGCTCTGTTGCCCAGGCTGGAGTGCAGTGGCACGATCTCAGCCCACTGCAACCTCTACCCCCTGGGTTCAAGTGATTCTCCTGCCTCAGCCTCCCAAGTAGCTGGAATTACAGGTGCTCACCACCACATCTGGCTAATTTTTGTATTTTTTGTAGTGACGGGGTTTTGCAGTGTTGGTCAGGCTGGTCTCTAACTGGTGACCTCAAGTGATCTACCCACCTTGACCTCCCAAAATCTGGGATTACAGGCGTGAGCCGCTGTGCCTGACCTGCATTGTTTTAAGCCACGGTTTGTGGTAATTTGTGACAGCAGCAATTGAAAGCTAACACACCCTTCTTACTGATGGAGCTCTAGCTCTGTGGGGTTCACCATTATTGCGTTCCCCAAAACTCTTTCCACACCAGCATTTACCAAGCCAGTTTTTGAAAAAATTGGAGCATCAGGGTTTTGCTGGAAAAAAATACCTTCACTTCTCAAGCAATATTATTCACTGGAGGGAAGTCATCATTGGGTCTAATGTGCTGGCACCTCAAGGGAGATTTGGGGGCTGTAGAGGCTTCTGGGCTGATGACAGGTAAGCTTGAATGGCATCATCAAAAGAAGGGGTCACCTCCAACTTAGCCAAGCACAGAGCACGTGGAGCCGGTTTGGTGAACTCTTCCCAGACAGCCAATTCTCTTTATATTTGAGGCTTCTTGTGTACACATTCCTGTTTAGTGCTCAATCCTCTAACTATGTGCACTGATAAATTCACAGATAAGTGCTGCTGAAAGTTAACTTTTGCATTGGAAAAAGTGATCCATTTTCTTTCTCATGGCATATCAGGATAATAATAGCTATAATTTTGCAAGGGCCAAGAGCGTTCTATGCACCATCTCATTGAACACTCATGGCGATCCTGCATGATCTTTACTGTCCTTGTCCTATTTCTTTCACTTTTACAGAGGAGGACAGGGAGCATGGTGAGTCAGAGAGGTTAACCGGCTCATCCTAGGTCACACAGCCAGCAGGTGATGGAGGCGGGATTCAAACCCAGGCAGCCCAGCTCCAGCAAAGTGCTTAAGAGCATGATTTCTAAATTGTTTCTCACCACCTTTAATTTAAAACACGTTGGGCCAGGTGTGGTAGCTCACGCTTGTAATCCCAGCACTTTAGGGCCTGAGGTGGGCTGATCACTTGAGCCCAGGAGTTCGAGACCAGCCTGGTCAACAAGATGAAACCCCATTTCTACAAAAAATACAAAAATTAGCCGGGCCTGATGGCACACATCTGTGGTCTCAGCTACTTGGAGGTGACTCTTTCTTTTGATGATGCCATTCAAACTTAACTGTCATCAGCGCAGAAGCCTCTACAGCCCCCAAATCTCCCAGAGAACTTGGAGCGGGAGCAAAGGTAGATAATGGCCCAGCCTAGGTTTCTAGGAAGAATCCCTTGGCCCGCCAGGTAGCCGCCAGGTAGCTCTGTGTCTGAGCCCTGCTCAGGCTGGTCATGAGTCTCCAGTGGGGACAGCTCACAGGGAAGAGCAGCGCAAACTGGTACCTAGTGAAGGCTGAGAAAGGGAGGAGGATGCACATCGGGGGCTTTAACCTAGCAGGACCCCAGCACTGCTCACATGAGAAGATGCTGGCTGTCTATGCATGCTACTTAATTTTGGCAATTTCTGTGACATTTCTCCAATGAATACACAAATCAGCTGTAATAATGTTTTCCCAAACACAGCTTAGATGAGCCTGTTGATTTTAGATTGAGCATCCAGATGTCTTCCTTATGACCCTGAGCTCCATTTCTTACCCTCGACTTGGAACCCAAGGTGGCCAGTGGCGAATGACTCTGCTCTTGATTTAGGAATGGTTCCAAAGAGGCCAGAAAACTGTAGAAAGTTACAAGTGACTGCTCTGATATCTCAGGCACTAGGAAAAGTTGTCCAGGTGCCAGATGCCCTTTTCAATCCAGAAACAACTTTAAAATCATTTTAAAGTCCAAAGCTAATTTCCTAAAAAGGAACTTGGCAGAAAGGAAGGCTTTCCTCCAACGCTCAAGAATCCACCCAGGCATGTTCTTCTCACTCCGATGAGAGCAAAACTGTCTTGATCTTTGTCCTCACTCTCATGAGCAGATTTTTGACTTGAGAGCATCCTGAAAACTAAAGCCCATATGCGAGGGTTCTAAAAACTTCAAATACTTGGAAAATTTTCAGCCCGTTGGTGGGATTTAATGGGAATCTATTCTGGCTCAGCAATGCTGAGTGTATCGGCTGGGAGTAGGAAATTGAGTTTTCTTAATCTGCTTATGTGGGTTGTGGTAAAGGGTGTGGAGGCAGCTGCGGGGGCCTGAAGTGATGGTGGAGAGCTTGGGAGAGGAGCAGGGAGCTTTGCCATCTTTTCACTTTAGGCCCAGAGAGCAACTGCACCCACCAATTGCTTGTTGACCGGCTGCATGAGGTACTCTCCAGGGATTTGGCCTTCATGGAGTTCACTGTCATGTAGCCTGAAAGACCAATACAAGCAGGTCGCACTAACTTGTACATCAGATAGAGCAACATTCCCCAAGTCAGCACTTTGGGACTGAACCTGGCCACTTTGGGGTGGGACCTAGGGGTCAAGGGCCTGAGGCCCAGCTTGCCTTCCTTATCCCCTGTTGCTGCCCCTGGGGTTCCCAAGGTTCTCTCGTCCCTTGAAAGGCACTGTTCAAGTTGCCTGCCTTTCTGGAGAGCTTATATTTTGAAGGATTTGTCTCTGGTAGGAAACATACTCATTAAATAATAATGATTGTTGGTATGTGGCTCAAGCTCGTAATCCTTAGCACTTTGGGAGGCCGAGATGGCTGGACATTTGCGGTCAGACGAGACCATCGCGGGTTAACACGGTGAAACCCCGCTCTCTACTAAAAAATCAAAAAATTAGCCGGGGTGGCGGGCGTAGTCTGGAGCTGGGCTGAGGCAGGAGAAGTGAACTCGAAGGCAGAGCTTGCAGTGAGCTGATTGCCATCAGCCCCTAATGGGCTAGAGCAAGACTCCATCTCAAAAAAAAAATATATATATATATATATATAAATAATGAATTGCACTCTGTTTTTTTAGTTTTTCAATAGATATTTCTGTTTCCTTTTAAAAAAAACTTGTACCATCTGCATCTTTTTTTTTTTTTTTTTTTTTCTGATAGAGTTCTCACTGTGGCCCAGCTTGTGGTTTCATCTCGCTCGCTGCAAACTCCTACTTCCCTCGGTTAGGAGCAATTCTCCTGCCTCATTCCTGTAGCTGGGATTACAGGCTCACCATGCCTAGTTAATTTTTGTGGTGTTTAGTAGAGATCGGGTTTTGCCATGTTGGCCAGACTGGTCTTGAACTCCCATTTTAAGTGATCTGTCTCCTTGGCCTCCCATAGGGATGATGGGTATAAGCCACCACACCCAGTCCATCTTCATAATTTTAAGTGTGCAGTTCCAGTGATAATAAGTATCTTTATATCCTTTATCACTCCTTCATCCCCTGCATCCCTGCTCCACTTGCTGGCCTCCCCCAACCACCACCTACTCTCTCTGTCATCATGACACCCACTACATTTTTAGCTCCTACATACGATATAATCACTTGTGATATTTGTCTTTTGATGTTTGGTTTATCTCATATTTGACATAATGGCCTCTACTTCTATCCATACATACAGTCAAAGGTCCTTTATTTGCTTCATTTATTTATTTATTTATTTATTTATTTTTAGAGATGGGCGTCTTGCTATTTTGCCCAGGCTGGATCTGAATTTGTGATCCCTCCACCTCAGCCTCCAGAGTAGCTGGGATTACAGGACACACCACTGCACCCAGTTCATATATCCATTTTAAAACTCATCGGCAACTTAGTGTCAGGTGCAGTGGCTCACCCTTCTAATCCCAGCACTTTGGGAGGCTGAGGTGGGAGGACTGCTGGAGCGTAAGAGTTTGGGATGAGCCTGGGCAAGATGGTGAGACCACATCTCTACGGAAAAAAAAAGTAAAACTCCTGGATGATTGGCAGTCAGAGCTTCTAGTTGTGGGAGACATGGTACTGGTGCATGAAGCTGCAGCTCAAAGTGAAGGCAACTGAGGCACAGCCAGCAGGTGCAGGGTGCAGAAATGAGGGATGAATTTCCCGTGGGACATGTTGGCCACCCAGACCCTCACTCTCATCTCTGTGGACTTCTGGGGTCCTGGCATCTTGGGTTGGGCCATCCCCTCCACCTTCCCTCTGTTACACCTGTCCTGTCTCTCTCTCTCTTTTTTTTTTTTTTTTTTTTTTTGGAGTTAGAGTCTTGCTCTTGTGGCCTAGCCTGTAGTGCAATGGCATGATCTTGGCTCACTGCAACCTCTGCCTCCCAGGTTCAAGTGATTCTCCTGCCTCAGCCTCCCGAGTAGTTGGGATTACAGGGGCCCACCTCCACGCCAATTTTTGTATTTTTAGCACAGATGGAGTTTCACTATGTTGACCAGATTGGTCTTGAACTCCTGACCTCAGATAATCCACCTGCCTCAGCCTCCCAAAGTGCTGGGATTACAGGTGTGAGCCAGCATGCCTGGCCGGCATCTTTTAAACAGATCTCATGCCTCTCTTGTCTCTGCCTCCACTGGGCCCGCACCTTACCTGCAGGGTTTCCTCCCTCTTGCTAAAACCCTGCAGTTTCTTCACCTGGAATGTGCTATCGGTGAATGTATGCTATTTAAAGAACTTGCAGCATTCAATTCGAGCAAGTGTGAAAAAAATTACTACCTTATTTTCAAGGTACAGAGTCTTGCTTTATAATACATCAAACCACACCCCCAGTTCTTCTCCCCCTCCTGGAAAATCATTAATAAGGGATGGAAGATTGTTCAATGATGCCCAGCTCAGAGGCCACCTCCTCCATGCAGGCCTTGATGATCATCCATCCCTTTGACGGTGCCCATCTTCCTCATTTGAACATGTGATTTTTTTTTCCTTGTCCACAGGCAAAGTGAGTTGAGACAGAAAGATTGAGAGATGGCCTCTCCCAGGCTCCCAGGTCCTTAATCAACCACCTGAGCTAGTTTCCCAAAAGCAGCCCACAGAGGGAGCTCCAGCAAACGGCCCCTCCTCCGTGCTCAGACCCTGTGTGGTCTCCCAGGGCGCTGGCCTCTAGGACGGCTGCCAAGCAAAGGGAGGAGGAGTAAGGCTGAAGGCCTCAGCCTCCTGGGGTGGGTCCTGCAGTCTGGAGGCAGAATTGCACCCCCTGGTCCGACCTCTCCCAAGGTGGGGAGACGTGGTCCCAGGCCAAGGGAAGGAATTTTTCCCGGGGCCCAGCAGCCTCCTGAAGACGCCATCGTGGTGGCAGAGGGGCTTAGGGGCGGGGATAAGGGGGGTCTGAAAAGAGGCAGTCCATCCAGGCTCAGAGATGGAACCCCGTGCTTAGCCGGGCCATGGCACCTCTCAGCCTCAGGATCCTATCACCGTTGTTGGGGTGAGAGGGGTGTTGTGCTCATTTCATGGAGTGGGGCTTCTAGCCTGGACTCAGGGGTATGGGACACAGCATTGCTTCATCTCCACTAGCCTGAGGGCCACCATTTTCCCATCTGTGTCCCCAGCCCCACTTCAAAGCCTCACACATACATGGTGCACAGCAATGATCTGTGAAGGAATAAAGGAATTTTTGTCATTGGGGTCATGCTGGGGGGTGAGTTCAGAGCATCAGAGCTGACTGCTTACTCGGGAGGCAATGGGCCCATGCAGATGGGGAAGGGACATCATCTTGGGAGATGGGATGTCTGACTTGGTGCTGGTGTCTTCTGTGCCCCTGGGAGAGCCAGCAGGCTTGGGTGGTTAGATTTGGTCTCCTCTGAGAAGCTCTGGGTGGCCTCACAACTTATGGGCTATTTTGTTACTGGTACAAGCTTCGGGTCTCCCACAGGCCAAGAGAAGTTCTTAAAGCAATGAAAAAAAAAAAAAAAAGGAACAGAGACAGTCTTGCCAGGTTGCCCAGGTTGGAATGCAGTGAGATGATCATAGCTCACTGCAGTCTTGAACTTCTGGGCTCAAGCGGCCCTCCTGCCTCTGCCTCCTGAGTGGCTGAGGCTACAGCATGCATCAGCTTTTCTTTTTTTTTTTTTTTTGAGGCGGGTCTCGCTCTGTGCCCAGGCTGGAGTGCAGTGGCGGGATCTCAGCTCACTGCAAGCTCGCCTCGGGTTCATGCCATTCTCTGCCTCAGCCTCTCCCGAGTAGCTGGGACTCTGGCCGCCACCTCGCCCAGCTAGTTTTTGTATTTTTGGTAGAGACGGGGTTTCACCGTGCTAGCCAGGATGGTCGATCTCCTGACCTCGTGATCCGCCCGTCTCGGCCTCCCAAAGTGCTGGGATTACAGGCTTGAGCCACTGCGCCTGGCCTGCGCATCAGCTTTTCTTAAAGCAATTTATCTTCCCCGTCTCCAGCCTCATTTGTGTCCCCAGCCCTACTGGGGCGGAAAGCTGTGGAACGTTACTCACACGGTCATTGGTATCAACCCCTGGCTTTCCTGTGGGGATCCCTCCCTGGGAGGGGTTCCATGACAATTTGGGTTCCAGAAAGGGATGTGGGAGGAGAGTGTGGTGGAGGGAGGTGGTCTGTGGTCTCCCTTCATGGACCAGAAAGCTTGACCCCTAAGGGGACCCTGGCTTCTGCTTCCTCAAAGCTAAGCAGTGCCAAGGGGCAGCCTGAGACACAGGCAAAGGGGAAGCCTAAGTGGAAAAAGAGAGAAAGAGGGGCGGGGGGGGGGGGGGGGGGGAGAGAGAGAGAGAGAGAGAGAGAAGGGGCGGGGAGGACAAAGACACATGGCAAGTGTTCCAGCCAGAGCATTCCCACCAGTGGCCTTATTGCATTAAGGATTTTCCCAAAAAGCAGAAATACATTGATAATCAATGGAACATAGCTAGCAGAGCTGTCACAAGCACAGGAATCACAAGTCCCACTTCTGTGCAGCCAGAGACTGTGTGACTGTCCCAAATTTTAAATCAAGATAGACAATAAGAACCTACCACCTTCACATCCAAGAAAACTGTGTCCCCACACATTTCAGTCACACGGTGCTGTGGCTTGAGGCCAGCCAGGTGCACAGATCGGGAAGGTTCTGAGGGGTAGGGCCTTCTGTCTTTCTGAAAGGGGCCCCTGAGCAGGAGGCGGCAGTGCTGGGGGAGCTAAAGCGCAGTGGGCTGTCATTTCACGGCTATGACTTCTGTTTCCCAAGTGCACTTCCTGACCCTGAGATTTGAGCCATGGCCCACAGGAATCAGGGCACTTCCGTTTACATATACGCTTATTATCAGGACTGGCGTCGGGGGTGTGGGGCCTGTGCAGTCACAGGGCCCTGTTCTTAGAAGGTGCCCTGGCTTGCTTTAATGCTGTTGTCCTTTTGAAAGTCTTACTATTTTAACAAGGGGCCCTGCATTTTTATATTGCATAGGGCCCTGCAATTATGCAGCCATTCCTGTTTTTGATCTCACTTGCCCCACAGCCGTAATGGAAGAGGGCCGGGAAGGAGTCCTTACCCTGATTCCCAGATGGTGAAATGGAGCGCCAGGAGGGGCAGTGCTAAAGCCGAGACCAGACAGGATCCCTCGGGTGAAATCTGGGGCTGCTGTTTCTCTTGGAGGCTCCTCTCAATGAACGGATGGGTGGCGATCTCCTCTCCTAACTGTCCTAGCAGTAACCTCTGTTCCATCTCCTGTTTTATCTCATTTTATTTTTTAAAAAAATACCAAAACCATTCTCTCACCTGCCAGTGAGGAGCTCACAGCGGTTGGGCTTTCTCAGAGAGTGTTCCTCTCTCGTCCCCTGTCGTGTCCAGGCACCTGCGAGCAGGCTGGTGTGTCCCCGGCTAAATCCACAGGCGCTCCATTCTGTCCCAGACAGCCCACAGTCAAAAACTTTGTCCTTTCCTGGAAAAGCCTCACTGGGAAGCATTTCTGACCTTCAGACCTGCCTCGGCCCATAGCTGGCCACGAGCCCATAACGATCACTTCCCAGCTGGGTGTTTACCTTCCTGGGCCTCATGGGCTGAGCCAGGGTGGCAGCCACACACCTGACACAAAAGTGGTGCAGGAGGGAAGGGCTATCTGAGGGGAAGGCTGGGCATGGCTGAAATACCCGCCGCCCATCCAGAGCTAGGTAATTCTGATTGTCACACCAAGAGGGGCCCGTGGCATACCTGGCCCACCAACCTCAAGTGTTGGCCAGGCCAGCTGCACAGCCCTCAAATCTGAGATTTGGGAAAGGCTTTGGGGTCCGCCAGGGTTCTAGTCATTTCCTGCCATGGCCATCTGGCCTTAACTTGATCACTTCCAGGCATGGAACACTCACTGCTTTGTAAGACATCTTGCTCCATTATCATTATTATTATTACTGCTAATAGCTTCCTTTTATTCAGTGCTTACTACATGACAGGCACTGGGCTAAGTACATTACATAATCTCTTATGCAATCCTTGCGTTGTCACTATGACCAGAGAATTATGCCTATTTTAAAGATGCAGAAACAGAGGCTCAAGAAATTGATCATCTTGCTCAAAGCCCCACAGCTAGTAAGCTAGGGATCCAGGATTCAAACCCAAGCCAACTAGTATCAAAACCACTACCATCATTTGCCAAGTTTAATTGCTACAATGTCCATCTTTATATACAACTCAAATCAGCATTTGTTTTAGCTATCTGTTCTGGTAACAAATTAACTCAAAGTGTGTGGCTTGAAACAACACTCATTTGTAATTTCAGTTTCTGTGGCTAGAAGTCTGGGCACTGCTTGGCTGGGTTCTCTGCTCAGGGTTTCTCACAGATTGCCATCCAACTGTTGGAGGGCCTGAAGTCTCATCTCATGGCTCCACTAGCGGGGATCCACTTCCAAGCTGCTGGTGTTGGCAGGATTCAGTTCCTTAAGGCTGTAGGATGAAGGTCTCAGTCCCTCTCAGCTGTCAGCTGTGGCTGACATCCACCCATCCATCCACCCATCCATCTACCCAGAGAGGGCTATGGAGAGAGTCTGGGAAGAGGGAGGTCAGTCTTTTGTAATATACTTAAGTGTGTGATAGTCCATCACTTCTGGCATATTCTACTCATTAGAAGGAGATCATCAGGCTGTTAGAAGGAAGTCACCAGGCACAGGCTGCACTCAAAGGTAAGGGATGGCACAGGGCACAATACCAGGGGTGGGGATCCCTGAGGGTCATCTTTGAAAGTTCCCAGAACCATCTGATTGCCACAAAACATGGGTTTCATTTTGTCCCTGAAAGCCAGACTGAAGTAGTCTCTCATCCATTCTCTCACCCATCCACCCACCACCCATCCATCCATCCGTCATCATCCACCCATCCACCCATCCATCCATCATCCATCCATCCACCATCCATCCATCCATCCACCTTCCACCACCCCTTCCATCCATCCATCCATCCATCCACTCCATCCATCCATCCATCCATCCACCATCCACCATCCATCCATCCATTCCATCCATCCACCATCCACCATCCATCCATTCCATCCACCACCATCCATCCATCCATCCACCATCCATCCACCATCCACCATCCATCCATCCATCCATCCATCCATCCACCATCCATCCACCATCCATCCATCCACCATCCATCCACCATCCATTCCATCCATCCATTTCCCATCCATCCTCATCCACCCACCCACTCACCCATTCATCCATCCACCCATCCATCTATCCATTGCCATCCACCCCATCATCACCGTCCATTCTCTCCGCCCATCCGCCCGCCATCCATCCTTACATCCGTCCACCTGTCCACCCGTCCGTCCGTCCACCTTGCATCCATCTGTCCACATGTCCGTCCATCACCCGCCGTCTGTCAAATCCGTCGTCCGTCCGTCCACCGTCCATCGTCCGTGCTCCATCGTCCACCGTCCGCCGGATCCGTCCGTCCAGTCATCCGTCCATCCATCCATCATCCACCATCCACCCATCCACCATCCATCCAATCCATCCATCCGTCCATCCATCCATCCATCCATCCATCCATCTTCCATCCATCCATCCATCCATCCATCCATCCACCATCCATCCATCCATCCATTCCATCCATCCACCACCCCATCCATCCACCCATCTCATCCATCCACCATCCATCCACCATCCATCTCCATCCACCATCCACCATTTCATTCCACCATCCATCCACCATCCACCATCCATCTGTCCACCATCCATCCATCCACTATCCATCCATCCACCATCTATCCATCCATTCCATCCAGCAATCCACCAACCCATCCATCCACCATCCACCATCCATTCATCCACCCACTTCCTTCCATCCATCCACCCTTCATCCATCCATCCATCCATCCAGTCCACCACCCATCCATCCACCCATCCACCCATCCATCTATCCACTATCCATCCATCCACCATCCGTCATCCACTGTCCGTCTAATCCGCCCGTCCATTCGTCCACCGTCCGTCCGTCTGCCCGTCAAATCCCGTCCGTCCGTCCGTCCGCCTACCATCCATCCATCCATCCACCACCACCACCATCCATCCATCCACCTATCCATCCGCCATCCATCCATTCCATCCACCATCCACTGTTCATTCATCCATCCACCATCCATTCCATCCACCACTCATCCACCCATCCATCCATCCATTGTCCATCCACCTACCATTCCATCCATCCATCCGACGTCCATCCATCCACCCGTCCGTCCACCCATCCACCCCATCCACCCCGTCCGTCATTCACCCGTCCGTCCGTCCGTCCGTCCGCAATCCGTCTGTCCGCCGTCCGTTTCGTCCACCGTCAGATCCGTCTGCCGTCGTCCGTCAGTCCACCTGCCGTCCGTCCGCCCGTCCACCCGCCGCCCGTCCGTCACTTGCACCGTCCGTCCACTGACCGTCTGCTCGTCCGTTTCGTCCACCCACTCGTCCACGTCCGTGCGTAGTCTGTCGTCGCCCGTCACCTGCCAACAGTCCATCCGTCCATTCGTCCGTCCGTCCGTCCGTCCGCCTGCCGTCCGTCCGTCCGTCCCGATCCGTCGCTGTGCGTCTAATCACGCCCGTCACCGTTTCGTCCACCATCCATCCACCAATCCATCTGTTCCATCCACCATCCATCCACCTATCCATCCATCCATCACCATCCCATCCATCCACCTATCCATCCATCCATCCATCCACCATCCATCCATCCTCCACCTTCCATTCATCTACCCAGTCATCCACCCATCCATCTACCCATCCATCTACTCATCCACCCACCCACCCATCCACCCATTCACCCATCCATTTACCCATCTATCCATCCAGCCATCCACCCAGTCATCCACCCATTTATCCACCCTTTCCTTCATTCGACAAACATTTGAGCAGGACACCATAAGCCAGATCCCACATTAGGTTCAAGAGATATTAGAGTAAGTGCATTAACTCCCTCTTTCCCCTCTCTGTCCCTTGCCACCAAAGCCTCTCAGCAGAGCCTTCCTGCATGCCAAGGTTGGAGAGGTGTCCACTAAGTGCTCTGTCTTCTGGGAACGTCGGCTGTTTCCTGCAACCCATTGTCAGATGCCACACTTATGAGACCCTCATCCTTCTGCTCACTCTTTTCCATTGTTCCACTCATTAAGAAAACAAAAAAACAAAAAACATATTTTAAGCAATTCCTAAATGTAAGTGTTGGTAGCTGGTGTGTGTGTGTGTGTGTGTGTATAGGATTAGATCTGAGTGGGGCCGTGGGAGTGGAGCAGGGACCTCCTTGGGGGGGCAAGGTTAGCAAGGGGCACAGGTGGAGGCCTGAGCCTTGGACTCACCAGCCTGTGGACCTGTCCCCCTACCCTAGCTCCCCAGGCCCAGGGCTGAGGGAATGAACTCGTGAGAAGAGGGTGAAGGGGGCAGTGGGGTTGTCATATTCAGGTGCCCAGTGGGATGACTTTGAAAATTAAAATTATAAATCTTTCACAAAGGAGATCATTTCTTTCCTATTGAGCACCTAATACCAGTAGGTACTGTGCTAGGCCCTGGGGCTACAATTGGGTGGCTTTCTAAAGTGAATCTAATTTCCTTTTTTGTCCTTTGCTCCATCTCACTGCCTCAGAACAGGCCCCCATCAACTCCTACCCGACAATTGCAATGTCCTTTAAATGGGTCTCTTGGCTTCAGTCTCTCCCAATTGCTTCCAGCCCTCAGCACCCCATCCCACTCAGTATCCATGTGAATCTGCTGACACAGATCTGATCTTGTCACTTTCTTGCTCAAAAACATTTTATATAACCTATGTTAACAGTTATATGAGTGTTCTTCCAGAAATGTTCTATCTATATGTAATCTCTACCTCCCTGCCTCTCTCTCCCTCTCTCTCTCTCTCCCTTGTGTGTCTGTTCACGTACACACACACACACACACACACACCCCTATATCCTTTGTTTTACTTAGGCAGGATCTCAACATGTATGTTCTGTTCTGTATTACTGTTTTGGTGGTTTCCCAATTTAGCACACTTTGAAGTTCTTCACTGTTTTTAATGGCTGTCGGCTGTTGTGCTATAGAAATATTCTGGGATGGTACTGAGAAATCCTTTTCAGGGCCTGCAGTGTCCTTGACCTGAAACTTTTGTGATGCTTTTCAGAGTGATAATTTTGGTAGATCATTAATGAGCTTAATAGTCATAATCCAATTGTTTCAAATGGATTTTCACAATTTTGCATTGGTAGGAATTGAATAATTAATATAATGAGTTTAATTCATTATAAGGTTTTTTTTTAAGATGATAAAATACCTTCTCATGTTAAGTTTGCTTTAAGGGGTGGGAAGAGGAGAAGAATCTAAATGTTTTAATTGTTATTGTTTTGATTATTTGAAAAAGTAAAAATTAACTATATAAAGATGATGGACCAGGCCTGGTTAAGAAAAAGAACTGAACAGAGCAGGAATACTTATCAAAACAGCTACTGAGCACTTGTGAACCAGGCACTGTTCTAAGTGTTTTATAAGGATTAACATGTTTAACCATCCCTACAGTCTTAGTATGAGGAAACCAGATCTAAAGGGGTTAAATAGCTTTCCCAAGATTCTATAAATTTTCTGGAATATACAGAAATGCTGGATATATATTTTTTGTAATATAAATATACAATTCAATTGAAAACAAGAAAGGTACATGTTCAGGTGCCACAAATGAAGAGATAATTCTATATTTACCTTGGTGAGCTGAGTACTTTAGGGAATGTAGCATACATTCCTTATGGTGTTTGTTATAAATTAATGGTTATGGGGAAACAAGAATCAAAGCCTCTGAACTTGAACACAGCAGGAAACTTGAAGAGGTTGATTATATATCAGAAGTAAAAAAAAGTCCCAGGTCATGGATAGAAATAGAATTACCCACAAGAAAGTGGAGAACAAGATGGATCCACACATGGGATCTAACTTTTAGCCACTCATGATGTACAAAAATCTCAAGATGGAAACAGAGAAAAAAATTTGAGAATTTGTGACCCCTTAAGCCTTATGTAGAGGCAACTAGGGGGAGGTCTCTGGGGCACTGGCAGGAACAATTCCACCATCACACTGAAAGGATAATTCCCATATAAGATGAGCTCATAGGCAGAAATTATAAAACATGTTGGTTTTAAGGAAGACCAGTATGAAAAACATACATTATTAAACATGATAATAACAAGTTATAAAACATTTGAGAAAGTCCAACAAAATCCCACAAAAATGGGAGAGTTGACACATGAGAAAATAGAAACAATAGAATAATGTAAAAAAAGACTTTAAAAACTAAGTATGTGTTTCATGTCAGAAGTGGGTGTGTGACATAATTACCTTCTTGGGATTTCAAAGTGCAACAATTAAGTCTCTCCTGACCTCAGTCAGATGACAACAAGTCTTAGCAAACTTGGCATTCATAAGTACTTGACCCTGGATGGAGGAAAAGGTTAGAAATGTTTGTGTGTGAAGAAGGTAAGTGTATTTGTTTGCTAGGACTGCTATAACAAAAATTACCACAGACTGAGAGGCTTAAGCAACACAAACTTCTCACAGTTCTGGAGGCTGGAAGTTCAAGACCAAGGTGTCAGCAGATTTGTTTTTCAGAGACCTCTCTCCTTGGCTTGCACAAGGTGGCCTTCTCTCTGTGTCTTGTCTTTCCTCTGTCTGTGCACACGTGTTTATGTCCTAATTTTCTCTTCTTATAAGGACACCAATCTTATTGCATTAGGGCCCACCCATATGACCGCATTTACTTTAATTACTTCTTTAAAGGCCTCATTGGCCAGGTGCAGTGCCTCACGCCTGTAATCCCAGCACTTTGGAAGGCTGAGGCAGGTGGATCACCTGACGTCAAGAGTTCGAGACCAGCCTGACCAACATGTTGAAACCCTGTCTCTACTAAAAATACAAAATTAGCCGGATGTGGTGGCACACATCTGTAATCCCAGCTACTCAGGAGGTTGAAGCTGGGGAATTGCTTGAACCCGGGAGGTGGAGGTTGCAGTGAGCCAAGATTGTGTCTTTACACTCCAGCCTACCCAACAGAGTGAGACTCTCTAAATAAATAAATAAATAAATAAATAAAGGCCCTATCCTCAAATACTGTCACATTCTGAAGTACTGGGGGTGAAGATTTCAAAGTATGAATTTTGAGATTATACGATTTAGCCCATAACAGCTCAAATGCCTTTGTTTCTGCTTTTAAATCCCAATCAACAAATCACTGGTTGTGTGATGTTGGAATAGTTACATAATCACGTTTTGCTTCATTTTCTGCCTTGCAAAACTGGGGTGATAAACAGCACCTGTTTCATAAAGTTGCTGTTAGAATTAAATAAATTAATATATGCAAAACTCTTAGAAATAAATACACTTAAAGTGCTTAATGAGATAAAGGAATACAATCTATCAAATAAGAAAAGAAAATTATTATTTTTTAAAGCAGAAGTTGTAGAAATAAAAAATATTGATTTAGGCCAGGTGCAGTGGCTTGTGCCTGTAATCCTAGCACTTTTGGAGGCCAAGGCAGATGGATCACTTGAAGTCAGGAGTTCAAAACCAGCCTGGCCAACATGGTGAAACCCTGTCTCTACTAAAAATATAAAAATATTACCTGGGCGTGGTGGCGGGTGCCTGTAATCCCAGCTACTTGGGAGTCTGAGGCAGGAGAATCCCTTGAACCCAGGAGGCGGAGGTTGCAGTGAGCCACGATTGCGCCACTGCACTCCAGCCTGAGTGACAGAGTGAGACCCCATTTCAAATATATATATAAAATCTTAAATAGAGATGACTTTAGATTTAATGAGATTTAGTGATTTGGAAGAGATATCTGAGAAAATCACCCAGAATGAAGTACCAGCAGGTAAATAGATGGAAAATATGAAAGAAGCAAAAACAAAATCTACAGAATAAATTTTTAAAAACTCAAGTAGGAGAGGTTACATTCAAAGAAATAATGACTGAGGATTTTTCAAGGTTTGGGGAAAGACTTGAGTTCTGGGTTGAAAAACCATACTGAGTTCCAGGCTGGGTGAATGAAAGTGAATTCACACCTGAACAGCCCATAGTGGAACTGCAGAACATCAAAGAGAAACAAAAAATCATAAAAGCCATCAAAAAGAAAACAGATTAAAGTAATGATGATCCTGGCAAGACAGGCACTGTCCCCTGACCACAGGGATTTTTCTCCACACCTCTCCCCTCCCTTCCTCAGAATCCAGTGGAGCACCCACTGCGTGCTGGGCCCTGTGCTCTCCACTGAAATGTTCTCCTCTGCTTCTTACATTTTACTTTTCTTCCTGGTCTAGCCCAGGTCTTACCTCTTCCTCCAGGAAGTCTTACTGACTGCACCTGTTCTCACCACTTCCTACTGTCATTGTTACAGTCCACCCCACACCTGCCCTCACTGGCCTCTGTTTCTTGCGTGTTGGTCTTCCCTGCCATGTAAATAGTAGCACTTGGAGCTCTGGGACTTGGCCCAGGATCTTACTCTGCTGCTCCTCCCCAGTCAGCATAGTGCTGGCTACACAGGGTGTGTTCAGTGAATACGTTTGAACACTCAATCAGTTGATCCTTGGGAGTCAAATATACATTAAATTTGCATGCCTAATCAAGCTTCTTTGTACAAGTTCTTCAGGTCCTTTTGAAATCATGTGTTCTCACTAAGTGACCGGGCCAAGTTAGAGTTAATGAGCTCCCTTAAACCACATTTTAAAGGCTTTCATTATATTACTCACCAGTATTTTTAAAATAATGACTTTTATTTAGTTATTTATTTCTTATTTTTGATTTGTGAGACAGGGTCTCGCCAGGCTGAGTGCAGTGGCACGATCTCCGCTCACTGCAACCTCTGCCTCCTGGGTTCAAGCGATTATCATGCCTCAGCCTCCTGAGTAGCTGGGACTACGGGTGTGTGCTGCCACACCTGGCTAATATTTGTGTTTTTAGTAGAGGTGGTGTTTCACCGTGTTGGCCAGGTTGGTCTCAAACTCCTGATCTCAAGTGATTCACCTGCCTCAGCCTCCCAAATTCTGGGATTACAGGTGTGAGCCACCATGCCCGCCTAGTCCCTTACACTTCACCCATCTTTAGAAAATACCTCTTCTATGGCCGTATCTAAAGGCATCAATGTTAAGGTGATTCCCTGACCTCCTGTGGGGTGTGAGTCTGGCTGGGCAGTCTGGGTTTGCTGAGGACCGCCGATATGGGCTGGCCTTTGGAAAGGACTTTTGAAAATTCCAAAGTCAAAATCTGTCTCAGAACTGGGGAGAGGGTAGACCAGAACAGGAGCAAGAGGACCCAGAAAAGGCCATCCAGGAGGTCCCTCTGACCTGGGGGCAGTCAGGGAGAGCTGACCTTCCAGGAAAAGAGGGGCACACTTGGCTCTGAGCCATGGGAACCACTGGGAGCCGAGCAGCCCACCACAGATCCCATGAAAGGACTTTGTCCAGTGGAGGGGAGGGGAACAAAGGACAGGGCCTTCCGCATCCCTGGCTCAAGACTAAGACAAAAAGCTTACCCTGGGCTAAATGTGACTGCTTCTGCAGCTTCTGCAGCCTCACCCACATTGTCTGGTGGTGACCTGCAGTGAGGTGGTTTATATCTTCTGGCTACATGCCAGCAAATGACTGGTTCTTCTGCGGATAAGCTCATGGCCCAGGGAGCCTTGGGCATGGTTGTGGTGCCTAGAGAAGAAAAGGATTCGCTGCCAGGTGCTAAATCTGATGGGTCCCTACCATGGGCCAGACGCTGGGTAGAGAGATTCACGTCTGCCCTGCCTGGAAAGGTAACACTCATCCTTTCACTAATGAGTGTTTATCAGACCACAGTGATGTATCAGAAACTGTTCTAGATACTGGGTTGCAGCGGCTAACAAAGCACTCAGAATCTCTGCTGTCATGCCGCTTGGGGTTTATTATGATTTTTTTTTTTTTCTTTTTTTGAGACGGAGTGTCACTCTGTCGCCCAGGCTGAAGTGCAGTGGTGAGATCTCGGCTCGCTGCAACCTCTGTCTCCCGGGCTCAGGCGGTTCTCCTGCCTCGGCCTCCCGAGTGGGCTACAGGTGCCCGCCATCACACTGGGCTCATTTTTCATATGTTTAGTAGAGACGGGGTTTCACCATATTGGCCAGGCTGGTCTCGAACTCCTGACCTCATGATCCACTGGCCTCGGCCTTCCAAAGTGCTGGGATTATAGGTGTGAGCCACTGCACCCTATTATGATATTTTTACCTTTATTTTTCAGAGGAAGAAACTGAGATCCCAAAAGGCCAAAAAAGTGGCCCCACTCACCCATGTAGTCTGTGGCTGAACCAGAAGAGCAGCCAAGTCCTGCCTGGCTCCTCACCCCTGAGCTTTCCCGACTCTCCGGGGCCCTGGGAAGCCCATCCCGCTGAGCACACATTCTGCTCAGTGCATCCACTTGAAGAACGACCTTGACTGAAATGGCTCATGGCTCATCCTCTGACTCAGGCCTGCCTGACGTGTGGACAGCTGGACAGACTTCCTCCTGACTAACGAGCCCCTGCATCCTAATTGGGCCAGGGCTGGGCCTACAGGCTGCCATCATTTCTGGAACGTGCTTGGCCAGATGAGTGGGAGGCAGATGCTGGGGACTCCCTTAGGTGTATATAGGGCATGGACCTGATAGAGGAGGCCCTGAGACTCGAGGAGAATCCAGCGGAATGCAGGAACCACGGCACTTCTAGAAGCTGGGCTCCCACCACTTCTGGGCGCACACCCCGACTTCACAACCAGGCCCTGATCTCGATCTGGCTTGAGACACTGCTGGAGGTACGGCCTATCTCTAAATCGACTCACACGTTCCTTTGTTGACATAAACAAGAGTTGTTGGTCCTGCTGGATAATTCTGAAGCGGGGTGCGATGCTTGGAAATGCCTTGACAAGGGCCATTTTAAAGAGCATGACAGTCATGGCCCCTCCACGCCCACTGGGATTGCACCCCATTTGGTTCTTGGGATGCCCAGCGGTCATGTTGGATGGGACCGTGTGCAGAAGGCTCAGTTCAGCCAGCTCAGGAACACTCCCTGATTCTGCCCTAAAGTCACTGCTGGTTTGAACTCCAAAGAGGAGGCCCCACAGTCCTGGACTAGCGTGGGGTCAACACCACAGCTCTCAGTTTGGCCTGGGAATTCCAGCAAAGCACGGGGCGAAGCGGACTTGTGGAACCCACTGGAAATGGGTTTTTCTTGGCGAAAGAGGCTGACCATGCATGGGGCTTGCTACCTCCAGGGTTGCTCTGCCAGTGCGGTTAGCTGACCGGAGGCAGAGCTGCCTGCTGTTGGGAGAGATGGCATTATTCTGATGTGGGAGACAGCAGGTCAAGTCCCACCCCAAACTCAGCCAAAAACAAAGACTTTTCCTCTGGGAAAAGCTGCCCAGGGCACCACTTCCCCACTCCCCACAACTGTTGACTCCCTTTGGTTGTTGTGGAATCCTGGAGGCAGGGACCAGGGCTTCTCTGTTTATCTGTTTCCTGCGCTGGAAGGTGCTCCATACAGATCTATGAAATGCCAAGCATCTCCCCAAAGCGGGCAAGATGAATGCCAGCAGGGAGGCCCCAGGCTTTGCAAGGTGCCCACGAGGTTGTGCTCCCAACAAGAGATGGAGAGGAGGTGGGCATTGGTCGCCCGATGTTGTCTTTTGTCAGGGACTTCACAGAACATTCAGACATCAGAATCCCAGCTGTGGGGCTCGTGGCAGGAAACCCCAGTGACTGGGTTCTGGAATCTGGCAGATCCAGGCTCAGATCCACTCATCTCCACCACCAACTGGCTGTGTGCTCCTGGGGAAGCCTCTCTGACCCACTTCTCTGTTTCCCCGCATCTGTGATAGGATGTGAAGGCCAGCCTGAGGGGCTGCGTGGGAGAAGTGAGATTTCACGTGCAAGACGCCTGGCTCTGGGTTTGGTACTGGCAAGGCCAGAGCAGCACCAGCTACTGGTAGCCTTAGTGGGACCCTATGAAATTGTTCCTGTTTGGCTATTTTAATCTACAGAATGGCAATTTCTCAGAGTTCAACCTGATAGTGTCATCTCTGACATTGTCTGGCTACTTGAGTGTGAGGCTGGGTTTTGCTGAGACCCTTGTCCACCCCCACCCAGGGGGATTCAGGTTCCAGCTCCTTCCCCACCCACACCCTCTTGATCCTCATCTAGGCTCAGGCCTTAGCAGTGGAAGGGTCCTGGGTGGGCACCTCACATAGTTCCCTTCCCACCAGTTGGAGCAGCTGAACCCAGGAAGGTAGATTCTTGCCAAAGATGCACAAACTATTAGGCGTGGACCTAGGACCAGAATCCAAATTTTTGGACTCCTAATTCAATTCTCTTCCCACCACATCAGCCTAGAGCAGCTGCCAATGTTTGGAGCCAGGGCTCTGGGTCAAGGTGAACCAGCTGTTTATAAGACATGCTAAAGCCTGGCATGGAATTTAATGAGGTGCAGGACAATAGCATTTTCAGGACTTCTCTCGGAGGGAGTACTGCATGGGCTCAGAAGCGTCTTTAGTCCCAGCTCTGCCACTCGAGGGTTAGGCAAGCTCGGTTTCCTCACCTGCACAATGGAATAATTACAGCAGCTACTTGAGAGGGCGTTGCAAGGGTTAGATGAATCAATATTTGTAAATTGTATTGTCAATAATAAAATTTGTAAATACAATTTACACACATTTTAAGAAAATATTGGAGAGCACCAAAAGAGTGTCCAGCACTTTGTAAGGCCATGTAAGTGTTTGGTATTATTATTTGAGGCAGAGTCTCGCTCTGTCACCCAAGCTGGAGTGCAGTGGCACGATCTTGGCTCACTGCAACCTCCGTCTCCTGGGTTCAAGTGATTCTCCTGCCTCAGCCTCCCGAGCAGCTGGAATTACAGGTGCCTGCCACCACGCCCAGCTAATTTTCGTATTTTTAATACAGACGAGGTTTCACCAGTTTGGCCAGGCTGGTCTCAAACTTCTGACCTCAGGTGATCTGCCAGCCTCGGCCTCCCAAAGTGCTGGGATTATAGGTGTGAGCCACCACGCCCGGCCTGGTATATTCTTATGAACACACTTGGGGATTGATGTAGGTGGGTCTGAGTTGGGGCCAGGGCTGAGGCATTGCTGAGGATGAGAGATAAGAGCCCTCAAGCTGACCTTGGGGTCCTGTTTCTCCTCCCCGACCTCCAGTGCCTGACTTTGTCTCGAAATACACACAAGACAAACACTTGAAAGACCAGCAGATTGCATAGGGGTTGGGGTGAGGAGGAGTCCACAGCTTCCTGCCTCCACATCGTCTTCTCTTCCATAAGGAGCATCACTCCACACCTCCCAGGTCTTACAGAGTCCAGGGTTAGTGATGGCAAATGAGGCGATCCCTGTAAAGTGCTTGTACAGGTTCTGGTCCTAGCAGGCCATATCTAGGTGTTTGGCAACAATCCTAAACCTTCCATCCCCCGAAGAATGCAAATTCCACGAGAGCAAGGATCTTGGTCTGGTTTATTGATGATGTAACCCAAGTTCCTAGATGAATGCCGGGAACACGGTAGGAACACAGTAAATACTTGCTGCAAGAAATAATAACTTTGTCCCCACCCTCCAAGAGATTAGAATCTAGGCCAGACATGGTGGCTCATGCCTGTAATCCTAGCACTTTGGGAGGCCGAGGTGGCAGATCACCTGAGGTCAGGAGTTCGAGACCAGCCCCACCAACATGGTGAAACTTTGTCTCTACTAAAAATACAAAATTAGCCAGGCGTGGTGGCAGGTGACCATAATCCCAGCTACTTGGGAGGCTGAGGCAGGAGAACGGCTTAGACCCTAGAGGCAGATGTTGCAGTGAGCCAAGATCGTGCCACTGCACTCTAGCCTGGGCAGCAGAAGAAAAACTCAGTTTCAAAAAAAAAAGGAGATTAGAATTTAAAGGAGGAATCTGGAACACAATCACGGACACTATGGAAATCAGTTCCGAATACTTTAACCTCATGTGTTCCCAAAGCTTCCCCCGGTTTGCTTTCCTGATCGTGTTGATTCTTCTGCTCTTTAAGGGCCAGGCCCCTCCCAGTCACCACTGTCTCTGCTTCATCCAGGCTTTTGTTTGACCTCACCTGGAAAACTGCAACACACTCACCTTCCGTGCTATTCCCCCTGAAACCAAAAGGGGCACTTACTAAAAATAAATCAGGTTGGGTCATTCCCTTGTCTAAAAATGTTTGAAATCTTCCCATTGCCTCCAGGCTAAAATCCAACTCCTATGACCAAGAAGCACATGCAAAGATGCTTAGCCTCCTTAGTCATCAGGGAAATGCAAATCAAAAGCCACAGTGAGATGCCACTTCACACCCACTAGGAAGGCTAGAATCAAAAGAACTGAAAGGGCATACTAACAAGTGTTGATGAGGACGTGGAACGATTAGAACCCTCCCACAATGCCTGTGAAAATGTGGAGTGGTATAGCTGCTGTGGAAGATAACTTGGCAGATCCTCAAAAAGTTAAATACAAAATGACTGTATGACCCAGCAATTCCGCTCCTAGGCAGATACCCCAGAACACTGGAGGCATATGTCTGCACAAAAACTTCTACACTAGTGTTCATAACGGCATTCATCAAAATAGCCTGAAACACCAGAAACAACCCAAATGCCCATCCATGGATGAATTCATAAATAAAATGTGATTTATTAGCTGGGCATGGTGGCATGTGCCTGTAATCCCAGCTACTCAGGAGGCTGAGGCAGAAGAATTGCTCGACCCCGGGAGGTGGAGGTTGCAGTGAGCTGAGATCCCACCATTTCACTCCAGCCTGGGAGACAGAGCAAGACTCTGTCTCAGGGGAAAAAAAAAAAAAAAAAAAGCGACTTCGTCTATTTGTGTTGCTATAACAAAATACCACAGACTAAGTAATTTATAAATAATAGAAATTTATTTCCCTGGAGGCTGGAAAGTCCAAGATCAAGACACCAGCAGATTCAACATCTGGTGAAGGCTCAGTCTCTGCTTCCAAGATGGTGCTGTTATATACAAAATTTTGGGCCACAAAAGGAATAGCACTCGAATATAAAATTTTCTTTTTAATTCTCAGCAAGGCAAGTTACTCCTATAGAAGGGTGCGCCCTTACAGATGGAGCAATGGTGAGTGCACACTTGGACAAGGGAGGGGAAGGGGTTCTTATCCCTGACACACATGGCCCCTGCTGCTGTGTCGTTCCCCTATTGGCTAGGGTTAGACCGCACGGGCTAAACTAATTCCGATTGACCAATTTAAAGGGAACGATGGGATCAGTGCTTTGGCAGGAATCAGAGCAGAGCAGGTAGCAGGTAATTGGAATAAGTCAGGCTACAGCAGGTAATCGAAAAAGGTTTCTTTACGAGGAAGTTAAGTTTAAAAGTAGAAGGCAAAGAATTGAACATACTGACATATTAATTCTTTGAAAAGAAATTTAGAACTCATATCTAACAGTGCCTTGTTTCTGCATCCCCTGGAGGGGACGAACACGTGTCCTCACATGGTGGAGGGAGGGGGACAAACCACTCCCCCAAGCTCTTTCATAAAGATTCTAGTCTCTTCCATCTTCACGGCCTGGTCCTACCACTTAATACTATTGCATTGGGGATTAAGTTTTGACATGAATTTTGAAGAGGATACAAGCATTCAAACCATAGCGGTGGTGTAGCCATACAATAAAATATATATATATATATATTTTTTGAGACGAAGTCTCACTCTGTCTCCCAGGCTGGAGTGCAGTGGCCGGATCTCAGCTCACTGCAAGCTCCACCTTCCAGGTTCACGCCATTCTCCTGCCTCAGCCTCCCGACTAGCTGGGACTACAGGCGCCTGCCACCTCGCCCTGCTGGTTTTTTGTATTTTTTTAGTAGAGACGGGGTTTCACTATGTTACCCAGGATGGTCTGGATCTCCTGACCTCGTGATCCGCCCGTCTCGGCCTCCCAAAGTGCTGGGATTACAGGCTTGAGCCACCGCGCCCAGCCAATAAAATATTATTGAGCCATGAAAGGGAATGAGGTGCTGACACACACTACAACCTGGATGAACCTTGGAAACATGGTGCTCGGTGGAAGACGCCAGTCTCACAGGCCACATAGCGTATGATTGCATTTACATGAAATGTCCAGAATAGGCAAATCCAGAGAGACAGAACATAGATGAGTGGTTGCCAGGGGCTGAGGGGACTGGGTAATGGAGTGTAAACCAGAAATAACATGCTAAGCCCCCCAACCAACGGAATGGACCCTTCCTCAGCCAAGAGCATTCCCAAGTTAACCTGAAAAACTAGTTCAGACCATGACGGGAAGTGGGGGTCAGAGGTCAACCATGTCTCCTACCTTCCTCCTTTTGGAATTCAGATATAGCTGACCAGCATTAACATTAAAAGAAATCTCTCTTTTTTTTTTTTTTTTTTTTTGAGGCGGAGTCTTGCTCTGTCACCCAGGCTGGAGTGCTTACTGCAACCTCTGCCTCCCAGGTTCAAGCAATTCTCCTGCCTCAGCCTCCCAAGTAGCTGGGATTACAGGTGCATGCCACCATGCCTGGCTAATTTTTATATTTTTAGTAGAAACAGGGATTCTTCATGTTGTCCAGGCTGGTCTCGAACTCCTGACCTCAGGTGATCCACCGCCTCAGCCTCCCAAAGTGTTGGGATGACAGGTGTGAGCCACCACACCTGGCTAAAACAGATCTTAAGGCTGATGAAACAGACCTTTTGTAGCAATAAGACACCAAATTCCAACCTAACTCTAGTATAGCATCACAGGACAGATAGCAAGTCCTGAATGAAATTAAAGTATTTTAGTCCCCAAATGTATTTCTTTGACATATTTTGAAATGGCCTTGCAAAGCTGTCTCTTGTGAGGAAAAATCTGCATTCTGCAGAGAATCTCCTTCCCTTTCCAGGCCTTTTCCTGATCCAGGAGAGAATTAACTAAGACTCTGGCACCTTTTTAGGTCGGTGGAGAGCTCTGAAGCCTGCCACTTGGAGGCCTCATCTGCGTGATAAAACCTTGGTCTCCACAACCGCTCATCTTAACCCAGACATTCCTTTCTACTGATTCCAGGTCTTTAGATAAACTCTTTTGACCAACTGCCAATTAGAAAATTTTTGGAATCTACCTATGATCTGGAAACTGCCTCCCCTACCCCCACCTCAAGTTGTCCCGCCTTTCCAGACGGAACCAATGTACATCTTACGTGTATTGTTTTACGTCGTAAGTCTCCCTAAAATGCATAAAACCAAGCTGTACTCTGACCACGATGGGCACATAGGATCTCCTGGGGCTGTGTCACGAGCCATTGGTTACTCATATTTGGCTATAAATCTCTTTTATAGCCAAATAGTATAAATAGTATAGTATAGTATAGTATGGTATAGTATAGTACAGTGTAGTATAGTACAGTACAGTATAGTATAGTATACTATACTATACTATAGTACAGTGTACTATAGTATACTATAAATCTCTTCAGATATTTTACAGAGTTTGACAGTTTTCATTGACAGGAGAGTGACTACTCACAGGTATGCGATTTCTTCTGGGGTGGTGAAAATATTCTGGAATTGGATAGTGGTGATGGCTGTATAACTTTATGAAAATACTAAAAAACCACCGAATCATACACTTCTCAAACTCCTGACCTCAGGTGATCCACCCGCTTTGGCGTCCCAAAGTGCTGGGATTACAGGCGTGAGCCACAGCACCCAGCCTGAATCATACACTTCTGAAAGGTAAATTTTATAGCATGTGAATTATATCTCTATTTTATTTTATTTTTTGTTTTGAGACAGGGTCTCACT